>NC_136879.1:34154499-34789499 GCF_949152265.1 Phoxinus phoxinus | reverse complement strand
ATTTAGCCTTGTTTTAGCCTAGATGTCAGAGCTGTGTTTTGGACGGCTATAGACATATTTTAAATGCAAAATTGCTTGCTGGGTAGGGTATAGTTATCGTTATAGTTATCATTCTTGGTGTGAACGGGCCTTGTCTTCATATTTCGGCTGAGCTGTGGACTAGTAACATGGTACTGAATGATTACAATATTAATGTGCCATGAATATGCATAGTACTGAAGATACGAACAAAACCATGATATTGCCATGATAAATGTCCAAACATATGGTAAAAATACACTGTAATACGTTTAGTAGTAGTGCTAGCCCTAAAAAAAGTGGTAAAAAGGTCAAACAAATCTATGTATTTGAACAGTGACTAAAGAAATGTGACTGGAGAAATGCACTGTAGGACAGAAACGTCCAGTCAGATCAGTGTGGTGTAATTCCTCTTTAGCAAACGCGTCCCCACTGGACTTCAGTGCCCTCTTCCCTCATCCGTCACACGCTCCTTCAGCACCTCCAAATAAAAACCCATACACTCCATTCACTGCTCAGACTATTGATTTATTTTTCAGTCCCACTTTAGAGGACAATTTGTATAGAGCTATTCCATAATGCATGAGTGTGCGTGTGTTATTGTAACTCGTGACATGTGAGGGGCATGTTAGGACATGACCAACTGCTCTCTCTCACCCACAAACACACATTACATGAACAATTTACAGGCTCACACTACACACTAGAATACACGCACATGAGGTGACGATTGATCATTCCTCTGGAACAATGTGACCTCACCTTACCATCACTGGCAGGTCTAATTTTGAACCAGCTTTAAACTTTTCGATACAATGAAACTGAATGGGGACTTGGACTGTCAAGTTCTGGAAAGTGCTATAAAAGCATTCCATATGAGCTTGAGTGCTTCAGAAGCCTTGCGATATAGTGCATGAGTCATATGGATCGCTTTAAATGACCGTTGAGCTCCAAAAATGAGCGCCACTATTAAAGTCATCATGAAATCAAAATTTACCCTATTAACTTTGTTAGCGCACATTAATAATTGAATGGGAAAAGAGCAGTGTGAACATTCTGCTAAAAGTCTTCTTATAAGTTCTACAAAAACAAAAATCACTACAAACCTGGTTAAGAAGAACATGAGGTTAAGTAGTTCGGGTGTAATGCAGTGCAGATTTTTACTAAACGTAAATCCAAAAAATTGTTTTAGATTTAGTATTAAAGATCTTTGGTTATTGAAATAAACTGAAAAAAATATTAGAAAACATAAAACCTTAAACGAAAATGATAAATGTTTCCTGGGCAACTACCTGAAATAAATAAGATACTAAAATGACAAAAACTGAAATAAAAAAATAATCAAGGCTATATAGAAACCGAAATATTAAATAAATTCTAATTCAAAGTAAATAATAAATATTAATAAATAATATAAAACTATATAAATAATAAACCTAAAAAAACACCGGTGTAAAGTATAGTGCGAGAATAAATACATATAATGGGGCCGTTTACACGACACCGTTTTCAACTACAAATGGAAACTTTTTTTTTTTTTTTTTTGCGTTTTGGCCGTTCATTTACATGACAACGACGTTTTGGGGGCCTGAAAACACAAGTGTTTGAAAATAGGTTTCAAAGTGCATGTTTTTTGAAAACGATACCGTTATCATCTCCATGCAAACTGCAAAAGTGCAATTTGTGAAATCTCGGCGTATTACGTGTTCAGTTTATATCCGTGCATAGTGTTTCTTTACAAAGTGACATCGCCAACTACTGGCCTGGCAGCATAATACAGCGTTTTTAATATTTTTCACAGATCTACAGTATGTAAAACGGGGATCATTTTGACAACATTGTCCTCTGTACGCAAAAAAAAACTTTTACGTTTTTTAGTACATTGTTGTTGTGTAAATGTCCCCTAAATGTATAAATCTGGAAGCGTCTTAACAATGAATACGGATCTGACTTCCTCCTCTGAATCTGCTCTCTCATTCAGTGTTTTTCCTCTGAGCTTTCTCTGTAGAAGTGTTTGGTTCAAGGAAGTCTGTCCAGGTTGGAGTTTATGCCCCTCTCAGCAGGAATCTGTCAGCCATTCGGAATGTGTTTGTGGCATGCGCAAAACTGTGAAAGCACTGGACTGTATATGTGTGTGGCGCCATGGTGGTACGCTAATAAAAAAAACACACAAAAAAAAAACATCACACTGCGATGCATCCTCACACCTTCCTCATTCCGACCGTCGTTTCATACTCGTTGCCATGGAGATAAGATAAAACTCACACTGTTTTGGGCTTACAGAAAAGGAGGAGAACGATCTGAACAAAACTGCTTGATGAAAACTCTTACACACGCACTGGTGCATACATTTCACACTATTCCAGACAAACTGGCACCGATGGCAAATAAGGAACACTTTAAAGTGAAAGTTCATCCAAAAATGATCTATTACTCACCTTCATGTTGTAACAAATACCCCAAAATGTCCCAAAAAATGGCAATAAGCACCACAAAAGTAGTCCATACAATAGTCGTATACAATATTCAAAGTCTTCAGAAGTCATATGATACCTTTGCGTGAAGAAAATACCAAAATATAACGGGCTGGTTAGTTCACAAATTCTGCCATTATTTTCTCACCCTGATGTTGTTCCAAACCCATAAGTCTTTTGTTCAACTCCAAAACACAAATAAAGATATATGTAATGGAACCTGAGACAATCTTGTCCCTCCATTGAATGTCCACGGCAACCAACCAAAACTTTGACGCTTTAAAAAGTTTCTAAAGAGATCGTAAAAGTAATCCATATGAATCAAATTAATTTTTACTGGTTTAGAATGATGACAGTATTTTCAGTAAACTAACCCATTGAGTTGTTACTCATTGAAAATTGTGACACACTGCTGATTCAGTTTACAAAATTGGTCTGAGAGATTCATTCTTAAAGGGATAGTTCACCCAAAAATAAAAATTCTGTCAGTAATTACTCACCCCACACCCCGTAAGACTTTCGTTCATCTTCGGAACACAAATTAAGATATTTTTGATGAAATCTGAGAGTTGGCTCACTCCTTCATAGGCTTCTATTGTAATTGAAACTTTCCAGTCCAGAAAGTTAGTAAAGACAATGTTTAAAATAGTCCAAGTGACTACAGTGGCTCAACCATAAGTTTATCAAGCGACGAGAATACTTTTTGTGCGCCAAAAAACAACAAAAATAACGACTTTATTCAGCTATTAATTTTCATCTGTGTGGGCCTCTGAGTGAGTTCACGTAGTGTAACAGCGCAGCGCTTCTGGGTTGTACGTCAGAACGTAGGCTCACTATTGGCTGACGCTGGTCATGTGTGTGATGTTGGCCAATAGTGATCCATAGATCTATCTAGTGTATTACCCCACCCAACACCCCAAAAAATAAAATAAAAAGCACACCCAGGATATCTGCCAGCCCCACCCTTCTATATGTGCCTAGAACCAGGCCTGCTGTACATAGTTTTTTTGTACAATGACTGCATTTTTCCAGATGCAGTCATTGTACGCGCAAATTTAAACAGTCCAACAATCTCGACGCGTGGATGGCACTCATGCTCTTCTCAGAATAAACTGCCAAATGATCTATGCCGAAAAGACGCTAAAGCTGCCCAGATACATTACAATCACTCCAAAACAGACAATGGCAACTCACATTTAACTGCAATAAGGCCTAGGCTTTTGCTTTATGCTTAATTTCCTTATATTAAAACTTGGACATTAAAATATTCACCTTTTCTTATATTCACCGGATTAGTCATTCTCTCACAGTTTGTATGTATATGTCTTGGACTTATCAGGTAGTCAAATATTGACACATGAGAGAGCAGTAGCAAGGCCACTTTCTGTCACTCATAAAGTTTTATAGTGTATGCATGAAAATGTACTGTTAATGTGCAAAATATCTGCTGCTGGAACATACCAATGATGTTAAACTAATAGAGGACTATAAAAGAAAAACAAATGGAGGACAAGGGGGCGATTGAATGTGGAGGGCTTGATTATTTTAGATCAGCAATGTGTCTGGGATTTTTACTGGATTGTAAGGGAAACGTATATTGAGTGAGATCACACTGCTAACAGCGCACCGAGTAGGAAGCAAGACCGTTAAGCAAAAGCATGGACTTCATTTTACTGCTAAAAGATATTTTATCACTAAAAAATGAGAGCTTTTTGCCCATTATTTCAGTTTTGCTTGGTTTTCCTTGAAGTGTCAGGCTGATGTAGAACTACAGCCACACACATACACGCTCACGTTCACAAACTGCACCACTATTTGAGATTTACTGCAAACAAGATGCAGTTTTTCCTCGCCCTTCATATAAATAGTCCTATCAGCATAATGATTCCACATCACACATGCTGACGTGCTTATTTCTTTATTTCTTTTCCATTTCAGATCAATAATTTAGCATCCCTCCATCTTTTTTGCATTTCATTAAATTCACACAGGGAATTGCCTGGATGTTATGAGCCTCATCCCAGCGTCATGAATGGAGGGGTGGGGAATCGATTTGGAGCAAAATGGCTAAATGACACATTCAAAAAGGGCTGAGGTGGAGGGAGACCCCGAGATCAACCACACGTTACTGTATGTGTCAGCTTTTGAGGTCAAATGCAGAGGCTGTATAACAAAATCCCTTCGAGGACATCCTTAAAGGAAAACATTTACCACAATGAGAGCACTTTTTTGTTGCATTTTAGGGTCAAAAGTAAAGTGTGTAATTTCTACAACAGTTGCAGCTCAAAATGACATGTTGAACATAACACAAGAAATGATTTCAACACCAAATTCACATTTAAGGCCAGGGTTTAGTTTAGGATTAGTCTATAATAATAATAATTGGCTTATTTAAGAACAATAGAAGACAATGGAAAGGCCAAGTTGAGACGGTGAGGAAAATGTGTTTTGGTGGGGTGTAAGGTTTTTTTTTTTCTTTCCCCCAGCTAAAACAAGAGTAGACTAATGACAGGCGGTGTAATTGAACCTGTAAATCCTGCTCTAACTCCTCACTGCTCTCTCTGATCCTCTTACACATCTTGCCATCTTAAACATGAGTCACGCAGCAGAAATCAGCTTACCGCTTCACACACACACTCTCTCCAGCCCTCCTACATCCACAAGTGAACCCTACCGCTATTACACCATTAATAAAAAGTACTATCGTATTCAGTTTTTCTTTCTTTTGAACATTTGTCATGGTAACACCGTGGTACACTTACAGTAACTGAAAGCTCTCCACACACAAAAAAAAAGCATTAGTACCTGGTCTGAGCCCCATGTGTCGGATTTCGTTTTCTCAGATTCTTATATCATATAAAATGTTTATTAGTAAAAAAATGGGGTTTGGTAAGATTTTTTTGTTTTGTTTGTTTTTGAAAGAAGTGTCTTATGGTCACCAAGGCTGCATTTATTTGATAAAAAATACAAGAAACATTGTGAAATATTTTACATTTTACTATTTGAATATATTTTAAAATGTAATTTATTCCTGTGATTTAGCCTAGGCTACTCCATTTCCCCAGACTTTAATGTCACATGAGCCTTCAAAAACAGTTTTGCTGCTTAATATTTTTGTTGTATACTATCTTATACTATCTTGTAATACAAGATTCTTTGATTAATAGAAACTTAATCTATTAGTTTTTTGTAATATAATATAGCTCTCAGTGACTTCAATGACATCAATATTTTCAGTAAAATAACACTTTAAATTTGGTCTGTTGTTCATATTGCTTTCACATGCATTCAGAATATAGCGCACACATCGTATAGATCACTTTTATGATGCTTTTTTTAAATATTCGTAAAGCTTGACAACACTAGTCATTACTAGTCAACATAGTCAAAAAAGCATGCTTTTGAGCGGCCTTCCTTTATTCCACAGCATAACTAAAGTCCATTACGTTTATCAAGATAAACCATTGCATCAAATCATTATAATTTTTTAAGCTCGATTGATGCACTTGGTAATCTTTAAGCAAAGAGTCAGTTTGCTAGAGCTGGAAGTGTGACCTTCTGTTAATCTATTAAAGCGACTGGTTAATCAATTAAGCTGGAAGTCACGGTCAACAGCAACAATGCTACACAACCGATACAGGAGAAAAGAACAAAAGTACCGCCTATGGGATCACACACACACACTCCGCCAAGCTGTACATCCACACGGACGTTTTCCCACAATCCCCCGAGTCGTGTGGATTACCACTCAAACGTCCGCATCTGTGACCAGAGAGAGAGGGGAATCCAAGCATGTAATCAATCAATACTTGCTGGAAACCTCTGGACCCCTTATACTGATACACATTGACACAGCGGCTAAAGCGGATCAATGAGCGCTCCGGTGTGAAGGGCAGGGAGACGCACACCTCCATTGAGAAAGATGAACTGAGCAAAGAGAGAAAGAGAGAGACTCAAGTCACTGATTCCATCTGACTTGGCCGGTGTAAGCAGCACCTATTGATTTTCCAATCAACTACAAGGCCAGGGTTCACACAAACGTACACACACACACTGCCACTTGAGCTAGGAAGTCCGCTACTCAAGAAAACCGCTACCTTGTTTGAACACACACACAAAGCACTCTTGGCAGAATCATTTTGCTGCCTTTAGAGTGAATTTGATAAAGTGGGAAAGCTTTTGTCCACTATCAGACTGGATTTTTCACACATACAAACACACATACATGGGATGTGAGTTATAGAAGAGGTCTAAAACCCCAAATAAAATAAAATATAAATATTACATGGACATTTTAATTAGAAATGTCCATGTGGACTTTAAAAGGGTAGCCTATATGTAAGAATGTTCATGGATTAATCGCTTTTTGAATTGATGTTTGTAATTTTGGATGTGTTCAGGAGGTTAATGCCGAAAGAGCTATTCTGTAATGTCCATGTGTCATGTAAAGAAGAGAGATTAATTCAAACTATAGTCTCACATAGTCACATCTATACAGTCTATAGTCTCAAATACACTTTATAATCAAACTTATCTCAACAGGGTAATTTTAATTACTTCATCTGTCGACATAATGTCGGTGAATCACAGAGCTGGTGCAAACATATCCACATCGCTATGATCAGATGCTTTCTAAACTGCTAATTTCATTTTTGTTGTGCGTTTATTTTGTTATTGAGAGGAAATAAAAAGAACTTCACTGTGAGTATGTCGGGGCCTTGAATCACGTTACGTGTCCATGAACACCACCAATAAGTTGCTGGCTGCAGTTCTTTAATGGCCACCGGTGTCGCTAATAACAAGGGTTTCTGAATTCTACATATAGCCCAAGTTACTAAATTTAATGAAACTTAAACTAAAATAAAAATAAATTTAAGCTATATAGAATTATCAAAAAACAAAAAGTAACAAAAAAAAGACAAGCACAGTTCTCAAAATACAAAATGATACAAAAATAGCACTGCAATAGAGACCTAAATCCTAACAATTACATCTAACAACATCTAACAATTAGATATGTTACATAAACCATTGTTTTTATAAAACTTACCTAGCAAGAAAAGTAGCTAGTTTTTAATTTACTATACTATCAAAAAAATGTTCCTGTCATTTTTCTGAAATATGTGTATCGATAACTACAAGCCAACATTTGGTCCCAAACTAGTTGGTCATACTGACTCATCATAATGGCTCTTAAATTAGGCTAAATTTGCAACCCTATTACTCAGACAAACCTCCACGAACATGACCCCTATGAAAATCTCTGTGTAATGCTGCACGCATACCATGTTAGATAATATTGGAAATGAGTGAAAATCATTCGTGCTGACAGTACAGGGCATTACGTGACTTTATTCAGCTCCATTTTGTTGATCTGTCCTATTTTTCAGTTTATACTCCATCCAGACAAAATGGGAGACATCAAGAAAGGCCAAAATGAATTCGGACTGATTAACAGGGTTGCCCAAGACCATGTTGTGAATATCAGGGTCTCCCAGCCAGGCTGCTTATATTTTCATTTGAACATCTCAGATGAATGTTCAAGGAAAAAACACCAAATTAAATCCAAAATCTATTTTGGAAATTCTTCTTCTTATTTTAGCAGAAACTGTTTTTCACCTTAGTGATGAACTAGAATCATAATGATATATAAATGAGAGGATCTACATTCTCATTCCAAAACATTCCATGTATTCTTTCTATATTGTGATTGTCTTTTTTTCTTTCCTTATCCAGCCAATAAGGCATTGAATTATATCCAGTATAATACATTTAAAATATAATAACATTGATTACTGTATCATTTACAAAATATGTTTAATAGCAAAAGGCCACTGACTGCACAACTTGCAAGACTGTGCTAACCAAATTAAATGCA
Organism: Phoxinus phoxinus; assembly: GCF_949152265.1. NCBI lineage: Eukaryota > Metazoa > Chordata > Actinopteri > Cypriniformes > Leuciscidae > Phoxinus > Phoxinus phoxinus. Next base: position 34,781,129 of record NC_136879.1, on the reverse strand, counting down.
CAATCCGCAGAATAGTGCAAAGCGCATCCATAGTTTCCTCCAATTTCTGAATTGCTGCTTTCCATACAGTTTATTAACCTGAGAAATATGTGGTCTTATTCATTTTATGTGCTGAATTTCAGACAGAATTCTGCAGAATGGATTTAAATAAAATAAAATCTGTTCTTGACAATGTTTACACATGCCTAAGGTTGTGACCCCTGACCCTATTTGGACTCTCAAATAACATCCGTTGTTCTCCACACGTTGAAACCAGAATGACCATCCCGCCCTTTGAATGACAGGGATCAAATAAACCAAACTGACACAAAATCACAGGTGCACCAAGCCTTCCTGTACAGATTTTGGATTTGTTGCATGTCCAAAATGTCTGAAAACAACATATTTCAAATCAGCGGTTACTTTGAACAGCCCAACAGTGCGAGGAATGTCTTACCTGGGACGATGGAGACAGTGTCCTTCTCCCAGGACACCACACTGACGTACTCCTGCACAGCAGAGGGGATGAGGCACTTGAAGACGGCCACGTTGCCCCGCATGGACCTTTGGTCCGCCACGCGAACCGTGTACGGTTCCCTGAACACTGTTCATGATGAGGCAGAGAAGAAACAGATGTTAGAATGTATTATTAAATAAAGCATTATTAAGTAATTATACATTAATAAAAAACATTTTTTTAAATGATTTAATAATACAAATATGAATTAGTAAATATAATTTTTTAAATTTAATTATTAGTGGTCAAATTGATTTAATCATATTTAATCGATTTGACAGCAATTAAATAAATACAAATTGATTAATCGATTTGACAGAACTATTCATTATATTTAAAGTCAATGAAATATTTGTTTATTCCTTTTTTTCCATTTTTTTGTTAAATTTTGAATGTAAAATATTACATGATATTTTTTTATGAATGGAGACGAGGTATCCTTTTCTGTGAATCCAAAAAGACCTGACCTGGGACAAATGCATACATTTTATCAAACAATTTAGAGCTAACTGGATTTTTGAGACGGAGACTGAATCTTTTTTTTTTGTCAAGAGGTGTTTCAAGAGTTCAGAAGTGGCCTTTTTATAAATCACCCTGGCAATGCATGCAGACGGCGGTGAGTGGACGCCGGTGCAGAGCCTCTGGAGCTGTCAGAAACATTTGCCCCCGCTAAAGGGACCCTCTCTGCACCTGACAACCGGAACCTGGACGAAAAATCAATAGACGAGAAGAACACACAAAGCGAGCTGGGTACGAAGATGTTATTTATGGGCGAGGAGATCCTCCTACGGTAAAGGGCGACGAGGGAGTGCGAACAGATTAAAGGAGGCGCTGAATTTCATTTTAATTTCAGGGACTCAATTTGCTTTGTGTCTTTCATCAACATCTATTTACTTACGGATTTTAATTTCCCCCTCGTTTCTTTGGGGAAGTAACGCAAGACGCAGAGCGAGGGCATCTCATTCACGAACATGACGCCGCAAATTTGATCACGCAGTCGGGGGATGTTTTCGGAGAACTCTGTGGGTATTGCAATTGGATTCAAGACCAATTCAACTACGCAGCTTTTTCACCCCATCAGAAAAGAGACAGATCATGAGAATTCATGAAACGTGGCAATCACCCACAACCAAACTCTGAGGCCACCCCCTCCTGTCTGGCTTTCACTCACTACCTTTCCTTCTATATATAATTAACGCCTGGCTGGCGGGTGAATTTCCTTGGTCATTAATAACAGTTTCTGCCAGGTGCCAGTGTCACCCAGAGCAAGACGATTCAGTGTCCTTGTCTGATGGTTAAGTCATGAATCGTTGAGTCCAGCCATTATATTTCTTTCTCTTTCTTTCTTTTCTTTCTTAATATTGAATCAGTTTATCAAAATATGTACATGGAATATGTTTCAGTAAGTTAAAGCAGACTGTGTATATTTGCCCACTGTTAACTAATCAGCTTCTTACTGATGCAGATGAGATTTGAATCAATAGAACAAATCAATAGAACTTCCTATTACACTCAGGACTCCATAGTCTACAAATAATCATTTATTCAGTCATTGATTGACCGCGAGTCTCAGGCCTTATTGAATTTCGAAAGATAAACTAACTCAAACCGGCCCTATTAGCTAGTTTTATTTCCCCCTCAACTCGGATCGCGCTACACCTGGCTGTGGAATGTTGTTTTACAACAGTCGAAAGAGCGTAAACAAGCCAAAACATCTCTAAGGCTTCAATAATGCATGCGTAAAATTCACAGACGAATTCTCCGACAACAATAGCAGATAGCATTTTTTATGGGCAAATGACTCTCCGTCTTCATGTGCGGCATCATTAGAATGTTACTGATGCCTGACTATACTCATCGGTTGCTTGGAAACGGACTGACACACGGGCTGGTGCTCTCTTTCTGCACACCGGGAGGACTGAGTCCTGTATCACTATCGTTTAAATAATTAACTTGAGAGAAACCAAACACCGTATTTACTTATTCATGACGCAAGACGTATAAAAAGGGGAAAATAACTAAACTGAATAAGAATGAGGTGCTGAATGGTGCTCATTAATGTAAAGGTGGAAAAAAAAAATGAACATGACCTACCAGGAGGCATTAAGCCAAAGAAACAAAGGGAGGGAGGGAGGGAGGGAAGAAAGAAAGAAAGAAAGAAAGAAAGAAAGAAAGAAAGAAAGAAAGAAAGAAAGAAAGAAAGAAAGAAAAAAAGAAAAAAAGAAAGAGCTTGTGTCACAGTGCACCTGTCACGCTCAATGCACAAGGTCTGTGTTTAACCCTCGTGCTGACTTTAGACAAACTCAATACAGGGTGTAGGACAGTCTATTTAGGATTATAGTAACCATAAGTTGATATAACATAGCTTCTATTAAGCAAATGAAGAGTGAGTTAAAGAAGAATTAAATTCCTGCATTTTATTTAAGACCGTATTCTGTTTTTATAATCTGGCCAATGCTTCCCTTTAGATGGATGGTAGGATGGACGGACGGACGGACAGACAGACAAAGATATTGGACGGATGGACGGACAGACAGACAAAGATATTGGACGGACGGATGGATGGATGGATGGATGGATGGATGGATGGATGGATGGATGGATGGATGGATGGATAGATAGGATAAATGGACAGATAGACAGACGTTGAAGTTGAAAACACTATAAAAGGCTAAATGAAAAATGAACAGTGAGCGCAAGGAGGAACACACACACTCACATGAAGTCCTCATAGGGAGATTTTCATAAATGTAGAGCTATCCACACAGGTGCCCGTGCTATTATTGGCACAGGATCAGCATGCAGGAGAGTGGGTGAGAAAAGAGGAGGAGGGAGGGAAAGAGAGAGAGAGAAGCATGGGGGGGGGGGGGGGATGGTGTCATACAGTGAGCTGTCAGCTGTCATCATTCTCCAGTGCCACCTGAGACATTCAGCGCCACACCCTGCCCCTCCCCTCACCGTACCCATGGCAACCCTTCAGTGCCAGGTTCTGATTGGCTGACGAGGGAGCCCCAGTGTTGGCTTCCTCTGGGCTCTGTGTGGGTTGCTAGGTCCACTAGCAGTTTTGCTGCATCTCAGCACTTAATTGATTAATTAGTGTAATTATTTGAGGCGAAAGTCACCCCCGTCTTGTCGCTAGTTGGTAGGTAATTCATTCCATCCTCTGAGACTTTAATGTTAATGCGGGTGAGGTGGAAAAAGCAGTGTGGACCGAACTCGCCTGGTTACATTTGAAGAATCGTTCAAGCTGATGTTATTTATAATAGTGTTAGATTGGCGCCGCTCGATGGGGTTATTTCTGGGAAATTCAGAGTAGGTGAACGTGTACGTGTGTGTGTGTGTGTGTGTGTGTGTGTGTGTGTGTGTGTGTGTGTGTGTGTGAGATGGGAACTCTAGCTTAGAGGACAGATGGAGACTGGGAGACAGGAGGGACACTGGCACTGCGCAGGCTGGCATAAGAACGTGTGTGTGTGTGTGAGTGTAGGGAAGTGTATGGATATCCCTCGCTGTTGCTGGGCGGCCAGCCCCACTCACGAGCGCTGACCTTGGCACCGTGTGGGAGGGTCAGTCCGCCAACTGTCTGTAGCGTAGTGTGCCCGTCTGTGCGCTGCTTTTTAAAGCAGCCAGGTCAACAGGCCGGCCACTGGGACATCCAATTGGCACTTACATTCTTATTTAGGTTAGCAATATGGCGGCCGCTACTTCTGCTGTTACTGCAGATGTTAAGCTAAGAACTCATGTTCCACCTGTAACGTCACGTGCCCCCCACTGCCACAGCACCTACGTTGACTGGGCTCTTTTCTACAAGCAATATGGTCCGTAAAGAGATGCTGACGGAAACCAATTGCAGTCATTTAGGATAAAAGTGCGCAGATTATAGTAAGGGTATACACAAGATCCAAAATTAACATGTTAAATGGCAATACAAGTGCTGTAAATTAAAATGTATTAGGATCTGCGATGTAATGCATGTCGGAATGTAATAATGTTAATCTGACCCTCACGGATGTAGGTGATTTGAATGATTCTTAGGAAATTTTTCTAAAGAAAATGTGGAATCAGAAATGTATCTAGGTAAAAAAAAAAAAAAGTCCATGTGGTGACATGTGGAATATTCATTTTTTTAAACTATCCAAATGTGAGGAATTTCAAAATATAAGGAACAAAATCACAATGCCATGTATCATGTCACAATGTTTTTTTCACAATGAATTTATATATATATTTTTTAATATTGTTATGTTGTTTAATATTGTTTATTATGTTCAAATTTAATATTAATATTGTTGTTTTATATATATAAAAAATTATAATATTTAGTTTATTAAAATTGTATTTTTGAATTATTTATTTATATATGTACCGTATATATTATATATTTATGGCTGGTAATAAATATTTATTTCTATTTTAAGGACACACAGAAATATTCTTAGTGTTTTTGAAAGAATCCTCTCATGCTCATCAAGGCTGCATTTAGAGTAATATTTTGAAATATTTAAGTTTTGTAACATTATAAATGTCTTTACTGTCACTTGTGACTAATTAAGTGAGAGTCCTTGTGGAATAAAAGTATTCATTTATTTGAAAAAATATTTTGAAAGATTGTTTATAAAAGTATATTTATTTAAATTCATAAAAAAAATGTGCCATTGATCAGATCACAGTTTAATATATAATGAGCAAGTAAGCTATTATTTAGTACACACTTTCATCCAAAGGTCATATGTTCAAGGACATGAATATGATAGCTTATGGCCTGTTCCTTGTGAGACTTGAACCAACAACTTTGCAGTTGCCAACCCTGACCTTTACAAAACACTGCAGCGCCATATAAATACAGTAGATACTGACAGATGTATGGGATCAGGTCTCACCTGCTTTGACACGGATGCTAGGGCTGCGGATCTTGCCGGCCTGGTTCTCGGCAGTGCAGAAGTAGTCATTATCATGAATGAAGCTGTTGAAGGCAGAGGGGGAGAAGGGGTAGAGCTGCAGCGTGCCGTTGGCGTGAACGTGGCGGATGTGTGGCACGTCGTAGATGTCGTCGCCAGTGGCCAGGTACCAGCGGAGGACGGCATGGGGGGCGCCACCCGCAGGACAGGGCAGGGACACCCCCACTGAGCTGGAGAAGGTCACTCTCTGCAGGGAAGCATTCACAAAGTACAGCCGCGTCGAGACCACATCCTCGCTGTGCACTGGAAGAGAGACAACATGGTCAGTCACAAAATGACCAAAGAGTTTTATTCAGCAAATCAACACCTGGACAGGTTAAGGGGCCAACTCATACTTGTTCCGTTGGGTTACAGCACTTTGAAATGAGCAGCACGTCATAAAATAAGCTCTGTGTGTCATTCTGGCAAACTTCCACCTCACAATCACGTCTGGCAAAGTGCATGCCCTACCGTCCTCTGATTGGATTATCCCAGAGACGTTCCCATTGGGTCAGCACAACTCGATTCAAATTTAGAAATCAATCACTGGATTGAGAAGATGATGTAACATAAAATTGTCCTTTATCTGATTATTTGTCTGTCATTTTCCAAGTGCACAATCTATATGAAAGCTAAGGCTTGCATTGCCTGTACAACAACATATATAACTAGCTGCATAACTACTGTACCATAGTGTGACACATTGTTAGAGAAATTAACTACTGTAGCTAGTCAATTGACGTCGCGCAGATGGTGAAGTACCAACTTATGCTAATTAATCGGTTCGAGATCGAATTAATGTCAGATTATTGCCAATAAATAAATAAAATGCCATTTAAAGACTACTTCACTATTTTTGTTCTTCGTCAATCACAGGATCATATTCCGGGGTTCCCTGGGTGTCTGGTGCACATTCGCATGCACAATCGTTTTGTTTTTGCATTATTTTCCTGTTATCTCTGTAAAGCTGCTTTGAAACAAGAATCTGTATTGTAAAAAAGCGCTATATAAATAAATGTGACTTGACTTGGGACCTGGGCAACGATTAATCGCATTCAAACCAAAAGTTTGTGTTTACATAATATATGTGTGTGTACTGTGTATAATAATTTTGTATATATAAATGGACACATATATTTAAGAAAAAATTGTAATTTATATATAAAATATTTATATCTAATATAAATTATGTATTAATATATATATATATATATATATATATATATATATATATATACATACATACAGTATATACAGTACATGCACAACATTTTTCTTAAATATTTATGTGTCATAATATTGTGTAATGTGTATTTATATAAACAAAATAATTATACACAGTACATACACTTATATATTATGTAAACACAAACTTTTATTTTGGATGCCCAGCACTAATATGGAATGAAAGAGATAAATGTAATGCATGTAAGCTTGGTTATTTTGATAAAGAGCACGATCTATATGTTCACATGTCGTACTAACAAGAAATTATGTTTCTAACCACAGGTAAAAAACTGAAGATCCAACCAAACAACTTGCGAATGTTTGGTGGAACTATGATTTCGGGAAGCACCAAATCATTGCTAACGACAGAACTTGTGACCATAGTTGGCTAACGCTTTTGGGAAACAAACCCCAGATTCTTTAGCATCAATAGAAAGTGTTCATTTAAATTGACTCATTGTAAAACTGAAAAAGCTGCAATTTTCAAGGAAGCAAACACAGATGTAAAGGAACAAAGCAAGATGCAGGCATCAGCAAACAAAAGCCTTCCAAACAAAAACCGACTTTGTCCACAGCAATAGTGGATCTTTACTCTCCAATCACATCTTTTTTATAATATATGTGTTCTTGGCAGATGCTTCCTTACCAAAGGAACCTTACTTATCCAACCTTAACCCAAATGACAGTGATAACAAGCAGTCGTAGGGCAGGCATTAAAGAATATCACTTATCTAATATGTGTGCGGTGTGAGCCGTGCTGAATGCTGCCATCTGATAGGAGAATAAATAGGTCATAGAACCCCCGCTATGTATCTACAAACCTCTCTGACAGCTAATGTGGATCAGACAATCATTCGCTCTTGGTGTATTACCAAAACCCGGACTACTGTGAGAAAAGAGGAAAAAAAGATGGTTGCGTAAATTAACGCGTGTTAATTTAGCAGCGTAGCTAATGATGTCCTTCAAAGGCGGCGTTTTAGTGATTTACCATTCCGGCGTCTCTATTATCTGCAGGCTCTATTACGGATTACATGGTTCTGGTGGGATGGCTCTGTATCTTTTTGTATTCTGAAAATTGCTTAGCTCAGCTCTGGCTCTGAGCCAAGGGAGACACAAGCCCAAAGCAAGAGAATTTTCTTCTAAGGCAATTACATTTAATTAATGCCCCCCACCAGGTTTATGTCAACAATGCCTGGATTAACCCCCATTCTTGTGATTCTCATTGTGTTCGAAAGAATAATGGTGACATGCTACCATGCCATTAAAGTCAATGGGGTGCCATAGATAAGTAAACTATAAGCTTCCATGCACAGAAGACTCATAATGTATGAAAATAAATATGAAATTGGAATTTATACCCAATAAAATTGAATATTAAAGGATTAGTTCACCTAAAAATGCTGCTTCTTTTAATGCAATGAAACCACGGCTGTGCCAAGTCCCCATTTACTTTCATTGTATGGAAAAGAGCAGCTTGGACATTCTTTAAAATATGTTCTTTTGTGCTCCACGCAAAAAAATTATATAAAAGTAAGTTAAATGGGTTTGGAAAGACATGAAAGGTGTGTAAATAATCACAATCTATTATTTAGTTAGTATTACTTTTGACAGTTATAGAGTACCGGTACTCATTTTAACGGTCTCGAGAAACAAAGGACAATAATAATATCCATTTGGAATAAGGAAAAAAAAACATGCAAAGCATAAATAGAATGAAAAACATGAAAAAAGTGGTGCTAGAGAATTGAAAGGCTGAGATTAGAGCTAAAGCTTTTACTGGGCAAGGTGGGGGTTTGGATTCTTTCTCTCTCCATCCATCACTCTCTCTCCCTCTCTTTTTATATTCCCATAGAACATGAAGGGATATGTTATGTGATTGGAATTTGTACGCCAGACGCAGAGAGTTAAATCCATATAATCTCCTTTCACATTTAACACACACAGAGCCTTCCTGGCCTGATAATCGCAGCACGGTGGAGGGCCTCTATCGCTTCCCCTCTCACTCTGCCCTGTGGGGAGGGCAGATTATGGAGGTGGGTGCGAGCCAGGGGGCATGAGTCCAGACAGGACCAGGTCTAGAGTGAGCAGAGGAGTAGGTTAGATGGGGGCTGCAGTGAATGGTTTTGTGGAGTCACAGGTTGCAAGGGAATGGAATAAAATGCTTTTTTGTAGTTCACGCTTCGCATGAAATAAAAATGTGCTGGATTACATTAGTACAAGGTCTAGACTGGCAGTTCTCAACCTGTATTACTCAAAAGTCCCCTACAGTCAAGGTTATTTTTTAAAAACTGCCTACACAGCTATGAAACTGACACAAGTATTTTTTTTCTAACTATTTTCTTAACATAATCTAGAATCCCAGAATCCCATCAACTGTTTGGTTACCCATATCCTTCAAAATATCTTCTTTTTTGTATCTTCAAAAAGGCAAGTTTATTAAAACTTGTCTTTTAAGTTCAGAAATTCATACAGGTTTGAAACAACTTGCGGGTGAGTAAATGATGACAGAATTTAATTTTTTTGGCAAACTCTCACTTTAAGAACACGTACGACCAACTAGCAGTTAGTTAGGGGTAATCAGTCTTACTTTTGGTATCAGATTAAACAACGTTTAATGTAGGCTACACATAAAATATACGTTTTTATGAAACTGATTTAAAAAAAATTATGAACTGTCTTAAAGAACCGTTTATAACCTGTTTATAACCATTTGAAGGATAGACAGCATATCTCTTAGAAGTGGAAATGCAAAAGTTTTAGATCCAATTGTGATCCAATAGATGTCCATTTTTGAGAGGACAAATAAAAAAGTTTTGTTAGCCAAGGTTATATGCTGCAATAAATAAAAAGTGGTGCAGTCAATTTCACAGTAGCATTTCAATAAATTAAACAAATAAACATATTTACTATTATTTAAACAATTAATTTATTTTTAATTGAATTGATTAATTTATAAATAGAGAATGCTTTAGCCCCTTTAGATGTTCACGACCCTCCCCCCCATTTCAGAACCGCTGGACTAGACCGAGCTTAGCTGTGCATGCGAAGTCAGCGCTTAATGTAGTGCCACAGTTGCACTGACAAATCTAGGGTTTGAAGCAAATGTTTTGACCCACGCTTTTGTATAAAGAACCTCTGGGATCCAGCATTAGAGTTAAACAGCAAAGATCCCTGACATGCTCAAAATGGACTCAGTCCCTGGCTGCCGTCAGCCTTAAGTGCTATTTGGGACGAGAGCAGAGTGCACTCTATCCTGGTTTCTGAGCTGTGTCAAATATAATTCCGAGAGCTCTTTTCAGGACCATGGACAGTAACTGAATGGTCCCTAAACACGTTTCAGCACTATAGACAGCGTCAATCTCCTCTCGGCAGAAATGCAACTTAAAACTAAGCAAACACAAACATCTGTTAATCTGTAATAGTTCTTTCAAAGATATAAAAAAAACATCTCTCGCTTATCATTGGACAAACAAGAGCAAACGCCATCCTGCGCATGGCATCAGAAAATATAGACAATAGCGGAAAGCCCGCATGACAACACATCAGTTCACTGTAGATCTGAACAAAACACAGCAACACTGGGAAATATGGTCATGGTCGTACTGATATGGGATGAAAAACAGGTCAACTGGTTAGTCCCCCTGCCCCCCCCCCCCCCCCCCCCCCACCCCTTATGCCTTTGCAGATTATAGCCTAAAGCATAAACCCCCATAATAAAGATTGCAATATCTATAATCTCACAGTGGGGTTCTGGGTAAGGGGTTGTGGATCCAAAAGGGAGGGCCTGAGGATATCCACATCCCCCCACACTGTCTGGGTCTGAAGTATAGGAGGGGAGGGGGGGGGGAGGAAAAAGCTTGAGACCAGGACAGCTGCAGTTCGTCCTCCACACCAACAGGTGTCACTATTTGGATGCTATCATAGAATTCAACCTAGAGAAAGCATTCCTTCGGATCATGGGACCACACAACTTTTTGAGCCAATAACCTGAGCTGTAAATGGCATGTGATAGATTACTCTAAAAGTGCGGAATTCCAGTTATTTTAATAGGAATCTGTGCGATCGGCAGTTTCGTGCAAAGGCCAAAAAGGTCCCTAAGCAGATTCCGCTCATGTGCAAGTTGGTCAAGTGAATTCAATTCGCCATGCCGACCAACATAAAAGCTGCTTAGCTTAGCACTTACCTACTTTTAAAATAAAGTGACTTCTGAGTGAGCGGTGCTTCACACATTGCAACACTATTGACAATAGAAAACTTTGCCTAAATTTGCTAATGTGATCACACCTAAAAGTGTGAAATTGAGTGTTTTTGTGGCAATCAGCCAATCAGCTTTGTCATTATGTAATTTCTGACAACTTTAAAGGGTTAGTTCACCCAAAAAAATTTGTTTCTGTCAGTACTTACTCACCCTCATGTCGTTCCAAACTTGTATTCATCTTTGGAACACAAATGAAGATCTTTTTGATGAAATCTGAGAGCTTTCTGTCCCTCCATTGACAGCTACACAATTACCACTTTCAAGCCACAGAACGGTAGTAAAGACATCATAAAAGTAATCCATGTGACTCCAGTGGTTTAACCTCGATTTTATGAAGTGACGCGAGTGCTTTGTTTGTGCAAAACACCATTTACAAATGATTAACTTCCTGCACACGTTCACGAGAGCACCACGACACGCGTGTTGTGTTGACGCGAGAGCAGACATTGTTGCGTGAACGTGCATTGGAGATTAATATTTTGTAAATAAAGTGGTAAATAGTTTTTTTTGCACAAACAAAAGACGCTTCATAAAAATTGAGGTTAAACCACTTGAGTCAGATGGATTATTTTAATGATGTCTTTACTACCTTTCTGGACCTTGAAAGTGGTAGATGTGTGGGCTGTCAATGGAGGGACAGAAAGCTCTCAGATTTCATTACAAATATCTTCATTCTATAGATAAACGAATGTCTTACGGGTTTGGAACGACATGAGGGCGAGTCATTTTAATTTTTGGGTGAACTAACCCTTTAAAACCGCAGGAAATGACAAATGCTGATTGGCTGATTGCCACAAAAACAGGCACAGTCACAAACTCTTCTATCTTGAGCTGTCAATTACACACTTTTAAGAGCCAACAAATAAATAAAATCACTAGTAAAACTTATATTGTAAATATTAGCGATAAAGCTTACGAAAAAATGTCCAATTATGAATGGGCAACAAATAAATGTAAAAAGATTTTTAGAACCATTGGTGTAGTTTCAGCATCAAGCAGTGTAATCAAAGTACCGTATTATCCGGACTATAAGTCACACTTTTTTTCATAGTTTGGCTGGTCCTGCGACTTATAGTCAGGTGTGACTTATATATTAAAATTAATTCATACTGACTGAGATGAACCAAGAGAAAACATTACCGTCTACAGCCGCGAAAGGGCGCTCTAGCTAGCGGAGTTGTTCAGAAGCGACACAGAGGAAGAATTCAATGGATTCAGTGTTGTGGAATGAGATCGCGGGAGCTTGGTGAACTTGCTTACCGGTAACTTGCTTGTTGGACTCGCTGGCTAATGTTAATTTAGCCTATTCAGCCTCCCAGGTATATTTTCTTTATGCTATTGTGTAGCTGAATAACTGTTAATGTGTTACGTTAACATACTGGACACCTATTCAGCCTGTTGTTCTGTGTGCTATTGTGTAGCTGAATAACTTGCCTTTCCAGATTAAATGTCTGTTCTTGGTCTTAGATTTTGTGAAATAAATTTCTAAATAAATGCGACTTATAGTTCAGTGCGACTTATATTATGTTTTTTTCCTCTTTATGACGCATTATGACTGATGCGACTTATACTCCGGAGCGACTTATAGTCCGGAAAATATGTGTCATTTGTTGATGCTATGCATTGAAGCTCGTCGGAGAGAAAAAAAAAATTGGTTGACCACTATGTCCAAGAACTTCATACAGTATGTCCATGGGTAGATGATCAGTAATTTAGGAGAGTCTTAAGGAGAGAAAAGAGAAAGGGCAATGGGATAACCCAATTTCTTCTCTCTTTGTTCTGAGATGACTTCCGTGTGAGGGCTAACGAAGCCCTGCAGCTCCTTGCTATTCTCGTTGCCATATGCCAAACGAGGGAAAGGGCTGCATGGGAATGCTGAAACGCTCCATTAATGATGCCCATTTTCCCTATCTATCTGTCTAACTCTCAAGATGGACGCGTTATTCTCCACCCACTTCCTCCAACCGAAAAAATTCCTGCTCAAAAATGTCTTTGCTCATCATTTCATGTTGTTTTTCCCTCCTTCTCGCCATCTCTCCCTGTTAATCGCCTTCCATTTTTCTCTTTCTTAACTCCCCCTTTATGTGTGGTCCTCGTAGCATTTGCACATTTGCACAACATACATACATATATTTTTTGTTCCATCGCTATGAAAATGCCATTTGAATATGTATTGCGGATATCCTAGGCAATTGCCAATGGTGAGCCGCTATGCATAATGCAGCTCTCTCAGTCGCTCATCTGCATTTGCTTAGACACACACTCTCTCGCATGCACACGCATAGATCTTCACACCCTGTCCCCAAAGAAATCTGCACACAATCTCTCTTCCGATCACTGTCTCACCTACATAAACATGTCTAAATGCAGACACATATTTTTGGGACGCTCAACTGTTCGACAACAACGCAATTCAACCATCCATTTGCCTCCGAGCCTCCCAATTAATTTATTCGCAGATTGTTCAAGGGCCATTTCCGCTGTCAAGCCTGTCTGTATCGCGCTACAACGCTGAATATTTTTTTAACAGCTTCCAGTGTCATAATGTTTTCTTTAACCTTTTAAAATGACTCATGAGATTAAGAGAGAGAGAGACTGACTTTCTTCCTCCTTTGTTTTTATACCTTTCCTCAGACAAGCCACTTATCAAACCGATAATCATTTATGCACGGCGCAGTCAAGGAAAAATCAATACTACAGGTGCTGAGTAACTTCCAGCTGAATCTAAAGTCAGCCCTACGCTGCATCCAGTTATAAATGGGTTTATGATAGCGAGAATGAGTGTTTGTGTATGTGTGTGTGTCGGGCATTTCTTCATAGCTAGGCTGAGGAGGACACATGTACACTTGGTGTTTAGATTACATTTGGTCTGGTATATTAGAGTAAATCTTGCCTGCCACTGTTGTCCCTGTGATTGTTCAGTGCTTTGCGTGAGTGAGCTAGAGTAGATTGGAAACCAGTCACATGTAACCTCCCACATTTGCATGGCAGTCTCTTTGAGAAGAGGGAGAGAGAAAAGTGTGAGACATATCTATACATTTGTTTAAATAATTAGCATTTTGTATTCATCTATCCTGTTTACATTATATAATGAATCAAATATATGATATGATCATTGGTCATGTAAGAAACTGAGCCTGATGAGTTCGTTTTCTAATCTCGGTTAAGGGGTTGGATTTTGAATTGGGTAAGGGATCTCTACTATTTCGCGGTACTGCAGCGTCAGGGAAAAAATAAAACATTTACAGCATTTGCCGAAGTAGCTCAGATTTCAAAGGGATGAATTTTGCAGACATCTCAATGCAAGTCAAAAGAAAAATGTATGGAATCTTCTGTGTTTCAGGTAGTTTATAAACTGTAGTTTGTATAGTTTATAAACTGCCCCCTTTGTGGTTACTCTTTAACTCTATGTGAGACCTCATAGCATAATTGCCTAAGTCATATTTCAATGTTAATGAGGCTAACGATATCATAATCTTAAACCGGAGCAACAGGAACCTGCAGTTCTGTGGTCCATGCCATTCTAAAAAAAAATAAAGGTTCTTTATTGGCATCTATGGAGAACCTTTAACATCCATGGTTCCTTTCCGTTGCACAAAAAGTTATTTAAAGTGGAAAAAGATTTTCAAAATATTCTTCACACTACAAAAAAAAAAAAGGTTATTTGTTCTCTGGTCACTGAAAGGTTATTCGGCAACAACTTGGAACCCTTTATTTTTTTTATCATTATTTTGAAATGATGATGACATGAAACCACAGTAAAAAAAAAAAAAAAAAAAAATGTATTCCTCTCTCTGGATGGAAGTAACTATGTCTGAGATCATGTCCACTCATAATTTACTAAGTACAATAGGGAAGAACAAGGAGTGTTGTAACACAAGGTGAGTATAACACCATCAGTTAGAAAGAAGTAACTGTTACATAAGTTAAATCACTATAATGTATAGCCACCACCATCCTGGAGTTAAGTGGAGTGGGAAAGTCTCTCTGGATGTTAACATTATATGACAGATATTTTAAAAATCTTAATCAAATCGAAAGTTTCTTGTAATGATACCTTTTAACTAGTTTCGTTCAAAATGAGAGTGGCAACACTCCACATTTGCCTTCACAAATAGCTAGACGTGCGAATGGAATCCACAGAGAGTAACGTTAGGTTTTTTTTACATTGCAGTGAACTACTTTGAACTGAACTTAACTCAGAAACTTACCAGACGTTTGACCTTTGACGAATTGATTGTAAAATGTAGGCTACGTACGACCCACGTGTGTAGGCCTGCTTGTGTAGGTTACGTTAGTGTGGCACTGGCATGTAACTTACCCAAAATAAACAACAACTTTCAGAGATGTCAGATAAGTCATTTCTGACAGTAATTTTCGCAATATGTTGAGGACCTCTCACCCTTATCTAACCGCCATCTAAAGAGACAGTTGACAAACAGAAGAAGAAAATAACTTTGTCATCATTAACGTACTCACCCTCGAGGTTGGTCTCACAAACCCATTTCCTCTATCGAACTGAAAGACGTTTAACAGAATGTTGACGCTCTCTTTCCTATAATAAACCTGACTATTATTGTATTAGAGACGTTTTAAACCAAGCAGTATTTATTTGTGCTAGTGAATATATCTGTGAAATTTAAAACTATAATAAAACAAATAGCCTAATGACAGTTGTGTTGTTTTTCCCTTCCTGATCGTCAGATAATGGAAAGCGCGCGCGCAGCGTACTGTTGCTATGGTTACCGCTACTTCTGTTCCTGAGCGACTAACGTTACGTAGTGCACTGACGAATTGATTCTGTAACTTTTATTGTTACTAAAGAGTTGTTTGAAAACAAATCTGTATGGATTTCTTTCTTATGTTCAACACAAAAGAAGATATTTGGAAGAATATCGCTATAACCAAACCCCATTGATTTTTCCATAGCCTACTATGCAAGTCAATGGGGGTTTTATCAACTGCTTGGGTAACCCATTTTCTGCTAAATATCTTATTTTGTGTTCAGCAGAAGAAAGAAACTCATACAATTTTGGAACAACTTGAGTGTGAGTAAATGATGACAGAATGTTCATTTTTGGGTTAACTGTGCCTTTAAATAGAGGAGTCAAACCCTCACAGTTCGCGCCCTGATACCGCACGTCACATTAGTCTTCATACTCTCACATTATTCACATACTCTTGATAGAACGGATGCTTCGCGCGTGGTGTCCGATTGGATGGACAGGTGCTCTCAGGAGGCGAGGAGTGTTTGTTCACGCGCTTAACTCACCGGCACACGAGCTCTGAAAGAAGAACAGCGGTCAATTGTCGAAGCGGAACGCGAGAGTGACACAAAGATTTTTATTTTGACCGCACTTCAGTTGAAATGGCAGGTCGAGCGGCGGGGTGTGATTTTAGGTGGAGGGAAGAATAGCACGGCGCTTAGCTCAGTAAATCTCACCGGTTGCATTTGTGACACCAGTTTTCTTTTGAGTTTGAAAGATCTAAAAATAGTTAATTGTGCATTTTACACAGAGTTCAGATTGACTTTATATGGATATTTTACATGACTGGTGTAAATAGTCACATGACCAGAGCTGTTTAATTCCATGAAAGGAAGCTGCCATAGTAAACAATTTGCTAATGTATTTACTAATTTCAAGAGTCTAAGATTAAAACAACAACAACAAAATATATATATATATAGGCTATATATACATACATATACATATATATTGATAATCGACTCCCCACAATTGCCTGAAAAATATTTAATGTTACTTTATTGATTGCAACTTTTTTTCGGAATAAAACACATTCTTTGACTAACTTTTTTATTTATTTACTTATTTATTTATTTTTATCCAGTGAGTAAAATTATTTAGCTGGGAATAATTTGGGATTTCTTTTTCAATTCTGAACATTCATAATTCGTACCTTGGGGAGTAAAAAAAATAAAAAATTCACTGACGGGACAAACCTGTTCAATCTAAACATCTTATTTTCAAGAAGAAGAAAAGTTCAAGCATTACTACACAATTCATGGGAGTAACGTGTTTATCTCTGTGACTCAAGCTGCTTTCACACATGGCTTTACTCTTTATTTTTATAGAGGAAGTATCGTATTATAATGAAGTGAACACAGTGTCATGGAAAGAAGAGAGGAACAGGTGTATATGACGAGTAGAGAGAGAGAGAGAGAGAGAGAGAGAGAGAGAGAGAGAGAGAGAGAGAGAGAGAGAGAGAGAGAGAGAGAGAGAGATAAATAAATGGAGTCCTTATGGCCAATGACCTGATTTACTTTTGGAGTGGGGGATGCGGCAGATCTCCTACTAATTGCGCAGCTGGGAAGAACAGGGGATTTGATGGGGGGGAAAGAGAAAGGAAACCAATTTTGCATATTTCTATGAGGGGGAGACCGGGTGGGATGGAGGTGTCCTGATGTGAGGAGCCGGTTTGACATTGCGAGCAGTTTGGAGGTGAAATCTCATGAAAGTGGGCAATTTTTTGTACATGTTCAGATATTTCTGTTATGGTTGATGTGAAACATGACCATTACTACTACTAATAATAATAATAATATGTCTGACTCTGAAAGCGTCTGATGTGTTGTACGTGCATGGCAAGCTCCTTTCAATCACATTTTAATTTAGGCAAATGTTCAGAAAATCGGATCAGACCGGATAATATCGCAGCCACCACACAAATTTGTCGACCTGACGACTGCTGATCCTTAAAATAAATATTGGACAGATACACACAAGCAAGCGAACACACACTGCCTACCATCCCTTTATTCATTATTTAATATCCAAGCAAATATGTTATAAATAAAATTATTAAAGCTAAAAAAAACCAAAAAAAACATTTGTTTGATTTTTTTTTAATTGAGACCTATCACAAAGAGTATACAACATCTGGATAACATGGATTAATTCTAAAATGTTATAGGCCCTATTAACACAATTAAAAATCCTTCCAATAAACTAAGGCTTTATTAATTAGTTTAATAATAATAGTTATACTATTTGTTATTATTTTTGTTAATAATAATAATAATATTAATTATATTTTTTAAAATATTTTTTATCAAATTATAAGTCACATGCAATTAACAATGTGCATTTCAACCTTCAATACTGCAGCATCCCTCGGTGCCTTTTTCATTTCATTTAGTTGCATTTCCATAAAAAGACAAGCTGGCCCTCGAGACGACAATTTACCCTGGATTCGGTTTCCCAGCCCGGGGTTCAGGTGTGAGGCAGGGGGGTAATATGTTACAACTTGCCCGGGTCACGATAATGCATAATAATACATTTAAAATGGCTGCTCATTTCTAAACAAAAACGACTAAAATGTGTTCTTATGATAACACAATTATTTCTGGAAAGGTGGAAAAAAGCTTTTTAAGGAGAAATGTTTTTACATTCCTTGAAAGTGAAAAAGATGGAGGCGCGGCCCTCTCGGAAAAATACGCAGTCCTAATGCATATGCATGTATGATAATTGATGTGCGTTTTACATCTCCTATCGACCGTGTCATCAGAGCTTAAGATACATGATAAGATATATATTGTGAGAATGACAGAAAACTCTATATAAACTATGAGAGTTATTAAATAAAAAGAGAACATGACAAAAATAAGTTTGTTTGCGCCCTCCATATCCCGTTTTTACGCACTTTACGCCCTACTGCACCCTTCCTCCCCCATTCAAGAACACACACAAACATACACAAACACACATTAATACACACTACAGTTCTCTTTTACAAACCTACACACACACTGGAAGAGAAACAAAATAATCCTGACCTTACATCCCCGATCAAATGACATTAAAATATATTTTTAAAAATATTTTCAATTCTAAAGCATCCAAACTCAAGTACTGTAACCAGGTAAAGCATTCGGATTTGAATTGTTTTTGGGCAAATAAAAAGTCATACTTGACGATGCAATATCAGATAAAGAACACTTTAAAACAGACGTTTTGTTTCATCCAAAAATATTTTGCAAAATAATTTTAGGGGGGAAAATATGAGCAAAAACTGAAAGCATATCTCCAATGCTGGAGGGTGAGGAAAGGAGGGGCATGTATGCTGTGAGGTGTCAAAAACAAAATTGTTGAGGAGACATCATGACAGAAATTGATGCGTAAAACTAACTGAATGAGCAAATAAATAACCTTAATTATGATCAAAATAAACCACATCTTCGTTTTGCATTTAAACAAATTCAAATGTGCCATATCAAACCCACCATCAGCACAGTCAAACCAGGAATCTGTTGGCATAGAAAATGGAGGACCACTAATTGCACCAGTGCTAATTGGAAATGAGGCTGCATAAGCCATTCTATTTTTCACATGATCTATGCAGATATATTCACCCTCTACCACAGACATATGCACTTTTATTACAAAATACCAATTATTATTTTCCCTAAAGGCATACAACAGCATGCTACTATAAACAACGAACAGACCTATTCAAATCCAAGAAAATTACATTCTTATTCTAGCGCAGTAAAAAAAAAAAAAAAAAAAAAGTATCAAGAGCAGAAAAAATGACACCTCACTGACCAACTCTACTTTTCCCAACAAGCAACATACAGAAGGCCAAAGGTGTATGGCAAATGCACACGACCGATGCAAAAATCTGCTCCCGTTCTACATATTCATAACTCAACAGCATATTCATATCTTGCATACAAATCATGCTATCTCCCCCATCTTTGCGCACGGGAACATGCAGATCCTACAGTCTCACAATCTTCTGTTGGTCGTTAATCGCCGACTAGAGAAACACTTTTCCCCATTTTAAGCAACTAAAAACATTTTGAACGAAGTTGTATATTAGTTTTAGAGGGAAAGAAACTTCCTAAAAATCCAGATATGCGAGCGCACAATAAAATAACGTTGACCCTCCATCCACTGAACTTGGAACAGTGCAATTTGTGTGCAAACAAATTACCACTTAATTGAATTGAATTTAATTAATTGTGCAGTTATTTTTCCACATTGCAAGTAAAAAAAGCAGCAATAAATAAATAAACTGACTACGTACCTTCTTGAAAAGAATACAGCAGGAGTAAAGTTACCAGCCACATGCCATAAATAGCAGGTATATTTCTCAGGAATGTTTTGCAATCCCGACGTGTGCACTGTGCAGTATTCGGCCAGGCGAGGCTCCGTGCAGGAGTGGTGACGATGCTCCCCGGCGATCTCTCCAGCCCTAGTCCCGTACTCGTCAGCGCCGAGAAGCGGGGAAGACTTTGGTCCCGCCTCTCGTACCCTCCCCTCCGCGGGACCGTCATCCGAACGGCCCCTCCTTCGGTAGTCTAATGGTACGGCGAGATGGAGAGGTGCTGCTGCGGGGCCAGAGAGAGACGCGGCGAGGACGGCGCGCGGAGTTTTGTTGGTGGGGGTGGGTTGAGTGCATCAGAGAGGACAGGACTTAACATGTTGTTGTTGTTGTTGTGAGCGGTCCACGTGGCTGGAGTCAGCCGGGGCATTATGTGGCACTCAATGTTACCATGGCGCACCTGGGAACTAAATTGCTGCTTTTTTTTACGCACGGCGGACCACTTTTCGCGATGTCAACGGCTTATCTTTTATTGTCAGAAATCTGGCATTGATGCAACGCTGCTGAGAAAAACAGCTTAAACCTTGTGTGGTCTCCCAGCCAGACCTGTTTGCTGGTTTTAGGCACTTTTCAACAGACCAGGACGGAAAAAACCAGCATGACCAGTCTGGGGGGACCACCTTAAACCACTCAAGATTTGCAAATCAAACCATGTGTTTTTTTCCGGCAGGACTGAGAGTCATTTTAAAGTAAAGTTCGTGTAAATGTTGCGCGCAAAAAGCTCCGCGTACGTTCTTAATGTCTTAATCGCTGAGTGGCACGCGTGCGTCCTTAGATAAACAGCACGAGACCCGGTCACGCTCTCTCCATACATTAACGTATGTGAATGAGGGAGAACGCGTGCTTCAGAGGCGCACCGAAGAATGTCTGAATCGCCGGCATTGTTCTGCGCTCAAAATGAGAGGAATGACATGCGAAGGGCGTACCGTGTATTGTCTGGAGTGGCGGATAATGCTCACAGACCACCCCGGCTTTATCGTCTGGTGACTTTCTACACCTTCAACGTCTGAAAAAACAAATATTTATTTGAATAGATTTTATTAAACAGTGGGAATTGTAATTAGCATTACTGAACCCTTATATAAATAAATAAAATCTATTTGACAGTGTTTGTAGGCTATGGAAATTGTCAACATCTCCATTGTATAAAGAATAAAGCAGTAATGGATATGGAATGTCTTGACAATGCTATGTAACAATGCTAGAGTGCATGTCTGGGTGTAAAATTACAGTATGGCACACTACCTCCCCACCCGGGAAAACTTAAGAAATGACTACAATGTGTAAAGTGATTGTTTGCAACCAATGGTTACAGTGTTTGGCTTGATGGTTCCGCTCCAGCGCTCTGGCTTCACACTCCCACACACACTCTCTCTTCGGGTAATTATTGATCTGTAACATGCTGTACTGCTATTGATTATAGGCTATGTGCAGCCCTGTCAGAGAATAAACCGATACAGAAATCCATCACACCGACATGTGATTCTACACACGCTGACAGCAACGCATCCTTACCAAGCCCCAGCCCCTATCCTGGGACAGTCAGCAACACACCAGTTCATCTCATGTCATTTCAGATCATTTCAATGGAATAATCATTAGTGAATTTATGTTCAGCAGAATCCTCCATCCCTGATTAGGGGTCTACATTATATGTAAATTATGACTACTCTAGATAATAATATATTAAGTTTATGCTTTCAGCAACCAATACGAGTATATGATTTTCAGCCTAGTTTAACAAATCTTAGTTTAACCATGTTAAATCCAATTCTGCAAAGTTTTTTACTTGCATGGATGGCCCTATTAAAGACAAGTTTGCATTTCAGAGTGTACAAAATGGCAACAATTCACTGCATTCAAATTTTTTAATTTATACATTTTTGGTATGGATAGAGAACATGAAATTTCCGGACAAAGCCATATACCTCACGTTGACATTCGTGCAGTCTGCTTTGGGACAGTGTCACTGAAAAAACTTGTACAAAATTCTACAAAAATATTACCAAATGACTATACCATAAGGAATCTTTGCAGCCCCCCAACATTATAACATGTCAGAAAAAGAAATCCCATGTAAAAATGCTGCCTTTTAAGGGAAGAACCACTTGTCACTAGGGCAGCACCTTTAAAGGGTTCACATTAGTACCTTAGACTGAGTACCATAATCATATGTAACTTTTAGGGTATAAGGAACGAAGATGCATTTTCAAGGTATTGCCCCGTAACAAGTTAAACAATTTTTACACATTTTTCGGAGAGTGTGTCTAGGACAACGATCCTGGTTGTCCTCACCTGACAATGGCCCTTGTTTGGGGTTGGGTTAATGTTAACAATGTGTTCACTCTTGTCTTGTAATTGGGTTCTCTTGGTTCTTTTGGTCCGGACAAAAAAAAGAAAGAAAAGAAAAGAATACATTTAGGCCTGGTTCGCTTAGCCATCAAAGTATTTTTTAACAACTAACCTAAAGATACAAAACAAAAAAAGTTCTGCTGCAAGGAGAAGCGGTACTGATGCCTGTACCAAACTTTAATGGGCAACGTCACGACTATGATGAGAGAAATCAGGTTTGCTTGAGAATTCCAACCCGATCTCACGGCAATTCGTACGAATTTTACGAGGTGGCTAATTCGTACCAATTCATACGACCTCACTCCTACGAATTTGTAAGTTTTTTGCTAAATCGTACATATTTTACGATTTGCCAAAATCGTATGAATTCATACGAATTACCTACTCCTGACCCCGCCCCTAAACCTACCCATCACGTGGGTTTAGACAAATCGTACAAATTCATACGAGTGAGGTCGTACAAATTCATACGAATTGGTCGTGAGATTGCGTTGAGAATTGTCTTTTTAGGGTCGCATCTTGTGACGTCATGCCCTGTTTTTGGCTCGTTCACATGTCTTTGGTCTGTGTTGCATATTTCAGTTGAACTGCACCAGTCGAACTGTCAACTTGATTGGTACGTACCAGGGTTCAGAGCAATCGCACCAGAGTTTGTTTTAATCAAATTGACATGCCAAGTGTGAGCACACCCTAAGAGCAACCAATCTAGTTTGAAATGAATGACCAATAGGGTCATCACAGTGGCACAATGATGTGAAATTCATAAGACTGTCAAGAGGGATGACCCCTGATAACCTTGGCCAGTGTTGTAGTCGAGACCAGCTAATTTGAGTCCAAGTCAAGGTCTAGACCAGAACAGGTTCGAGTCCAAGTCAAGACAGTCAACATGCTCCTGAGTCCATGACTGGACCAAGACTATAATGAGCTGGTCTCGACTATGACTCTACACTAGGCCATCACGTGGAAGTGGTCGCACACATAGGGATTATCCCACCAGTAAGCTCCTGAATATTTCTGATACGGATACAGTTGTTTTCCTGCAGTGGTTTCTATGGAAAAGAACAAGCAGAGAAACGAGCAGTTGAGCCGATCAGCCCGACTCTTTGTTTCCTACAGAGGCCTCTCTCTACCTCTCCTCTCAACTCACTTATGTAACAAGTGGAAATATAGAAGATGGAATGCTACCCTTACCCTCCCACACACTTATGGAGACACACAAACACTCTGAAAGAAAGTACAAGCCGCACTGGCTGAAAGAAATCTAGAACTGTCTATGTATCGAAACAATGTGCATCAGAGAGGAAGTGACCACTGACTTGCAGGCAGGCAGCTACTGTTGAAATCATTGCTAATACAAATCATCTGCATCACTCTCTCTCATCTGTTGCCTGGAGAAAAGCGAAGAACGAGACAGAGAGAGAGGGAGAGAGTCCGCCAATGAGGAGAAGGAAGGAGAGAGAGCGGAGAAGGCAGAAGCGGGTGGGCTAATGAGAAGGGTAATGCTAATACGCAGACAATCAGAGTCCCCCTCAGGCCATGGCTACATGGTAGAATCATATTAACGCTAATGTATCTGGTATTAATGCAGAGAGCCCCCCCCCCCCCCCCCCCCCTCCCCAACCAAATGCCTGCAAGGTCACTGAGGGTAGAGGGTGGTAGCAGAGTGGAAGCGAGGGAGCAAGGGTTGGTGCCTACCCACCTCAGCCACACGCAGGTAACGGGAGAGCACTAATAGCTAGCCTTCCGTAATGGTGGCTAACCATTTCTCCCAGCTCCCCCTGCAGTATGGCCGCCTATTAGAGTGCTCTATGCAAACTAGCGCCATGCAGATCCAAAATGGCGGCCGAGGAGGCCCAGATGGTGCTTTGGTTTAGCATGGCGGCGTACGACTTGCCCAGTTTCGCTGGAGCTGCACTGGCGCTAATTAGTCAGCCTGATACAGAACTGTACGCCATGTTACGCTCGCCAGCATTAGTCAAATGAGTCAGTGAGCTGTACCAAGTCAGTCAGCTGAGGGAGGGACCCGCGACGGCGCATGCGCACCACTCTGTTTTTTTTACAAGACCAAATGTTTTATTTCGTAATTTATGTTTTTTTTTTTTTTTTTTTTGCAGGCTGAGGAGGGGGTTTGTTTTGCGTTAGTGGAGACGAGACTGTTGAACCCGAGCTTTCGGGATGAATTTGGTGTATTAGAGGGTGGGTGTGATTGTGTCTATGTGCATGAGGGAGTAAGTGAATGAACGTGTGTGGAAACAGGAGGATATTTCTGGAGCTCTCGCTCTCCCTGCAGCCTGTTGAGGGGGGAGAAATCGGGGGGAAGAGGAAGGTGGTGAAGCGAGACGTCAGGGGGGTGTTAATTTATTCAAATGAGCAGGGGAGGATAATGAAAGAGAGAGAGGAAAAGAAAGAGAGAGAGAGAGGAAAAGAGGGGAATGGGGGGTTGGTTGTTTCGCTTTGCAAATCTCTCATCTCCTGATCTTCCTTTTTTTTTCACGTGTTTATCTTATGAGAATCTCTCGCCATTATGGTCGGAAGAAACAGTGGAGCAGGAACTGGAGAGAGGAGAAAAGTCGGGAAAAGGTGAAACAGGGAGGGCATTTATGGATAAGCAATCTGTGAAGGGCTAAGAAGGATGTAAATGTGATAAGTATCAGTATATTTAAAAAAAATATGCTGTATAAATTCTAAAGAATATATATATATATGATTCAACTGTGTATTCCTAAAGACTAAAATTTATCAGCAGAAAATGAGCTGATTGTACCTTGATTAATTCTTCATTCTAAATGAATTAGTGCTTGTACGGACTTCTCTGACCACAGAGGACACGGTGTATGATCTTTTGTAACTCAATTCAATCCAAATGATCCTATCACAAAATGAAATATGTCTCTTAAACGCTCATGAGGTCAAAACGGGATGATATTTTCCCCTGGACTTGGGTGTGTATATGAGAGTGCGATAACGATATGCAGTGCATTTGAATCAATTAGAATACTTACTGACATCTAGTGGGAAGATCTTACAATGCAGACAAGGGTTAAAACTGTTCACATTAAATCATACTATTACTCACCTGCATTTTATTTCTTCCATGAAGAACAAATGGTGAATATCTGAAGAACAGATAGCTTGAGTAGACAGACAGACAGACAGACAGACAGATAGATAGATAGATAGATAGATAGATAGATAGATAGATAGATAGATAGATAGATAGATAGATAGATAGATAGATAGATAAACATAGATAGATAGATAGATAGATAGATAGACAGATAGATAGATAGATAGATAGATAGATAGATAGATAGATAGATAGATAGATAGATAGATAGATAGATAGATAGATAGATAGATAGATAGATAGATAGATAGATAGACTCTAGTCCACATTTGCTGAATGTACAACATGGTTTGTTCTGTTCTAAAGTAGAAGTTTCCATCCAGACCTGTGTGTCTAGATTGTATCTTGATTCCCACGCTACAGTCACAACAGCCCCCCCCCCCCCCCCTCCCCCAAAATTAACAAAGCCAAACAAGTGGATTTATTTTCACGACAAGTTAAACCAGTATATCCTTAAGCTCTAAGCAGGGGTGTTAAAATGCTGACCAACTGCAACAAGACCCAGTGCACTCACGTATACCCTACAGGCCTAAACACTCCTCTGTGTGTGGGAACCTACCAGTGCTGACCCTCTCACCATTAAGAGCACCTGTAAGCAGACCACTATTTATACCTTATTCTGCAAGCTTATTGAGATTTTTATCACATTAACACTGCCGCACTAGGTATATATATATATACTTGCTTCATCTTATTTCCATATGCAAAAAAGAAAGATAACTTTATTTCCAAATTATTTTATATATATCAATTATAACCTTATTCATTGCCTATTGTATTCTTGATAACTAATGACCTGAAAATATACTCAAACCAACAACAAAGCATAAGGGTTTAAAGTACATCAACGCCTGGTGTTATGCCTAAATCGACATAAATTCAGCTTTGCTCAGGTTCTAGCTTCGGTTTACATACACTGTAAAAAAAATTGCTGCGATTATTTAGCACAACTTAGAATCCAACATTGTTTCAACTTCAAAAAGTATGTGTTCAAGCTTGACTTAAAATATTAAGTTTAGTTAACTTTAGTTTAGTTTGGTTGAGTTGGATATTTAAGTTATCTCAACAAATTTTAACTAATCGCAGCCACATTTTTTACAGTGTAGGGGAGAGATGGGTAAGATTAAGTATTTTTGATTAATGTTAAGTCAAAATTTAAGGCTTTAACCAAACCATACATATGATTTGAGAATAAAATTAAAATTTGGCTGTGACAAATTGGTCCGAAGTATAATTTTCTTAAGTGTACAGCACTTAAGTTGTCCTTTGGGAAATAAAACCTAAATATATTTCAGAATTAATGGAAGTTATAGAAAAGCATATAAAAGGGAAATATAAATAAAACATAGTAAATAAGGTGATTCGAGGACTGGAACTAACTTTTGCATAATGAAAAATAATTATATTAATTATTTTAAAAAATACTTTGCGTTGAATACTTAAAATTACTTTTTTTTTTAAATGTAAAAATGTTGAACTCTTTATGCACATGCACAATTTTCTGAAGGAAACCCATTATTGGGACAAACAACGCTGTTCCCTTGTGTGTCTTAATGAAATATAAGAAGAGAGAGAGAATGAGAGAGTGAAAAGAGAAGGAGAAAGATGAAGGTGTCGCTATAGCGGACTGCTTGAGCTCAGGAGTGCGCCTGACAGGCCCTGTCTCTGCCTTTAATGACTTATTTATTCAAGCATAATTAAGCTCAGGCCTAGAGCGGTGATTAATGCTCTTTGTCAGCTTGCAGAACAATACCTCAAACTTCCTGAGCGCTGGCTCTTCTCCAGCTCTCCGTTTCTTTCTGTTCTTCTAACCGTGCAGTTCGTTACTTTCCGTAAAGGCAATGACCAAGACTTTGAAATACAGCATGATAAACAGTATGTGATGTAGAAGAGTGTGTAATAAAGTGAGTTGACCTACCTCGTTAGCAGGTTTCATTCAATATTATTTCAAAGCTTATGTCTCTCTCTCTCTCTCTCTCTCTCTCTCTCTCTCTCTCTCTCTCTCTCTCTCTCTCTCTCTCTCTCTCTCTCTCTCTCTCTCTATATATATATATATATATATATATATATAGTTCACCCAAAAATGAAAATTCTGTCATTAATTACTCACCCTCATGTCGTTCCAAAACTGTAAGACTTCCGTTCATCTTCTGAACACAAATGAAGATCTTTTTGATGAGATCTAAGAGCTTTCTGTATATTGACAGCTACGCAACTACCACTTCAAAAATTCAATATGGAGTAAAACTAATATGAATTAAGCGGTTTAGTCCACATTTTCTGGAGAGACTCGATCACTTTATATGATGAACAGATTGAATTTGGGCTTTTATTCACGTTTAAACATTAATCAGCAAACAATAGGCTTGTTTGAGATGCGCCTTGCCTCGCCTGAAGTGTAGTCGAGACGAGTAGGCGGCTGCAGTGAGGGGAGGAGTGAAAAAAGTGCAGGCAAGCCGGACAGTTCTCTCTTCTCACAGTGGATCTGACACCTGTGAGATCAAAGATGGATATCGCGGGATTCACGGGATTCACGCTCGTGCACAGTGTTGCTAATAAACTGGATGTAATTTAAGTTCTGTTGCTTAAATATGAAAATAAATATAATGAACAAGACACCCAAATCACTTGTTAGGCTATATAATCCCATTACAAAAAGTGTTTATCAATCTTTTTTTCTTTCTTTAATACATGTGTTTATATATATATATTTTAATTACATAATCACATAAATAAATATAGAGATCGCACTGTCAGAGAGTTTGGGAATAAGATCATTTATACACATAAAACATGATATCAGAGTTTTAATATCAAACATTTTAAAAGAGAACATTACATCATGGTTGTTTAAACCAATGAGCATTAAGCTGTGTCGTCAGCAAGTCGTTTCCCATCATGCTCTTGCTCAGCGCAGTCGGTGGAGAGCAACTGCGCGCAACTGCAGAATCCGACAGGTGTGCCTTGCGCTCGCGAGAGATTTTTGACATACGTCAGCATGACATCAGAGCCAGGCGGAACGCAGTCGGACACATTTCTAACCGGCATGCATCTCGTGGTGATCACCGGTGATCGGTTCTGCGCAGATTTTGCTCATCTCAAACAAGCCTATTAACAAAAGCTCAACCAAACATGGTCGACACACGCAATAACAATAAATATTAGGCTTGTTTGAGATGAGCAAAATCTGCGCAGAACCGATCACCGGTGATCAGCGCGAGATGCATGCCGGTTAGAAATGTGTCCGACTGCGTTCCGCCTGGCTCTGATGTCATGCTGACGTATGTCAAAACACTATCGCGAGCGCAAGCCGCACGTGTCGGATTCTGCAGTTGCGCGCAGTTGCTCTCCACCGACTGCGCTGATCAAAAGCATGATGGGAAACGACTTGCTGATGACACAGCTTCATGCTCATTGGTTTAAATAACCATGATGTATTGTTCTCTTTTAAAATGTTTGATTTTAAAACTCTGATATCATGGTTTATGTGTATAAATTATGTGTGAATATTCCCAAACTCTCTGACAGTGCGACCTCTATTATGGATTATGTGATTATGTATTTTTTTATAAAAACACATGTCTGTATTAAAGAACAAAATGATTATAAACACGTATTTGGAATGGGATTAAATAACAAGTGCTTTGGGTGTCTTGTTCATTATATTTATTTTATTATAAAAGCAACAGAACTTAAATTACATCCAGTTTATTAGCAACACTGTGCACGAGCGTGAATCCCGCGATATCCATCTTTGATCTCACAGGTGTCAGATCCACTACGAGAAGAGAGAACTGTCCGGCTTGCCTGCGCTTTTTTCACTCCTCCCATCACTGCAGCCGCCTACTCTCGCATACAATTCAGGCGAGGCAAGGCGCATCTCAAACAAGCCTATTGGTTCTTGCTGAAGCTCAAACGTGCTGCGTAACATGAGAATGAACCTCATTGGTTCTTGCTGAAGCTCAAACGTGCTGCGTAACATGAGAATGAACCTCATTGGTTCTTACAGAAGCTCAAACGTGCTGCGTAACACGAGAATGAACCTCATTGGTTCTTACAGAAGCTCAAACGTGCTGCGTATAACACGAGAATGAACCTCATTGGTTCTTGCTGAACCGCAAAAAAGTGCAGTCTCTCAGATGTCTTCAAAAAGATCTTAATTTTGTGATCCGAAGATGAACGAAAGTAATTGTGAGTAATTAAAGAAAGAATTTCCATTTTTGTGTGAACTAACACTTTAAATATAATTTTACTCATACTTAATGTCGGCTCAAATATGCACTAGTCTTTAAGAGACAATGCAGTGGAAAAAAAAAACAAGAATTAGTTGATTCAAGAAGAGAGCAATCACGTTTATTTTTTTAAAACAGAAATAAAACTAAACGCCTCTCAAATTTCTACAAACACTCAAGTCTTAGTTAAGCTCAAGTGCTCAAAAAGGGCAGAAGTAAACCAATATCCATCAAAAATATCTCTTCATTATATCAACGGATAACTAAAATAATGTTAAGTAAAATGAAATAGTTAATGCCTACTTGCACTGGATGTACTGGTTTCGTCCTCATCTCATATATGAAACATCTGCGATTCAGCAACTACATGCTAATGCTACTATTGCTAACGCTAATGTTGACAAATTCGGGTAATCAAGGGCAAAACACACAAGATGCAGTACCTTCAATGACCTGTAGATGGCGATATCTCTCCTTCTGTTGCACAAATAAACTGCTGCAGAAAAAGTTAGGTGTCATGCAAAATCTAACGAGTTACAAACTACAAATGTATTGGAGTAAAGTACGGATACTTATTTAAAAAATGTAGTCAAGAAGAGAGTAAAAGTTGCTAATAACTTTGAAACTAAGTAAAAGTAGCAAAAAATATCCTTAAGTACAGTAACTAGTTATACATTTACTCTACATTTACTTTACACACCACTGTGTAGTACTGAAAAACAGATATTGTTTAGACTCTGGATGTTTGGGTTCTGCCCGGACCGCAGGCAATAACGTGAATTTGTAATAATGTAATTTTGTTTAAAACATACACAATATCACTAACTCTGTTTTTTTTTATTCATATTAAAATAGCAACATTTTGTGTAAAATTCACTTTTTAAAGAAAATCTAAATGTTTTCAATTGTATTCATGGTGATGCCATGAAAAATGTTCCATGGAAGATTGCTCATCAACTGGAAAACAAACACTTTTAAAATGAAAATAACATTAAATGTCAACTACAGCCACTAGAAGTCTGCATGAGGATTACTCAATGGCTCATTTGCAATTCCCAACTTTTCATTTAGATGTACATTATAAAATCATCATAACAATAAAAATGACTCTTTTTCAAAGTTAAGAATATATTTTTTGTACTGAAGAATATATATATATTTTTTGCAATTATGAGCTTGAGTGTTCCACATTGTGGATGTGTTATAGTGTTGCCACTTCATTTCTGTGTATTTGTGTTCTGAAAAAAAAAGTGTTGGTTCCCCTCCACATTAATTTCCTATGCAGGGTCTAAACATCCTGACCTTTTTTGTCACACTAACATACAAGCTAAGATCACATTTCTCTTTTTTTCTGTGTAGATATAAGAAGTGTGAGAACAGCCAGCAAGTGTCATGCCAGTTAGATGAAGGGACATTTTTGAAATATGAGTAAACGTCATTTAGAGTCGCCCACAACCCCAGCAGCGCATTAGGGGATGGAAAACACACTTCCGACTATGACAGTTCAGTGAAAGAGAAAGGTGATCGTGACTATTCAAACCTAGTTAGCTAGTGAGTTTATCAGGGAACTTTGCAAGCAGATTCAGGGAAACATGTAGATTTCTTTAAAGAATCAAAGAGTACATACTTTTTCTCTTTTAGAAAGGAAATTAATGTAGGTTTTTTTTTCTGTGCATGCTATGAAATGCACATGGATGAAATGTTTCACAACCTCACATCTGCTGATTTTTTTTTTGATTTTTTTTTTTGCATATTAAGTTTTTAACAAAGTTATTTTTTATTAAGTTTAGCATTTTTAATTATTATTATGAATTGTTGTTATTTATTTGTGGAGACCGGATATATACTGTACAAAATGTAGAGGGGGATATGTGTTTTTAATGACCCTACAAGTTTGATGAAACCATCACATTATGAGGAAAATATTTTATATATTTTTTAGATATTTTAAATAAGAGGAAAAAACAAAACACTTTACTTGGTTGAGGAATTTATCTGACAAAATTATTTGGAAAAAAAGGCAAACTACAGCTCCAGGTTTTATTTTACAATGCATTTTATTTTTTTATTTTTTATTAAATGCATAGACATTAGACAAACTCACAAAGAGTGTCAGAGGAAAATTGACTACAAAATAATCAGTTATTAATATTTCATTGGATCTCTTGTTTTTGCATGTGTTCATTATTTCTTGTCAGGCTGGCAAATAAAAAATTATGTTTGCACAATTCGGCATGTTTCATTGCGTTATCATAAATAAAACAATTGAATCCAACTACGCAAAATGCTTTTAAAATCTTTAACACATTTTGAATAATATTTGAATAAAGGGAAAATATGTCAGACATCACTTTTGGCCACTAATAATAATAGTGGTGTAATAATAATAATAATAATAGTAATTTTAATGATTATTTTTGAGCATGTCATATTTGAGGACAGTGTAACTGACCCATCAGCCCTCTCTCCCCTATGTAAGTATAGGACAGGAACCTGAGCGAAGCAGAATTTAGCCAGTCCGTTTATCTCTGATCTTTGCACAGGATGCAGGTTTTAATCTTGAGAAATGATCGTTCAGGATTAGTGAATACGCACACATCTGCATAAACCTGTGCTTGCTCAGGCTAAACAAACCTCAGGATGTTTCCTGGAACTCCACTGAAGCCAAACATTATACATTTAAATGGAAACGTATCTGTTTTACAGAATGTAAGTGATGTTTTTAAAAGAAGGTTAAGTATTAAAATGCTAGGATGTTAAGCAAATAGCACGCAAGTTACAATATATCAGCTATAATTCATTTTACTGCTATTATTTTATATAATCACATGCATTTGTTTATGAAGTACAATACACATGGAAATATAACATTTTCTTTATTTGTTATATTGTATTAGCCTCACATTCAGTCCTGAGAAGCAATTTAATGCTAATTTTAAAATTAAAACTAAGTAGCCTACTCATTGCATCAAGTATCATTCCAACACTCGACACAAGTTTTAATGTGCAACACCTGAATGAGTTGAAGGTTGTGTCCCAAAAGCTGACCTTTACTGCCCTCTAGTGTGTAACATTTTATATTATCAGAAGGCTATAAGGTATACGTTCTTATTTCAAGTATAAATAAGGGAAATCAGTAAAAGTTGCATGAATATAAACACAATTTCACTCATAATTAAATGATTTTTCAATAAAACTTTTCAACTATCCTTTATTGGTATCTAACATCATTATCTGTTTTTTCAAATCAATGTTTTTAATGAAGCACATCAATTAAATAACGAAAGTATATTAATAGGACTTTCACAGGCTGTTCGCATCCCCAAACCATCCAGTATGACACGAACCATCTTAAATTTCTTCATCTCCATGCTTCGCCTGACAGACACAAATACACAGACATTTAAAGACCGTCAACTCATGAAAGTCAAGCATTAAATATATAATTATATTGTTTCTTTCAATGTTACAGTAACAATGTTACAGACAAACTAATTAAAATTCATTTTAAGCCCACGACAACAACAAAAACAGTAGGAAAAAAGCAAAAGCAACAATGTGTTCTCACGATATGATATAGGAAGACTATTTTTCATTGTTTTATGTTTTTTTTTATTTTTATCCCTACCAATAAAAGTAAACCAAACCTACTCTAAGATATATTCACTAAAGTAGAAATGGACAACTAGCGCCAATCTTTCATCGTTTGAAACGACAATATTTGTACAATACTCTGACCACTAGATGTCACCAGAAACACATTAATAAGTTACGTGCACTTACTTTAGGCTTGCCACACCGTTTGATGCGGTTACCTACAGGAACAGACATTCATCATTACACATTACATGAGTGATTTGGCATGACTCATAATCGACACAAACACACACACGCTAAACACCTACCCGTCAGGAGAAGGATAGAGAGCACCACAATGACCCCTGCAAACACCAGGCCCCCAATCCGCAGACTCTCATAGTCTGTGAATCAGAGCCACAACAGCTTCTGAATACATTTTCTGATTAAGGAATACATGACGCATAATTCTTGATACAGAAATATGCTAACGGGTATTAAGGGCAGTAGGCTACCATGGGAGTAAAATAATGACAAATATTTGAAACAAAAAAGCTTGTTGAATCGCACTACTAAAAAAAATTAACATTAACCGTGCTGAAATGCTTTGTATTTTTTAGGGCTTGCATTTTTATGGGCTGAAAATCAACGTGGTTGTATATTTAGCTCCGAATATTTCAATTCAAAACATTTCACACACGTTTTTCAATAATCCATATTCACCTTTAAGATTTCACGTCCAAAATATTCATTCCGTTTAAAAATACAACCTATAATATTCGACAGGCAATTTTCGGTCCTTTCAACAAGCTTTTTCGTTACAAAAACATTTTGTCATTACTTCCAGTTCACACAAAGGAGATAGGCGATCCTCCCCACACGCTGCAAGTGTTCTGAAACGGAAGTTAATAAATAATGGACAAATGGAGTCTTTGGACCAGCCGCGGCGCTACCATTGGGCCCGGGTGGGCCTGGGCCCACCCATTTTAGGTCCGGGCCCACCCATTTTGACCCAGTTCATCCAATAAGCAGCCAGAGGAAAGCTTTGAGTGAAAGCGCCAATCAGCGGCTTCTACCCCACGTGTGGACTCTTAAGCCTGCCCACAGGCTGCATCGTCACCATCAAGCGATCCAATGAAATGAATGACTTTAGCGCGAAAGCTTTTCAAGCAAGCTCAATGAGACAGACACATACAGTAGCTAATATGAAACGCAAAACAAAACAAAGCAGCTTATTTTCATTTCAATTCAGCAAAAAATGCTCAGAGGAGCTGGACCAGGAGGAGGAAACTCCGTCCTGCTCGGCCGCCCTTTCCCCAACAAGTCCTCCAGTAGCCACCCCCTCACACCAGCAAGGCAAGTAAGGTTAGGCCGCCCGCAAAGGCTGTCTGTATCAGGGATTAAAGTTCTCCGCCGCTACGACGGATTTCTGTTAATTGCAGGGTTCCCGCCTGTCCTAATTTTTTTTATTCACTTTTCATAATTTTAAGGCCGTAAATATGCTTACGTTTCTCAAATAGTGTAATAAATGTCTTAATTTCAGTTTGAATAGGTCTTAAATTAAGGAAAGATGAAGTGTAGCCTATTTACA
The DNA here is from genome assembly GCF_949152265.1 of Phoxinus phoxinus. Lineage (NCBI taxonomy): Eukaryota > Metazoa > Chordata > Actinopteri > Cypriniformes > Leuciscidae > Phoxinus > Phoxinus phoxinus. Next base: position 34,746,210 of record NC_136879.1, on the reverse strand, counting down.
TTACTGAGGGGGATGTGATCAAAGCCTGGAGTGGAGCGAAAACACTTTCCTCTCTCCACTCTAAGCGTTCTGTAATCACTCAGCTCTGACTCCACTCCGGGTTTTCCATCCCCGTACACGGGAAAAACTGCTCCATGTTCAACTTCACCTCATTTTAAAAGTTATTCAAATATGTTTGTTTTTTATTCAATTGTGTGTATGTGTGATAAGTTCAGTTCAGCTCAGTTCAACTTTATTGTCAGACTCAGGGTCCATTAGAAAACACACACAAAAATAAACAAATAAAAACAAATTACCCATTATAAAATACATGTAGGCTATATACCAGTACTTCCACAAATGATTAGTTATCAGCTATCGGATTGTTATGCTGTTGTTTTAGATATGTTACTCATTTCATTATTCTGAAGAAATAAGCTACAGGATAAATCATTTTTGATCGTTTTTTCCTGCTGTTTGTGTTTAGCAGCTGTGTCAGTTTCAATGCTGCTGTTATTTCATGTCGACGATATGTTCTTCTGTCATTCTGAATTTATAAGAAAGATGATTGGTAAATAAATGGAGAGAGAGAAACAGACCCTCCAAATATATAATTCCGTTTCAGTCTTTTTGTGTAGCCTATTGAACGTTCAAAAGAGATCAATGAAGTTATGTTTACTGCCAAGACAAGAGGACAGCGACACAAGAGAGTTTTATTTCTCATGCCATTTAATCATGTTTTTGCGTGCATATACGCACTGTAAACCCCTTGGGTAGGATTAGGGGTGCGGAGTGCCTGCCTATTACACGCCATAAAGTGCGTACCATATGCACGCGAAAACTGTGTGTCATGCGCAGGCAAAAAAACCAAAAACATTTTTGGCGTATAAATGACACGAGAAATACAATTCGTGGTATAGATACGATCATACGCACTTTCATTAGAACGTGTTGCGTAGGTAGGCTACGTGGTCGCTGTCCTCAGAAAAGCGCTGAAACGGAGATGAAGGGGACTATTTGGCTTATTTTAACTGGCCCATCCAGTTTTCTGGAGGCCCACCTACAATCAAAATCCTGGCGCCGCTACTGCTTTGGACGCCTCAGATGTAAAGTTATTCGCTGTCAAAGTGACGCAAAAATGAATGGGAGTCAATGGAATGCTAACAGCAGGTGAAGTTCTGCTACAATGGCGGCGCCCGCGGAGGCTTCCGTTTCCGGCGGATGGATTACCCCCTTGCATATAGCCTATGGGAGTGAAACGACTTCTCGAACAAGAAAAAAAGGTTGGGCGGGACTTGATTTTGTCCATGGAGAATTGATTGGATGGTAGTAGTTTGCATGAGTGACAGGTTGTCCTCGCGCCAGTAAACAACATCAATGGAGAATGTCACTGCAAGAGGGTAGGTTATTTTGATAAAAGGTTAGGGCACAAAGAACTAAAACAAAAAATGATAATGATGTGCATGGATAAATCATTTATATCCTAAAAAATACTGCAATATACCATCGAAATACAAGCATGGTTCATTCTGAATTCACGATGATTAATTCTGATTGACTGTCAATGCTTTTTTTATATATCAGCTGGAAAACAATCATTCAGAAAGTGATTCCAACCATTATTCCTTTGTGTCGTTCATTTTTGTTATAGATGTGGACTACACTATTTACGTTATGTTCTTGGTGTGAATGGGCATTTATTCAGATTTGTAGAATTCAGAATGTTATCATATTCTGGATATGACAGTAGGCCTAAGAATATTCTGATATTAATTTGAATATTATTGTTCACATAAAACACAATGAATTATTCAAGACGAAGATTGTTCAGACTTACCATAGACAAAGTCTGCATCAGGGTCTACTGTAGGATGGGCTGGGGAACAGAGAGAGAGACAGAATTAAATTGAATAAAATACAATTAAAATGTGATGTTCTTTGCAATGACGGAAATAAATGAAGCAAAGCTATTTGAATGACTGAATGAATGAATGAGGCATTTATAGTCTCGATGGCTCTGCACCTTGTTAACGTCTGATAAGATCAGATTACTCAGTCCACCGAATGTGTGTCCACACTTATCAGAAGTATTACTACTATTTCACCTGTCGATCACTGGAGGGTATTCCAGAAAGCAAGGATATCTTACCATCAAACATACAATGAACTATGTTGATTTACCCAAACTTTCCAAGAACGCATCTGGGAGTAGGCCTATGTTCAGCCAACTTAGAGTATGTTCATGGTAACTCAACAGAGCAACGAATGAAAACGGACTCTAAAAAGTGCGCCATACTACTTTCTTCTTCTTTTGTTTAATGGCTATTTACATACTTAGTGCATAGTATGTAGGGAGGGGAGAGGGGAGGGGGTCAAAATAAATACCACTTAAAAAAAATAAACAGAATATTTGTTCAATATTTTTTCAAACTCTGCAAAAAGTGTGGAAATATTTAATTGAGTGAATTTAGCATATATAAAATGAAATTAGCTTATATAACCAGACAAAAGAGTAGGACATTTTATATATATATATATATATATATAAAATAATCATTCGTTTTCACAACACAAATCATCTGAGATGTGCTTTTTGTCCACCGAGTTAAAAGTGCTCACAGTTGTAGAAACACTCACAGATTATGGCCTATAAAATCAGCCGTTATATCATTTTGGCCACAAATACAATGAATAATTAGTTTAGTACCATAAACCCATAATGTGTGTGTTTTAAAGTGTTTGTTCTGTTTTAATAGCACAGCACCTCTGAGAATAATAGAGAAAACCTCACAGTGCAGGGCTTACTTTTATGGACACAAGTCTCTCTCCAGCTCTCATTAACTGAGGAGAGGAGGAGAGGTGTTCTGAAGAAACGAGACTCACCTGCTCCAGAGGACATGGCTGCTCTTTCTGTGGGTCACGGTCCGGAATTACAAAACTGCCAATGCAAATTATAATGAAGCGTTATAAATAATTCAACATATATTTAAAGACTAAAGCTTCTTTGTGCATCAGAAGTATACAGATTCCAGTTCAAATCTTTAACCCAATACACTGACCCCTCATATCCAAAGAGCCATAACTCCATAGCCAAAAAGAAAAGGGTTATTTGCAGACCCTCTGGTATTTCTCTCTATTCAGCTCCTTCAGGCTTTCTTAAGATAGCACTCATATTGATTCTGTGTGTTTCTTTCCAATCCATATCTCTGACTGTAATGATTAACACACGCTGCTTTGAAGAGAAAGTGACTCATAAAGCCTCAGTCAGGGCAGTTTGCTTTTCAATTCTACATGCAGATCTTGTCAGGCAAACAAACACTTCAGGTCCACGATGTTAACTTTATCTGCAATGCTTTGCTCAGGGGCACATGGTGCTAGTTTATTATTCCAACAACCAGCAACATTTCTTGATCTAAGCTGCATCACACCACCTGCAATTAATTATTGACAGCAACATGTAAAACTTTGTAAAATGGACACTATATTGTTCTACTCAAAATGTCAACTTGATAAGTAAGAGTTCTTAATTGCAATTCTTGCAGGGATTTTTTTACATGCTAACTGTTGTACTGTATCTTTCAATATGTTCCTGTAAGTTGACCCCAAAATTATTAATAAATGAAATAATTTCTCACATCCTAAAATCATGTAAACTCATATTCCAAGTCCATTCGAATGTTTTGTTATATTTTATTTTTGTAAAATATTATTTAATTGTATTTGTTTATTGCATGGCTCATACTGACCCCAAAAAATAATAATTGCAATGAATTAAATTCATTTTTAATCAATAAGAGAATGCTTACTCCTATCCGTTTGGATATGTTTAATATATTGTTCAAAACGTTTTTTGTAGTATTATAGTATTACTCTTGTATTGAATGGTTTACATACACTGACCCCAAAATTACATTTTCACTAAATAAAATCATGCACTGGAAAAAAAAGAAAGTTGCTGCCTTAAATTTGGAAGTACAATCAACTTGGATGTTTAAGTCATTTCAACTTAAATTGTAAAACACCGACTTAAAGTTATAAAAAAGTTGAAAATTGCTTAACTTTAAAACATAATTATTAACTGTAAAAACATATAGTATGTTGTTATAACTTATTGATCATATAATTTCGTTTTTCTGTATTTCTCAAAACATGTACACTCTAAAAAATGCTGAGTTGTTTCAACCCAATTTTGGGTAAAATATGGACAAACCCAAATTAAAAATGTAATGTAAAAATTTAACCCAACGGCTGGGTTTGTCCATATTTTACCCAAAATTGGGTTGAAACAACCCAGCATTTTTTAGAGTGTACATTACTTTTGAGCCCAAATATAGAAATGTGTGTTCAGACGGCTTGAAAAAAAATAGCTAATAATAATAAAAAGCAGATAGATGAAGCTTCAGTTTTGTCAGGAAAACATTTGAAAATAATTTGAGAGGAATATACAGTAAGCTCATTATTTGAAATTATTTTTAGGCCCTGTACAGAAGTCATTTCAACAGGACAAGCGCATGAACACGCAACCTAAACATGTCCTCAGTTGTCTCGTCGTGAACAATAAACCAATGAAAACGTGTTCATTTCAAATTCTCCCATTTTAGAAATTCTGATGTATAACTTTCTGCAAAGAAACCATAACATAAGTGCAGGAGTCAGCTCACCTGTACTGTGGAAAGCTCCTCTTCCTTCTGAGGTCTTGTCTAATGTGAAAGTGTGTCTTTAGTCCAGGTGTATTTCATCCCTCTACCCCTCCCTGCCTCCCAGAACAAGCATTTGTAAATCTGGCCGCCACACCAGTCTTTGAAACACATTTATTAGCCCATAAACACTGGCCTTCAACCTATGATAAAACGCCATTGAGCCCAACCTTTGGAATCATCGCCCAAGGGAAGTCCAATTACAGCAGTGTAAAACACTGGGAGTGATCGTGGCCATATTGTGTCTTAACTTTGATGTGACGGACTGTAGAGTTTTCTGAGCTGTCGATAATTGACTTCAAGTCCTGTTTTAGACGACTACACGGGACAAGACGCTACAACGGTGTCGAATAGATCATTCTGATGGATAACAGAGTCCAAATGGTCTTTAAAACTGTACCTGACATATTGATCAGAGCTGCTTTTTCTGGCAGGTGATGGATGACCTTTTTAAAGGAGCGAGAAGAAAAGGAGAGATTGACTGATGCTTGGCGTCTCTGTTCGGAGAAAGAAAAAAAAGAATCTACACACTGATGGCTGTGTGTCAGACAAAGACTTTATTTATTTCGGAGCACAAAGAGCGGCCATACACAGTAGCTGCACAGATATGAGACGAATATGTTAAAAATTCCTCTCTAATAGCGAAGCATCTGTAGCGTTTGACTGTGTTCTTGAACAGCTACATGTGATTAATATTCTGTGAAATGCTTCTCTCTTTATGAACTTAGCCTACATTTTTTATAACTCGCATGTGTTTAGGTTACCACAGCAAGTGATGTGTGGAACAACACTTTCACGTACGCAGACGCACACAAATGCAAAGGTTGGTCTCTTTAGACACTGACATTTTGGTCCCATTGAACAGTGATTATAAATATGAGTGATAATAGAGATAGTTCACGCAATAATCAATATTCTGCTATTGTTTACTCACCGTCATGTAATTTCAAATGACAAAATGATTACCTTTACATTCACCTTAGCTTTGGAATGTCAGAGCCAAAAGTTGTTTTTCCCTGAAAACCTTCCCTTTCCATTCATGCTCGCTTACATTAAAATATGTCGCAGAGCTGCATGTTAAGTCCCTTTAAGACAAGTCATTTAACTCGGCGGCCATCTTTGAAACGCCTCTCAGTGACGCGATAACTTTACCAAACGGCAATTGGCTCTTATTTAGAAGGCGGGACTAATTCCGCTATATTATATTGAGCGTTGCATTTTTCCCCATTCAAAACAATAAACGTCTTATGTAATTCTATTAATGTTAATTACGCAAAATGCGTACAATAACTTAGGCCACATTTACACATAGCCGGGTATTTAGAGAAACGAATATTTCGAAACGAACGTTTTCAATCATAACATTGTGCCGCATAAATACGCTCGACAACAATGAATAACACGAGCGACTTCCTGTTCACGGCGCTCACATGACGTTAAGCATTTCCTGGCGCACAATGTGACGTTTGAGAACCTAAAACCCTGTTTCTCCCAGTTGACACGGCAACACATAACCGGCGTTTTCAGAAATCTCCACTTTGGCCGGAGTTTTTAGAAATAATCGCTTTCTGTGATAAAAACGTGTAAATGAGTTTTCGTGTAAATGAGAGGCCAAACCGCAGGGAAATATTTTGCACTATTTCACAGTCCAAAAAGAAACAACAACAACAACAACAACTATCACTGGAAACAACAATAGACATTTTTGCCGTTCATAACTTCTGGATAGAAATAGCACAGACACAAGGATGAAACTCTGTAGTGCACATGTGTTGAGGCTTGTGTTCACACACACATTATATCAAATGGAGTACACTTTGAAGGACCATGTGTGCATGCATACGCCAGTGTTCATGTTAAAACTGAAGTTTGCGCTTTACTTTCTTGAATGGAAAAGCAGTCCATGGACAATCTGCAAAATGTCTCCTTTTGTGTTTTACACAACAAAGAAAATAATTTTCAATTAGCATGACGGTGAGTAGACAATGGCAAAATATGTATTTTTTGGCCGCACTATCCCTTTAAGAAAGAGAATGCGTAAGCTACCAAAGACGTGTGATGAAAAGGTAAGAGACACAGGTTAGCGGCACTATGGTGAAGGGATCTTCTCCTGCGGTCTCGTTCTCAGGCCGCAGATGTTTAGACTGTGGGTCGGAATGAGGGCGTTGAGCCCGGCAGTGTTGCAGCTGATCAGAGGACAGCGGTATGGCGCCCCTTGTGGTACAGTGGTTTTACTGTTTTGTTGTGCTTGATCCGTGTAGAATGATGGAAAGATTGTCGGAAGGAATGCCCTGAATGTGGACACGCATTCATATAAGCTCTACGGTATCTATCCAATGGCAAACACACGTGCATACGCTGTATATTCAAATATATATTCTGCATTAGATGTGAATCAATACTTATATTGAATACTTAAGTGTATTTAAATAAGTCTGCTTATAATCTATACAATCTACAAGAAAAAAAAAACAAACACAGCAGGTGGGACACAAATGACAATAACAAGTGGTCACACCACCAAATAACAGTAAAAGTTATTCACTGTTTAGACATTAAAACAAAGTTCATTAAAGAGACAGTTCATCCAAAAATTAAAACTGGTGTTTTTTTGTCATTTTTTTAGATTTAGTCATTATATAATAAGGGCTACATCGATAATCTTTTGTTTCCTTCTGTGTTCAACGTAAAAAAAAAACTAAAAAAAACTGCATACAGGTTTGGAACAAAATTTTTGGGTGAACTGTTTCTTTAAACCACACGCACACGTTCAGTTGGGGAGGAGCCAGAAACGTTAAGGATGATCTGCAGAAAGTGGCTAGTTTTGCTAAAACAACTCACTCAAGACGGACTGTCGCAAAAGGGCACAGACGCAAAGACGGATACAGTTACTGGTCACGTGACAGGACTAGAGGTCTACATACAAGACACTGGCCCATTAAAAATCCGAGTTATAGTCTCCTCCCCAACAAATCCCTGTCTCCTCTCTCTCCTCTCATAGCCATGGTCTGGAATCAGCTTCATCATCATCATCATCACCATCCTCCGCATCAGTGAAGTCGTTCAGCCACGGCTATGTGTTCAACAATACTGGGAAGAAATAAAGCAGACATCACACACCCAGCTAACAGGGAACGTTCAGGCTAACAGAGGTTATGAAAAACTTTAATTTCAGTAACATTAATAGAACATTTGTTCAAAGTTACAGTTGTTCTCGGTGCTACTTGTTCAACCCCCACATCATCTAGTCACTTGTGCACATCATAACATCAATTTCTCATTCTTTTGAACAAATTGCAATTGCTTTGGTACATTCATAATATTGATTATGTGCAATTGTCTGCAGTATCAAATGATCAATCGCTAATGTCATGTTGATCAAAATATATTATACTGGTTCCCTTTTGAAAAAAAAAAGGTAATTTTGAACGAAATATTCAGAAATAACGTTTTTCATAACTTGACAGGAACATTAGCAAAATTGTAGAACATCATATCTTAGAACATCATTTCTGATTCTATAATGACACTGAAAGTTGCTGTACCTGGTGTGTTTCAGTTCTCTGCTTTAGGAGTCTCCTTGTCTTTACATAGAAGAATAACAGAGGAACAGTAGTCAAAAATGTTCAATCAAAAGATGACCAATATATACATTACAAAAGATGGTAAATCTTACCCTTGGAGACAATGATGGCCTCGGCTTGAGCTTCTTCATCTCCTGGAGCCCTGAGACAGTGTGAAGTATAAAGAGAATTATAACTGGTGGTGTTTCTGTTCAAACAAAAACTCAAAAGTTTGTCAGAATATCAAAGAGGGTTGCTGAGACTAACTTGGGCTTCTGTTTGAGACTGCATCGGCATCTGCGGCCTGCAGGGTGCACACATGCAAAACCAACTTTACAAACAACCTGGAGGATTTATTTTGTGATAATGACTGGAATAATAGGGAATAAGAACAGGGATATTAATCCCATACTAGGGATGGCCCGATACCACTTTTTCCAGGCCGAGTCCGATACCGATACTTTCATTTTTGGTACTCGCCGATACCGATACCGTAACCGATACCTGTATTTTTATTTTCAATTAATTTAATTCATGCATTTGTCATTTTTAAATGTATTGGTAGAGAAACCAAAAGAATCTCAAATCATATTTGTTTATTAAATGTAAACTTAATTTGTTAATCAAATATATTTAATGCACTGCATATTCATTACTGTATAAATTAAATATAGATGGATCTTTTTGTGAAGTTACAAAAAAAGGTATCCTATTTAGTCAAGAGTTAATTCTTTGTCTGGTTAACATTAAAACACAGCAGCAGATTAATTAAACTGCTGCCCCTTTAAGACCGAACGCACGGACCCCATTTGAATTATACTGTCTACGTTCACTTGACATATAATATACTTTGTTTACTAGGATACTCGCCAAGACGGGCGTTTTTACATAGTTTTGTGTGAATTCATCCGTACAAGCGCAATAGTGAAAGAATTCCACTCAGTGTTCGCGCGCTGTCTGAGGCGATGGTTTTCGGGGCGCGCGCTTTGGATGTTTGAAGTTCATGTAACTTCTTGACCTGCAAATGTCCTGTAATAATGTCGTTAAACATAAATAAGGTAACAGTTCATGTTTTACTTACATATACGATTTAGTTTTAATCCAAATATACGTGCCGAGTGAACGATCAGCAATCCAGAGCATTCAACAGAAGTGCGCTCTCTCTCTCTCTCTCTCTCTCTCTCTCTCTCTCTCTCTCTCTCTCTCTCTCTCTCTGGTCAGTTAATGTTAATAATACGCTACATGCCTCGTTTTACTTTCTTTGCCATTGACATCCGACTGAACTACAAACTTTCCACTGACGTCTGATGCGCTCGACCAGCTCGCGCTTCGGTGCCGCGGCGCGCTCAATCCACTGCGCGTTTTTCTCTTATCAGCTCGCGCACCACAGCTATATAGGCGTTACTATATTTTGTTTAATATTTCACTAATATGATACATTTACTTCATAGACAGCCTTCTTTTTTATCCCCGTTATACTTTCTGTTGTCAGTGCTTCTTTGTCTGGACACAAACACTGTACACACGCTGCCTGGTATCGGTTGTTGGTATCGGGGCGCTTTTACGAGTACGAGTACGAGTACATGAGCTCAGTATCGGGCCGATACCCGATATTGGTATCGGTATCGGGCCATCCCTATCCCATACTAATGTTATCTTTGAAAGCGGCATGAAATATTGATAAGTGAGTGTGTCTTAATTTATATGTCTGCCACTGAGAGTGACATACTCATGTGTCTAATTTCATGATAAAACATCTCATGCTCAGTTGAATAAAAGCACTGCTGTATTATTAATATCCGTGTAATAGGCAGCTCAGTTTAGCTATTGCACTCTAATCTCTTTTGTTTTACCGTACTTTCTGAGTGATTTAGCTTCTGAATGAAGATGATGAGTTATGACTTAATAATAATAATAATAACAACAAATAAAAAAGGCGCTTCTTACTGAGAATAAGGAGCATTCCGAGAGCGAACAGCACCACAGCAAGCGCCAAACCGCAGATCCTCAAACTCTCATAGTCTGGTTAAGAAATAAAGGTTGTTTGTTTTTGAAGGAATCTTTCAAGAAAGACTCAAGCTTATGTGAAAAAAAGTGATTTGCAGTTTGCAAACTGTTTACTTGTGATATTCTCAAGTGTCACAGGATATTCAAGGGTAAAAAATTGTGGACACTTTTTTTGTCTACACTTTTTTTCCTTTGGAAAGACATGCACAGATAAATTGAAACCAACAACAACAACAACAAAATAAAACCTGGAATGTGCATTAAGAGAGTAAATAGGGTAAATTTTGATTTGACAGGCAGACAGACAGACATATATACAGTAGATAGAGAGATAGATAACTAGACACACATACATACAGATATATAGATAGACAGAAAGATAACTAGACAGACAGATAGATAGATAGATAGACAGACAGACATATAGATAGATAGACAGATAAATAGAGATAGACAGAAAAATAGTTTGATAGATAGATGGCAGACAGACAGATAGATAAAGAGACAGACAGACAGATAGATAGATAGATAGACAGACAGACAGACAGACAGACAGACAGACAGATACTGTAGATAGACAAAGACACAGACAGACATATAGATAGATAGACAGATAAACAGAGATAGACAGAAAAATTGTTTGATAGATAGATGACAGACAGACATACAGACAGACAGATAGACAAAGAGACAGACAGACAGACAGACAGACAGATAGATAGATAGATAGATAGATAGATAGATAGATAGATAGATAGATAGATAGATAGATAGATAGATAGATAGATAGATAGATAGATAGATAGATAGATAGATAGGTAGATAGATCCCTGAACTTTACCTACAATGGCTCAGAACCTCGTAGGCCAGTGTTAGTTATCAGTTCTTCAGCAGATACTTTTGTATATCCACATCATTTTTCTGAGGAAAACCCCTAGAGCAATCTGGGGTTAAGTTACCTTGTTTAATTGTATCTTTAACCACTGAGTTACCACCATCCATCCTGGGTGTTAAGCTGAATGTAGTTTGTGTCAAACATAGCACCAGCTTGCAGGCCAAAGAGCTTAACTCTAATATGTCTTCAGAATGCAGGTTTTTGCTTCAAGCTAACTCTTGCCGTGATGTAATTGTGGCCTCGCTCAGAAATGACTTGCCTCTATAGCCACTCTTTAAAAGAGGCCAAACCTGTGAAGTGTTGAAGTGGTTGTTGATGTCCGGGCAGCCAATGATGAATAATCAGATTACTTTTTTTTTCTCCATTAACGCATTACTTTTAAATTCAAAACAAAACATCTGAGTTACTCTGTTTACCATGTTAAGATTCGCTTTTGGTTGTGACCTTTACATTTGCCAAAAATATAACTGTTGTTTATTGTTATTAAAAAACATACAAGCAAGCCCAGCCCAGGTGACAAAAAGTAATGCAATAGTACTGTAACACATCACTTTCCATAAAAAGTAAGTATCGCAAACAGTTACTTTTTTAGGGAGTAATGCAATACTGTAACACATTATACACATTATAAATACATATGGTGCAATAAATAAGTTAAATGTTCTCAAAAGTATTGATTCTTACCATATGCAAATGGGTCAACTTCCTTCTCCTTTCCATCTGATGGAAAACAATTAGAAATTAGACAAAAAATCAAGCCATTGGTTTAATCATATATTTATGGTAAAACAGTAATAACTTGCCTTGGGCAGCAGAGTCAGACGTAGCTAAGATCAGCAGAGAGTCAGTGATGTGAAAAGAGAAAAACAGAGAGGAATCATTAGTATGCATGTTTATGTTCACTAAAACATTCAATACCTAAAGCAAGTGTTCCATTATGTTATTTGTTTGTGAAGGGTTTTGTTTGTGAGAAAGCATCAGAGTGCCCAAAGCTAGGATGAAATACTGGCAAAAATATGATAATGCTTAATAAATGTGCACGATTCAGGCACAATATCAGGGTTTTTGACAGGGTCAATATCATTTGCTGTATATTAAACTCTAAGAAATGCATAGACTAAATCGATGCCTGTTAGACAGAAAAGAAAATTCATAAAGATGAACATCTTTCTGATTTGCCTTTACTGTAATACTAAAATATATTTTTAAATGTGTCATGCTTTTATTATTGTGATAACTTATGCTGTATGTTATGTCACATTGTACTGTAGTTGATCGTAAACAAGCCAGAATCACCATCAAACTGGAATGAGCTTTTTAATTAATAAAAATAATGTCTTAAAGCTTATTGACAAGCCTGACATCAGATGCATCTTCACCACAGTCCATTAGAAAGTCTCTTATATGACATTTGATAGGTGGCAGCGGATCATTTGACAGGTGGACTTATTTATATGAATATTACTACTCTGCCTCCCTTTTGTGAAGGTTCTGCTGATTATTTAATTCGACTCTCAAATTTCAGTCTGTCAAGATATTTCATAATTTTATAGGTATCTATAGCATAGTGCTGTATAATCTGTAATTATCTTCACATAAGAGTTGAAAGGGGGTGAGCAAGTTCAGGAATGTTACAAAACAAAACGTCACTGAAAAGAGAGGGGAAGTTGAAACAGAAAGGCTAAATGTGAGACCTGAAAGAAAAGTGAAAAGGAACATGGCAAAAAAGGTTGATGGAAAATTACAAGGAAGGAAGGAATTGGAAGGAAGGAAGAAAGAAAGGAAGGAAGGAAGGAATTGGAAGGAAGGAAGGAAGGAAGGAAGGAAGGAAGGAAGGAAGGAAGGAAGGAAAGAAGGAAGGAAGGAAGGAAGGAAGGAAGGAAGGAAGGAAGGAAGGAAGGAAGGAAGGAAGGAAGGAAGGAAGGAAGGAAGGAAGGAAGGAAGGAAGGAAGGAACAATGCAGGGAGGAAGAAACATGGAGGGAAGGAATGGACAGAGAAGGAAATAAAGAAAGGAAGGAACAATGAAGGGAAGGAGGGGATAATGAAGAAAAGGAAGAAACAAAGAAGGGAAAATTACGGAAGGAAGTATGGAAGGAAAGAAGGAACAATTTGGAAGGAAGAAAAAAATAAAGCGAAGGAAGAAACAATGAAGGAAAAAATTAGGAAGGAATGACCCTTGAAATTTTTTTTGGAAAATTACCGGTAAATTATAATTATTAGATCATGTTTGAATATTCAAACGGATATTTTTGGAATTCCGGCTGTTTTCCAAGATGAGAAGTAATATTACCGATAAATTAGCGCTTTGATGATATATACAGATATTCCTCGCTATTGATGAAAATTTTCGGCTTCCGCGTTTTCCCTGTTTATTTGGTAGGGGCGCTATTACACATCTTCTGAAAGAGTACTGAACCTCAGGATCAAAACACAGGCGAAGAAGCAGCAGAAACAAGCGATATCATACTGTATGTAAGCAGATGCATATGTAAAATAACGCAATCATCAACATTATTAAACAGCGTACACTCTAAAAAATGCTGGGTTTTGGGTCAAATATAGACAAACCCAAACGTTCAGTTAAAGATCGAATGAAAAAAATGTAACCCAATTGATGGGTTTGTCCATATTTGACCCAAAGTTGGGTTTCAACAACCCAGCATTTTTCAGTGTGTCTAAATTAAAACTGCCTAACGTTACTGAATGAAATGTCGGGACGAGGTACAGGACTGTGAAACTTTGGGGGTGTGTTGATGGACTCGATCTACTCCATATACGTTTTGATCATCGTTCTGAATGCCATCCGGCCATAGTCTTTGACAAAAATGCGTTTTTCTACGCTTTTTGCTCAAAATGTTGCTTTTTTCATGAAACGTATCCAAATTCAAGTGTTAATAAAAAGGAATGCATGAAGCTAGAATAGCAAAGGGTCTAAAGCAGATGGTCTGTTCTTTCTTTTGATATACTCAGATATTCATACAACAAAATATTCTGGGGACCATGAATCATTTGTGAAAATTATAAAAAATGCTGGCCGAGTTAAAAACTGCTAACTGAAAGGGGATAGGGTTTATTTACAGGAAAAGTCAAAAGGTTTTTTATTTTTTTTATTTACCGTTTTTAATGTAAGAAAGTGGCAATTAAAAAGATTCAGTGAAGGAATTAAATAAGGAATTGATGAAAGAAGAAATAAGAAACAATGAAAATAATGAATGGAAATGGAGCAGGGAAAGAAAGAAAGGAAGAGGGAATGAACCTTGTGGTTGCAGAGTGACAGATAACCAGATAAATCAGTCTGACAGTCATCAGTGCTCTCAGCAATGGGTGGCGGGTTTGTTGACAGAGCTAAAGGATAAATGTTTTACCAGTTAGAGAGCTGTGTGTGTGAGAATGAAACTCGTGCACATGTGCTGGTGGTTTCATGTGGCCTAATTGTGGGTAGGGTGGTGTCTCTCAGAGGACTGAGATGGATTAAATGGATGCTCTCATTTCACAAATTAAGTTTGTTTGGCAAAAGCAGGACGGCAATTCACAGACATGTAAAAACACGTATAAACATGAAGCTTTCGATCAGTCTACTGAAGAACTATAGAGTGCACACACATACACACACACTCCCAGGATAGGAAAGGTCACTGATCAAATTCTCAGTTAAGAACTCTAGGATGGTGCTAATGTGTCATCATGTCATGGCTTTTTTCCTCATCCTCTTCCAGCTCTTTCCGATCCCAGCGGACACAGGAAGACTGGAGTGTGATGGAGGGGACACTTACCCGCCACATAGACTAGGAGGGAAAAAAGGAAGACCAGAACAGTTTCCATGACAACTGCAATGGGAAGAGAGAAAGAGAGAGAGAAATAGTAAAGGGAGTGAGAATTTGTGTTAGTGGGTTACATGTTTACCACATTCAGAAAGACTGGAAAGATCTCACAGTATTCAGAAGCACGATTATGTCCTGTCCTTGAGTGCATATTGTCATTGTACCTATGCAATATTGAAAGAGCCTGACAGCAGCAGCAGGTTAAATTTAGATGCCCTAGCCTCAAAAATCACAGGTGTATAAAATATACATTTAACAAGCAACACGTTCAAAAGTTTGGACTCGGTTCGATTTATTGAAAGGAGTCTCTTAGGCTTACAAAGGGTGCATTTATTTGGTCAAAAACACAGTAAAAACAGTATAGTATTGTGAAATATTATTACAATATGTTTTTTTTCTGTTTTAGAAAAAAATCCTTATTTTCTGTTTTAATATATTTTAAAATGTAATTATTCATGTGATGGCAAATATTAATATTCAGCGTCATTAACCCAGTCTTCAGTGTCACACGATCCTTCAGAAATCATTCTAATATGCTGTATTCAAAATAGCTGCATATTTGAAATTCACCTCATAGATCATATACTGCAATAATAATACAATAATACATAATACACAAACCTGGTAGTTATAGGTGGCATGGACAGTTTGAGAAAAAAAACTTTATGAAATGACATAGGGTCCTGTGCGCCTCCCTTACATTTACACTACCTTCTGCAGGTCACAGTTCATGCCTTTTGAAACCACACTTTGTACGAGATTTCAATTTTATTTTGTCACATTACTGTAGCGTCTGGGTGAAATCACAATGACTTATTCGTTCTAAGCTTCAGAAAGCTTTTAACCTTTTAGACTTCGTCATGTAAATCACATGCCTAGCGCAGATGAGTCTGGATCAAATTGCCCCATTGTCACTTTAGTGGCATGGCAGATGCTAAACAGAAACACCTCCAAACTCCTTCGTGAGCTTCAAAAAGATCTTAGTCAACTCAACTTCCCTCCCACGGTAGACACGAAGACCATGTGGCATGGACGGACATCTGAGAGACGCACCAATATACAAACATTCTTTCCATTTAACTCATAATAAGTAATTTCAGAATGTATATGATATATTCCTGTGTGCATGCATGTTCCCCACCCTTATATTAGCCTGGTTATGACTTTCTGGTTGTGTTGAACTCTAAGTTTGTATATTCGTATAAGTTCGTATAATGTATCTCTACTTTTGTATCTTTCTTGGTACTACTGAATTAAACCTCTCGGTTTGCCTTTGCTAAATATATGGTAGGTTACAATAAAATGTATTATACTATGTTTGCCATCCTTTGGAGTAAAAATGACCAATTCTGACACCATCATAAAACATGCTGTCAGAAGGAGACAAAGAAACTCTCTCCCGCTAAAAGTTTTCTAACTACTTTTGGTCATTTCACCCAAAAGGTGTGGACTGAGTTTTCCTTAAAGGACGATGACAAAGGTCTCTAGCTTGCTTTTTGTTCTCTAGTCTTAGCTTTGTCTTGTGTTTTGTTCTTGCCTTGTTTTAGTTTCAAGTTTTGCTATCAAGTAAACCTTTTAAACTTCCCGCGAACGACGCGCTCTCTGGAAGAACGCTTCAAACTCCTGGACACACAGAGGATCTACACACACACGCATTCTTCCTCAGCACCAAATATCCATACCAGTATTATTTCTATAGGTATTTACAGTAAATGCGTTTAAGACGCTTATATTCGCTTTAAGGTGATTTGATTCTTTGCTGGCTCTCAAAGGTTAACTGTTTGTGATATTTGCCATTCTGTGATCTGCGCTCTCTTTCTTTCTTTACATTTCGTTATTCTGTATGTATTATTTGTGTGTCGTATGTATTTGTAGTTTCATTTATTAAAACCCATTATACGCTTGATTGCAGTGGCATAGGTTTGATTTTGAAATTGGTGGGGACGGGGACATATATTTTAAGGTTTGATCGAAATTATTGCTAGGGATATATCAGTCTCACTGGATATTGGTAGGGACATGTCCCTGGCGTCCCTACTAAATTCTACGCCCCTGCTTGATTGTCTCTGTCTCATTGACCAAAGTCTCTTAAATGTGTGATCTTAAGCTACAAGCTTTTCTACTGTTGAGTACTTTTAGTTAGTAATCTAGAACAGAAAAGTTATTCTTCATGACCAGAAGAATAACCTTTCTTGAGAGTTGATAAGAAGAAGAGTAATCTTTCTTGAGAGTTGCATCGCGTCGGTTCGGTTGACAAACAGATTAGTCGGTGTGAAATTAATTCTGTTAAAAGTTATTTCGAAAACTTATCTAGCTTTATATTCATAATTAATTATAATTCGTTGGAATTAATTAGCCATATATAGCTGAAGACTTCAGATGCAAAAGCCTCTAAGTGCCATCTGAAATGTTCTTATAAAATGAGCATTTTTATATATTTAAGTTCAGCAATTTCACTTTAATGACAATTAATAGGTTATTTTCATTGCCATTAAAGTGAAATAACTGAACATTAATATACAAGCTTGATAAAAATGATCATTCTCATATATATATAAATGTTGTTATATATACAAATTCCCTTTTTGAGCTAATTCGCTACATGTAATCAGTCCCTCAACTGAATATTTTTTGATGACTTTACTATTAAACTTTCCAGGTTTATTTAATTAGCACTATACATAATGTTTACACATAGACTTACAGTTTTATATTGTATAGACACTGAATTGTACAATATGGCAACATTTAAAATGTAAATGCTTTACTTTAGAGGCATACAAATGTTAACATACAATTAAATTAATCCAATTTATTCAATAAACTTCAATGGATTTATACATCTCTAAAGTTGTTCATACGTACAAGTCTTTGAATGATATTTAGGTATCTCATGCAAAATGCAATAACTAATCACATGCATGTAATCACATACAAATGTATCAAACTGCTCATGCTCAAATAATATACAGATGGATATACTCATGTTAAGGTCTACAAATGTCTACAAAATGAGCTGTCTCACTGCCTCTATCTGTCTTTCCCCTTTTACGTTTTTCTCAGTCATTTGACTTTCTGTCAGCGAGTGCTGTACTAACATTTGTTATAGGAGGACAAAGTCATTTGTTCATTATGTCATGGGCAGGATATTGCTGGATTCTGCCAGCAGTCCCACAATCCCCATGGCAGCTTTCAGGTACCAGATCAGAACAGTGTCATTTACTAGGACATTAAGCATTGGATAGCCATCGACAAGAAAATGACACCGGGTAGAGGAGATTAACTGCCCTTGACCACAGGAAGGACATTCATCCCATACTTCTCTGGGTGTTTCAAGAAATTAATTGTGTCACAGGAACAATATTTTCAGAAGGACAGTTCATTTGGCAAATCACAACACAGTCATCTAAAATATAATTAGAAAAACAGAAACGGCCAATGTTCACAGACAAGACAGTCTTCAAGTCATTGTCAGAGAGTAAATTCTTTAAAATATTTGTTCAATCGTGTTGCCATATGGCTTAACAGAAAAGAAAAATGCATGCTTTAAATTCTAAAAATACCAAACGCCCCTTCTGCTTCTCTAACCTTTAAAGCCAATCCTGCCATCGCCACCCTGGTGTTAAGTAGGACATCATCATCATCATCTCAAAATTGTGTCATGATCAACCTGTGAAAGGGAACCAGGTCATGAGAAAATGGTGTTGCCAGGTCTAAGAACTTGAAATTATCGAGATACTGAACTAATTCACACTACACTCACTTTAGTGCGCGATGCAACACAATATCGACAGTTCAAAAAACAAGTAGCCTAAGCAAATATATCAGAATTGTTTTTATCTAAGGTAATGTTACGTGTCAGTTTGTTTCTGAACTCCATTCTGTGTTTCTTTTGTTCTGTTTCCCGACACTCATTTGTTTCCATGGTCACCGTCATCGAGTTCTTTTGGTTCAGCTGTGTGTCTTCAATTATCTTGTTAATCAGTTTAATCAGTTCCTCCCTGTCACCCTGTGTGTATATATATATATAGTGAGCAAAAAAATCTGATTTCTTCTGCTAGTGTAAACACAGCCTAGAACGAGAAAACAGTAAAGACAAATGCGGTTAACATGATCTAAATGCTCTTTAAATTAATCATTTAACTAATCTTTGTCCCTGTTCAGTTCAACTGTTATACTGTGACATTTTCTCCTTAAAATACACGTTTGATCTCTCTGACAGCGCATTTGAGAAGTGAATCTGACAACCACATCTGACATCTGCACTTTCAACTTCAGTGCTACACTGTAAAAAAAAATATTTTCATGATTTGTTATCACAACTTTTTATCTTTTGTCAAATCAACTTCGATAGCTAATGTGGTGAAGATAACTTACTATTTTAAGTTTCTGTTTATTAAAACATTCTTCTTCATTGTATTAACTCAAATTTTTAATTGCAACGAACTCAAATTTTTAAGGCAACAAGGTAACTTGCTTTTTTAAGTTAAATCAATTTTTTTTTTTTACAGTGTATTTGCTAGACAAGGCTGTTTAAACCTGAAACAATATGAATGTAACAGTGCTGACATTAAACATGTTTTAAAAGAGAATTCTGTGATTGAATAATAAAAAAAAATATAACAATCCCAAAGGGGTTGAAATAATATAGTGCTCTGGAAGTTCGGAAGGCAGAAACCATATTTGTTTAAGAATGACCACTGAAAACTTGTTGAACAATAATATGGAGGTTATGAATGTTTAGACTGACTGTCTAGACTAGTAACTACATTCAATATAATCTCATAATGTTGAGCTCACTAATCTCGACATTTTACCGCTGTTCTACCTCTAAGTTACCAGATGTCCTAACAGAAGAAGGAGCACATGAACCAGAACAACAAGGAAATTATGGACATCTGGGAAATCGTCCTGTAGCACCATAACAATACCATATTGGATGCATATACATGCTCCCCCCCCCCAACTATATCAAGAGGCACATGGCTACAACTATATGCTTGATAATGTTAACACAGAATAGCTTCGTAAATAGCTCCCTTATCTTGGTCTTTTTTCAGAGTCTTATCAGCATGTCAGCCATTCCAGAGGCACTGCTGCCAGCTAATGGACAACGCCAAACTTAATGAATTCACAAGGAGCAGGAGTGTTTGGAAAGAGCTGATAAAAACAACATATTGGGTTGTTCTGTTTAACCAGTGTAATGTCATTAAGCATCACTGATCTACTCAAACATAAGACAGACTACACCAGGAGTATCACTAAAGGCTATTATAAACGCTTTGTCATGTTATAACAGGGCATTTTTAGCATGTTGTAAACAGCAGACAATGTCTTCTGCAGATTGATTCCTCTCATCCTGATGGCAGTCACTAACATTTACACTTGTGTTTCAATATCCGCCACACTAAAGAATGCATTGCACACCCACACAAATTGTGAATTTGATCAACAACACTGATTATATGGGTATGGTAGGGATACAATTAGGATTATGTTCTTATCGTGTCTTTCCATGTCATACTTGGTTAATATTTTAAAAAAAACTATAAACTACTGTGTTCTGTTAGCCAGGGAAAACCCAGACCACTCTCAGTTGTAACTGAGTTAGGGTCTGGCAAAGCTCCATAGACAATTCATTTCCACAGGGGCGTCACCAACGGACGTCGCTCAAATGGCTCTGGGCGCAATTGGATATATCTAAAACCAATCAGAGCGATGAATGACATGACGTATGCAGAGCGACGGAGAAACATCTGAGACTCTCAGCAATTCTCTGTTTGTGTTAATGAAAATGACCATTTTTAAATCGCTTGAAACAGACGCGATAGCTGATTCGAACGAGTGATGTTGTGATGTTCCACGGCGGCATCCATCTTTGTAATGTACAAAATCTGCGTCACCGTCTCTGCTCTGTCGTCATCGTGTAAAGCCCGCCCCAACGTTTCTGATTGGTTCCCACGATTTCGACGGATTGGAAATGGATTTCAATGGGCTCTTTGCCAGACCCACTTGCAGAGCAAATCTAAATTTGCCGGAAGTGGTCTGGGTTTTCCCAGGCTTGTGTTCTGTCAGATAGCCTTTCAAAGTGTTCATATTAAAAGTTAAATTACGCAAATAATGATATTTTTATGTTTCTGAAAAAGTTGTACACAATAATAAATAGATTTTGTTGTTGTTGTTGTAAATAGACAACTGAATGGTGTGCACTCACATGAGATGAATACTGCTCTTAATAATTTCCTGGACGCTTTACTAGACAACGGGAGAATCTACACATGTACGTCCGAAGAAAAGCTCTGAAGACAGAAAGACTGACAAAGACAAAAAAAAAAAAAGCATATATAAACATAAGGTGGAAATATTTGATGACTGAGAACAGTATTTGCTTCGTTTTTGATGGAGAGGTCAGGAAATAATTGTGTAGACCGCTCTCTGAAACTCAGAGATGATCGTGTTGATCAATGTCAATAAATGACATTGCATCATCTAACACCATTGTGGGTATTTAAAATACAAGAAGAACAAAATACACAGAACTACTGAATGCACCTTTACTGTTCATTTTTGGCCCGCAGTGTACAGTATTTAGTGTGTGTTCACACTTAGTTCGGTTCGCTTGGTTCATTTGGTATGAGGACTTAATTGTTCTCTCAAGTTACATCGTTACTAAAGGCATGAAGCATGCAAGTTTGCGAACCCTTGCTCGATACATTTAAGCAACAAGTCAGCAGAAGAATCAGAATCAGAAAGAGCTTTATAGCACAATAATTCGTTCTTGAAAATGAAGCTTCCACTTCACACAAATGCAACAACGATGCACATACTGTGATAATAAAATGAAAGAATAAAGTCATTTAGTGACCTCATGGATGCCTTCACGAGGCTTTAATTAAACACAGCCTCTCCTCAGCAGACAAATGGCAGAGTACTGATGCAGCCAATTCATTTATCCTTTCAAGAAATGCCTCCCCAGTCAGTCGCTGACCCATGTTAATCGCCCTCAGAATCAATTTAGACTGTTGTCGGCCGCAGATATTTCCGGTGTTCCCTGGATGGACAAAAGGAAGCCAGTCGCTCTATTTGGGTGGCTTGCGAACGAGACGAAACATGATTCACTCCCAATGACTGTCATTTGAATTATGGATTTCTATTCTGACAGTAGCAAATACAAACAAACAACTATACAAAGGATAGATGGATTAGATTATGTTTTTTATTTAAAAAAATAATATTTATTACATTTTAGTTTTGAGTTGTACTCTGCTCAGTGTCCCGGATTAAGCGTCCCATTTTGAACAGAAGAATTTATCTTAAAGAAATGGCGACAGGTTACAAGTGAAGTACATAATTGTTGCACTGATTTCGTCATCAATACTGCTTCATCATCATGTGCAGTAGTTACTAGACCGTATGTTGGATGCTGAGAGAATCTGACCTCAATGATACGACTCGCTCTATGAATGAGAGCGAATAATATTATCACCAGAGCCTGTCGCCGGCTGAGAGCTCTCATGACTAGGTGTAAGAGGAGTGCAAGTGTTTACTCGCTTTTATTCCGCCAGAACCGGAGCAGATTCTCTCCCCATCTAATTATCGCTGTTTTATGCACCTTTAGGCCCGCTAAAAACACCACAGGAGAGAACCTTCTCACGCCAATTAACATCAATAGTATATTTTAGGTCAAATGTGTTGCTGTGGGAAATATGCTACAATAATAGAGTGTTATATGTGGTGCAAAGAGGTATGATGGCAGTATCAAGAATTAAAGATCACATAACACTTAAATAATACAATACATATATTCAGAAAACGTACAATCAGAAATAGACAATGTTGTTATTTTTCAGGTGGGTGTTTTATAGTTTATTTTATAATGTTTTGTTTATTGTATTATTTAAGTGTTATGGATCTTTAATTCTTCAAATCACACCTCTTTGTACTAAATATATCACTATTATTGTAGCATATTTTAGTAAATTTTGCCTGCTCCCCTGGCATTTTGTAAGCTGTATTGTTAAACATTTTTGTAATGTTTTTTAATATATATATTTTTTAAAAGTAACCATTAAAAAAAAATGTAATCAAATGTTATGCACCATGTAGTGATTTCCATGAACAAAAAAAGTTTAAAGCGACTCAAACTTTTTACTAATACAAACATTTTTTGACTGATTTATTGGCCAACTGTTCATTTATATGCACTTATTTATATACAGTTTTTTTTGTTTTTTACATTCAACATTGTTTTCCCATTAAAATTATGACATTATTAAGTATCATAATTTCATATCCTTCAGTATTTGCTGTCTGTTTAAAATGCTGTGCCTATTTCCCTTTCCTTTACTCATCATGTTTTATATGCAAAATAATATCTGACACCATTGTGATTAGCTAAATTGCATATTTTTCCATTTAGAAATTATGTGTTGCAGCAGGGAAGAAAAAAAAGCCTAAAATGCCTGCGGGGGTGTTGATGACAGAAAATGCTAGGCCTATACAAAAGACAGCAAAACAATAATGAATGCATTGTATATTCTCCCATTTTGTAAGCTCATATGATTTTTGATTCATACACTACCAGTCATACACAATGTCACCCATAATTAGCCTAATCCTGATTACCATATTTCAGCGGAATAGGATATTTAGCCTTTTTAGATTTATTAGATTTAATTAGATTTATTGAAACAAATCAAGGATTTCAGTTTATGGAATACAATTTCGCTGTGAACAATAGGTCATCGTTGACTATCTCAGGTGAGACCCTTAAGCCTTTGATCAACCACAACGAGCGTAAATTGTATCCATGACAACAAAGCTTTCATTGGCGCGCTGCCAGACGCGCCTCAACCAGGGTGCAAAAATATTGCTATGGCAACTGTATCCGTCAGGTGACTACGATTATTAGTACAGAAAGCTGATAGTTTTGCAAGAGATAGTGATGGTAACCTAGAAACTAAAAATTATGTCTATCACTGTTTGGCAAGGGGCAGGATATCTGATGTAGCGTATTGAGTGGCAGCTGACCGCAGGACAAATCCTTGCCCAGACATAATTTAGAAATCAAAACACGATGGTATTCGGGCACGTCATCAAAGCCGCAGGACACAAGATACAATTTTTATTGGATCCAATAAAATGTCATTTTAAGGGATGATGTTCAGTTAGATAAGCATGATTCCAAAATAATAATGATCACACTACTGTATCACTCCGAAACGGTTTGTTTTGTGAATGTGCTTTACTTGAATTACACGACTATTACCAAATGAATTGACATGCAATTTTGATTTGTGAGTAGAGATGTCATGAAGGTCATTGTTAAGAAATATTTAACCATTGACCAATCAGAATCAAGTATTCCAGAGAGCGCCGCGTAATAAGCACTTGTTCTCGTTTATTGTAATGTATCGATCATCAGTGCCGAAGATAACGAGCTACCTGTTGTGCGCGCGGAGCTCAGTCGTGGTCATCATCACCGGACCCCTCCCAACCTGTGGATTTCCTTCAGCATGCATACTAAAATATCATTTCCCCACTTTTCCCCACACATTTCCCTCTCAGAATTGAATCTCTAAATCCGCTCGTGCGCCATCATCATTCCCCCTCTCATTTCGGAGGAAGAAGTTGCTCAGAAACACATTCACACATTTTTATCATTATCATGCAAATAAACAGCTCAGATAATAATTTGCCGAAAATACAACACGAATGATGTATAGAGGTCATGTAAATAGTCATTTAACGAGGCAACAACACAAAGCAATTCGGACACACCCTCGCGAAACAACAACGGCGCTGTACAGCAATGTGTATTCAAACATTAATTTAATATCCGTAAAATAATTCATTTTTTGAAGTCTGTGTTCACTTCTGTTATGCGTAAACCGTATTATACATTTGAAAAATATATATGGCTGTTGAAATGTCCCCAGTCCATGTATTAAATGTTTACATTACTTAGACTGATGATGTAATTGGAGTAAAAGCCAGCAATTACGCATGTCATTCCCAAAATATCACATTTATAATGAGAAAACAGCATGCAACAACATCAAGACTATAAAACAACAGCACACGCCCTCGTTGGAAAAGTGACTTCATACCCTACCTCGTCTCGTCTCCTTAATTGTAAGTGGATGGGCAACAGTGGGGCAAACGCTGCTTCCTATTGACAGACACGATCCGCGCGACTGTCGGGTTCTCAAGCCGTTAAGTAATTTGGCGTTTTGAAATGTAACGAAAAGTTGGGGATGGGCAAAACTCCGCTTAAACGAGCGTTTGATGTTGTATGGCAGCCAACAAGGTTTTTCTGGTATAAATATACTGACTGTTGGCTTGTCCCTTGTCTCTTCTCTCGCGCTCTCTCTCGGTTCCCGCCCTGCCACGCGCGCAATGAGAGACACCGTTGGTTGGTTGGACTTTATAATACGGCCATACAATACAAGTCTCCAGTGCCTATCCAAAAGTCTAAGCATTTCCTTTCCTCGTGACTCCACAATAAGATGTGGTGTTTGTTTTTCAACGTTCTCACAACTGATATATCTTTATTATTATCCATGTTGTTTCTTGTTTAAATGCAACCCAAATCAAACTCTTCTGCTTCTCTTGAGGAAAAAGACCATCCGTAATCTCACACTCAGAAGATTTCTCAACAATGTATGTTGAGAAAAAGACGGCTTCAATTTGGATAGATTGCCTACCAAAGACAATCAAAAGTCAGATATTTCAATACACTCTTAAAAATCAAGGTTGTTTATTTACACCATGGTCCCATAAAGAACATTTACCATTCATAGAACCTTTCCATTGCACAAAAGGATCTTTATAAAGGGAAAAATGTTATTTTCATTGTTATTCACATAAAGAAAAAATGGTTCTTTTAACTGAAAGGTTATGGGGAACCCAAAATGGTGGTTCAATGGCATTGCTGTGAAACCTTTTTGGATCCTTTATTTTTAATGAATACAAACATTTCTCATTCATTTCTTCCAAAGATAAATTATCTTAGCTACTATCCACATTTATTTCATAGCTGTTTTGGAAGTACTATATACTACAGTCTAATTGCTCAAAAGTTTACATACAGCTTGCAGAATCTGCAAAATGTTAATTATTTTCACAAAATAAGAGGGATCATATAAAACTCTGGGTTCGGGCCAAATTCCAAGTTCGGAGCCCTGCCCCTGGATAGCACGCCAACTACGCAAAAAAACTTTACTCTTTCTAATTACAGTGTATGTGTGTGAACTCGTAAATTAACATTTTGCAGATTCTGCAAGGTTTATGTAAACTTTTGAGCATGACTATCAATATTTGTCTCTATTATTTTTACAAGGTGTTTTTGGAGAAACATCAGGGACAACGTTGATTCTGCAATAACATTTCCCACTTGGTGGGGTATTCCTCAAAGTGGAGTTATTTTTGAAAAGGTATTTGGCTACAGAAAAGTAATGAAAAGGCTTTTTCAAGGGTTTATTAAATCCATTTATAATGTAAACACATTCACTCATAATCTTATGCTTAAAGGGATAGGCTCTCCGTAGACGGGCTCTGGTAAAACTATATTTAAAGTGTTAGTTCACCCCAAAATGAAAATTATGTCATTAATTACTCACTCTCGTGTCATTCCAAAGCCATAAGACTTTTGTTCATCTTCGAAATACAAATTAAGATATTTTTAATGAAATCTGAGCGATTTCTGTCCCTCCATTGACAGCTACGCAAATACCACTTTGACGCTTCAAAAATTCATAAAGAGATCGTAAAACTAATCCATATGAATTGAGTGGTTTAGTCTACGAGAATTATCCCTGTGTGCTAAAAAACACAATAGTGTTTCTTGTCTCATCATTACATGAATCACCTTTTATATTTTCAATTCAAAACAGCTTATTTAAAAAAAAAAAAAAAAAATCTATCCTAAAATGGTGGGCAAATGTTATCTACTTAGACCTTACCTCGCACTCTTTTAACTGTGTCACACTTGAAGAATAAATATCAAACTGTATCTGCTTTTGGCATGATTTATAAAGAAGCAATATGAAACAGAGAGAAAAGGACGTAACCTTCACAAAGGCTTAAAACAACACAATCGCATTTTATCTTAGCTCATAGATTTTCAAATAAAATTAACACCCCTTTGGTTAATAAATACATATTAGTAGAACACTCCCATTATTTCTGTAGAATCAGTGCAAGGATACAGAGTTAAAGAGGCAACAAAGGCTCAGATTCAGCAGTGTGCTGTGAACTTACAGTATAAATGCAAAGAAAAGAATGAGGAAAGCACAGAAACAGAGGTGAACTGCATGGGCTTCAACGCATGCAGCTCTGCTTTCCCAGGTTGAGTTGTTTTATTCTTGTAGGAGACCGTGGAATCAATAAAGTGTTTTTCTTTGTCCAATTGTGGCTACAATATTGCAACATTGTCCCATGTCAAAGTGCATTACTCTGTCCTTCATCTTGTGTCCAATGTCATTGTTTAACTTCTCAGGAATGGACACACCAAGCAGAAGAAAGGCATCACGGCTTCTCTTGCTGATATTTAAAATGACAAGATATAGACAATTTAAGAGAAAGCACTAACAATATTATGATCTACGTGGACTCATGTTGGACCGTGTTGTCCACCTTACCTGCATTGTGCTGTAGATCCAGGGCAGAAGGCTGGTCACGTTGCTGTATACTCCTGGTTTTAGTCTTCGTCCACAACCATCTCCCCAACTGGTAATTCCAGCCAGATACCAGCGTTCATTACCTCCCCCGCACACCAGTGGACCTCCACTGTCCCCCTAAGACCAACAACAAGGACGCAGAAAAAGAGAATGGAACTTCAGACCATTGTGAACAAACAACTGTATCCTTTTACTTAAAGCCTTTATATTTAATGCATTATAAAAGTATATTTAATGCATTAGTTATGCCTTGTAATGCACCTTATTGTGTGGTTTCACGAACTGTAACCACAGTAATAAAGCATTATTGTACTGAACTATTCATTGAACACACCTTTAGAAAGTATAATGCATTAAAGGGACCCTCCACTTTTTTTGGAAATAGGCTCACTTTCCAACTCCCCTAGAGTTAAACAGTTGAGTTTTACCGTTTTCGAATCCATTCAGCTGATCTCCGGGTCTGGCGGTAGCACTTTTAGCATAGCTTAGCATAGATCATTGAATCTGATTAGACCGTTAGCATCTCTCTCAAAACAATTACCAAAGAGTTTCGATATTTTTCCTATTTAAAACTTGACTCTTCTGTAGATACAATATGACTAGGAACTAAACTCTCAACCCTGCGTAATAATCAAGGATCTGTGCTGCCGTACCAGCAGGCGCAATGATATTACAAACTTAGTGCCCGAGCTGGGGACTATTTTCAGGCGCTGCGTAATATCATTGCGCCTGCTGATACGGCAGCACAGTTCCTTGATTATTATGCAGGGATGAGAGTATAGTCATATTAGTCATAGTAGAGTATATCATATTGGCCTAGAAAATCGCAACTTTTCATTTTCCATCGGTCTTAGTACACAATGTAACTACAGAACAGTCAAGTTTTAAATAGGAACAATATCGAAACTCTTTGGTCATTTTTTTGAGAGAGATGCTAACAGTCTAATCAGATTCAATGCTAAGCTATGCTAAAAGTGCTACCGCCAGACCCGGAGATCGGCTGAATGGATTCGAAAACGGTAAAACTCAACTGTTTAACTCTAGGGGAGTTGGGAAATGAGCCTATTTCCAAAAAAAAAAAAAAAAAGTGTTCATTTAAACAAATATCAAACAACCAATTTCAGATATAACAAAGAATCTGCAAATATTATGCATTTTAACTGTGGTAAAATACATTATGAATACATTTATAATGGATCATACATACAAGTTAGTGTAAAATAGTGTATAGTACAAAACAAATTTAATTAATTGTTTTTAGAAAAGTACTTTTAATATACAACAGTTATCTATAGAAAAGGGGTCTTTTTGATGATATAATTTCCATATGTTAGTTGCACCACATGATTTTGTTGGTTGCACTAAATTACTTAAAGGGTTAGTTCACCCAAAAATGAAAATAATGTCATTAATGACTCACCCTTATGTCGTTCTAAGCCCGTAAGACCTCCGTTCATCTTCGGAACACAGTTTAAGATATTTTAGATTTAGTCCGAGAGCTTTCTGTCCCTCCATTGAAGCTGTATATACGGTATACTGTCCATGTCCATAAAGGTAATAAAAACATCATCACAGTAGTCCATGTGACATCAGTGAGTTAGTTAGAAGTTTTTGAAGCATCGAAAATACTTTTTGGTCCAAAAATAACACAAAATAAGACTTTATTCAGCATTGTATTCTCTCCCGGGTCTGTTGTCAATCCTTCACAGTTACGCTGATGGCGTAAGACGCTGATGACGTGTTATCTGGTGCGCCCGAGCTTCATTTATAGACTGAGGGATGCTTCAAAAACTTCTAACTAACTGATGTCACATGGACTACTGTGATGATGTTTTTATTACCTTTATGGACATGGACAGTATACTGTATATACATTTTCAATGGAGGGACAGAAATCTCTCGGACTAAATCTAAAATATCTTAAACTGTGTTCCGAAGATGAACGGAGGTCTTACGGGCTTAGAACGACATGAGGGTGAGTCATTAATGACATTATTTTCATTTTTGGGTGAACTAACCCTTTTAATATTATTTCTTAGAAATAAGATAAAATAAGAAAAGATTATATTTCTTTTCCTATAATAAAAAAATAAATAAAAAAATAGTGTGACATATCGACCTATGTAATTTTCATATAAAATAGTCCCTAAAGCAAATGTCATCATGCTTGCATAAATTCTTGGTTGAATAAAACATATTTGCAGCACTGTGAACACCAACATACAGCATTTGCCCAAACACCAGAATAAATCAATGTCATCATGAAACACTGGGCGAGACATGGCCAGTAAATAATGTATTTGCCTGAGGTCACTCTGTAGTCTAGTATAATGGACACAATGGTAGATTCACCTGACAGGAGTCCCGGCCCCCATTCATATCGCCGGCACATATCATATTCTTAGTGATGGCTCCATTATACACCTGATTGCTGTTACACACACGTGTGTCAATGACATTCACTGCAACATCCATAAGAATTGTAGAGCTATGGCCTGTGGAATAATGGGAACACTCACAGTCAAAGGTCCAGGTCGGCTAAAAAGCTTAGAAGACAACACACACTGTGACATGGACAAACTTCGAAGCTCAAATCTCATGAATAGTATGAATAGGTTATATTTCACCTAAAAAATCAAATCAAATCAAGGGGTATTATTTAGGATTATTATTATTGTATTCATATTTGCTATTTAATATAATTATATTCATTGTATTTTTGCATAAAGAAAATGAAGCCTATTAAAATATTTTTATTTGCATTGTGACATTTAAGATTTCCCACCCCAAATTTCTTATTTACTTTCTAATGTCTTCAAATGTTTTTTTAGTTTTTTAAAAGTTTATTATTAATACTCTTTATTCTCAATGATGATTGCTATCATTTAAATTAAAATATTTCATTATCCTATCTGCACACAAGTTTTATAACAAAATCAGCATTAACTGAAGGCAACACAACAAACACCACCATGTTGTATACATACAGAACTTTACAATTGAAATAATATTTTTACGATTTATTATTTCGTGAAGAGATAACACGATTTTTTGTCGATATTCATCTTAATAATCATAGAAAAATAAGTTTAATTTTCTTCATGAAAAATGTAATTAGTTTTTTCTCTGTCTCTTATTATTATTGTTTTTTTTGTGTTTAAAAAAAAAAACAGATTTATGAGATTCACCCACTAAATGTTGTATGTTTACCTTCTATATAACACTGTCCTGTTTAGGTAAATAATAATAATACATGTTGTTACTCTTTGTCCCATTTTTTTCCAACTACCATTTTTGTTCATTCTCATTGTTATCTCTCTGTACCTGCTCCCTGTTGTGTTGTCCCAAAGCCAGACGTCCGACACGCTAATCCATCAGAATAGGTCTGGTCAAATGCAGGAAGGCAAATTGGCTGTATGGTATCTGTATGTGAAATAGAATGTCGAGCTATTGTATAATATTCACAATATAAATGTATGGTTCTTTAAGGGCCACTAAATGGTTTCACTGTAGAAAATCCAGTGCAAACATTTTCATTTTTGTGTGAACTACTCCATTAAGTGAATCCAACTCACCGGAGAAAGCAACAGGACTGGCGAGTTTCAGTAAGGCAATGTCATAATCATTGGTGTTACCGTTGTAATTCTCATTCACCATAATCTTCCCCACAAAGAATGGAGTCTGAGGGGTATTCTGGGAAATAGTCCCAACATAAACATGCCAATTTCCAGAATTCGCCATTGAGCTGTGATCAAGAGAAAAAGATTATCATGTTAACAATAAATTTTTCATCAATGTTGTAATGACATAAATTTATTAAAAGAATGTCTGAAAACTTGCTGAAACTCAAAGCAGCTAAAATAAACATTTGATAACTGCAGCTTAACTAGAACATTGCATTAGCAACAAACATGAAGCTTTGAAACATTTGCAAATCTTTTGTTTTGAATCAGCGGTCCGAAACTTGTATTGAACTCACTTAGTCACATGATTTCAGCCAATGAGGCTTTAGGCTTGTTCGACTTGAACCGGCGCTGCACAGACCGATCGGTTTATGACATCAAAGTACCGCGAGAGCGATTAGAGAGCAGACGGCTCCTTTTGCTTTTGAATCGCTCTCGCGGCACTTTGATGTCATAAACTGATCAGTGTGTGGCAGCGCCGGTTCAAGTCGAACAAGCCTAGAGAGTTAGTGGGCCCTATTTTAACGATCTGAAACGCAAGTGTCAAAGTGCAAAGCGCAAGTAACTTTGTGGGCGGATCCCGGCGCTGTTGCTATTTTCCCAGCGGGATAAATGACTCTTGCGCCCGACGCAAATCTAAAAGGGGTTGGTCTGAAGTAGCTTCATTATTCATAGGTGTGGTTTGGGCGTAACGTGAAATAAACCAATCAGAGCGTCCTCTCACATTCCCTTTAAGAGCAGGCGCGCTTGTTCCATGGCGGATTGCTATTATAACGGCGGATTTGCCGGCGCACGCCAGGAGCGGTTCACAGCCGAGGAAACCGACGTTCTCGTCAGGGCCGTAAAACACAGAGAAGTGACACTGGGGATGATGGGAGAAACCCACCCAAATTAGCTTCGGTTAAACAGGCGTATAATTTGGGTAGTAAATGTGTAGCCTAATCTAGATTTTTTTTTTTTTTTTATCTAGATAGATCTTTTTCACATCTTCACGGACACAACAATGATTTCCCTCGTGTGTTAATATTTTTCCTTGTAATAATGTATGATTTGCAAAAATGAAAACTGCTGCATCTGTTTATATTAGAGAATCAAAGTGGATGCGCGTTAACATTATGGCCAAGCACGCGCCCTTAAAATACCATATCACTAACGCGCAACGCGCCACTGTCTTTAGACTGTTTTTTTCCTGGTCAGTGGCGGAATTGCTTTCTAAAACTGGAAAATAGCACCATGGAAGTTTTGCGCCGGAACACGCCTTCTCTTTGCGCTGAACCGCCCCCGCGAGCGCAAGTTAATTTGCTAATTTACCGACGTGCGTCTGTGGAGGGAAAAGTCCGCTGTGCGCGGGTGCAAAATAGGAATGATACATGCGTCGGTGTTCAAAGTCAATTGCGCTGGGTGCAAGATAGGGCCCAGTATGTTATACTGTTCTAAACCTTGAATAATTTGTCGTATAGGTGGTGTTGCTTTGGAGTGTCTAAAGGCCCGTTTACACCAAGCATGATAATAATATGTATAATTCATAATATAAAAAATGTATATATAAAATAATAGCAGAATCCACAGCACAACCATAATGATAACAGTACAGAGAAACAACATCATTGGAATCACTTACATAGGCCTAACTATTTTTTACCAGCTGATGAATGATTAAAAGCAATGACAGCCAATCAGAATCCAGTAGACCTTAAAGAGTTTGAGCATTTAAAGCAGCAGATGACAAAACGGCAGCATGTGTTTAGAATAAGCATAATACTATTGTCCACCGTTATAGTTAACTTTATAGTTATCGTTCATGGTGTGAACGGCCTTAAAGGGATAGTTCACTGAATTTTTTTAATTCTGTCATTAATTACACATGTCGTTCCAAACTCGTAAGATTTTCATTTATCTTCGAAACACAAATGAAGATCTTTTTGATGAAATTTGAGAATTTTCTGTCCCTTCATTGACAGCTACGCAAATACCACTTTGACGCTTCAAAAAGTTCATAAAGAGATCGTAAAACTAATCCATATGAAGTGAGTGGTTTAGTCCAAATTTTCTGGACGATCGCTTTATATGATGAACAGATTGAATTTCGCCTTTTATTCACAAATAAACATTCATCAACTCACACATCAGCTGTGGTAAACGGAAGCTCAAGCATGTTCGCTTGAC
Organism: Phoxinus phoxinus; assembly: GCF_949152265.1. Classification (NCBI taxonomy): domain Eukaryota; kingdom Metazoa; phylum Chordata; class Actinopteri; order Cypriniformes; family Leuciscidae; genus Phoxinus; species Phoxinus phoxinus. The sequence continues at coordinate 34,712,717 of NC_136879.1, read as the reverse complement.
GTGCGATAACCAATGAGGTTCATTCTCATGTTACGCAGCACGTTTGAGCTTCCTCAAGAACCAATGAGGTTCATTCTCATGTTACGCAGCACGTTTGAGCTTCAGCAAGAACCAATGAGATTAGTTCTCTGGTGTCAAGCAAGTTCGGTTGAGCTTCTGTTAATTTTAGCTTATCAATGTTAATATGTGAATAAAAGACTAAATCAACAGTTTTATAATGTAGGTACATTTTTTATTTATGTAATAAATGTAAAACTTATGCATGTATAATAATGAAGAAGAGAATGATATTGAATTGCTTAGAATTGACCTAGTTAGTCAATCCCTGTCTAATAACCAACCGTTGGAAGCAATGGGCAGCTGACACAACAAAGTCTGGAGAGATGAGTGATCCACCACAAGCATGGCGTCCATTGAAACGCAGGCTAACCTGCCAAGGCCACTGGCCAAGTTTAGAGGCCGTGCCTCCTATGATCTTGGAGGTAATTTGCTGCTTGCCACAATCTGAAAAACAAAATAAAAAAACACTATTAATTCAACAGTTCAGTGTGAGAAGGATGATCCATTTACTCATTATCCAAACAATGTCACTTATGGACTGAACAATGATTGAAGATAACGTGTATCATTTAGTTATGTGTCACGGTAATTTGATGTAAACTGCGATCATATTTATTTTTACCTGTGCACACAAGTGAAACTGTATTGTTGTCCAAACAGCTTGTGTGGAACAAACAAAAATCGTGAAAGACAGATATTATGTACTATTGAAGAAGTTATTACAATGACAACGCAAAAGGTCTAATCCCAGCTAACAGGGAGTATTCCCAGAACTTTGGGTAACATTCTAGAAAGGTTTCGAACAAACGTTTGAAAAGTTAGTAAAAGTTATGAACAAACATTGCTCCAGTAACTTTAATGAACAGCTTTCACGTGTGATGTCACACGCCCTTATAGGAACGCCATGGAGGGTAAAACAAGGCTTTCCTCCATTGCCCGTCAGTCATTTTTTACCAGGTTTGTACTAAGTAGTACTAATAAAGTAAGACAGTGATATTAAAATACCAAATTCAATACACCTTATTGATGATATATGCAAAGGCAAGCAGATGAACCCCAAATATAAACGTCTAATTAAGCATTTTTCCACAGAAAAACATTATAAAGAAAACGCTTAATCATTTAGCCTGTTGCATTGCGTTCATATTCTGGGTTCATCTGCTCGCCTGTATATAATATTCATCATAAATAAGGTGTATACTAAGTTAGATCTTTTAACACCACTGTCATTGACAGCATTTTCCAGCTTTGCATGTTTTCACTGTTATACGGTAGGGGGCGCTATTACACATCTTCTAAGAGAGTACTGAATCTCCGGATCAAAACAGGAATGTTAAACAGTGCATTGTGCAATTACATTTCCTTAAAGAGGTTTAGATATATTTGCTCTTTGTGGTGCAACTTGCAATGTAGTTTTTAACCGCCTTTTTGTTTCTTTTTTTCATAAAAATAGAGACCTTACTATGTACTGTAAATGTTTATTGCAGTCCAGTCAGTTTCTGGCTAATCTTCAAATCTAGTTTCCTTATCAAGACATGTCAACCTTGTGGTTTTCACCAAAGTATTATTCGAAACACTCAAGCAATAATCTCTTGGTAATGTTTCCTAAATGAATCAGTTACATCTGATGGTCTCCCTCTTTGCTGTAGAAAGTGTGCTCACCGCAGACTATCTCATCGCTGGCATTTTGGCAGTCTCTGATGCCGTTACACCAGATGGAAGAGTTGGGGCAGGTGTCAGACCCCGTTTTGTCGTCATCATCTTCCTCGCAATCTTTTCCCTTGCAATCGTCCTGACTTTGCTTGAATCTGTAACGCACTATCCCCATAAGAGAAAGAGAGCGGCAAAGAGAAAAATCAGGGAAAGGGGTTAAGGTACAAGGTGAGCATTAATGGTGAGTCCTGTCGTTACCTCCAAGCCCGATGGCCAGTCCAATGAGAAACAACAGAAACAGCGCGCCTCCCCATCCACCCCAACACTTGCCCCTCCGTCCACAAGACTCCTGCCTTTTTGGAGGAACTGAAGGAACAAGAACAAATCAACAATCCAACTAAACTAATGTCCCACGTTTGTGATCAAAAAGTGCGTAGCACTACTATAATTGTAGACGAGTCGAGGACTGTTAATTTATTCCAAAAATACATTTGAATGCAGTTTCTTGATGCAATGACTTCAATATACATGGTCTATGATTGTTTTGTTTGTTTGTTTTATGGTGGGGTTTTGAAGTAAACAATTAGGTTGTGTAATGCAAAGTTGAAAAATGTAGAATACTCCTGAGGCATAGTCTTTCCTTGTTATTGTAAAAATGATTAATAAAACATGAGAAGATATAATTGTCAGGAATTAGGAATACATTCCCATGATTTAATAATTTGTTCTATCGCTCATCTGCATGATTTAACTGAATTAAAGAGACCAAATTAGTACAATGTGGCCACAATTTAACAAGAATGAGGGTAAGAATTACTATGAATTTAAAAGTTGTGGGGACAGATTATTCATTTGGGACCACAGTATCTTATTTTTCCGCATGTGTGGGGCTCCATACAAATCACATTCACGGTGGTGACACAAACATTTTGTCCGGCCCTCTCGTTGTTATGCAACAAGAAACAGGAAACCTCACAAACAAGACCAGATTGTCATGACTGTGTGTCAAGGACAAGGTCAGAAAGTTTCAAGGTCAAACACACACACACACACACACACACACACACACACACACACACACACACACACACACACACACACACACACACACGTGAAACTTTCTAAGATTTCCTGTTTCTGGGTTTCCCGCCTAATTGGGCTTACAGTTAAATACATACTTATGTGTCAAAATGCCTGCAGTCATTTATGTCTTAAGTGAACGTGAACAGTTGAGAAAGAAAATGCACAAGTATATTGGATCCATGCATTTGGTCTTAAAGTGACAGCAGCCTAATATAAAACAAAACTTGAATTGTTCCATTTAAAATTGTAAACATTGCAGCTTGAATGTTTTCAAGCTGCAATGCTTGAAAAGCATTGTTTCATTAAGTTTTCTAATGTTTTGATTATGATCAATTTGTAAAAACAGTAAGCAGATATTAGCTTCATTTAGCAAGAGCATAATATGTAGAAAGCTTTTTTATGGGAAGCAGCAAATCGGAGCGAATAAATAGATTCCGTACTTACCAACAACGTTCTGTGTGACGATGACAGCTGATACCTGAACTTGTGCTGGATCCTTCTGAACATAGTATGGCACAGTTTTCTGTGCGACGCCATATTTGTCCTGACAAATCACCTCCTCGTAGGTCATAGGAGGGGTCGGGTCCACTGCCACAGAGTAGTATGGTGGAGGAAGGTCCTTCTACAAAAGAGAAATGAAAGAAACAACTTCTATCAATGAGAATGAACACTTGCCCTTTTTCCCCATCATCTCTATTATAGTTGGTGTGGTTTGACAAGGTCATGTAAAATCTTTTTAACATACAGAAGATGCCACACATTGCTCTTAGGCCCTATTTTAACGATCTGAATAGCAAGTGTCAAAGCGCAAAGCGCAAGTAACTTTGTGGGTGGGTCTTGTGCGCTGTTGCTATTTTCCGTCGGGATAAATGACACTTGCGCCTGGCGCAAATCTAAAAGGGGTTGGTCTGAAATAGCTTCATTATTCATAGGTGTGGTTTGGGCGTAACATGAAATAAACCAATCAGAGCGTCCTCTCACATTCCCTTTAAGAGCAGCCACGCTTGTTCCATGGCGGATCGCTATTATAACGGCAGATTTGCCAGGCGCACGCCAGGAGCAGTTCACAGCCGAGGAGACCGACGGTCTCGTCAGGGCCGTAAAACACAGAGAAGTGACATTGGGGATGATGGGGGAAACCCACCCAAATTAGCTTCGGTTAAAAAGGCGTAGCTATAATTTGGGTAAATGTGTAGCCTAATCTAGATTTTTTTTATTTATCTAGATAGATTTTTTTTCACATCTTCACGGACACAACAATGATTTCCTTCGTGTGTTAATATTTGTCCTTGTATGATTTGCAAAAAATGAAAACTGCTGCATCTGTTTATATTAAAGAATCAAAGTACGCGCCCTTAAAATACCATAGGCTATGCGCCACTGTCTTTAGACTGGGTTTTTCCTGGTCAGTGGCGGAATTGCTTTCTAAAACTGGAAAATAGCACCAGGGAACTTTTGCGCCGGAACACGCCTTCTCTTTTCGCCGAACCGCCCCCGCGAGCGCAAGTTCATCCCCTAATTTACCGACGTGCGTCTGTGGAGGGAAAAGTCCGCTGTGCGTGGGTGCAAAATAGGAATGATACATGCGTCGGTGTACAAAGTCAATTGCGCTGGGTGCAAGATAGGGCCCTTTGTGTGCCTTGTCCTAAATAAGTAAAATGCCTTACACTCCCCAACAGGATGAGTTCTGCATTCTAGTCAAATGCCATAACAAATATGTCAATATACTTGTATTTCTAGGTTTTACTCTTCACGTTTTTTTTTTTTTTTAAGTTGCCATGAAATTGTGTGATGCACAGCCAAATAAAACAACTTCCCGAATGAGAAAACAAAATTAACTTTTTTTATCCTATTTTGGAGTTACTGACTTTTTATGAAGGCCTAATTGTGTTTACTGTTTTCTTAAAAAAAAAAAAAAATGTTTTTATTAGATTGTTGTTGTTGTATGCTACATAAGTTTAATAGTTATTTGATGTGGCAAATACTTAAAGATAGAGTGTAATTGGATTCTTTGGTCACTAAAATGGGATCAAACCTGATCACTGAGGCTGTGTTTGCACTGACTGCATACTCCATCAATAACCTTGTATATTGACAATCTGTACAAAATTTTACGTTGTACAGACCTAAACTGCCATTTGCATTAGTCCATACTGCTTGAGTTTCCTTCGTTTCCTTGTCTCGCTCATTTTCACCCCTTTGATTGTATTGGTTCAGACTGCCCAATCCATTATCATCCATGATAAGACTGAACAGATGCAACCAAGGTATTCTGTAACTGCCACTGTCTTCTGGGAAAGACTTTGTCTTGAGGAAAGGTAGGCAGATTGCCTCTGACAATGTGTTGATGTCTTCATGCTGATTTGTAACCTAGACAGTATGGTTGCAAGAATCTAATGGTTTGCTTCCTTGTTAGCACATCACAACAGTCCTGAAAAGAATACACTCTTTCTTCTTCTTTCTCTGAATGGATGGATTTCATTACAGGAAGTATTTATTTTACAGGAATAGTTCAGCAAAAGATTTCAAACTCGTTTGACTGACTTTCTTCTGCGGAATGCAAAAGAAGTTCTGATGTCGACTGGACACTTCAAGCTTCAAACATAATGCAAATAAAAGTTGTCCAATCCGATCCAAACATTTATCACTGAAAATATTCCCTCTAATTTTGTGATCAAATAATTAGAAGCTGCTCTCTTGATGAACGAACCAACTGATTTATTTAAAAATCATTTATTTATTTATTGAAAAAAAAATCAAGATAAACAATGATTTTGATGATTTTCTCTAATCTTGGAGGGTGTGGATTTCTATCTGTGAAAAATAAGTATTCGTTTTATTTCTTGGTGGTTTGTCTACAATGTTTATGAGGGTAGTTGCAGTATTTCTAGTTAATACTAAAGTACGCATTACGTTTGCATGGCTAATTGGAATACTTGATTCTGAGTCAATCTCGACAACTTTTAACACAACTTTAAAGTTGGCATGAAATCGACGTTGCGATAGACTTTTGTTCCCTCTTGTGACACATATCCGAATGAAAAACGTTCTCAAACTAGAAAAAAATGCTAGCACTGCTTTGTCACCATTAACGTGTGGGAAATCATGGCTAACATCGTGTCAGGGTGACATTACTAAAATTAATACTTATTAATTTTACTATTATTATCAATTACATTACTACTTATGTCTCAGGTAACGATTGAGGTAAAAATGACTTGATAGCATGCAGAGGCCAGTTGCATATACATTTGGTTAAGACGGTGTCTTAAAAACTAGTCTGACCAAGTTAGGGGTCTTACATTTCAGATTCAAATGAGATTAATCTACCTTTTTATGGGACTTTTAAAAGCCATTACCATCCATGTCACGGTCCTGACCACCCAGTTGGGGTTCATTTGGTGATAATGACCGGCTTGACTACACATAATCCATTACATGTTATGTACAGTCTATTGCAGAACACCTTTGGAAACTATGCAGTTTAACAAGATGCTTTGTAATGCAGTACTGCGACGTGTTTTATGACTGATGTATTTTGAAGGCCACAGCATACCACACTTTAATTTCAAGTTCAATGGCCTCTTTTAAAAGAGTAGTGTGAGTAGGTGTGTAAGTGTTTGCTTCACCAAATAACAATAAACTTGTCTGTTTACACCTGCAGTGTCACCAAAACTATGCATGTTTCACACACTGCCAATATTTGTCAGGTGGGCCATGTTTTCTGGGCTTTGAATGTGTATTACATTCACATTGTATTTATGTCATTTCTCCACAAGTGTTGCATGAGTCAACACCACTTTTCATACCACAGCTTAGAGCCTGCACGGAAGGTGTTTTTTTGAGTTATTGCCTGCCTAACAGATGAATAAATATGGGTGCTTAACCCATTCAACCAGACCAGTCATATTTGTTACCAAAATCACATTTAGTTGTTGATATTTTATATAGAGTTTTCAACTATTTATTTGATCGTTTTTGCTGCAGTGCCACTAATACCTTCTTTATGATGTCAAATGTGAATTGGTCATAATAACGTTATAATAATCATAATAATGTTTCTTTGAGTAATCATTAAACCTACTTAACTATAGTTATATTGAACTGCCCTGGTCTAGAATGATGACTCTTAAACTGACATACCAGAAAAATACTGACCCCAGTTTCAGTCTAGAATGAATAGTAGGTTTCTGTCTGACATGCATGTATCCTGCATGAGTGTTATTCAACTACCTCAAAAATCCTAGATTATCTTTAAATTCTTCTTTAGCATTAAGTGGGCTTTTACAACAAGTCCTTCAGGTGATGCAGACAGCTAAAATTATAAAAAATATAGCTAAATGCCTCTTGACCAATGAGGTGTGTTTTAGGTCTCACTTTTCATACCAAAGCTTAGATAGGGAATGAGAAAGTTTTCAGGTCAATGTGGAGGAACTGGTTTGTCAACCAAACCTTACCCAAAATAGCATGATCTGCAATATTATAAAGCAATTATCAGCAAACTAGCAATATATATATATATATATATATATATATATATATATATAGTCTAATTTGTATATATAGATATATATAGATATTTTATATATAGATATATATATAAAGTCTAATTTTTGCTTTAGGACAGTAGAGACAGGTTGAAATCCTGTCCACCCAAATAAATAGTCACTTTTGGATCTAACCATAGTTCTCACTCCTGTGCATAATGGCAGACAATGACACGGTAAGACAATTTTATATTATATATATATATATATATATATATATATATATATATATATATATATATATATATATATATATATATATATATATATATATATATATATATATATATATATAATTTAATGTTTAATCAGCGGCGGACAGAGTACACAGCTTCATTACTTAAGTCATGAGTACTCCCCCAAAATGATACTTGAGTAAAGTACAGATCCCTCAAAATTGTACAGTACTGTACTCAAGTAAATGTACTCCGTTACTGTCCGGCTCTGTGTTTAATGCATTACCTTTAACTAAGGAACAAGAAAATATATGTATATATATATATATATATATATATATATATATATATATATATATAAGCAGATAATCACCATATTTTTACATTAATATAATCATTTAGGTGACACTTTATATTAGGGTCCCATTAGTTACCATCAGTCAATGCATTAACTAACAATAACAATGAATTTATTCCTCTTTGTTAAAAAATACATTCATTGTTAGTCCACATTATAGCTCAGGTCCACTGAATAATATTAACAGATACAACTGTAATTGTTTGTTCACGCTAACTATTGTTAACAATTGGAACCTTATTCTAAAGTTCATACAGTTTATTCATAATTCTAATACCGGTAGTAAGCTTTTCTGTAGCTCAAACCGAGAGTGTTGGTGCTTGCAACGCCAAGGTTATGGGTTCGATTCCCAGGGAAAACAAAAACTGATGAGAATGTAAAATGTGTACCTTGAAATGCAATGTAAGTCGCTTTGGATAAAAGTGTCTCGTAACTTAATAATTTCTTGACCATGTAGCTCAGCAAATAGGCCTTCTTTTAGTTAGTGATTCCCAAACTTGGTGAAAAATGTTAATGCCACAACTTTTTTTTGTCCTAATGAGTATGTGTCACATATTGGTAATGCATTAATGCTTTAGTTAAAATGTGTTTAATCAAGATTAATCACACTTCAAAATAATTGGAACCAATTAACAGATCTATTTTTATATGCCATTTCTATTTCATTGTAGTGACGAAGCAAAACAAAAACGTTCTTAGTTCCCTCTGGTGCTCAACATACAAGCCAGACCCTTACAAATGCATTTATATAAAAAGTCCACTGAAATAAACCACATGGCATAGAACGTTAACATGTCACATGAAAACAAACATAGTTGAGATAAATACAAAACTCTGCAGCCAAAACTATTGTGTCTTACCGTGTCATTGTCTGCCATTATGCACAGGAGTGAGAACTATGGTTAGATCCAAAAGTGACTATGTATTTGGGTGGACAGGATTTCAACCTGTCTCTACTGTCCTAAAGCAAAAATTAGACTTTCTTTTCCATTTTTCACCTGCTTTTCAAGACATAGTTAGGACTGCCCTCTTATCCTCCCTCTTTTAGTTTCAATGTAGGAATGCCAGTGTCACATCTACCTGCCCGACCAGTTTCACGACACCAGAGCCCTGCATCTCTTCTCACCTTCCCTCTGGCTCACCTGGAAATGATGAGCTAAAAATAGTTTTATATAAAAAATAACTTCCCTGTTGAGAAGTTATCAATATTGTCTCATTTCTCTGCAATTGGAAGGCTTAATTCATATTGTAAAGTGAATTTATGCACCAATTTTATCACTCCACCTTCATGTTTACAAGTTAATGCGTTGAGCAAAAAAAAAAACAGTAACAGTAACTAGTCAACATTTGAAGTGGATCAAAAAAGTTCATCAGTTGTCCTAAGACAAGACCGGGTATTGCTCAAAATTCATGTATAACTTTGATGAAAGGTTTTGATCCACTTCAAATGTTGCCTACACTGTAAATTATTTCTGTTGTTTTCACAGCATCTGTTTTTCTCAACATTTTCTTGCTGTATAACCTATGTACAGTATGTTACTGTATATTTATTTGCTCTAACAGTATTATTTTCTTTTTTCAACAGTTATGTACTGTGCACACATTTTCTATGCATTCTGGGAAATTATCAGTTACTGTAAAATTAAATACAGTTTTATTTTTACATTTTACTGTTGAATGAAATACAGCAACTACTGGATAATTGTTGCCAGTAAATTACTGTTAATTTGACAAGACATTTTTGTACAGTGTACTGTAGTTCTGTTCGATACATATAGATGACTAGTTGGACTAAAAGTTGCTTGCTTTATAAGAGATTTAAAAATGTAATCGTCAATCATTCTAACTAATCATTCAACCACCCACTGCAATCTTTAAGATGAACTGCACAGGCCAGAAGTTGGGCAATAAAGTGCAGCTTTTCAGGCAGCGTTGTAATGTTACAATGTCAGTAGTGTAAATGAATCATGTTAACTCGTTCACTGTGTTCACGTTTATGTCCGCCGTTTGACACATTTTGCCACAGATTGTATCTTATGCATTTTTGTATCCCCGCCCACATACAGTCAGATCGACAGAGGGTTATTAACAGAACAGTTATTGTAAGGGTTAGGTATATCACTGAAAATGAAATCTGTCTCTTTAAAAAGCATTATGGTAAAAATGGAACACTATGGCAACAGCTTTCTTACCTGCACTTGAAATACCACTCGGGTGGAAGTTCGTGGAACTGACAGAACGTCAGTTCTACCAGAAAGACTCGGGAGAATTAATACTGTGACGATAAACATTTATTTAAGAGCTCAGCAAACAATCAAGTTCTTTCTCGTAGGCCCCGTCCGTAACTCGTATTCCGAGAGTAGCCTACGGAATCTGCATATCCTGCCTGAAGACGAAGGCAGGGGCAGCCGACCCCCTGCGAAGTAAGGAAGGGGGCCATCTGGTGGTGGTGGGGTTGAAGGAGGAAGAGGACATCCTGGCACCACCATCAACGCCTAGATGAAACTGCAGCGGTCAGGTCAGGTGGTACAAGTTGGAGCTCTCAGAAAAAATCCCATCGTAATTACGAGCTCTACGAGGACGTGAAGTTTTTTACAAGTTGAAATCATCTTATTGCATTAATTACGACATGGCGTGAATGCACCTTTTGAATCTGGTAAGCTTGTGTGGGTGCTTCTAATTACTTATTTGTGCATCCTCGTTTCCTTCCCTCGCTTCTTTCCTCGCGTCTCAGCTCACGGTGCCTCCACCCCCTGTAGGATGCAAGGGAAGGCTGCAAGGAAAGAAAATGAGGACAGACGAGCGAAGAAACGAGGAAGCATCAATTTGAGTATTGAGAAGCACCCTGTGTCTGTGTGTGTGTGTGTGTGTGTGTGTCAAGTCGGTCATTGTTATGGCAAGTTGTCTCGTGTTTTATAGTGGGCTTTTGGGTGCTCAAAATGACACTTAATGCATGAATGTTATTTAAACACTTGTTAAATGAAACTGGACCAATTTAATTTTGATTATAAATTAAATCTTTGCCATTTTGTAATCTTTGGTAGCCTATTTTTTTTTTCAGGATCACTGAAGCACAACGACATTTTTTAGCACAGCACATTGTTCATCATCATCATCATCATCATCATCATCATCATCATCATCATCATCATCATCATCATCACAGCAGTGGCAGCTGAGTCATTACAGTGAACTGGAAATTCTCTAATGACAATTCACAAAGAGAGAATGACGAGGCAAAAATAAAGCTGTATTTCAACATCTCTCTCTGCCAAAGGTAGCATGTTCAGACATTCAACAACGTCACAGAGCTTCTTTTCATTTTGCGAATACACCTCTAGTCAAGGAAAGTTTTTGAACTTGCAGGAACTTCTGGGAACAATAACATTCTTTTGCCTTCCTTTTATTCATATCTTGGTTGTACAGTATGTTTATATATGTCCATGAATACTCTTTGCTAACACATTCCTATTCATGACAAAAGCACAGGCATGAGACAACCTTGATTTATTGATATAAACCATACAGTGGACATTTGAAAAACAAGAGCAAAATATAATAAAGCAATAGGCAGGTTACATCACTTAATTCAGATTTGTGCTGTACAGAGAATGAGGCACAGAATGTATTCATGTGCGGCAATATATTGTATCAACAAAAGAGAAAAGTAACAAAAGCCACCTTGAAACTGATTCACATGATTTGACTGACAACACGACTGTGTTTTCTGTTATATATACTCATATAAATATACTATATAAATACTGTTATTTACAGTAATCAATGAGCGACGTCACAGAAACGTCACATTGTATTAACACTCATTATACTTGAATATTTTTTTTCAATATTAATGTACTTTTTACATTTATTTACCATATAAAATATAGATTTTTATTTAGGCCTACTTGAATATAACATATGATTCCATAGTGTAAAATGCTATCTCAAGGCACAATGTTAAAGAACCCGCATTCTGTAATGTATTCAAACAACAAAGAGCAATGTAATATGAGTTTGACTATGATGCAAAAGCCACTTCAAAAGGCTCAGGTTAAACATTCAACACTAAAGCAAACATAGGGGATATATATTTAGAGACTGATGATGTAATACAGGTGTGGACAGCTTCGTGATATCAGCAGGTAGGAAGCCAGGCAACTCAGTTTATAAAGTGCGCCTTTACTCTACACTGCCTCTTGTTGGCTAAATGAAGAATGGCAGAAACTCTCCTTTGGTCTTTATACAAAATCAACCATTTTGTGTGATTAGATAGGCATCGTTACCTAAACAAATATGTCATTTTCTAACAAAAACTGTCCATATGACTCATTCTCAAGTCTATGTTGGCAAAATAAATAAATACATTTTTGTAAACGTTCTAATAAAACAGGAAGAAAATTATGTCACTAGAACATGAAATAAATGTAAAGACTGTTGATACGTATAGTTTTCAGTCACGTGATTGGCGCACATGCGTTTAGCTCCACTTTTAGGGTACGTTTACAGGACAAGGATGTTGGCTAGTAAAAACAGAAACGTCTTTTTTTTTTTTTTTTATCATTGTCAAAGCGATACCCTTTCACATGGGTCCGTGAAAACAATCAAAAACTCTATGAATGCATGCCAGGCCAGCAGTTGTCGATGTCACTTGGTAAAGGAACACTACACACCGATAGACTGAACACGTAATACGCATGGTGTGACCGTTTTCACAAATTCATTTTTGTAGTTTAGACGGAGACGATAACGTATCATTTTCAAAAACGTGCAGTTTTAAACCCATTTTCAAAAGGTTGCATTTTCAGGCCCCCCAAACGGCGTTGTTGTGTATGAACAGCCAAAACACATATGTTTTTTAGTTGAAAACGGTGTCGTGTAAACGGCCCGTCAGACATAGGGTGCTTCTCAGTCGGAATCCTAATGAGCCAGTGGCCTTCGATCTTAGCCCAGTCCTTCGGAGGCTTGTAGGCTAGAGTCCTCCACAGCATTAAATGAATGAGATGGTAAGTGCACATGGCTACTTTGTATTAACAATCTCCCAGTAGCTTACATTATTGTCAGTTTAGTGTTAAGTGGTTAATTCACACCTTTGGAGAAGTACCTATAGATTGCGTTTAAATCCATTTTTTTATGCCCTTCCCTTGCCAACATCCCTCATGTACGTCATTGTTTACATTGCAAGAGTGCGCACTACTGGCGGAATGTTTGCAATGGATTTAAATGAAACGCCCTTCATCACTTGATTTATTAATTACAGTTTTTTTCCTTATGTTTTACGCACCATTGTATAGGCCCCTGTATCTATGCTTGGGCTATTGGAGAAAATATAAAAAAATTACTCAAACAAAAATGATAACAATACAATAAACTATAACATTGTAAAAAAAAATCAGATTTAGGTAGCTACAAGTATTATGTTAAATGTGAAAATAACTCTAATTTATACACTAGAGTTGTGTGGGGGTACATTTAGTCCAATCTGCTGTGACATCACAATGCATTGTGGTCTATGGATCTGCCTAAAGTGTACATATTGAGTATATATAAGTACTCGCTCCCTCTGTCAAAATTGAGAGGTCGAGTCTGTCCAAGTGTCCAAATAAACTTCTCTCGCCCACTTCACAAAGTTGAACGCACTTCAAAATGGCGGTAGGGATTCCCTCAAGGGGAAGTGCTTAAGGAAGTTCCCCCGTGTATGTAAATTCAGCCATAGGGTGCTTCTCAATACTCAAGCGGATGCTTCCTCATTTCCTCGTTCCTCGGTTATAATGTTAGGTTAGCATTAACATTACTGCTATCTGTCACAGGAGCTACTGTGTTATCTGTGTAAATTAACTCTCTCTGACCAACATGTCAGCATGAAATGAGAAGGATAAACCAGTGATTTGAAGACATCCTTTTTATTCATGAAGTTTATTTAACAAAGTTCGGGGAGAAGCACATTCAGATAATTTAACCAATCAGCACGAGAGGAAGCCTATATACAATACAGCCGTCTCTCACCTCTGTCCCACAGCAGTTATCCAGGATCTCTCCAGGATCCCAAATTTCAAGCTCCCCCTTCATCAGGGGGAAACACATGGGAAACTGTCAATGTTGTCAAAAGGAAGCCATCTGAGGAAGGACAAAGAGGAAGTTACACTTTTTCTGTAGAACACACATTGCTGACATGTAAGCCATCAATGTGACTTTAGTATTAAAGTATTGTGTGTTTACTGGTGGTAGAATCTATTTGCAGTTAATCTCTCACCCCTACATGACATGTAAGCAGAATAAGCACCAATATGGCCTATAGATTTTATGCTGTTAGTTATTAAAAGCCTGCCTAAGTAAAAATAATGTAAATGAAACAAGTCAGTAGTGTTAGCAATACATCTTACCAGAAGAGGGCAACATTTGACCTGTTTTAGGTTTTCTGGGCTTTGAGTGTCATTGTTTGCTTTGGGCAAAGAGCCTCCAAACAATGGTGACTTTGATAGTCAGTTAAAGGGATACTTCAGCATTAAGCATTGTATCAGTAGAAAACCTGTAGTATTTTCGAATGACCATGCTTCCCTCCCTCATGCCCCCCTGAGACGAGAGATTTATGTATTTTTTGTCTGGAAATAATCCTCCAATGACGCAAAAATCGCCATTTTGCGTCATCGGAGGATTTGTTGGCCAGAGGCTAGAGACTACAGCCAGTAGAAGGCGCTAGATCCGCATGTTTTCAACCCGCCCATAGAGGGTGGGATCTCACTCACAGAATGTACAAACAGTGTCAGCCATCTTTTTTTTAGGAAGCTAAGCTAACAGGCTCTTGTTCTGTGGAGAAAGCTGAGTAGAAGAGGTTACCATACATCCTTTTTCCCGGACATGTCTGGCCGTCGAGATCGTCCAAAATGTCCGGGATTTGGCTTTTGCTTTCTACAGTTGTCATTCATTGTGTTTACATTTTGGGCCAATTCCGGACAATCCCGGGCAGACTCGTCACGGAGACTCACAATAAAACGGCGTCTTTGAAGTTTCGAGTCAACTAGTAGCCTAGGTGTTTAACTGTGCTGAGTGCGCTCTTAGGTGTGGTTTGGGAGTGGCCACGTAGAGCAACGAAGCAAGTGCATTCTAGGAGTTGTTGTCTTTTATCCACATGAGCCAAAAATACATTTTCTGGCTTTTCTCATTCTAGAAGGCTCCAAATTAAAAAATAATTACATAAATGACCCAATTTGTGAGGACAGAGGCACAATTGAATAGACCTAAAACCAATCAGAGCTGTCGTCATTGTGTAATCGATTTGGAAAAATTGGAAATGGGCTTGAATGGGCTCAAATCTCAAATTTGTCAGAAGTTCGTCAGGGTTTTCACCAGGCTATGTATTCAGCAGTTGGGTACAAAAAGAGTTGTGTGTGTGTTTTTGTGAGGAGTTATCTCAATTATGTGCACTCGCATACAATCAAGACTATTCTCATAAGGTTTTTATATAAAAAATAATATATTCCCCTCAATATAGCTATTTACGACGTTGACATGACGTGAGCCGCTGTGTTTTACAACAATCCTCACGCTTATTGGCTGCCGCCTCAGTATATGGGCTTGTAGTAGGCTAGTATTCAGTGTTGCCGCAAAGTCCACGGTTTTTCCCTGGAATTGGGCTACTTTTACCGTGTTGAATTACAAATTCAAAACGAATTACACGAAGAACAACTCACGCCGGCGAACAACTAGCCTACCAAATGCAGGTTTAGAATAATGCAAGCATATAGCCCTATATTATTTTGTGTAATAAAACAACAACAACAGAAATATAATATCATTGTCATAATTGAGCTACTGTAAGATCATAAAAATAATTTTATATATATAGATGATAAAATTTTTAAACGATTTAAATCATTAAAAATTATTCAAAAATGACAATTAGTCAAAAAGAGAATCTAGTGCTTGCAATTTTTTGACCATTTTTATTTACATTTCTTGCCCCCTAATTTATTGAAAAGGAGAAGTGAAACTAAGGGAACTTCATGAAACTAGTCGGAAAACAACAGTACATTTTACCAAATGTAATAATGAAACCCTGTGATGAGCAAAATTCAAGCACACTTCCTTGTTGCACAGCACTGGTCAACCAAATTTTGGCATAAAACAAATTGATGTTGAAAACATGTATTAGCCCCCCCCCCCCCCCCCATTATTAAATAGAAATTACGAAACAAGTGCATTTCTGATTACATTGTAGGTACAAATGTCTTTTTAGTAAAAAAAAAAAACTTCAGGTGGCAAGTGAAAGTGCTTTTGATAATATTTCAAAAAGGATCATAGTGCAGATATTAGTTGCAAAGGGTTTGCTACAAAGTACTTGATTAGTTTGATATACAGTACCAACCACACTGAGTGGGAAACCTTTCCGTGCCATTTTATTTTTGTGTGGTTTTCCCTGACATATTTATTTTTGAGTGTCAGGGGTCATATACCTTCTTATGGCAACGTCTGCAACTCTTGTCTAAGCAAACAATTTTAATCTGGGTAAATCAGTCTTCTAGCAACAGAGTTAAACTTCAACTTCATTCAGTGAACCTTCTCAGAGAGGTCATGTGATGATCTGTTGTGTTTGATCTCTAAAGGATCTTCCGCTGGTGACTTCATCATGACATCAGACAACTAGCCCAGTTTTTCTTTGTGCCATTGCTCATTTCTCATGTTTGTGTACATATTTGTATTGAGAGAGATCTAATATAGTATGCACATGCATCAAGTCTAAATATAGATGCATGCCCTAGATATTTATAGATGATGTGAATCCTGGGTCTGTGATTCATCCTGAGTCTGACCTATTTACATTCTCAGACCATAACATACATTTAAACCATAATCCAACCAGCCACGCTTTAATTTAATTGAAATGAATACAAATGTGTGTTTTGTTGTATTATTTTATTTTATAAATGGTGGCTGCAGCTGAGCATGCAATAAATGACTATTGCTGTTTATGGTTTTGCTTAGTAAGATGATCCTGTTTAAAAATGTACACTGGCTATAATAAAATCATTTAGAAACAGGGCTGACATGTTTCTAGCTGCTAAATAGCTTTTACCCAAAGGAGTTTTATGTCATGTTTCATGAATAAGCCTCAGATCAGGTGTGTGAAAATCCTTTCGTGAGAACACAGATCTGGGCCAGCCTTTGCTTTTCAAATAGTGAAAAATATGACTTCAAATGGAACTGAATCTAGATGATCCGTTTCGGTTTAAGCGCAGACCTGGTTAAAGAGTGTGAGCTGGGAGGATCTTTCAGTTCTTTAACAAATGGGAAAGTGAAACATGCAAACCAAGGGAATTAAATGTCAGCCACTTTTCAGTTTTCTTATGCAAAGCGTGATTGAAAACAATGATTTTGACAAAAAATATTTTTTTATTTTTGTGATACTTTTTATTAGTTTATACTTTAAAAGCATAATAAATAAAAGCATAAATTATTGGAAGTTACTTATAATAAATACATGTTTTATGACTTACTATGATTTAAAAACATAGGGTTATGGTTAATTAAAAAAGTAAATTAATGGAAGTTGATGCAACAATATTTTTAATACACTATTGAATTACTTTATACTTTGTGGTTTAAAAAATGTATTTCTTATTTTATTCACATTCTTTGTTTTTTGTTTGTTTCTCACAATCTTATTTTTTTATTTTTATTTTAAACACTCTTTGTTTTTGTGAATTTTATTCACATTCTTTGCAGATCATGTAAAAATAAACAAAACAGCAAAACTTCATAAGAGTAAAAATACATAAATAAATAAAAAATATGCATAAGAGTTTTAAAGCTGGTTGTCTGTACCATGCAGCAAAAAAAAAAAAAAAAAAAAAAACAACAACCTGCAAACAAGATGTGTGAAAGATAGTCCATCATTAATGTATAAAATAATGGGTAACACTTTATTTTGATCCCCAACAGACATTCTACTGACTATAAGTAACTTTGCAACTATGTCAACTTATTCCAACTCTAACCCTTCCAGTCTACTAATACTTTACTAATAATCTAATAATGAGAGTTAGTAGACATGTAGGTTACTTATAGTCAACAGAATGTATAAAAGGGACCATCAAACTAAAGTGTCCTCGCTGTGCATGTATTACCACTAACCACTGCATTAAACATTATAGTCACAGATACACAAACACACGTGCATATGGTCACATGTTGATATGCAAACATACATGTACTCAGTATTGAGAAGCAACCGTTCTTGTAGTTTAGAAATAGTGTCAAACACAGTAATAACTTAATGAGCTATTACTAACAAAAATTTCCTTGTATATACCAAGAAATAAATACGATAACTCTGGTACTCCACCGATGTAATGTTTGCACTGGTATTTCCCTCTAAATTTGGAATCATTAACATATATAGATTCACAAATTTACAGAGAGAGAGAGAGAGAGAGAGAGAGAGAGAGATGTTGATATCTTAGTGGGGGAAATATCTGGCATCACGGAAGACTGACTGAAGCAAAACAGAGAGAGGGGAAGTTCACAGTATAAATACACAGAGTCAGTCAACCACTCAACCCCACTCACATGACAGAGAGAGAGACGTGCGGACGGAACTGAAGAGTAACTGAACATTGAGCTGGCTCTGTTAGAACGGTTATTGGGTTATTAGAAACATTTTGCGCGTGCTTGTATGGAACTGGACTGGAATTTGTTGTTGGATATGATTCTCAACTGACAGACATGGATTGGATCTCATGGATTTCTTTTCTGGTCACATTGATGCACATCCCGGATTACATAGCAAGTAAGGCTTGATTGATTAGGGGTTTTTTGGGGGTTCACTCATCATTTTGCAAGGTGTCTATAATAATAATGTACTGTACTGTTACATATTAGAAAATACTTTTATTTAATTTGTTATGATAAATAATATTTGTCATTTTAAATGAAATGTTCTAAAAAAAGATCATGTCCACAATACTGAAATAAAAATACAAGAATACGAAAGAAATCTAAAGTGCAAGTGGGCGTTTGACTTGAACTGGAGCCCCCAGTTTCTGTCACAGCGAGTGACGTAAATTCCTCACCGAATTTGGGCGTCCCCCTGTGACCACTGCATCAACAGCTCTCAAATGATTATATAGCAACGACTATATGTTTTTATTTATTTGACTCTGGTGAATATTCATCAGTTTTTCAAAGGTATGTTTTTTTGTCAAACCAACATAATAGAGATAACACGAATTTGTGTAATTGGAATTTTTTTTTTTTTACTCAACCCTCAACCAACTATAGCCTACTCAGTCATCGCTATGAGGTGGACAAAGTACACAACTTCCTTACTTGAGTAAAAGTACAGATACTACTGGTCAAATATTACTCCGTTACAAGTAAAAGTTGTAAAGACCAATTTTTACTTAAGTAAAAGTACAGAAGTACTCATTTTTAAAAGTACTTAAGTATAAAAGTAAATGTCAATGCATTTTTTTATTATTGTTGCATTGTTGCATGTAATAGCCAATTTACAGTACCTTATGCCTCTGAATCTATGCCTGCCTACCCTCATATCAATATCACATTTATTTCTAGAGCACAGTTCCTGTAGTGGGATTGAATAAGTGTACTCAATAACGTCCACAACTTTCGGACACCCAAATGGCTGTTCCCAGTTTTTTGGCTTTTAGTGTGAATATGTTAGCCTTGTTATCTATAAGCTAGAGTGCTCCAAAACAATGACAAAATTCGCATTTAGAAGACCAAACCCAACGTTGAAAATTAAAATCATGTTGATGTCAGAATCCAATGTCAGATTGACGTTAATCTCCAACGTTGGACAGACGTTGTATCGTGGTTGAAAATCGGCTGACGTCAGAAACCAACATCAGTCGAGTTCTGACGTCAACCCGACATTCATTTCCAACCAAAATGCAACCCCTGCAACCGAAATCATTCCTGACGTTACTACTTTCTACTCAAGGACCTTGACAGAAATGTAGTGGAGTAAAAAGTACGATATTTGTCTTTCAAATGTAGTGAAGTTAAAGTAAAAGTTTCCGGAAAAAATAATACTCAAGTAAAGTACAGATACTCAAAAAGTGTACTGAAGTACAGTACTTAAGTAAATGTACTTTGTTACTGTCCACCTCTTTTACATTGTATTGTATAGCATTCTGTAACATTTTGAGTAGCGGTTTGCTTGATGAAGTAGACATCCAACAACTTAATAAAAAAAAAAAACATGCCATGCCACCTACATCTGGAAAGTACAGCTGATGGACAATAAATACAGCACATAAAGTGTGAGAAAATGCTGCTATGACTGGAACAAAAGCAAATAAACCACTTCTCTATTGGGAAGAGAAGAGTCTGGGAAAGTATGAAGATAATTCTGACAATATTTCTACTTTGTTTACAGGTAAAGAGCTAGACTTTGACATATGGGAGGGAAATGTAACTGTGCTCTGGGATCCCCCTGAAGGAGCCCCCATAGATGCCCTTTATCAAGTAAAGCAAGCACCGTAAGCAGTCTTAACATACAGTTTACTTAACATATTATTTTGGTTTTCCTTTTTGCCCAACTTTTTTGTTTAAAGGACGTTTACAGTACTCCAAAAACTAATGTATTTGTTTTTGTCTCTTTTAGGTGGACTAGTCATAAGTGGGACATTGTGCCAGAGTGTAACATGACTACAGAAACTAGATGTGAACTTGGGAACTTTTTATTGAAACCCACCATGAAAATAGAGGTTAAATTGCAAGGAAATGGCAACTTTTCCTGGTCAGTAGTAAGAAGAATACGTTTACTTGAGAGTAAGTATTTCCAGGACTTTTTCATTGTGTTACTATAGGAAAACAACCGTTTACCTAAAAAAATCTGAATAAAACAGCACTAAATTCAATTTTATTTAAATTTGATTAAGCTAATACTCAAAGTATAAATAACATCAGGGTTTACTGTCTACAAAAATAAGGCTTGTTCATTGGCATCAATAGTTCCATGAAAAACCTTTAACATCCATATGTTCTTTCCATGTTTTAGGTAAATTATTGGCTCCAGAATTTGACCTGTCTTCCACTACTAATATGGTGAAGGTTAAGATTCACAGAAAGCCATTTCTCGAAGAGCTTTTTGAATATGGACCAAGTTACTCTGCCATTCTGTATCCCAAAGGACAGGAGAGTCAGGTTGGTTTTTTTAGTAGACTGACTACTAAACTAATAACTACTAAGTAGACTAATATTGTTATATTGCATGGCGTTGGAATCTCTAACCCTGTATTGTCTCGGATGCAGGCTATAACTCTAAGCGATGATGATGACGAAGATGGTGAGGTGGAGTTCACTTCATTACCATTATGGCAGGAGTATTGTGTCCGTGTAAAAGTGGAGATGACATCTAATGATGTGAGCAACACCTCATTACCACGTTGCATATATCCATCCGCAGGTACGCATTTGAATAAATAATAATCTTTTATTTTTACACAGCTATCTCAAATGGAAGAAGAATATGACTGGACAATATAACATAATGAATGCTAAAATGTTTATTTCACTGTTGTATTGTTTTATTTAGTAACTACCCAGAAAGCAATAGTTGTCATTTCACCATCTCTGTTAACTATAGACCTGATAGTCCGGCTATGGGTACATGTCGTTTTTACCAAAATAACTTGCGAGATAAATGATATTTCATCAAGTAAGCAAAGTCCAAACCAAACCAAAGTGATTGGTTTAATTTCTTTGACATATAGCATACACTCTAAAAAATGCTGGGTTGTTTTAACCCAATTTTGGGTCAAATATGGACAAACCCAAACGTTGGATCAAAAATGCAATTGAAAAATGTAACCCAATGGCTGGGTTTGTCAATATTTGACCCAAAATTGGGTTAAAACAACCCAGCATTTTTTAGAGTGTATGCTATTTGTAGCCCACTTATAGTCAAAACTGATTCATTGTAGTTTTTGGTCAGGCAGCGCATGAGATGGTTGATATCCATTTCATGTTACCAATGTCAATCTACAAGATGTAAGTGTAAATCTGTAGTCACGCTATAGTTGACTATTAGACGGCTATTAGACATCTTTTAAACGCAAAATTACTTTCTGGGTAGTATGTTGCACAAAATAAGCCCCTTCAGGGTGATACTGATACAATAACCTTATTCTTTGCATTTTTTTTTATTTTTTTTTATGTGGTTGTTATTAATTCTTTGTGAAACTTCAACCACTGAGGCTTAATGTTGATTCCTCTTGTTTGTTTGTCAGATATGTCTATGATGATCTACATGGCAGTTATTGGTGTTGTTGGAGTTCTGACCTTCTTCATGTTTGCAGTCTGCTTCTTCTTAAGGCGTCCTGGGAAAATGCCGGCTGTTCTGGTGAGTCAACTTGGTGTTTTTTTTTAGAATAAATGTAGTTTCACCAAAAGTGTTAGAGCAAGCCAGTTTCACTGTCTTAAAAAGGGAATGAAAGAAGAGAGGCTAAGTAGTGTCAGTTCTCCTTTCGAGGAACAGTAGCAGAAATGTAAGTGATGGGGATTTCCGTATGATTTACGTATACATGATCTCAATGATGTCTGGTTTGGTCCATGATAACTCGATACCTCGATGCCAATATTTTGGCAATTTCTGATTGTCATATAAATCATGTATACACTAGGCTACTGTATAAAAGTTAGGGGTCGGTAAGATTTTTGAAAAAATGATCTTGTGCTCACCAAGGTAGAAATAGTCTGAAAAAAAATGTAATGTAATATTGTGAAATATTTTGACAATTTAAAATAACTGTTTTCTATTTGTATATATTTCAAAATGTATGTTATTCAGCCATTTCTCCAGTCTTCAGTGTCACATGATCCTTCAAAAATCATAATAAATAGACATCTTTTGTAACATTTATACATGTCTTTACTTTTACATTTGACTTTAATGTATCCCTGCTGATTAATAATATTTCCTTAAAGGAACACTCCGACTTTTTGGGATTTTATCCTATTCAACGTATCCCCCAGAGTTAGATAAGTCCATACATACCTTTTTCATCTCCGTGCGTGCTATAAGTCTGTTTGACGCACCCACCGCTAGCCTAGCTTAGCACAAAGACTGGATGTAAATGGTTGCAGCTAGCATACTAATCCAAATAAGTGACAAAATAACGCAAACATTTTCCTATTTACATGTTGTGATTTATATAGTCACAGAGTGTGCAAAAAACAAAGTCACATGAAACACAGACATATTTTAACCGTATAAATACTGGGAACTATATTCCCTTAATATAGGGCGGAGTGATAACCGCAGCACCTGAGACGCGCTCTGAACGAACTCTCTGCTCCTCACCACGGCGCGTCTCAGGTGCTGCGGTTATCACTCCGCCCAAGTAGCAGTGCTTCGCCTTCAGAGAATATAGTTCCCAGTATTTATACGGTTAAAATATGTCTGTGTCTCATTTGACTTTGTTTTTTGTACACTCTGTGACTATACAAATCACAACATGTAAATAGGAAAATGTTTGCGTTATTTTGTCACTTATTTGGATTAGTATGCTAGCTGCAACCATTTACATCCAGTCTTTGTGCTAAGCTAGGCTAGCGGTGGGTGCGTCAAACAGACTCATAACACACACGGAGATGAAAAAGGTATGTATGGATTTATCTAACTCTGGGGGATAAGTTGAATAGGATAAAGTCCCAAAAAGTCGGAGTGTTCCTTTAAAAAAAAAAAAAAAAATTCCCCAAGCGTATTATTTTTGTTGTTTTGTGAGATTTACTATTATGCGTTAACCATTATTTGATCATATATTATTGTCCATCAGAAATCCGCTGTGAATGGATGGCACCCTATGCATGTAGGATTGATCCAAGTGGAAACCGTCACTGACAAAGGTTGGCTGCTGACTAGCAACAAAATGGCGGCAAAGAGTAAAGAATTTGATGAGGACGAGGAGCTTTCTGAGGATGACAAAGAGAGAAGAGAGAGTACAGACAGCGGCGTAAGTGTGGGCCAGCAGAAGAACAGAGGCACAGACGGACATACGGGAGAGGAGGACAGCGGCTGTGGAAGTCTGACAGGAACCGAGGACAGCGGTCTCAGCGGTGGAAGAAGAAGCCTGGAAGAGCTCCCTTTCCTGGACGGAGGAGTAAATAGCAGCAACGGAGAAAGAAAAGATGACAGTGGCTTGGGAATGGGAAACAAGGATGATTCTGACAATCTCCAAGGGGTGGAGTGTGACCTCCTGTCTGAGATAGTAGTTGTTGGGGATGGATATCGTAGCCAGAGCCCTTCTGCTGATGCTGAAAGTAAGGCGACCGTTCCATATGATGTAGACACTAAAATGGCCAGCCCTAGCAGTGCTTATCGGTCTGGTCACGTGACGTGCTCGTGTTCTGACTTTGAGACTTGCATTTGGTGCAAAACCAGGAAGCTCCCAACAGACAGTGGTTCATTATCTAATGAGGAGCTCAGTACTAACGACGATGACAAACCAAGCTATTTGAAAAAATCACTTTTACAGACTGTTAATGCGCTAGGACTGGGAGATTTGTCCTCCCAGTCAGATGAGAACTCCAGCGAGTCGTCGCTATTCATTACCTGTCCACTACTTCTACAAGAGCCCTGCCAACTGGACACTTTGACTCTTTCATTAGGAGACATAGAACTGACATTTACGTGAGATATAAGACGTTTTCATGAATGTGTTATCAAATATAGGCCGAACAAAGCGTTTCTGCTTTTCCTCCTGCTGTTTGCTCCATTTTTTGTTTAGAGTAACATCAGAGAGATGACTGTGTTGCTAATAATAAGCCCTCAGAATACGGGCTGTCCCTCAGAAGTGTGACTTCCTGCAAGCACCGGGTCATCATTTTGCCTAAATGTTGACCAGAGAGGAGACAAATTGAGTGAACTAGTATCAGAGTATGATGACGATGAGCTGTTAACAGTTCTTGACGTCCAATGTCACACATCACACCCACCACTGATGTAGTTCATTTATTGTTACATGCATGTACTTGTGTTCATCTATTGCAATTTTGCACATGAATTGTACGTATTTACATTTTATACATCTACTGACATTTTTGATATGCTGAATTTTGAATTGTCCCAGACAACATTTCATATTGGGACCAATGTTAGCAAGATATTGGATTGAGGTACGGCCCTACATGGGTTTGTTCTTTGGGTCCATGTCGGCTCTATCTGAATTAGCCCATATTAATCCCATCATAAAATGTTGGCTGGGGGTGTTGAATGTGATGGAATGATTGTAAAGGTGATGTTGATGATGATAATAATAATAATAAATATCTAGATATTTACATTTTATGAAAATAAGTGGTGCTTTCCCATTCCCAATTTTCCCATCCACACCTTCCTTTTATTGCTGTGTTTGAGCACGTTGTTTATTGGCCCAAGTTAAAAGAGTATTCGTCACCACCTGTAGTGAGTTTTTTACTTTTTTTAAAATATCTTTAATTTTTGTTCACTTTAGTGTCAGATGTTTCACTTTTAGTCAGTCAAACAGGATACAAAGAATTTAAATATACATCTAGATAATGCATCTTTTCAAAAGTCTTTAGAAGATCCAAATGTAAATCATGTGAATCTGCATTTTACCAACAAGAACATATGCAAATTATGAGGCGAGAATATGCTTTGTGAAATTCCACTTTAATGAGATATATACAAATACTAATGACACAGGAAAACCCAGCACTTCCTCTTGTGGAAACCCACGAAAACCCGTGACTATTTGCACATGAAAATGGCTAGTACTTGATACTTGTGATTTCCTCTAACTGCATATCAGCATATTACTTCTAATGACAACCACAGTCACGTGAATTGAATTGAATTCAAACCCATTTGAATTATGAATAAAGATAAGCTAACCCGAACCCTCGTCCCAGGAAAGCCCTGCATATAAGCACATCTTCCGTAGCAAAAACTCACAGAGCTTGTGCAAACCCATTACTCAGTATTTCCATACTGTCACTGCGCTGTGACGAAACACAGCAACTGAATGAGAGAGCGAAGCTCAGCCGCAATCAATGACCTCCATCTTCAGATAGGGAAGGAAACAAAAAGTACTTTACCCACATCTCAGTCTCAGATTCAACATGCTGTCACTCAAAGCTTAAGGCTCCATTTATATAAAAAAAGAAAAAAGAAACTGGAGATTCCGCATTATGAAAAAAAAAAAACCTTTATGGAGAAGTGTATCTTTAGAAATAGTTCTTGTCACAGTAATAATTATCGGATAATTTTTTTTTTCAAGGAAAGTGATGATTCTGATATGGACTAAAATACAACGTGAGGATTGATTTGAGTATTTCTTTCTCTGAAAGGTCTTGTGTTAACAGTCATTTGTAGAACAGCAAGTACCTTTGCTTCTCATCTCAATAGCAAATCAGTTGCTCAAAGAAACCAAATAACTTCATCTGATACAAAACACAACAACAACATGTATACCCTCCTAATCATTAAATCTCACACATGTTCAATTCTGAAAGTGTCAGGCGGATACATAGTGAAAACGGTTCTCTTTCTGTATTACAGACGTGTGCACTGAAATCAGTAAATGGGCAGAGAATAATATTTAATTTAGTCTAAAATGGGCATATCTGGAGAAAACCCTGAGGCATTTTCAGTTCACTTAAAATTAATTTGTAAAGAGCTTTTCGTGTCACAGTTATGTTCAGTTTGTCTTTGATATCATGGACTTTTAGTTGGTTTTCATTCATTTTCACGTGTTCCTTTGTTTGAGTTTCCCTCCACTCCTTGGTTTCAATGGTCACCATCATCATTATGAGTTTCTTTGGTTCAGCTGTGTTCTATTAATAATCTTTGAGTCATTATTAAAGTTCTGTCTTCACCGCTTCACTGCTCCCATCTGTTTGCTTGTTCTGACAATTATTGATATTACACTCGTATTGGAACCTTATTCTTCATCTTCGTCTGTTTACCTGCAACCAATCGTTACAGATGACCGGAGCAAATATGGAATATGTTGTAAGATTTGCTCCTGCTCAGATGAGCCGCGACTTCTTTAGGTACACTGAACAATTTTGTCCAGGGGTGTCATTGTAGCCAATCACAGACATATATGTTGAGCGTGTGAACACAATAGCCAATCAGAGGTGTTTAAGAATCCGTTCAACAGGGCTCAGAATGCTAGAGGGAAATGCTGGTATTGTCATATCTTTAAAAATTCGACAACACTACAATAAATACTTGTGTACACTTTTGACAACACTAAATATCACTCCAAAGCAGTTTTAGAGAGAACAAACTACTTCTCGCTAAAAACAAGGGCTGTCAAAGTCATTAGAGTAATTATATTTCAATCATCTGTTGCATGTTTCATGACAGACCCATATCCTTTTTTCCATTAACAGTCATTAAAAAGGGAAAATACAAAAAAACAAAGAGGAAAAAGCATAAATTCAATCTGTTCATGCGATCGTGTCTCAGAAAATTTGGACTAAACAGCTCAATTCATATGGTTTAGTTTTATGATCTCTTTATGAACTTTTTAAAGCATCAAAATAGTTGGATAGCTGTCAATGGAGGGAGAGAAAACTCAGATTTCTTCAAAGATGAAGATCTTAATTCGTGCTCCGAAGATGAACGGAAGTCTTACAGGTTTGGAACGACATGAGGGGGAGTAATTAATGACATCATTTTCACCTTTAAGTATAGTAGATGTTTTACAAGTTTCTTTTACAATTCTTTTAAAAAGCAAGTATTTTTTAAAAAGCATGAACTACTGTACACTTCCTGTCATCTGTCTTTGTTTTCCGATCTCAGGACTCAGTTTTACAGTTCACAAAGATCACAGTTGCAGTTTACAGCTGTTACTTGACATGTCACACCAACTGCACAAATCGGAGATTAACAGATAATAAAACCTGAAAGAAGAAGAAGAAAAAAAAACCTAGATCTCAAAACCCACTCACTGGAAATTCTACAGTCGAAGAAATCCTAATCTTCTCATCTAGTGACCTTGACAGACTGCCTTTGTTTATCTGTGTCATTCTTTAAAGGAAGGATACCTACAGGTTAGAAGAAAATGGGAGAATCGTGGAGTTTTTGTGGGTTAAGTTGACATCACACTCCCCCAGTGTGCGAATAATCAGCTTAGTCATGGTTTCTGAGCGTCCTCGCCGCCCTCGCAGATAGTGTCCCACACATGACCGATGCTACACAGAGAGATTTTGAGCATATAAAATATATCAGGTTTTGCCCCACCCAAAATTACGTATATAAAAGATAACCCTCTTACTATACACTTCCATGCTGTAGTCAACAAACCAAGATAACCATGGAATGACACGATAAACTTCAACATTCTAAAAGTCAAAATGTTCTGACATATGCATGGCCTGATGCACATCTTGTGCTGAGTGCCAGAGAGGAAGTGAGTAGGACGACCCGATGAGAAATGTGGTTTTCTTTAGCTGTAGTTTCTCAGTAGCTCTGTAGATCTCAGACTGCTCACAAAAAGATTCAATTGAATGCACTGACGATGACTGGTGGAGTAAGAACGCAACTGCCCATGTAAGAATGATAGCAGTTCACAAAAGCATTCTTCACTAGCCGATATAATCAAGTTCCAAACACAAGTTCTACCTGCAACTCTCCAAGCGGGATTCAAACCGGCCTTTCTAGCATGGGAGGCGGTTGCGATAACAAGGCACTAAAGAGCTCAGCCTCTAGAGCGCTTCTTGAGGCCAGGGGAGTAAATTTACTTGCAGGGCTCTTAGTAGCTTGTCTTCATTACACTCACCCTTCTAAACCTCACACCCATCCGGGTCATGGCACCAATGTAACCCCTCCGGCACTACTCACACCACTCCCAGCAGGATTTGAATGGGTGTTTCCGGCAATTTCACTAATGTCACCACACCTTTACGGTGTGTGTCACTCACTACAGTGGCAAACTCCGCTCAGTGTCACTCAAAACGATACAATGCCTCCGCTTTGGGACATGTCTTAAGTGGGTGAGGATGTCTCATAGCAATTGGATCCCAATGCTTTCTCTGACCCGCTGTCAATCCAACAATTCATAGCACGCGAGTGAAGCTCAACCTCCATAGGAATTCATTGAAAACCCGAGCTCTGCTCGCTCCATGCTATGGGACATGTTCCATTATATACCCTGATTTGTGACATCATTTAGAACAGAATCAGGCCAAAACGAAGTTCGTTTGGAGTTTGAAACTTTTCGGAAAAGCGACACTGACACTGTTTTTTTCTCATGTTTAATACGGTAAAGCTCATAGATTTCCCACTTCTTTTTACCCCTAAGCGAAGAATGAAAAAGACTTTCGCCATGAGTATATTGGGGCCTTTCCGCTAGAAACGCAAGAGGCATCAAAGCGGTACTTTGTGCAGCACTTTTTCTTACAATTGCCTCTCAAAAAATAGCAGTTTGTTTCAACCGCTTGAAGTTAAATATCCAATTCATCGAGCAATAAGTACCCTGTGCATCTGGATACAGTTCTGCTGACTGAGAAACAGCTCAAAGTGAGACAGCACGGTCCTACAAATCAAATTGAATTATGCGATGCAGACCGGTTTTTCAAGCCTTCAATTTCTGATTTTATAAATGTGATTTTATAAATACTCACAAAAATAGTTATGAGTGAACAAATAATCCATGTCCATGTCATGATGACACATGATTACTTAAAGGAAGAGTCAGCCAAAAATGAAAACGGTCATCATTTACTCACCCTCATGTCAGTCCAAACCCATGCTATTATCTTTTCCACAATTGCATGTAAAGATATTGCATAATTGCATACAACGTATAATGGTAAATTGGGAGATATGAATTAGCAATTTCAATAAATTGCCTTTTTATTTTTGTTGAATATGAATGTTTTTTTGTTTTTTTTTGCCATTCCAGTCCCCATTAACTGTCACTGTAAGGAAAACATCCACGATTCTTAAAAACGTCTCCTGTTGTGTTCCAGTAAAAAAATAACAGCATAAAACCCACATTATAAAATGTCATTATAGTGAATAAATAATCAAAAAATTATTTTCATTTTTAGATGTACCATTCCTATTAAGTAATCAAGCCACAATGGTATACCAGTGTCTGAAGTTTAGAGAAATCGTTTTTTTATCATCCTGTGGGTGTAAAAGTTGCACTTCACCAACTGTTTTAAACAGGCCTGGTCTCACAAAAGTTATCGAGAGACTGCTGAACCTCAGATGTTAACTGCTGTTTCTCACTTCCTACAGACCACCTCCTACAGACCACCACTTCGCTTGCTGCATGCCAACTCAGGAAACAACTAGCCCCATATAAATGTTTGCATGAACTGCGTCAGTTGAACAACGAATGAAGGTTTGTCTGGCTTGCGGTTAAGTGAGCTGCTGTCAAATTCTGGCATGAACTGAATCAAATGAAAAACATAACAATGATCACCAGAGATTAAAGAGGAAATGTTGTTAAAGAGGAAACAACCACAACAGACATGTGGTCCAAAAGTCAGAAACCAGCAGTAAAAATGCATTTAGCATTATGCACGTATATATTTTTATATTACGAACAAAATAATTTGAGTTGAATTGAAAAACATGAATTACATTTATGCATTATGTAATAATGTAACAATCGTTTTTAAAAAAGTGATTGCATTTTCATGGGTTTAAAATAAAAGATTGTTTTAAAAGAGACAATAAAAACAACGGTGCATCAAAACCACTCCTTTCCTGTTAACTTGATTTTCAAGTCAATAAATTTGCGACCGCTGAACGTAACATCTTTGACAAGCCAAACATGTCAGTCTCTGAGTAACATGCAATTTATTTAAAGCTACATGGTGTGATTTTTTAAGTTGATTCTAAGAAAAAAACACTGTTGTTTCAAAATTATGTGCTCATTAATGTATAATTATACTGCCAACTAATTGAGTATTCTCGTAAGCGGTAGAATCTGCCATAATACATACGAGCGAGTCGCTCGAATGGCGGAAGCCATGTTGCGCCTTCATCTTGAAAATACATTAGCCAAAGAGGGACATACCTGGAAATGAAAGCTTCGCCTTTTCAGTAATTTTCTATTCTTTTCCATAATTTTGGCAATACATGAACTGTTAAATGTCTTGAGATGAGTCCCTGCAGTCGTTCAATTTGACTCTCATATGCTGATGTAATATGTAGTATTATGTACTTGTTGAGTTGTTTAAAATAATGAGGCAATTGTCAAAGTTTGATACATTTTTTAACTTTCCAATAAAAGACGATACATTTTTACATGATTTGATACATTTAATTACCCCTTATCAGATTTTGACGCACGCACGCATGCACACACACACACACACACACACACACACACACACACACACACACACACACACACACGCACGCACACACGCTCGCACGCACGCACGCACGCACGCACGCACACACACACTAAATTAACAAATATGACCACATTTTCCTTGACATCAGATATGATGTATAGGAATATAGATCCAAATTGCATCACACACATTATATTGTTTAGCAGGAAATATATCACCCGGGAGGACATCATTACAATCACAATGAAGATGATGTGATCGTTCTACTGCGACTGAAGACACTGATATTTCATCAGTGTATATGGTGACCTTTGAAGTCATTTTTTTATGTGGAAATGATTCAGCTTGAGAAAAAGGCTTCACTATGTTTTTGCGGTTAGACTGAAAAGCAAGATATGGAGACTAATTTTGTTATTTTGAGTCAGAGAATGAGAAAAACAACAAGAGGAGCGTTCTCAATAAAACAAGGTGTGCTGCTTTTCCCTAGCTGTGAGAAAATGATCATAACCAGTTATGAATCATCCCCATCACTGACACCTTCACTTCAGAAGCGTAATTCACACTTTTCATAGAAACAAAAAATAAATAAATTGACAGATGCTATCACATCATAACATGAAAATAATTACAAGTGCTGTAAATAAAGAAAACATGGACTACTGTAAATTAGATTCTTTCAGGATGCATGTACACTATTTCCAGGCTTTGAGAGAATGATATATGGCCCTTATTTCTTGTCAACGATTCTGCTGATTGAGAACGGAGGCAAATTCTTCATCCCGACTTTGCTGTAGAGATACACACAAGTTAAAGTTTCAAATAAGCAACCAATCATTCCACATGTTAAACAGAATACCATTAACACACACGTTGAGTTTTCATGTTTTATTGGGACTTTAATTGACAATGATTTTGATACTGTACAAACTGAATGTTATCCCCTAACCCTACCCCTAAACCTACAAAGAACTTTCTCCACTTTTACATTTTCAAAAAAACATATATGATTTAAGCGGATTTCCTCATGGGGAACAAATGTTGTCCCCATTACGTAGGGTTTACCTGAACCACACACCCACAGACACAAAAACAAAACAAATATTTGTCAGTTCACTTACTTTAGAATTTTGTCTTTCACCGAATGGTCTGTTACAGAAAAAATGGAAGCAAATATCATAATTATTTTCTTCAGGACATTGATTATTTATTTATTTTTAGACAGTAAGGATGCTGCTTACTTTTGCACTTGCAGCATTTGATTTTCTTGCAGCAAATCTGCAGCAAACATATCAGCAGGAACAATCCTAAGATCCCAAACGCCACGGCTATCCCAATCGATGTGGAGCTCTCTGGAAGATTTTTTTATTTAATTATTTATTTATTTGACAGGGACAATGGACAGAATAAAAACTGCCCCAGAATTAGCTACAAAGCTAAATTTCATCTGCTGTGTCTGGGCAAGAGAGTACCAAATCCCATTACATACCAAAAGATCAAAAGATCATTACATACGATAAAATCACCCCACAATGAAAAATATTTACGACATAAAATCCATCACATAACAATAAAAACTGCAATCCAAATTACTACCGTACATCCCCTAATATACTGTATATATTATTAACAGAACACACCAACCCGACGGTCGGGCAGTTTTTGTGCGTCGGCCGACTAAGTTTCCTCAGTGTGTTCCGCACCGTCGGCAAGGACTGAAATTGGACTGAAATTGGTCCTTGTCGGCTTGGTTTCGGCCGATTTGACATGTTGAATCGGCGTCGTTGAAAGAGGGAACTCTGATTGGCTGTTCAGCTTAAGGCAAGTTCACACTACAGGATTTTAAAACGTCGGGCTGAACTGTGCAGTTCACACTATATGACTTGTTCTCTGTGAAATCAGGAGTGTTCAAGTTGTTGAGCTGTTCACACCACACGACACAACGTGATTGATCCGCAACAGGAGGTAACTCACTACACGAGTTGACAACAACTCTGTCACCCAACGATTCTATCTTGTCTACAAACCACGTTTTATCACGAAAAATCACGCGATAAAACGAACCGGAAATGACGCAATACAGCACGCGCGCCACTACCCAGCGAAGAAGAACACAAGTACACAACACACAAGTCTTTGTTTGAATATGGACGTCAGACAGAAATTAGTGCTGCAAACTGTTTGCGCGATGATTTGCTCTGAGAAAAAAAAAAACGCATATTTTCCATAGACGGTGTATAAACGGTATTTTCCCAGTGACCTCAACCCATGCCTTGCTCTGATTGGCTGTAGGTCATGACATCAGTGGTTGAGTCGTGCGACAGCTCCAGATATCTAGCATGCTAGATATTTTTCTGGCCTCAGCGACGCGTCTGTGAGGCGTCTGCGAGCGTCTTTGATGCGTTGTTGGCTCTTTCATACTAACAGATTGGCGAGCGTTCATCGGCCGCTAATCCCCCGCGATTTGCACACGATAACAACCCGGCGAGCTCAACGATTTGCAAATCGGGCTTAAATCGGGCTTAAAATCCAGTAATGTGAACTAGTCATTACTGAACGAGTCAGTGCACGATAATAATAGCAAAACATCGAGCAAAGAAGTCAAAACGGTACAGATAAGGCTGTTATAATGTTACGTTATCTTACCTGAATGTTCCGTGGAAAATATTTCAATATCAACATGAGCAGAGTGAAATAAAGAAAGTGTGTAGCAGGATTGATATTCAAAACGGTAAGCACGCATTGCTTTGTTTACGGTTTGTGTATCTGTAGCGTCGGTTTCCCTTTTTGCATGACGAATATAGACGAATATATCTGCAGAAATAGACAGTTGTCACATTTACACGCAGGCGCAGAACGCGTATTCTAGCTGACAGTCGGCTGTAGTTCTCTCGGTGTGTTCAAGCGCAGCAAGTCGGCTTTCATCAGCGCTAGTTCGTCGGCGTCGGCTTGGTGATTTAGATTTTATTTACGCAGTCAACTTTCATGATAGATATCATCATTGTGTTATAAAAAGCCAAACATTTGACAAAATCTAAAAAAAGATATTTAAATTCTGGCACAATTTGTAATTTTTCACCATTAACTATATTTCTGTCAGGACCACTATCGTCATATATGATTGACAATTAGCATACAGTTTGGATTGGCGTTATGGTTCCGTTCTGGGCGAGAACTCCCTGTGCTTCCATGCAGCCTAGCATGCATAAGAGCAGGGAGAGCAGCAATAACCCCCCTTGGGGTGAACAGAACCAACATTAATGTATTGCAGATATCATTAATTCAAGATTTTAAGTACGACATATTTCGAGAATTTTTATTCAAGGGGAATCAGAATGCCAAATCCTGACTGACGAGAGGAGGAGCTGGGGATGGGGGAGGGTAATTCGGCCTGAGAAACGTGATAGCTGCTGATAGTAATGGGCGATATAAACGATACAAAATTGGCCTTCGATAGAGATTTTAATTCTATTGCACCATCGCGATAATGCATGTTGATGACGCATCTACCCGCGAAATTTAGAGTCACGAGCTGCAACCGGCTGAAACGCATCATATTCGTCGTCATCTTGAGAAAACATGGCTGAAAGCGAAACGGAGGCGCTGGTGAAAAAGATCGGTGCAACATCCATTATTTGGTCTTGGTTCGGATTTAAGCTGTCCGACGAGCAGCACCAAACTATACTATACAGAGTGCGTGAGGCAACAGTTCGGTAACACACACGAGTCACGACTAATCTGTTCTACCACCTCAAAACGAAACATGTCACTGAATACCAGCGCGTATTCACAAAATAGTGGTGTAAACAAAATCTCTGTGTGTGCCTGATTTTAAGATTCGTTGTTGTGTTGCTTTTTAACTGAGAAGACATCCGTTTTTTTGCTCTTTGCATCTTTTGTGTCCTTTAAAAAAATAGCCTAGCCTAACTAAAACTATATTTGGAGTACCTTTTGCACTTTTTACTGTCCATGGCATGGCACTACTGTAAATAAACTTTTATACTTTAAGCATTTTCTTTAGTTGACGTATGTGAAACTCGAAAAATTTGAATATCATGCAAAAGTAAAAGGGGAAACTAAAATATTATATAGACTCATTACATGCAAAGTGAGATATTACAAGGCTTTATTTGTTATAATTTTGATTATTATGGCTTATAGCTTTATGAAAACTTTTTCACAATATTCTAATTTTGAATTTGGGGTTTTTATAAGCTGCTAGCCATAATATTTAAACATTTTTATTTATCTGCAACATTATGTTGTATAATTAAAGTTTTGCACAATAAATGTTCTCAAAACTACGTACACTGTTTCTTTCTTTTTTTAAAGAAAATACATTTAGCAGTTGTTTGGCTTTCCTTAGGGTCCGTGTAACCTGTTCTGAAATGGTTTTGTTACAATTTATATATCGTGATATAT
Source organism: Phoxinus phoxinus (assembly GCF_949152265.1). Classification (NCBI taxonomy): domain Eukaryota; kingdom Metazoa; phylum Chordata; class Actinopteri; order Cypriniformes; family Leuciscidae; genus Phoxinus; species Phoxinus phoxinus. Next base: position 34,677,111 of record NC_136879.1, on the reverse strand, counting down.
ATCGTTATCGCAAGAGGCTGCAATGTAGGCTACTGTATATCACAATATGGATTTTAGGCCATATCACCCATCCTTAGCTGCTGATAATACTGAAGGAGCTTATATATGTATATACGGTGATAGGCGTCGTATTCCTATAGGTAGATGTGGATCAGCTGATGTGAGCTTGACTAACGTGACCTGCCAGAACTAACGCTACGCTAAATGAATATTCGTTTCTCTAAATACCCAGCTATGTGTAAATGTGGCCTTAATGTTAAACAACACTGGGTAAGATTCTATCACATAACTAAAAAAAACAATGGTATCAAAACTACAGCACACAATTACTTAACAAAGCACTATTACAGACACAGACTAAATTTCACAGTGATATAAACATATACATTTTACTTTCGTAAAAGGTACTTTCCAGGACCTATTATGCCCATATTTTAAAGATAGGCCTATGTAAAATAAGTCTTGCAGCAGTATGTAATTTAAAAAAATTCCAACTTGTGACTAATAGTTTGACAAAACAGAAACACACAGCACAAACATAGTTGCAATACACTATTAACCACAACAATTGCTTGTTCTGAATGCTAAGTGCTAAATGCTAAAAGCAAAGGCCTATTAGCTTAGCCTAACGCGTGATAGACCTGTGCTATTTAAAAAGTCGAACAAATGCACGACCAGCCCCTGACCAGAATAAACTTAGCCTATTAATTGTGAGAACATGTAGAAAACAAAAACACATTTAATACATCTACATGTACTCATTCAGCAATGCTTTTATCCAAAGCAACTTCACAAGAAATTTGTCTTAAGACTAACGTAGCGCTTTTAAATGCTTGAAACCTAAGAAATGTGATGTTTTCCGGTTAGATGAGCTTTTTTATGAACAGCAGTATCGAGTTTCTTACCCATAATGCCTTTTTCTTTAGAACAGCCTACTTTTGCTATGATGTGCCCTGAAGAAAAGTTGAAGTAGATGCTCCTTTTTATCTCAAATAAACAAATCTTTTTCTAATACAGTGCTAACTTGCTATGTCGTTAACTGGCTTTGTGCGTCTATAGACTGGAAAAAGCTGATGTTTTCTAAACTGGTCTGTCTTCATTCTCTTTTTTAACATTGTCTGGCCCACCCTTTCACATTGGTGCTTCATTTTCACCTGACTACTATCGCTTGTTCTGATTGCTTCTTTAGCTTACTGGCTACATAGTTTCGTTTTCTTACTGATGACATTTTTTTCAGTCACACCAAGATTTAGACTTTGTTTCCATTTTCATTTTCATGAGGTGATTTAAGGACAAATTTGGCATGCTAGAATGTTTTTTATTTGAAATAAACTTTCTGTTCTGGTAAATGTGTAGTATGTCTCAGAAAGTCTTCACTCCATCTTCTTATACACACCTACGTTTGTCACCTAGTTTAATGTCACCTGTCTGGTTATGAATCAGATGGAATGATTTTCTGCTCTCTCATTCATTACAGTGCACACTTCGTGTGGGTGGAGCGGTTTAGGCACACGTGCATGTGGTACGTGCTGCCCTCTGTTGTTCACTAAATGAAATGCAGCACATAGCTGGTGGCTAACTTGAACACGTGTGATTTTCTAATTCAGTGGAGTGATGTAGCACAAAAAAGACTCCCATCATGGCTTTTCTCTCTCAGAATGAAATAAAATTCCCTTTAATTCAAAAGTAGCTTGTAGCCAGTACGGGAAACATTAGAGAAGACATACAAAACCAGAAAGATAAAGTTCAGCCTTGTGGATGAGAAATAAGTATTATTGTATTATTTACATTATTTGTAATTTATTGTTGTCCCTGGGGGTTCTTTACCATCATGAAGTTTTAGGTCATATTTATTTATTTATAAATCTGATTGATTCGCTTCTTGTTCAACACAGTGACTCAATAATCTGGTCACAATGGTCAACAGATCATCATTGAATAACAATTTACATTTTATTCATAGGACTAGAAAAATGAATTCATGAATTGATACTTTATAGAGCTTTACTGTAGCACCTTTTTTGAAATGTGAAAACTCCAATTTCTGTTTGCTGTAATTGCATGGAAAGAATGCAATATTATTCAAAATGTTTTATTTTGTGTTCCACAGAAGAAAGTCCTATGAGTAAATAATTAAGTGTTTCATATTTGAATATTGCTCTGACAACAATATTCTAACCAGCCTCAATGCATTTGCAGGAATTGACTGATTTTCATTTTTTTTATCTGTCAGCTTCAGCTATCGCACATGCTTTAAGGGTTAGTTCCCCCAAAAATGAAAACTCTGTGAGTAATTAATCTCCCTCATGTTGTTTTCCGTTCATCTTTGGAACACAAATTAAGATATTTTTATGAAATCTGAGAGCTGGCTCACTCCTCTAGGCTGCTAGGTAATCGATATCTGCCATCCCAGAAAAGTTAGTAAAGACATCGTTAAAATAGTCGACAGTGGCTCAAGCATTAGTTTATCAAGTGACAAGAATACTTTTGTGCGCAAACCCCCCCCAAAAATAACAACTTTATTCAACCATCTCTTCCCATCATTCTCCTAAGCTGTTGACGTAGTGTACCTTAGTGTGCTTCTGGGTTGTAAGTCAGAACAGTGAGCCTACGTTCTGAAGTACATCCCAGAAGTGCTGCGCTGTTACACTACGTGAACTCACTCCGAGGCCCATACAGAAGAAAATAAACAGTTGAATAAAGTTGTTATTTTTGTTTTGTTTTTGCGCACAAAAAGCAGTGGCGGCTCCAGAGATTTTCTGTGGCAGGTGCTATGGGGGTGCTCAACACTTAAGAGAAGGTGCTTTAAATTTTGCGGCGTCTCATTATAGAGGTCGCATTGGACCACCCTTGGTATGCGTAGCTACACGCCCGCATTAACTATATTCATTCCGCGACTATATATATATTGCCTATATATATATATATATTCAACGCAAGAGCTTGTTGTATACAACATACATAAGCCTGTCAATGTAAACTATAAAAAAAAATATTATTTCACACAATTCTGTCACACTTGAGCCCTGAATACAACAGAGCAGCAAACAGCAACAACAGAAGGCAACAGACACACGCTTCGGCCTAAAATGCTCAGATCACGAAATCACACAGCCAGTTACCAACACTAGTCTAATGATGAATCAGCAGTGTTCCTATTGTTGGAGCATTATGCAACTATGAAGAGCCAAGATTTGTGCTTCAACCACCAAATTAATTAAATTTGTAAAAGCCAACAGAGGGGGAAATCAAGCATACCATAGATGTCTTCACAACAAAACAATACGTCTGTTGCTGCGTTTCCATTACAGATTTGCGCAAATGTTTTGCGCTATTATCTAAATATCGATAAAAAACTATTGCGAAATGACGGCGTTTCCATTAACCGATGTTATGCAACTAAAATGTGCTTTTTCTCTCTCGCGATAAGTCATTCCAAAAATCACGGCAACGGACGTTGGTTTAACTTTATATAATATCACAGCCACCGCATTAGACATTATTATTATTAATGGAAGGAGACATACGTGTTATCCAAGCATTAATGGCAGGGAAAGACCCTTATACTCCGAACGATATATAAGGAGTTTCTGGGTGTTTCACCCTCATTTCTGCTCTGAGGTTTTGATTGTGGCATTTCTTTGAAGTTTAGAATCCAGTATTCCTATAGGCTAATTATTGTTTCTTTTATGAATTTAATAAAGAACTCTGTCTCCTATTAAAATATTCTCGTCGCTTGATAAACTTAAGGTTGAGCCACTGTCACTTGGACTATTTTAACGATGTCTTTACTAACTTTTCTGGAATGGCAGATATCGATTACCTAGCAGCCTAGAGGAGTGAGCCAGCTCTCAGATTTCATCCAAAAATATCTTAATTTGTGTTCCGAAGATGAACGAAAGTCTTAGGGGGTTAAGAACAACATGAGGGTGAGTAATTACTGACAGAATTTTCATTTTTGGGTGAACTATCCCTTTAATGTCTCATTGAAATTCAAAACCACCCTTCCTTTTACCCTCAGCATAGCAAGTGAGAATATCTTAACCACATAAACAGTATGTAACTGAGTGAGGGACTAGTGGAAAGTTTTTTATTTTTTTATGTCTCAGATCACTATAGGTTAAATGTAATGTGAGGTGGAGGATCAAAGTACTAATTTTCACTTTAAGAGAAAAATGATGTTCTACTGAGGGGGTTTCCCCTTTTGCACCTCTTTATCTTTATTTCAAAAGTGTGAATTTCACGAAAACAGTGCGGCTGCCCTGCACACGAACAGGTGCAGAGCTCAGAAGAACATGCAGCAGAAAGGCAGATGGATGCAGCGCTCACTGCAGAGTTCTCAGAATGTTTTGAACACTGAGATCAAGTCAAATACCACAACCTGTCACGTGCGGCTCGCAGGCTACAATATTACAATAATAACACAGTGGCAATAGTGGTTTAAAATGAGGGCTTTTGGAACTGAGCATTGGTAGGAGGCATAAAGTAAACACTTTAAACAGATGTATTTTTTACAAACAGTGCACAAGCTAAATATTATAATAAATTTATATCTGAAATATCCACATACAAAACAATTGATACGAAGATGTAAACACTATAATGATTTATCTATTTATTTATTTATTGTGTCTAACGTCTTTGTATTATATTTATATAATAAGAACTGATTACCACTGACAATTTATGCCTAATTTGATTGAAACATTTATTCCAACACTCAATGTGTCCTAATTATGTTGGTGTAAGTAAAGACTCACAACCTATTTTACTTTGGATTTACTGTAATGATGCAGCACATCTATAGACATTTACTTCCTTACACACCGACAATGTAAACTATTCTGGTAATAAAGTAATCTGAGCATATTTTCCTGTATATCAAATATCAGGATGTGTTGAGAGCTCTTATTTGCAAGATAACAACACAAAAGAGAAAATAACACGAGCACTTCCTTATAGCTCATTCCTTAGAAAAAATATATACTACAACAAAAAAAGATGACAAGAATAAATGGACAAAGCAGTTCGGTGCAGGAAAGAGCAGCAGGGGATGGTTATAAAGAGGCTTGATTCTAAAATATGTTTGTTCTGATACTGGTTTGCCTCGTGAAGACTCATTTCCATGACCACTGAGGACGTGAGAGAAAGAGCCGAAAATAGGATTTAACACAACCTGCCAGTCTTTATCAGATCCTTTTGGAATACCGCCACAGTAAGTTCTGCTTAATTTCTCTGTTGGTTGATTTTTGTTCATATTAAATGTTATCTTTTATAAGAGCGCTTGATATATATCTATATATATATATATATTTAGTTATTTTATACAAAAACATCTGATATCTCTAAAGTTGTAAGATCTTTAAGGGAATTGGACTAATTGTTCTACGGTTGTAATTACCAAAACAATTCAAGTGAATTAAGGTACGTTTAATTCAGATTTCCTTTAGTAAGTGTGTGTATTTGCTTTAGGCAGGATATGTGTAGAATGTTCTGCTTTGCCTGTGCAAGTATAAAAATATAATTTTGCAGTATCAACAAATTAATTAAATAAATAATTGATTAATCAGATTCCCAGGGGGCCAATCCTTTACTACAGGGCCATATTAACATATGTCATTTTTTTTGTTATTACATTGTTTTGAAGTAAAAAATAATAATAATAAAATAATAATAATAATACAGTGTATATATATATATATATATATATATATATATATATATATATATTCATTCATTTAAAAAAATGTACGGGAGACCGTCCACTGGAAGAACATACCCGTGACTTCGTCGAACTAGCATGCCTAACTCACTACCCGGACTGTCTTCTTCTACGCCAGCCTGAGCGAGCGGTCTAAGGCATGTGTTCCAGCGGACGGTCTAAAGGACGATTTCTCCGCTTTCGTGGAGTGGGTTCTAGTGAACAACAATTCAGCGTTCACCATCAGCCAGGCTGAGGACCACACCAGCCCCACTCCAGCCCCAGAGATTAGCCAGCTCTTCCACGCGAGATGCAGAAGGAGGATTTGCAAGAGGCCACCATAGGCTGTGGAGATCGGCCTGCCATGATGGACGGGTTGGGAAGAGACAACGTCCCCTGAGCCACAAGGAAAGTCTGACCAGGTGCGTGAGCCGGCAACACTGTGTGTCGCTGAGGGAGTTATTGTGGAGTCGAGGGCATGGCGGGAAGCCCACAACCCCACTGTCGTGGATATGTATTGAATGGAAGTAATTTGGAGGCGTTTGAGGAAGATATTTACCTGTTTCTCCCAATCTCGCTGGTCCCACCCTGCCCGTAGTCTCCTGTTTTTCCAGCTCCACCCAGTAGGAGTTCCCCTGGCTCCACTTCCAGCCTACGAACCCATCACTCCACCGCGACCTGTCGACGGCTCCACCAGAAACCATTGTCCTTAACGCTCCACAAGCTCCCTCATCCCACCGGCTCCGCCTTGGTCAGACGTTGTCCTGCTTGCACTTTCGGCTCCACCTCCGTCCTAAGTCCCCCCCCCCGGCTCCACCTTCGTTCTAAGTCCCATCGGCTGCGCCTCATTCCTCAAGCTCCCTGATTCCACCTCGGACGCTCATCGCTACGGCTCCACCTCGGTCTCCAGTGCCATCGATGTCATGTAGGCTCTTCCGCTCCACCTGGGGTCTCCACCTCCAGCGGCTCCATCTTCATCAGTCATTCCCAGGGTGTCGTCTGCCAAGTCAACACCATTGCTCCTCCCTCGACTCCTGCCCTGGTGCTTCGTCCTGGCTGGACTCTGGGTGACCATCTGGCTCCTCTTGCTCCTGGCTCCTCCCTCCACTCCCCCATGGACTGTTTGGTTCGCCCCAAGCTTTATTCTTTCTCTCCGATTTCACGTCCCCCTCCAGAGCCCCCTCCCTCCCTCCTCAGTTGAAACTAATACGGCGTGAGGACGCACCATTCTGAGAGGGGGCGTAAATGTAACATGTCTGTTCTGCTTCTATTCAGTTTCTGTGTGCCTCAATTCTTCAGTTAATTTATCTCCATAATCATTGATTATGTTAAGAAAGTGTCTTGTGTTAAGTTAAAGATCCCAGTGTGTATATAAGCCCTCAGTTCATTCTGTTCTTCGTTCTACGATGTCTTTAGTTGGTTGTTTTATTCTCCTGTCATCTTCAGTGCGTGTCTGAGTTTGATTATTTTATGAAATATTGTTTCCTTTTTAAGTAATTCTTCGTCAAGTTATTATTGCAGCAACCAAGCTGTGACACCAGCATCATGTGATGTCATTTTGTTCTGCTGCAGGTATTTTTAACACACATTCTCTATATTTTCTTTATTTTATCTCCAATGACCAGTCATAAACTCCACTCCGTCAGGTAGTGTTTTCATAAGCTTAACATTGACATGAACGAAAATGAATTTCTGAATGTAATTTCTTTTATATTTTTAAGTAGAGAATAGAAAGAGATCACAGCAGTCAAAGAGTGAATACGTATTCTCACATGAGCAATGATACAGCAGCAACATGAATGATTCATTCATGTGACAAACGGTAGATTCCTGATCTGAAAACTGTTTTTATGAGCTGTCATCATTAAAAGACTTAAAATAAAGCATAATTTTGTCAATGAGTATATTACTTGCCTGTCAACTATGTTGGGTATTGTTACGGTTTTCAATATTTTTATGATTTTATTTCAAGAAAATAACATTTGGTTGGTCGAACAAGGCCTCCGAAAATTATGAGGTAATTGTCAATTATGCACTCTAAAAAATGCTGGGTTGTTTTAACCCAATTTTGGGTCAAATATGGACAAACCCAAACGTTGGATCAAAAATGCAATTTAAAAATTTAACCCAATGGCTGGGTTTGTCCATATTTGACCCAAAATTGGGTTAAAACAACCCAGCCTTTTTTAGAGTGTGTTACCTGTCAACTATCTTAATTGCGTCAATGTTGCTGTCATTGTCAACTATGTTTTGACTTATTTTTTACATTTTAAATATCTAGACAGCTGACTTTGATATTATGTCAGGATATAGTTCACATCCACACGGACTGGTGTTTTGCATGACATTCTTAAAACTACACTCTAAAAAATGCTGGGTTGTTTCAACCCAATTTTGGGTCAAATATGGACAAACCCAGCCGTTGGGTAACATTTTTAAATTACATTTTTAACCCAACTTTTGGATTTGTCCATATTTGACCCAAAATTGGGTTGAAAAAACCCCAGCTGTTTTTAGAGTGTATCAAAATGATTTTCAAAGTAGATTTATGATTTTAAAAAATGTCTTGTCCTTAGTGACCATGCTGAGAAAAACAAAAACAAAAAAACATTCTTAATAGTCAGAATTATATATATATATATATATATATATATATATATATATATATATATATATATATATATATATATATACATATTATCAGTCACAATGTATGATTGCCTTAACCTAGTCTTTGAATGAAACATATTCCAACACTCAGATGTGCCCTTCTGTATGATTAATTATGTGGGAATAAGTATTCACTTTTAATTTGGTTACACATGCTTCCTTCCACACTGACATTGTACAATATTCCAGTAAGTAATATGAGCACATTTGCCTGTATCAGATATCAGGATATGAGCTTAGCTCTAATTCAAATGTAAACTTTATCTGCTTTATAGCCTACTAAGGATCTATTTTCAATCCGTACACAGTGTTTACATTTTTTTAACCTTGGGCTAACACTGCTGTTTGGTGTCAGCTTTCCAAAGAGTAATCCATTGTAATTCCTATTTTATATTCAAGCATCTGAGCAACATTCTTATTCATGTTCTCACTGACTTTGTTTTTCACATTCTTGCTCAATTTTGAAGAATAATTTGAAATACAAAAACAGATTGAGTCATTGAGTCACATGCGACTCTAGTATCACTACATCACAATAGTGGCAGAGCAACTTGCTTTGTAATGACGGCAGTGTCAACAACATGTTTAACAAGGTAAACATATCAGATCATGGCTCTGTGGAGAGCCAGCATGTGCTAAAACAAAGGCTGTGTCAATAGAATTCATTACACACAGTTTCCTAATACAAGACTGAGATGCACTAGTATCATGGGGTCACACCGGTCAAGGAGAGGTCACACTGAACTGACCCTTAATAGAAACATGATCACTTTCCCAGAGAACCTTTTCTCTACATGTCACTCAAAGTTTAGAGTCCTCCCTCTCTTTAAAGAAAGAAATAACAGTGATAACAGAGCACCAGGGTCAAATGATCATTTATCTGGTTCACTTGGTTATATAAATGGTGTGTTTGTTTACCTTTGAACTATAGCAAAGTTTAATGATTTGATCATTGAGTTTGGAAAAGGAGGTAAGAGATTTTTCCATTTAGAAACGCTGTAAAAGAGACGCACATGATGTGAGTTTATGGCATATTGAGGTAAAATATGAATATAATGCTGATCCTTTGGCTAATGTTTCTTCTAAATGGAAATAAGACTCAAATGTGCCCGTTTGGGCAGGTTCCACCAGCCCTAACATTACATTATCTGCTTCTGTTGTCAGCAATGATAAAAGGCATGCAAGTGAAGTAAATCGAATCTGAATCCAATTAAACTAAACCAAATTAATTTGAATCAAACCAAATTAAATGTGTATTCTGGTTTCACAATCATACACTTTACTCTGTTGGGTAGGTGTCATTTAAGTAAAGTGAAATTAATCAAATCAAAGCAAATTCAAATGTAATTGAATCAAATCAAATGTGAATATATTTACACATAAACTTTAATCAGGTAGACATGTAATCACTTTTAGACAGGTAGTGCTTTTTTTACTTCAGGAAAATATAGTGAAAAGAACCAAACCAAATCAAAGGGAGTCAAACTGATTGTACAGAATCAGATTGATTCAAATTAAATTGATTAAAATGTCAAAATTCACATTTTTATAAGTGAAGTGAAGTAATGTGAAATCAATAAGAGAGTTGACGCAAATTAAAGTACCATGAAATGAGTGAAGTAAGGAGAAGTTAACTGAAATATAGTATTGTGAAGTTAAATGAAGTGAATCAGATCCTAATCAAATCAAACCAAATGTGAAAACAGTACAGAGGCCGAGAGAGCTCAACTGCGCTGCAACTGAAGAAAACACCCGCAAATTAAGAAAACATCTTCATCAGTTTCACAACATGGCAGGCCAGCAGTTGTCGATCAACAGCATGTGCTCCAAATACTCACAACACAACAAGTACAGAAATTCGCTGCAAATAGCACAGACCACGACGGAAATGTTTCCAGGTGACCCCAATAAGTGACGAACCCCGGCTGAGAGACACGCTTACAGCTCAAAGTCTAAAATATTTTGTTTTATAATTTTTTGTTGTTGTTGTTGAAAAACATACAGAGATGACATGTTTATGACATACAACTTAGGCTACAATATACAAAATTTTAACAATGTCCAATGTCATCAGAATACTAATGAAAACTAAAATAAATAAAAAAGATAGAGAAAAAAAGATAGAGGGAAAGATGTTACTCTATACATCAGTTACATTGTACAATGTTGTCATGTTGTTTAAATACGTTTCATGAAAAAATCTTAGGTAGGCTAATGCATGGTCCAAAGATGAGATGGACAGTTTTAAAGTTGAGACTCACAATACACACAGATATAACGCATATTTTAAAAAACTTTTTTTGTATAAAATGTAAATTTATTTGCAACAGTTATGTTAACAGCAATATTATGTATTGCTGTTATTAGTCCATATGTAATATGGACATGCTGCGTTGTCATGGGAACATCCCAGGTGAAAATAATGAAGAAATTACGTTGTCTATCTTTGCTCCCTTCAACAAGTGCGGTCCAAACGGCTATAATAACCGTGCCCTGCACACAAGTGCCCTGCTCACTCCTAAGTCCCCACTTCAAGAGCTCTGCCGTCTGCCCTTAGAAGGGAGTAGGACATAGGGATGCTCACGAGCAAGCACGTCCCAGCCGGGTTCGTCACTTATTGGGGTCACCTGGGAACCGTTGTGGTCGGTGATATTTGCAGCGCGTTTCTCTATTTGGTTGTGTTGTGAGCACATAATGTGTAGTGAAATTGATGAAGATGTTTTCTTAATTCGCGGGTGTTTTTCTATTTACATGTGTTTTGCGTGTTGAGCTCTCTCGGTCACCGTAGAAAGGGTGGGGTTTTCTTACATTGACATGAACGAAAATGAATTTCTGAATGTAGTAATTCTGAATATATATATTTTTAAAGTAGAAAATGGAAAGAGATAACAGCAGTCGAAGAGTGAATAGGCTACGTATTATTTCTCACATGAGCAATGATGCAACATTGATTCAGTCAGTCAGTCAGTGTGACAACAACCGATCTACATAATAACCGATGAGCAGTCATCATTAAAATACTTCAAATAGATCATAATTATGATGATAAACTAATAGTCATAGCACCTAAAACCTGTCCGAATAAAGATCCAGGAAATTGAGAGCCACTTCCTGATCATAAAAGAGCCTTTAAACCGTGTAGACAGCACCTCTGAGTTCAGATAATCCTCAACCAGGTACAGGAGTTGGCCTCGTCCCAACGAGGAAGTGATTGAATGCAGCGAGGAGGAGCGACATATCTAGGTGAGATGGGTGGTGTTGTGTTAGGTAAGAGTTTTGGTCGGGGGCAGGGACACTCCAATTCCAAACAAATCTGCACAGGAGGACAGAGGGTGAAAACGTTCAAAAGACTTGCAGCACAGCGAGTTTGAAACCGCATTTGGTCAGTTCAGGTAGTAGTTGTTGAGTTAAAAGCAAAACGAGGGAGAATTGACGGAGACACAGAAGTCGCCTATAGTGCACTAAGAAAAGGAGGATTGTAGAAAAGAGGTATTTTTGCTGGTATAGAGGTGGCTTCTGCGGTCTCCACTGCCCTGTCTTCTGCTGTATTCTGTACGGCCGGCAGATTGCAGAAACCCGTCGCCAGACGAGACCGAACCATGAGGGTGAGTGAGTTTGAACTGATTCTTTCAAAGGGTGCTTTCACATTGGCAGTTTAGTTCAGAACGGGGCACGGTTCGCATGAAAATCGCTAATGTGAACGCTGTCATGCGCGCACTGGGGACCTGGGGTAGTTACCGAACCCGAGACTGTAGGCTATCTGGAGGAGGTGGTCGGAGATTGGTTGCTCTCGAACCGTGCCGCGGTTCGCGTGAATGTGAAGGCAACACGGACTCGAGTGCGCACTTGTTCAGGAAGTAAAGTGATATGCGTTTTAGCTGATTATGATTTATTTAGTCAAATAAAACGCATGTAAGGGATGATATACTGTTGAGGATTTACCTTATATGAGCCAGAGTGAGCCTGTAGTGCGTGGAATCAGGGCAACAAATTAACGGAAATCCACTGTCTCAAAGAGTCCGTTTGCAAGAAGCAGAAGGCAACCTTATGCGACACTGATAATAGGACTGAATTAATAAAAAACACAACATATTGACCCACGTCCTGTTTTCTATCATGCGCCGTTCAGGTTTGTGATCACGTAATATGCAGCACGCGCCAGCGTTAGATAGATTGAAGTTGTGTGAAACCAGACCAACAATGGTGTTACAATCGCGCTCGAACCACAACGAGCCCAGTGTGAAAGCAATGTAGGCCTACATCTGGACTACATTTGTCAAGTTGTCATTGTCAGGGGAATTTGCATATTCGGATGCAGACTGCTATTTAGTGGTGGGATTTTTCATTATTTATTTACAGGATCTTTTTTTAGGCCATTAAAGGGATAGTTCACTTTAAAATTAAAATTCTGTCATTATTTACTCACCCTCAAGTTGTTTCAAATCTGTATTAATTTATTTCTTCTGCTGAACACAAAGAAAGATATTTTGAAGAATGTCAGTAACCAAACAGTAGTCTGTACCCATTGACTTCCATAGTATTTTTTTTTCCTACTATGGAAGTCAATGGGTACAGACTACTGTTTGGTTACTGACATTCTTCAAAATATCTTTCTTTGTGTTCTGTAGAAGAAATAAATTAATACAGGTTTGAAACAACTTGAGGGTGAGTAAATGATGACAGAATTTACATTTTAAAGTGAACTATCCCTTTAAGTGCTGGCAAGTGACTGTCATTTAATCTATTTGTTAATCAACGCCGATTCATTCAGAAAGTAAAGTGTTTTTTTGGAGTAATCGAATAATTAATTTGCATGATTAATTGAGAAATTAATTATTCTGGAACGGAAACTAGTGTCTATGAACGAGTCATTGAACTATTTACTCAACCATATTCAAAAACACAGAATCATTCAGGAACGAAACGCACTACACCGTGTTGAGATTCTGCTTTGGCTTTGTTTGGAACTATTTGGAACTAATTTACTGGTTGTCTAAATGTAGGCTAAGTTAGTAAGTTCTTGTTAATCAACTGTTATATGCAAGCTTTGTTATGGTATATCATACCATAACGCTGGGTACCAGATTACTCCCAATAACTTCTTAGGAATGTCATTCATTCTTTCTAGTTCTAACAAGGATGTGTTTGCATTCATAATGGAGAACTGGGCAATGATTCTGAATCCGTGGCACAGAAAAAAGTGTGTGTGTGATGGACAATTGCTATAATATGTTGTAGAAACGTGATTCTTGTGTGCATTGTTTAAATCCAACTATGCAATTTCAATCATTTGAATAGATCTGGTATCTGATGAAAGTTTTGTGTGAGATCAGGATGCCTGAAGGTTTAAATGTAAAAACGGAGACTAGCAACTGTTGGGTTGGCGTGTGTAACTAATCCTCTTTGGCAGGAGTCCGCTTTGATACTTCTGACCTGAGAAATCTCTTTCAATTTGTGCCTGTCAGATTTGGTCTTATAGTCCTCAAGGGGCCTGAACGCTGATCATTGATTAATTTTATATATATATATATATATATATATATATATATATATATATATATATATATATATATATATATATATATATATATTTATATATATTTATTTATTACCAGAATATAGATCACCCAACACTTGGAATGGTGTATGGTCAATAATGGTTGAGTTACCCTAATCTGATGTATGACTAGATCTCTTTCTCAAAGCAACCACACCAAACTTTTTTTTCTTTGTATATCTATATACTGAATAGGGTGGAAAATAATTAAGAACAAAACATTTATGCCATCCATCATATTCTTACCTGACATTGTGCTTTGTTTGTTATATTTTTTCCCACCAGTTAATCGACATGTGACAACACCAGTAATACCGGTGTCATTTTGTTTTTAATTGTAGTGTCTGCTCTTTAACTGAACTGAATTATTTTTATTACTATAAAAAAAATCAAATGGTGCTGCGGTGTGCAAGTGATGCAATCCGTGTACGACTGAACACTTGTGTAACACCGGTAACACAGACTGTCACAGCAAGGCTATTTTTTTATACTTTCTTAGTATCTTGTCAACTGCCACTCTTCCTGTTTTACAAGATTCGTTATAGCATATTTAGTTTTAGATATTTAGTTCTGTGCATGAACACAATATAGTTGTACATTTTGCTGTTAAGCTTATTAGTGAACATCTCTTTTCAAATATCCTCATCATTTGCATGATGGTTTTTCTCTGTCCAGATCTCCTGTGATAATGACCCATTCAGATAAAGTTCCACTTTCAGTCTCGGCCTCTCAAAGAACTCTCTGTGGTTTCAGTATTTGTTGAAAGGGGGATTCAAGCTCCACAGTGTGAACCTTTCAATTTGCACTGTAAATATCACCAATATTTTCCACTATTTAACAGTATTTGTTTACAATACAAAGAGGTAATCTGAATTTGACTGTGAAACCAATGGACACTGTCATTTTCTGTTCTAATACAACTAATTATATATTAAACAAATTATATATTAAACTAATTATATATTAGACAATTGCAATTGACACTAAATGTGGTGTCTCAATATGGTGAATGATTAGTATGTTGTATTACATAGTTAATATAATTTTTACAACATGTATTTATCTCATCATACTACCCAGCCCTCCCGCAGTGCATACTGGGAATGTAACCACAATTAGAAATACTGATGTTGTTAATACATACTGTTCCAATGTTGTCTTTCTTATTTGGTTGTGGTTTAATGTTTTTCTTTATGTATCAAAGGAGTGTTCTGATGATATTGTTTGAAAATACTTTGTGGAAAAACCCCATTATCAAATCTCTTTTGATTTAAGACAAATGAATATTTAAGGGGTGTTCCCTCATTGTGGTTCACAAAATAAGAACACACCCAAAAACTAAATCCTTATTAAAAAACACTGGGGATGCTGCATTGCTTTGTGTTCTAGGACAACTTTCATTGTTTGAGAGTCAGTCATGCAGCTGTAGATATGCACTGATGCAGCTGTACATATGCACTGATACAAGGACCATAAGACAACACAAAATTCTGAACCTGCCACACCACATTCTTGCCCTCAGTTCAAAGTGGCAGTTAAATGTATAGTGAAACTGACCTGTGACTGGCTTATCAGTTTGAAACTCGATTAGAGGCTCATTAGAGAGGCATGAGTGTCATAAAAATAAGATAAATTGGAATAAATAATTCAGTTTCTGTCAAATTGATCCATTATTTCCAAATCAACATTCAAATGATTAAAATGTCACTTTGAAAAATCACAATCCATTATTTCTCTCACTACATAAAAATTCAACAAATAAGAACAAATATTATTTGGAATTCTGGTGGTGCGGAAGACTGCTTAGTTACTTGTCCCAACATATCTATACATATCTATCCTGTCATCTCCTTGGTTTCTAGATATGCTGAAGTTTGTACATTGTATGATGACAAAAAAGAAAGTCTGAGTCATTTGTTGTTTTACTGTAATGTTGTTCACGAATTCTGGGCTTTCAAAGTAAATTGTACAAGTAAAATATCTTAACTTGAATTTGGGAAAGCTTTTTATATTCACTAGTAAACATTTGCACACTTATCCAACATTTTTATAAAACTTGCTTAAATATTAAATATTGTTTCTGATATTCTAAAATGTTCTCAACTTTAAGTATTGATGCATACAGTGAAATCTCAATAGTAAACTATGCTGTTCTATATGTTAAGATATATGAACATCATTTCCATTATTCATTCACCCTGGATTTTCTCCCACAGTATTAGATTTGGAGACAATCGGAGACCACTCATGTTATTGTTGAGTCTAGATGTTTTTGAAGACTATTTGTTCTGGCTGTTTTTTTCATGTTTTTTTTTTTCCAGTAACCGCTGTCTGGAGTCATCCGTTATTCTCATTAGGTGTTAGTCACTGGTTTGACTAACAGGCTGATGTTAAGCTTCACTTCTCATTCTTAAATGTCACAAATCTGGCGTATTTTTGATACTCATACAAATTAGGAAAAGCTATTTAAGGAGACATAAAAATGCTATTTTAGTTATTACAATGATTGTTCTTCAAATTGCTTGTGGTGGATGCAAATGTCCCGTTTTAAAAAGTCACCTGATATTAATATATAGCCTAGCTCAAAAGAGAAATTATTTTGACGTAAGAAGTAAAAATGCTCTTAAAATTGAAATGGCAGCTCAATAGGGTTATCTATTAAGGTCTACATCCAGCTGTGTTAGTGATGTCAGGAGTCATGTCTGATCTGATACAATCTAAATTAAATGTTTATAAGTGCAAGGGAAGTGTCATGTGCCATGAGAGTATTGGTCTCTAAGCATACGAACAATGTAATTTTCCATATCAGTAACTGAAATGACCATACAAGATCAACAGGTGTAAAATTGAAGATGAGACGTGAAAATTTTGCTATATAACCAAAAACGTGCCAGGAAAGTTTTATAATGAATATATGAATATATATATTTTTTCAAAGGCCAGTTTTCAGTGAAAAATGTAAATGTTCGGTCTACCACACTTTCTTCTTTGTGGTCTCAGATCGTATAAATGCAGCTAACTGTTTGTTACTTGCTGCAGATAAATTGCGGCCTACATGTTCAAGCTGAGTAGGATGGTTTACAAGGAAGTGTTTGAGATTTCAAGAAAGACTGAAAAAATCCCATGTGTGACGCATTGAAAGTGATATCCAAAACTGAGTCATAAAGCTTCAGGGGTACATGTGTCAACTAAATAACAAAATGATCTCTAACTTTCTCTCTTCCTCATTCTCATTCTCAGACTAAAGCTCAGGTTCCTGAAGAGAATACTAGACCCTTAAACCCACCTCCACCAGGTACAGTAATCTATTACCTGATTTATCAATCTCTGATTCATCCCATTTACCAATACCCTGCTTTGTAATCCTCACGATTCAAGAGGGTGTCCTACGAGAAAGAAAGATTGCATTGATTTTCAACATTTTCATATTCTCTTCTAGTGGCTCAGCCCGGAAGACACAGAAGACCCATGACGACTCCAAACACTCCGAACTCGAGACGTCAAAAGACGAAAACGATCATCATTACAGTCTTGATCGTGGTGGTTATACTGGCCATTCTGGCAGTGGCTGCTTTCTTTAGTAAGTTTTAGGTCATTTTCACCCCATCTCTACTCATGTGATTATGATACAGGGAAGGCCAGGGCCTAGTTGTCATGCTTTCACTCCAGTGAATGCTGCATGTCTGAAAGTCAAAAACAGACTCTAAATTGTTGGCTACTTTAAAGTTATTGGACATTTCCTCTCTTACTGAAAGATAAAATTCATTAAACAAGCATGTAAGTTTGTTACACCAAGTGGGGTAAGTTGTCACTGGAACCTGCCATTAAACGGCCTATAGCAATTTATCAAAATTAAACCATTATGAAATATAACTGCACATTTCTGCTAATGTATAAAAGCTAACATGCACAAATATTGAACAATATATAAAACAAATGGTACAAATTAATAACATTTATAACAATAATAACATTTCAAACACTTAATTCAGTTAATGCGGCATATAAACGTATAATATTTTAAATGAAAACTATAATACATTGCACAGCATACATTTATAACATTAAAAATGTGAAAATTGCAGTGAATACATTGTGTCAATTTATAACAATTAAAACATGTTTCAAATTAATACATTTTATAAATGTATAAAATGTAAAAATGAATGCATATGATTTATTTATATAATTCAAAACATGATATTTGTAATAAGTACATCATAAATTGTATAAATCGGACATTTAAAATTGTGACATTATATATACATTTATAATATTTAAAATGTGAAAACTGTAATACATTGCATACATGTATTAATTCAACATGTATTATATTACTGGTAAATGCATTAAATTTTAATGAATGCATATATTCTATAATGTTGTATAGCATTTATAATATTTTAAGTGACAACTTGCCCCAAATACCCTTGTCCTGAGAACACAGATCAACTCAGATAAAGGCCTCTGACAAACACCCCTGTGTGACAACTAGCCCCGCTCTCCTCTATTTTTAATGTTTGTTTTCAACCCAGTAGTTTTAATGTGGGCCAGGGAAAATTACCTATTTTTGTTCTGGTCATAACCTTCCACACATTCACTCTGAGTCACAATATTTGTTTTCTCATCAACAACAGTTATCTAGTCACTCCTTTAACTTTTGTGACTCAAGAAACATAAACACGGATTCATTTAACTGCTTTATTAACGTTGTTTTCATTCCTCTTCCTCGTGACGTAGTCAAGCAGTTGATCGACAGCAAGTATTATTTTTGCTCAAAGTCGGTTAAGTTCATTCCGCTGGAGAAGGCCTGTGATGGGAAGGAGGACTGCAGTGGAGCTGAGGATGAGTCAGCTTGTGTAATGCCGTTTGGAGCCAACTCCACCTTCCCCTGTAAGTCACCTGTGTTCAGACACACACTCACACACACCAATGTCCACATACCTGCTCACAGACATGCGTGCAGTTAGCACAGGTATAACCTGTGTGTCCGGTTTCAAATCAAACAAACAAGCCAAATCTTCCAACCTCACCCTCTTTGTGTGTGTGTGTGTGTGTGTATATGGTCTTGGAGGATGGATGGATTTGGTCATGTAAGATATGCTGATGCTGCATTAATAGACATGCATAAATCCCATAGCAGATCTGGGCAGGTGGTGCTGGGGGAGGTGGAGGGTTTCAGAGTATACCTGATATCTGAGTATATCTGCGCACTGCTGGTCTAGCCTAGTGAACCCTGCACTTGACTATTTAATGTTGAGCAAGCAATCTCATTGGCTACAGAATCAGCAGAGGCCAATCAGCTTGTGTGATTGCTTGCAGATGGCATGTAAAAGACCTATCAGTCTGCGCCATCTAGAATTTCATGACTGAGCTAGATTTATATTTCAAATATATCCACCATATAATGAATATACATCTTTTATAATGTCTGAATTTTAAAACTCTTTTTCTTTCTTCACAGTACGGCTGATCTCAACCAATAATGTGCTTCAGGTATTCATCTCCTCTGAGAATACATGGAAAAGTGTATGTGCAGAAAGTTTCACACAACAACATGCAGAGACTGCGTGCCAAAAGCTGGGGTACTCAGTGTGAGTATTGGTCCACAGATCATGGTGTCATTACACTCTTAAAGGGTTAGTTCACACAAAAATGAAAAAAAAAAGTCATTAATTACTCACCCTCATGTCGTTCCAAATCCGAAAGACTTGCGTTTATCTTCGAAATGCCAATGAAGGTATTTTAAATGAAATTTGAGAGATTTCTGTCCCTCCGTTGACCGCCACTACTTTTTTGACGTTTCAAAAAGTTCATAAAGATACCGTAAACCTAAGCACTTTATATGCTGAGCAGATTTCATTTAGGCTTTTATTCACGTATAAACTATCATCAACTCGCACATCAGATATGTTAATGGAAGCTGGAGCATGCTTGACGCGCGAGAACCAATGAGGTTCATTCTCGTGTTACGCAGCATATTTGAGCTTCCTCAAGAACCAACAACGTTTGTTTTCAAAGTTCTGTTTGTTCGCTGATCAATGGTTATATTTGAATAAAAGCCTAAATGCAATCTGTTCATCATATATAACGATCGAGTCTCTTCAGAAAATGTGGGCTAAACCGCTCTATTCAAATGGATTAGTGTTATGATCTCTTTATGAAGAATCAAAGTGGTAGTTGCGTGGCTGTCAATAGAGGTCAATTTAATTTAAAATATCTTCATTTGTGTTTGGAAGATGAATTAAAGTCTTACGGGTTTGGAACAACATGAGGGTGAGTAATTAATGACAATTGTTTACATTTGAGTAAACTAACTCTTTTACAACAAGAGCGAACTGTAAAAACTCAGGAACTGAAAACAGGAACTTATCAGAATAATAAGTCTTGGATTAATGATTTCAGTGCTAAATAAACGTATAATAGAATATAGCTCATCATTTATTCTGCATTGTTTCAATTTCAATGTCTTGTATTTTGTGTTCTCAGTAATCCATATTTCAGCACAGTTCAAGTGGGTATTTTGTCCTCTAATCTGAAGATGAAGTTCTGTGCGGTGGGCTCATCTATCCCCCTGACTTTCCTGTCCACCGTAACAGATCGGTTAGTATATATACTCATGTATATACATTTCTTCACTTGTCATTACATTAGATAATCAAACCAAGTGTCCCCTATTTGAAAGAAATATGCACACACATAATCTGTAAACGAAGCATTTCAGAAAAAAAGTTAAGGGTGCCCCCTAATAGTCGACAAAATGTTAGTCGACTAGAAGCTAGAAAAAATATTTTATTAGTTGGTTAGTCGCAGAAAAAAAAAACTCCACAGGATGTGGCTAAGTCAGGAAGTCCAAACGTTCGCCTATCATTCATCGACCTCAAATATGGTTGATCATTTGAAACATGCAAGTAGCAACTTTACATGGCCGCTCGCTCTAACATTATCCTAGATAAAATGTGCACTATTATTAAGCGTATTTCCAAGTGTTCGTGCTGTGTGGAAGGAAGGCAGCAAAAGTATAGGGCGCTTTACTGGAGTCGCCGGCGTGATCACTTTTTTTTTTATTTTTATTTTTTTTTAAATACTGTAATTTTTTGTTATACAGATAAGAGTAATACATTCCTAATTTTCAAATGTTATTTGTTAACACTCACAATAAAACGTGCTTTTGCAAAATAAAGAAAGCAAACAGGATGCGCTTTCTGCTGTCTCGGTCTCCCTGGACAATAGTGCGTCACATAAACGAACCGAAACGGTGAGTTTCTGAGTATAGGCTACTTGCCTCACAAACATTAGAAATACATCTATAGAAAGCTTGAAATGTCTACTTTTAAACGATTCTATATATACAGCAACCTCGAACTTAATTCATATTACATTTTTGGTTGTAAACATTTTCTCACTCATGTTTTCTTCCTCTTTCTCAGTAAGGTATGCAATCCGGGAACAGTCATCACGTTAACATGCTCAGGTAACTATGAAGCCCTAATCCAACAACCAATTAGGGCTTTAGTCAATGACCAAACAAACTGTTAATTTATAGGTACACCATGTCAATTTGTTTGTTTGAAATGTACAAAATGTATTTGAGTGTGTACATCATGAATCCATCTTCCAAACCACACTTTTTGTCTCATCTTGAATCGCTACGGTACGCCTATAATAAGTGTTTATATTTTAAACCGAGAGGGATGATGACCACTGCAGAGTAGCCCAGTACCTGTCACGAGTAGTGCCTGTAGTAATTGCACAACACAGGAGAATTCAAACCAACACTTCTTTGTTATATACACAAAGGAACATGGAGGAGACTGCAGATGCAAACTAACACAACCACATAAAACTAAGACGATATACAGGACAATGAAACAAAGGAAACTGAGAGCTTAAATACACAGGGGAGTAATCAAGGGGAAAAGGAACAGGAAAAAAAACAGAAACAAAACAGTGAAACTGAACAGACATAGACAAACAAAAACAAGAACAGCTCTAATGATACAACATAATATAATAAAGAGGTGTGTTCAGTGACAGAGTCAGTCATCTGGACTGGGCAATTCAACATGCTAAAGCATGTTTTAAAGAAAGAACACAGGAAGAGACTGTAGACATACATCTGTATATTAGGTTGAACTATCCCTTCAATGTTTAAAATACTGTCGACCGATCTTATATTTATCGATCTTATATTTATATTATATTCTCAAATTTTATTTTAATACAGTACATAAAACATACTTGCATAATTTGTATTTTTGTTGTTATAAGAAACGCATTGTTTTGTCTTTCGATTTTGAATTATTTTATTTTGTAGCAGACTGTGGTAAGTCCAGAAGCCAGGACCGGATTGTAGGTGGACAGGACGCTTTAATTGAGAACTGGCCCTGGCAAGTCAGCTTGCAGAACAGCGGCCAGCACACCTGTGGAGGGTCACTGGTGTCTCCAAACTGGGTGGTCACTGCGGCCCACTGCTTCAATGGGTAGGTGTATAAACATTATAGATTTCCAAATCTCCGCCTCTCTGCCACAAGGAAAAGTGCACGTCTGCTTAGACCCTGATGTGGAACTAAGCACTTTTTATAAATGTAAACTTTGGTGGGGATTTAGCATACACGCACTTAAAGTTCAAATCTGTGCGTACACACATTTTATAAATTAGATAATTGTGTTTTAACCTTGTTCCTGTTTGGCTGTGTTCCCCGTCATTGTAAGTTGACCTAATTTCCTAGCATGTGCCAGCTTGTTCCCTAGGTTACTAATTTCATGCACTTGTCAGCCATTTGTTTCCTTATTACTCCCTGTGTATTTAAACCTGATAATGGGAGTGAATGGCTGTATGACTTTGGAAGTCCATCAAAGATCAAAGCACATCTATTCATGATTAAAGTGTTCCACGCGTCTGTGGGGGTTAATAAGGGCCTTCTGAAGTAAAGCAATGCGTTCGTGTAAGAAAAATATCCATATTTAAAACTTTATCGACTAAAATAACTAGCATCCGGGCAGACGGCCGTAAGATTTACACCAAAATAGTAACACTTGAACTTGACGTAATGACAGCAATTGATGCCTCTCACGGTTCAAACAAACAGGGCTGGGCAACCGCGTTCATCATTACATTGTGCGTCAAGTTCAAGGGTTACTCTTTTGGCGTAAATCAATGCGTACGGCCGTCTGCCGGAAGGAAGTCTGCAGGGTGAGTAGATCAGGTAGAAATGGCTCTTTAAAATAACTATTGCAGGTTCCCACTTTTGCATTGTATTTGCATTTGTAGCTCAGTTCTATCAAAGCCTGGTTCACCACCAGAGTCTCTATTCATAGTTGACTGGCGCAAAGATCTCATCAAAACATCCATGAAACTGCAATTTCTTCATCCGTTTCAAGCCACACTTATTTACATATCCTCTCAAAAGAAGAAAAACAAAAATGAGTGAACAAAATGCAAGTTTTGAGAACCTGTAATCCACATACTCACATTCTGCAGTATTTTAGTCACTAAATACATGAAAAACGTGCCTTAATGTACTAAAACGTATCAAATTCAGTATACACTTTATTGATGCCTACTATCGAGTAAATGAACCCAGAGTATGAACGGATAAGCGTTTTTCTTTATAATGGTTTCCTATGGAAAAATACTTCTATTCTGGTTTCATCATCTTGCCTGTACATAGTATGCATCATCAATGAGGTGTATATTGAATTTGGTCTTTTAATATCAGTCTTATTGCTTAGTACTTAGTACTAAGTACAGTTTGTACTTATTTTTACCAGGTTTGTACTGACTATAGCGGGAAATGGAGGAAAGCCTTGTTTCGTAGAAAACTATGAATAGGCCCGGCCGTATACATTCAGTTAGTTAGTACAACCAGTCACACTTTATATTAGGAGTCTGTAACTAATATGCTACATTTAAAAAAAAGTGTATACTGTACACTTTTTAAGTATAATATAGTACATACTTACTTAGTTTATACTCTAGTCTTCGCATTAAATAACATAATGCTATCAATGTTTTTTGTCTATGCAAATGTTATGTAAATCACGGTTTTAAAACGCATCAGGTAGGGTTAGGCTTAGGATACAAAGCATAAAAAAACATGAACTCTTCACATGAGCTACAACAATAATTTGTAAATTACAGTGAGAATGAATGAATAAATCACACTGTGTATAAGCTATTAATATATTAACAATGTAACCATGAATTAACTATAAACTAATAGTTTGCAAATGATTTGTAAGTACTTTATTACTATATACCTAGGCCTATTATAAAGTGTTTCCGGTAGTACGGTGTACTTATTGTGTTCATGTTGTATTGCGAAACACTTTTTCTGCTCTTGAAGTAGGATATAGGTAAGGTTAAGAACCGGTTTGGTGGTATGGGTAGGTTTAAGGGTGTGAAGATGTAAGGGAAGGCTCAACGGTGTAATAATTCTAGATATAATAATAACAGCTGTAATTACATGCATGTATGTACATACAATAAGTGCTTTGGGTTACACTTTATTTTAAGGTGACGTAGTTACATTGTACTTGCTTAGAAAAGTAATAAATAATATTATTCATCTACATGTACTTACTATAGAGTTAGGGTTAGATACTTGTATCTATGCATATTTTACTGTTATTACCATAGTAAGTGCATGTAGTAACGTCTACTATTACGTCTGTCTGTTACATGGGGAAAATATGAGTCACGGAAGTGAACTTTTTTTATCACTTACTTCAAAGATTTCTTTATAAACATAAACATAATTTCCTAACAAGTGCATCTGGTTTAGAAACTGTGCTGTACGTCATTCTTCATTCAACATGCAAAAAAGAAACCCAACTGTGAATAGTTCACATCTTACCTGAAGCATAAATTGAAGCTTTGTAAATAGAACTAATACAGGGTGTACGCTAAAAGGACAATGCTTTTAAGATGGTCACATTGTTCTTCGGTTTTTCAGGGATGGTAAGAAGGCACTGGGCAGATGGAATGTAGTCTCTGGAATCACATATATGGGATCTTCTGGAGCTGCTTCTGTGGACAAGATCCTCATCAACAAAAATTACATCCCAACACGGAACGACTATGACATTGCCATGATAAAACTCAAGTATCCCATCACTGTGGGAGGTAAATCACACACACACACACACACACACACACACACACACACACACACACACACACACACACACACACACACACACACACACACACACACACACACACACACACACACACAAACGCACCAAAATAAATCAGGATGCCTAAATATAAAGAGTTAAAGGGATAGTTCACTTTAAAATTAAAATTCTGTCATCATTTACTCACCCTCAAGTTGTTTCAAACCTGTATTAATTTATTTCTTCTGCTGAACACAAAGAAAGATATTTTGAAGAATGTCAGTAACCAAACAGTAGTCTGTACCCATTGACTTCCATAGTATTTTTTTTTCCTACTATGGAAGAGTCAATGGGTACAGACTACTGTTTGGTTACTGACATTCTTCAAAATATCTTTCTTTGTGTTCAGCAGAAGAAATAAATTAATACAGGTTTGAAACAACTTGAGGGTGAGTAAATGATGACAGAATTTTAATTTTAAAGTGAACTATCCCTTTAAAACCTTACTTTTTCACTTGACACAGTAGGATTCCATTTAAACCTGGCCACATACCGGTAAATGCATTCCCATCAGCCAACTAGAAAAATTCAATCTGGTTTCCTGCATTACACCAAGGGTGCAGGACTAATCTTTTGTGGTCTTTTTGTTATTATTTTAATATTTTATTGTAACTTATTATAGTTCCTTAAGAAAACAAAACAATGTTCAGATTAATAATATCAATTCTTATAATAATTTAACCCTTTGGTGCTCTTCGTTATATATATAATTTATTATAATTTGTTTTTTTACTTCATTAGAAATTCAGAATGGTACAAAACCTAGGTTTTGTCACTTGATATGTGAAAGAAAAAAAAAATCTGGACATGATTCTAAAAGGTTAAATGTTAAAACTAAAAACTAAAATAGTCAAAAATGACCACATTGGAAATAAATGGGGAAACAAATTTCATCTAGTGGATATGTTTGATACTGCGCCAAAACAAAATCTTACTGAAAGGAATTTTGAGACATCAACCTCAAATTTGAAACACAACTTACTCTCAGATTTGGAGTAAAACTTGTTTTGGAAAATATATATTTCATATTAAAAAAATTCATTCATTTTTCATAACAAACTAAAAATTCTATAACTTTTTAAACTTTTTAAACTTTTTTTTTTTAAACCTTTTTTCACTTCAGCAATAATCTGCGAGTTGTCTTCTTTAAAAAGAGACCAAACTTAAGTCTGTGCTCCAAAGCATTCACGATTTATGACGGTTTAAGTTGGAAATAAAATTTTCAAGTCTATGCTCAAAAAGTGAATACATGGATAACTACTGCATCAATATAATTTAGTACCTCAAAATCCCCTAAAATGCAAAATATTAAATGAAAAACATTATCAAACTAAAATATAGTACATTCTTTTCATTGAAACATCATTTAGTTTACATCATTTAGTTGAGATAAAACACAATTTTTATTATCAGCATTGCCCATAATTCTAATATCAGTGCATCCCTTCTCCACCATGTAAATCCTTCAAGGTCAGTGTTTTGCGTTCTCTTTCGACCATGACCATTGGTACTAATATCATTTATTTTCATCCCGTTCAGAAACCCGTAGGCCGGTGTGCCTGCCCCCTCAAGATCTTGGCCTTCAAAAAGACGACAATCTGGTTGTGACCGGCTGGGGCCATATGAGGGAAAAAGGTTCCTGGCTTTTTTATTCATCCTACTTCCACCCCCCCTGACAGATTCAAATTGACTTGCCATCAAAGGCCTCTCTCAGTATTTAACGTTTATCTGGCTGTTTTTCCAGCAGGGAATTTGTCTCCAAAGTTACAAAAGGCACAGATCCCTCTGATAGACAGAACCCAGTGCCAAAGTCCCACGGTGTACGGCTCTTCTGTCACTGATAGGATGATCTGTGCAGGTATTCTGAAGGGAGGAGTAGATGCGTGCCAGGTACGTTTTCTGCTTTTCTGTGTACTATTAGTTCATACGAGTGTGATAATTTTATTAGAATAACTTTTTTTTTTCTCTCTCTCTTTCTCTAAGGGTGATAGCGGTGGTCCTTTGGTGTATTCATCTGACCGCTGGATGTTGGTGGGTGTGGTGAGCTGGGGTGTGGGTTGTGCCAGAGAAAATCGTCCTGGTGTCTACACCAATATGGACCAGATGCTTGACTGGGTCCATTCAGTTATTCAGGTATGAACATATTTTTCAGGAACTACTGTGTTTGTGTACACCTAGTAATATCGGAATACTCACGGTTGCTTGTCATCTTCAGGAGTTTCCGTGAGTCTGGGATGGAGAAGACGCCATCAAACCCATTGTACGAATTCACAAAAAGGAGATCTGGTACTAAAGATATATTGATTTACACAAATGTGCGGAGGAACCGCTGTGGGAGTGGTTGGTCAGCATACTCAGGGACTTAAAGGTGCCACGAGAGATTTTTGCACATATATATATAGTGTATGTATAATGAGAAGACAAGTGAATCATCTTTTGTGGAGCTACCACTTTTTTTTTTTTTTTTTTTTGGGACGTACCAATGCAATCTTAAAGGAACAGTTCGGTCAAAAATTACAATTCAGTCATTTACTCACCCTCATGTCATTCCAAACCTTCTGTGGAGCGCAAAAGGAGACATTTTGAAGAATGTTCACGCTTCTCTCCTACATACAATGCACAAACTCTTAGAAATATAGGTTACAAAAGGGTTTTCACAGCAATTCCATATAATTACTATTTTGGGTTCCCCAAAGAACCTTTCACTGAACAGTTCTTAGATGAACAATTTGTTTTCTTTGTGTGAACGCTTTAGAAAGGAAAAAAGGTTATTTTAAATGATTAAATAACTCTTTCTGTGTGGTGGAAAGTGTATATGGCTGTTAAAGGTTCTTCGTGGAAATATAGACGCCAATAAAGAACCTTAATTGCAGGGTCAATCAAGATGCAAAATTAGACACAAATGCATCTCAAAAGTCATATGATAGCTTTGTGTCAGGAACACACTACAATTAAAACTCTTGTCGTTCACTTTCATTGTATGGAGAAGAGCAACTTGGGACATTCTGCTACATTTCCCCCCCCCCCCCCCCCCCCCCCCCCCCCATTTGTAACGAACATCATAAAGTCATGAGCAAGTGCCAAAGGTCCAGCTCCCCCTCTCTGGACGTCATGGGTGGATCTAACAGGTGGAGGGATATGGTTAGATCATCTAGCTCCACCCACATTACATCCAGGGAGTGGGAGTTGGAAATCATGCTCCACCCACTGGCTCTGCACTGAACAGCCGCTCATCATGAGGGTGACATTTTATTTTTATATGAGCTGTCCCTTTAATTCAAAGTGACCTAAAATGCACTTTGAGACAGCAGCCACGAGGGTTCTGTTTTTTTTTTTTTTTTTTCTCATCTTAAGATGTCCGTGCTTTTACTTGTCTGAGGACTTTTATACTAGGTGCCATGTTATCTTGAATTAATGCCAGTGCTCAAACACTATGGGTGCCTTTCAAATGTTTAACAAATCTTAATGGACAAGTTATGGCATCAGTTATAGAGGCCAACTATTTTTTGTACAGACCAGGATTATGTGGTCGTCACATATTTCCCTTTGTGGGGTAGTATTCAATTCTTGAGTTGTAAGACTCATTTGATTTTTTATGTGTTCTGAAAAATGTGTTAATTTAAATGCACGCAAAGCTAAAATTATGTCATTCAATCATGTTTTCATGCACTGTTAACTTATGGATGTTGGTTTTTTTAATTTAGGGTGGACTCATGTAATTAGGACCTTTGTTGAGTCATCTCAGTGTCAAAAATGTAGCGTGTTTTACCTGAATTCACCCTACTTTTGAAAGTAAAGGATATTTCTTTGTAAATATTGTACAGTTTTATGTTTGTAATGTCGAATTTAGAATAATAAAGTGAAGTGTGGTCAACAGCTTTGAAGAATTTGATGTTTCCTCATTCAAGGAGATAGGAGCTGTACTTGCATGACTGAAATATTTGCCCGAGAGGCGTTTCAAGGATGGCCGCCGAGTGAAATGACTTGCCTTAAAGGAACTTTGGTTTCGTCAATGACCCATCAAAACAAATGTGAATATCCAAGCAAAAAAAACAACAACAAACAAACAAACACAAGTTAACAAACCTTTATTTCTCATAGTGATATATTTATTAGTTTATTCTTTACAATCCAGAGAAATCTACTGCGGTGCATAGTTATGATAAGGGAACATTACATGTTTTTACAAAGGGAAATTTAAAGACAAAAGCTGTACATACATATATTTCTTTAAAATGTTCTCTTTTTTTCTGAGTACATGACGTGTCTATAAGCGTTTAAAGTGCTCAACCAGAGCCGGTTTTTCACAAAACTATTAATCAATGCTATTCATTCAGATCTTTTTACCTTTTGTTTAGCCAGTTCCTTTACAATGTACAGAAGAGAGAAGTGAAATGAAAGGAGCGTTCTCCTGGGTGTGCTGATGGGTGGTACAGCAGGGCTTGTGTTTAAGTAGCTTTGAAAGTTGTATCCTTTAGGCTGTTTTCTTGGTTTACATATAGGAATAAAATCTCTTAAATTTGTCTAAGTCTATTTAGTGCACAAAGAATACTTGTGCATATCTGTAAAATATAAACTTTAAAACTCTATATGTTCTCATACAATGGCTAGGTTTGGATTAGCATGCTAGCAGTCTACTAGTACTACTTTTTACAGTATGCAATATGCAGATTTTTAAATGCGTGAGATTCCTACCACATTTGCTTACGTGTTCAGTATGCATGTGCCATTATTGTTTAAACTATTCAAACTAGTTTTTTGGGAATTGAAAAATAAAATATAAATATTATATGAAGACCTATAGCTTAAAAAAACAGTAATGTTGACTTGGCTAAATGAAGTAAAATCAAAATGGAAATTTAAAATGTAACTCAACATATTAATAAATGTAGTAATAGTATAAATATTAGAATTGGTATCCCACAATGCAATGCACCCAACATAACTAGTGGGATTGATTTTAAAATGTTCTGGATTTATTTCTATACATTTTTGACACAAAATGTTATTAAAAAAATAAAAAAAGTTTTATTTCCAACTGGATGGCATTTAGTGAATTAAATTTAAGACTTAAGTCATGTGAAAACAGTGAAGCATAATGCATACTGTTTTGCATACTATTTAAAAAAAGTGCACAGTATTCAATGTATACTGTGCAGTATGCAGTAAGCAGTAAACGTCTGAGCAGTGTTGGGGTGAGCTAATGCATTACAATATTGCGTTACTCCCTAGAAAAGGAACTAATTGCATTGCTTAGTTACCTTTCATAGAAATGTTACGCTACTTTTGCAGCACTTTTTCTGATCTGGGCTGGGCTTGATTTTTTGTTTGTTTTTTTAATACACAAAAATACAGTTTTGGCAACTGTAAAGGCCCTTTCACACCAAAAGTGAAATGAATAAGCCTCAGGCTGAAGGAAACAATATATAAACAACAAAAATTATCTTCAAAAAAAGTTACATTTGATCTTCAAAAGTCAGCTGCAAAGACATTGGTGAATAAAGTGAGTTTAAATACATAACGTATATTTGTGTATTTTAACATATTTCATTAATGCAGGTTTGTGTAATATTCTGAGTTTGGTAACTTACGTTAGTCATTTGAAAAAGTAACATAATATTTTGTTTTAAAATGGGAAAGTAATGCGCTACTTTAGTTACTATTACGTTACTTGTAGTGCTTTACCCCCAACACTGCTTATTTGCCATTCCAAACGTAGCCAGTGTGACTGGAATCATTGAATCATTTAAAAACGTTGGAAGTCTTAAAATCCACTAGAGGGAGACAGAGTGTCTTGGAATGTGTCGGAGCACACAGCAGTCCTCACACTCTCTTGGCTTGGCAGTGAGTGCGAGTCACCCAGGCAGTGAAATCCAGTTTTTGTTTCTCTTGGAAATCCATTATTTTGTAAGTCAACTTTACAAAATGGCAATCTGCTCCCGAATAGGATCAGATCGAAGAGAGCCAAACTCTCGAGTGAATACAAGTACAAGAATTTTAAAAGAGTGCAAGTGGTTTTGGACAACCCACGTATGTAGAACAAATTCTCCCTGCAAAACACAGAGGAACAACTGCGCACGTAAAGCACATTTTATATTCCAAATCCCATATTTTCTTTCTACCCAGATCAAGCAGTCTGCCTGAAAATGCAGCTGTAGATTTTTACCCTAAATATGTGACATGCATTTTGAGTAAGTAAAATGTATACACTTTTGATAGCACATAACATGTTGGCCTGTTTGGATGAGTATGCTCTTTTTATGATATAAATCAGATATTTCCCTTTAGTTTTCCCTGCCATGGCCCTTCAGATCCAGAGAGAAACGCAGCCTGCATGACGTGTGCAGATTCATGGCTCATGGATGGAGTGCTGCATTGCAACACTGCAGCTATGCAGCCTGCTCAGACATTACTAACCGAACACAGATTTGGCTGAGCTGAGCCAACCATTTCAGCAGACATAAGCAAACAGACCAAGAGACGGAATATCTGTGTCTATCCACACAGCTACGCACTATACCAGTGGTTCTCAACTGTCTGCCAACCAAATCAAATGGAGCCAAATGGATCACATGTCTGGTTTTACTGCACA
This sequence comes from Phoxinus phoxinus, assembly GCF_949152265.1. Taxonomy (NCBI): domain Eukaryota; kingdom Metazoa; phylum Chordata; class Actinopteri; order Cypriniformes; family Leuciscidae; genus Phoxinus; species Phoxinus phoxinus. Next base: position 34,645,410 of record NC_136879.1, on the reverse strand, counting down.
ACAGCAGGAAAAACAGTTTCACAATTCGATATATAACTACAAACAGCTACAAAAATAGCCAAATAATCACGTTAGAATAAAGTTAGGAGGAAAAGAAAAAGAATTCTGTGGTATTTTGACACACCACTTGGTAAAAGGTATAGTCAAGATTTCTACACAGACAGGTTGTTAAATACGTCATTTAGATCTTCACGCAGTTCATGGAAATATGAACAACTTTCAGTAATTTGATTCTGAAGGCATTGTTTACTGTACAATAAGCATTATTTCTTACGCCGCTTGATGTCCAGTGAAAAGCAAAACCAGTTGAGAACCACCATACTATACTAATCAATAAATATCTGATTTTAATAAATGCAAAAAATCATTATGAAACAAGATATATATATATATAAAATCACAAAAAATTAGCAGAACAGGAATCGGGTTAACATAATTGCTTAAAATAGCTAAATAATAAAAAAGAAGCTCGACTAAAAGTTCAAGTTGCTCATTTGCACACGACAGTCCATTCTTGAGAGCCTATACAGCCTTTTTTTTTTTTTTTTTTTTTTTTTTTACAGTATTGCTGATCTACGTAATCTCCTTGTTTATCGTTCAATCCATAAATACACTGGCTGAAAAATGACAAAAGGCAACAAGCCGTAAGAAGCATAACATTAAAAAAATGAATCAAAGAGGCCATGTGAACAGCTCAACAACAGTTAGGACACTCAACGCTAATCACATGACTGTACAGTGCATCTGACAGACAGAGCGGCACCAAAACCTTTCTCCAAATCATGGCTTATTTTGACACATTTACGGACACGATTTAAAGGGATTAAATGAAAACTGTCAATAAACACTTTTCGGATTTCATACCGCTCTGTCAAAAGCATCCCAAACAGTTGAGATTGCCGAAGCCCCCTGATTTCTAAAAGAGAGTCAAGTGATTTGGAAGACTGCTAATATGTGCACATATAAGAGATACAGCCATTCAAAGAGACTAATTATTCCTGTTCTCCTATTCGTAATATCACCACTGCAGCTATTCAACTACACAATCAAATATCCTGCGATAAATTCGACATCGCACTTCGCTCTACATATACAATGCGCATTCAAAACATATATCTTTATGAATAAAGTGCCCAGAAACAACCCCTCTGAATTTGCCATAACTACAACCACTGTGTACATTCATCTTTGGGTTATGGCGGAAGACTAGTGAGGGTTTCATTGCATTTTTGCTGAACAATCGCAGGAGTGACATTCATCACATGTTATGAATTTGTCAAAATATTTATACTTAAACCAGATATGGCTATGAGCGAGAATTGTGCATTTATGGGGTTTCCAATACAAAAGGAAAGGGGAAGACAAACAAATCTAGATGGAGGCAACAGCTAATTTCATCCACCGTTCCACTAGCAGTTCTGTTTTGGCACTTCAATCTTAAATAACTCCTGAAACATTTGGAAAGTTGGCTTGTTTTGATAAACAGAATTCGCTTTAACATACAAAACAAAAAGTATTTTCTGCTATTTTTGTGTTTTCGTAAGTTAGCATCAAGCTAATCTGATCTATGAGAAGATTTGAGAGGTTCACGCTAATGCTAGTCACATGTAAGTAGCCACTGAGAGGCATGTGAGGTATTATTACAATACATTATATTTTGTCACAAACGTTTTTCACTTGTTTATGTATAGTATGATGACGTGAAAACAGTATTCTTAGCGTAGCATCTGTGAGGACTGGTGCAGGTTAGCGCACAGAGGTTGCTAGCTTGCTCGTTCAGATGTCAAAAGTCAATGTTAGCAGTTAGCATCGATGGTGGTATGGTGTCCTGTGGAGTCTGCATGATGTTATGAACTAGCGAGGGTGATGTTGTATACGACACAGATTGATCAGTCATGTTTAGATCACGCGAGGAAAGACGGGAGAACACGATTCGGAGAAACGGATACATAGTACACTAGATGTACTGTATAAAACATTCACATGCATTAGGGAAATTTTTGTTGAAAGCAGCATCAGAAGATCATTCATTTACAGGGAGTTGGTTTCTGGGGATTGTCTTTATATTGGTGTTTATTTTTTTATTTTATTTTTTTTTAGATTTTTTTTTATGTGAGCATTGTATAATTTATTTCTACAGCATTTGAAGGCTCCCAGGAAGCATGTGGAGCTTGAAGCGTTTACAGGCACCTGTGTTTTATCTAAAGCAGAAAACATGAAAAAATAAATGAATAGAATAAACTGTGCTTGGCTGGATCCTGTATATACACCCCTTATCTGCATCTCTGGTAAGTCTTTCTTCCCCCTTCTGACCCTTTAAAGAACGCTATTAGACATGAAGAATACTCTACGCAACCTAATTTTCACACACGAAATGTGTCAGAACACAATTCACAGTGAACGCCAAGTTAGTGTTGTATTATCAGCATTGCCACAAGGGGTGCTATTGCGTAGAGTGTGTTTCTGGTCTTCAAGTGCACTCACATCCTGCTCTTTAGGACTCATTATCACTTGTAAAATTGGTCGGAAAGGTTAATAATCAGAATCGGTTAGCTGCTTGAATTGGAGGTAAACATATCCCAATGTCAAGAGGCACCCATGGTTTTAATGCGTAAATTATGTTTAGTATTTTTCCATAGAGGCGTTTGCTTTGTTACTGACTTGTCAACTTGTGAGTGACTCCACCTCAGGATCGTTTGGAATGCAGTGTGAAGAAGATGTATAAAGTTGCACAGGAAAAGTTGATCTGAAAAACATTTCGTTACGTGGGTCTTGTGCTGTCGAGCATTGAAAGGATAGGGCAGTTTGTGAAGAAGGCAGTGTGAGTGTGCTGTGTCTCACAGACAAGATAGAGCAGAATGCAAGCACACCAAAGCGTCACCCATGCTTTCTGTCCAACAAAGGGTATGTGATCCAGCCTGCAGCACTTCATATTTTCCCTCAAGCACAGTCTAAAATATATGATGACATATTTATATATAGCGATTTTCTCATGAGATAAAGAGAACAAAACTGTCCATTGTTACGACTTTCTTTCAATCTGTTATAGTTATGCATGTGTACATATGCTCACATCACATATGTACACATACATGCTGTTTTCATGCCTTTGGTGTTGGTTTGCTGTCTGCTTTGGTTCCCTGGAGGCCATTTTCTGTATTGTCATTCCCTGAAGAGCTCACAAGGCACTCTTTACTGTAGGAAAGAGGGAAAAAAAGACATAGACGTTGTAGGACATTGTAACTTTACCTTGACATACAAATGTCAAGTTATCTGATGTTTAAGGTGTGGTCACATTTACTGGCGTTCTGAGAATTTTCAATAGTCATGCATTTCAGGAATACATGAGATTGGGAAATCTGCGTAAGGACAAACGGGTTTTACCCATGTCAATTTCACAACTGACTCAAGCTGATCACATGGATTCACCAAGCTGACCAACCAGTTCAGTTCTGTGTGAGCTTTGCTTCATGATCACCGCTCTACTGACAACAGACAATGGCCCTTCTATTGCCCATGACATTTTTGAAAATGTGACCGCACCCTATATCCCTTATGACGTAATTTCATGTTTTTATGTTTTATCATTTTAAACTACTTCATAGAGTTTAAAAGTAAAAGACTCTTTTAATGAGAATGTGTTCTTAAGAATGATTCGGGATTGTAATTAATTTTATTTCAGACAGAGGATCAAGAGATATGTTGTCCTGTGAGGGATGACCGCTATCACCATTACCCAGAATGCCTTGTTATTGACATTTACTCAAAATGACAGAATGATATTTATTGACATTTGCTCTGGTCTCACAGGGAGTTTTATAACAGTCACCATGTCGAAGTCACCAGAAGAGCACTGGACCCTAGAGAGTCGCTTCTGTTAGTGTGCAGCACACATGCCACTATTTACAGAGAACAAAAGGGAAGATGACTCTGCATATTTTTTTTGTGATGTTGCAAACCACTGCCCATTGTATATCTATCTATCTATCTATCTATCTATCTATCTATCTATCTATCTATCTATCTATCTATCTATCTATCTATCTATCTATCTATCTATCTATCTATCTATCTATCTATCTATCTATCTATCTATTGATTTATAAAGAAAGCAGATGTTAATTCTGACTGGGTGTGTTTTTTTTTGTGTGTGTGTGTAGGCTAGTCCATATATAAGAATTGACTTCAAATCTACTTAACTCTTTCCCCGCCATTGATGAAATTTTCCGGCAATCCATGTTTTCACTGTTATATTGAAGGGGGCTCTATTACACATGCTCTGAAAGTACAGAATCTCCAGATCAAAACACAAGTGAAGAAGAAGCAGAAACAAGAGATAGAATCATTGCTGACGTGCAAGTAATCCGGGTGTAGTCTTTGAAAAAAACGTGATTTCCTCAGCTTTTTGTTCAAAATGTTGCTTTTTTTAAAAATGAAACTTACCCACATTCAAGTGTTAATAAAAAAGAATGCATGGCGCTAGAATTAAATCATGCATTCTTAAGCAGAGGCTTATATATTCTAGAGCAGAGGCTCTTTTCTTTCTTTTAATAAATAAATAGCGTGTTCAGATATTCATACAACAAAATATTCTGGGGGCCATGAAAAATGTGTAAAAACGATTTAAAAAAAATGCTGGCGGTGGCTGGCAACTTAAAAAAATGCTGGCGGGGAAAGAGTTAAAAGTCTATTTAAGTATACAAATGAATACCTAAATAGGAACATAGTAGTATACTTGAAGTGAAAAAATAACATGAATGCAAATAGTAAACAATAAGTATGATGTTATGTTCCCTTAAAGAAGACTTGCAGAATAGAGCTAGCCTAGAAATCTAGACGCACCCTAGCGGCAGCTCATTTTATTTTGCCGCCAGGGTAGTCTAGCAACTCTCTGTTGGCTTTCAAGCTGGAAAAAAACAAACTCTAGTCAGGCCAATCACATACGACTCGATATAGAGTCGACAGGCGGGCTTTACATAATGACGATGTTGCGACGGTTCCCTGCTATTTGAAAACGAAGAATGGCTGCTGCTGCTGGCGAACAGCGGTCTTTCGAATTGGCTTTGGCCGCGACTCTGGAGGACTTGGAGTTAAGCTTTTCTTTGAGAAAAGAACAAAGAACGGCACTTAAGTCATTCTTAAAAAAGGAAGATGTGTTAGGAGTTTTGCCGACCGGATAAGGGAAAAGTTTAATATATCAACTAGCTCCGCTGGTTGGTTGGTCCGTTGGTTAATTGTATCACTATCCTATTACATGCAGAGGGATTTGAAAGACAACCGTTTATCCCGTCCCTCGGATTGAGCCCTGCCAATGATGAGTTCCCAGACCTAGATGGGTCGGGCTTGCCAGTCTAGAATAGAGCAACTAAACTACTAGTTTACTGAGAGAGTATACTAAGTTCAAAGTGTACTTTCATAAACTAAAAAAATGTGCTACAAGTATTTAACTAGTAAACTGTCAGTATATAAGTTCGCCTGTAGTATAGTTGCGGTACAAACGAAAAAATATTTGTCAAAATAGTTGTGTACTCAAAGTTTACACTTAAAGTATACTAATAAGTATACTTTTATACACTAAAAGTGTGCCAATTTAGTCCTGAGTAGTATTGAAATAGTACACTTACAAGTATACTACTTGTACATTGATATTAGTATACTTACTACATACTTAATACATACTTACTACAAAAATATACTTGAACTTTACTTGAGTATTCTTAATAAAATTAACTTGAAGTACACTTATTTTTTTGTAAGGGATGCATCTTAACACACAACAAAGGGCAGGCTAAAATTCTTTGAATACATTATAATCTAGCTGTAAAAAGTAAGGGAACATTCATTACTGTGGGGATTTTGACTCCGGATAAAACCGACTTACTTCTTCTCCTGGACCTGGCTTAGAACGGCGAGGACGACAGCTTTCACCACCATTATGAGAATGATCAGGCCTATGACCCCTCCGAGCACGGACACAATGATTGTGGTCAATGTGTTGTCCACCTCTCTCACTGCAAAGACAAACACGTGTCGAGATGCTTTGAGTGCTATAACACATCGTGAAAAAACACACGGTTTAAAATACATATAATTACCCTATAGTGAAAAATAAATATATTAAGCACTTTAGTTATTATCCAGAAATAGTGCTGAGGTCCAACTAAAAATACGAGGTATGAACTGAAACATCTGGTTTGTTTCTGCTAACAGATGCTGTAAGGGCAGAATTTCCAAACACAACTTTTGCCTACAACGCAATAACAATGAGCAATTTGCAAAAAAAAATATTTAATTTGTTAAATATTTAAGTACTACTTCAGTCATTTATTTTTGTTGAATCCTCTGTTGACCTGTTATGATTAAATGTACAATATAATAACCCGTATATTAGTTCTACGGTTGAGTATACAAATAATATAGCCTGGTAAAAGTTTACAGGAAATGTGTTTAGAGTTGCAAAAAAAAAAAAATCATGAAGAAATATCAGGTAGGCTATAAATTCAGATTTTGCATGGTTGCAAAGCAGCTTTACTTACATATAGAAAGTTACAGAAGTATATGTTATTATAAAACAAAAAACAAAAAAACAAACCTAGTCAGTTAGTTTGAAATGGTGAAAGAAGATGTATTACTAATACACTCCAATGCACATACTGTAATACACTCTTCCCATTACTTTAATGGCCCGTTGCACTTTGAAATGTGGACTGCAACCTTTTGGCCTGTCAAAATATTATGAATTATTAAACTAATTATTCAAATGACCCTGTCCAGTTCACAAAATTACACAAAAATGTTACAGTAAATGTCAAACAAATTCACAATCATTTCATTGTGTTTTACATCAGGAGCAGACTGCAGAATATGGAGAGTTGAAGCGTTCAACTTGTGTCTGCTGGCTTAATTTCTTCTAATTTCTTCATTCTAATTGAGACTATTCTCGCCGAATTGTGATATAATTTATGCTGTCATTGATAGAAAAATCTGTTTGCTTATATTAGTATAGAAAGAACACAAATTATCCGCAGTTTTGCTTGCATATATGCCGTGGTGGCGCAATGGTCAAAATGAGTGAGCTTGTGTGGCAGCGATCCAGGTTCATATCCAGTCCGTAGTGGTTCTTACATCGATGTACTGGTATATACAGGGTGTTCGTAAACAAAAGGGTGAACAGGTGTAACAGTATACAAAACACACACATACACAAACAACGACCAACACTGAAGACTGAAAACAGAGGAACTAAATACACAGAGATAACAAACGAAATGATGAGCAGCTGTGGTGGAGGATTAGTGTCCATGGTGACTGATGAGTGGCGGGAAAATAGAACAAAGGAAACACATGATTGAAGACAAACAAACTAAAAGTCCATGAAGGTGACAAACTGAACATAAACGTGACATCCATAGTGGTTCCTACACCAATGTACATGCTGTTTCCATAGTCTCACTAATGTTCACCGGAAGTTAGGCCTATACTGGATGTGTCAGTAAAAGGCAAAATCTTAATCTGTGCCATTACTTATGAAGATTACTTTATTGTATTTGAAGCACACAATAATGATGCCAATAGCACACTTCTTGCAGTGTACTGTAATTGAATTGCAATTGTAATGTCACCAAAACACATTTGAAGTTTATGCTGAGTGAATCCTGCATTTCAAAATGTAAGTAAAAGTTGAACTTCAGCACTACTTTTGGAGAACTAAAATGCATTTAGTATAAAATTAGTTGTTCCAATTTAACAGACTTTAAGTATACCAATTTTATCAATTGTGCTTAAAGGGATACTTCACCGATTAACATTAAGCTTTGTATTAGTAGAAACCGGTAGTATTTTCAAATGACCGTGCTTCCCTCCCTCATGTCCTCCTGAGACGTGAGATTTCTGTATTATGTGTCTGTAAAAAAAACTTAGATTACGTAAAAATCGTCATTTAGCGTCAGAGGCTCTTTTAGCCAGAGGCTAGAGACTACAGCCAGTAGTAGGTGCTGTTTCGCATGTTTTCAACCCGCCCACATGGAGGTGGGATCTCACTCACAGAATGTACAAATAGTGTCAGCCATCTTTTTTTTTTAAGCTAAGCTAACAGACTCTTGCTCTGTGGAGAAAGCTGAGTAGTAGGCTAACCACAATGGTGGAAAGTAGTTTTGAAGATGACATGGCAGAAGGGGATTTTGATGATCTGGTGCACGAATCCGATGCCCGTGGCGAGCCTGTACGATACCTGTTCGATACCTGTACGATACCTGTACGAGCCGCAATACAGCGAGGAACAGTTGCGGAAGAGGTGGCCGGAGCAGCTGCTGCAGCAGAGGAGCAAGACCTGTTTGTATTTAAATTAATTTATCAACTAAATCGTCACGGAGACTCACGATAAAACGGCGTCTTTTCAGTTTCGAGTCAACTAGTAACCTAGTTGTATCATTTCTTCCGATACTGCCCTCTGTAACCGGTAGGCGTGGCTTGGGAGTGGCCTCGTAGGGTAGCGAAGCAAGTGCATTCTAGGAGTTGTTGTCTTTCATCCACATGAGCCAAAAATAAATTTTCTGGCTTTTCTCAGTCTAGAAGGCACCAACTTCTAAAATAATTTCACATTTCTTCTACATAAATGAGCCAATTTAAATAGACATTCATCTTTCCAGCGGTGAAATATCCCTTTAAGTATACTATTTTTTTCACTATAAGACCTTTTGTAAAACTGAGAATGGAAACTTACATTCGTCCACCACATAAAGCGTGAAGATGGCACTATGGTTGCGTTCCTTCTCCTTAGGGTTGCGGGCGAAGCAGATGTACTCTCCCTGGTCCTCGAAGGTGACGTTATGCAGTAAGATGGAGATGTTATTTTTCTTGCTGGAGCCGACAAACTCCACCCGCTCATGATAGATTTTTACGTTAGGTTCTACTCCTTCTGCTGGGATAGTGGCCTCACAAAGCTGAGGGAATAGATCACGGGAATAGGTCACCGTATTAGAAAAAAACATCAAACTAAGTGCCATGTAGTTATTTTTGCTTGAATTCACATTTTCAAGATAAATATTTCTCAAAATATACACTGTTTAAGTGGGTCATGAATTGAGGAATCACATTTTCCTTGAGCTTTTGACACATAAGAGGTCATCATAATATAGGAATTTATCATTTCAAAACTTCCTTGTTAGTCCCAAAAACATCTTTTATTGAAACCAAGCTCAGAAACCGACTCGTTTTGGAATGTGGCGATTTATGACGTCATAGATATTTGAAAGAAAGCCTCTGCAGAAAAAGATCAACGCCTACTTCATCATCGCAACTTTGGCCCCGCCCACTGGCGTGCTAGTGAGATGACGAGGATAGAAGAGCGATACAGGATCACTTGACTAAAAATAACATTACCTTCCAAAGGAGCCTAATGCTAGGAATGTGGTTATTTATGTTCAACAATATGAATATCTCAGTTGAGCATTATTTATTTGTATTCTGTACATTTCTTTGTGAATTCTGTGAATTCTTTGCTAAATCAGTCGCAGTTTTGGTGCAGGCTTTGCAAACAGACTTTTACGATATGGACTCGACAGTAATGCCACAACATGTAAGTAACCATGTTCATTCTAATACCTGTTCCCTTTCGTTGTCACTTCGAGTTACGTCGAATGACGACGAATGGGGTTCGCTTAGAAGCCTATCCTCTTCGAACAGTAATAAAACGAGCCAATGGCAAGCAAATGCCATGGGTCTGCTGAATTTGCATAGCGTAACTCCGCCCCACAGTGTGGGTATATAAGGAAGTGAGCCGGCAACATGCAGATATGTTTTCGCTTTCGGAGCCAAGTTTATTCTTCACTCCACAAGCCATCCTGAGTATCATCTCTATATTCCTCTTCGAGACGAGCTTCCCTCCAGGTGTTGGTGTGACAGCGAGTTCCAGCGAGTGCACATTCCCTGCGATCTGAGCAGTGATCTGCCAGTGTGTGTGTGTTCTCTCCCTGGTCGCTTCAGCATCTGCGGGGATCTTCCTTCTCTCTAAAAGAGCAAAGCGCGTGGCACGTCTTTTTAAAGATGCATCGCCCGTGCCCTTCTGGTTGTGGTCACTGGCTGTCTGATTTAGATGGGCACAATCGCTGTTTTGCGTGTTTGGGCTTAGAGCACGCCAAAGCAGCGCTTGTGGATGACTCATGTTTTCATTGCGGAAACATGACCATCGCGACACTACGGTCGAGACTCAGTGATCTCGAAAGAGTGAGAGTCCCCTCATCCACACCCCGATCTACCAGCTCTAGTGGCGGGAGCGTAGACCACCCTGTCGGTTGCTGTACGCTACTGTCGCGGTATTGTCTGAGCGGACTAGTACGTGCTGGTTCTTGAGCAGCGCCCGGAAGCGGTGCAGAGCGAGACGTACTGCCAGCAACTCGAGGCAATTGACATGCCATAGGCGGTGGGGACCTGTCCAGGAGCCCGCGGCAGCATGTCCATTGCACATGGCACCCCAGCCCGTGGAGGAGGCATCCGTTGACACAACAACATGCCTGGAAACTCGTTCTAAGGGCACTCCGGCCCGTAGAAAGCTGAGGTTCGTCCACGGGGAGAAGGTCTGACGGCAGGTCGGAGTAACTGGTACTCGGAGCTTGCCCTGGTGCCATGCCCACCTCGGGACTCGATCGTGAAGCCAGTGCTGAAGCGGTCTCATATGAAGTAATCCGAGCGGCGTTACCGCGGCTGCAGATGCCATATGCCCCAGGAGCCTCTGAAAAAGTTTCAGTGGAACCGCACTCTTGCCCTCGATTTGTCTCAGGCAAGTCAGCAGTGACTGTGCGCGCTCGCTCGTAAGCTGCGCGCACATGGCGACCGAGTCGATTTCCATACCGAGAAAAGAGATCCTCTGCACGGGGCAGAGTTTGCTCTTCTCCCAGTTGACCCGAAGGCCCAGACGAGCTAGGTGCCGGAGCACTAGGTCCCTGTGTTCGCAAACCTGGTCCCGAGAGTGAGCTAGGATTAGCCAGTCGTCGAGATAATTCAGGATGCGAACCCCGTGTTGCCGTAGCGGCACAAGGGCTGCCTCGACGACCTTCGTGAAGACGCGAGGAGACAGGGCCAGCCCGAATGGGAGAACCGCGTACTGGTATGCCTGCCCCTCGAAAGCAAACCGTAGGAACGGTCTGTGTCGAGGAAGAATGGAGACATGAAAGTAGGCGTCCTTCAGGTCGATCGCTGCAAACCAATCCTGTGGCTGCACACATTCGAAAATGCGCTTGGCCGTGAGCATCTTGAACGGAAGCCTGTGAAGGGAACGCGCAGATCCAGGTTTTCTTGGGGACAATGAAGTAGGGGCTGTAGAAGCCGGACCTCATTGCGGCTGGAGGGACGGTCTCGATCGCACCCTTCGCCAGCAGGGTGGCGACCTCCGCTCTCATGACAGGGACTCGTCCCATTGCGCCCAGTTTTACTCCCTGACCGAGGGCACGCTCGGCACGGACGCTCTGGCGCACAGCTGGCCCCGGGGCCTCCGCAAGTATGCGTTTCCCCCAGTGAGCCTTCTTGCACAGACCCTGTGCAAGATCAGGGAGGACGAGGAGCAGGTCATATTGGTTGCGCCACACTGGCCCACCCGAACCTGGTTCTCCGAACTTGTACTCCTCGCGACAGCACCTCCCTGGCCAATTCCTCTGAGGAAGGACCTCCTTTCTCAGGGACGGGGCACCCTTTGGCACCCTCGCCCCGATCTTTGGAACCTCCACGTGTGGCTCCTGGACGGGACGAGGCAGGTTTGAGTACCCTACCACCAGCGGTGGTGGCTACCATCACTTCCGCTAGAGCATTGTCCACTAGACATGCCTACGCGTTGAAGTGGAACCTCTTCGTCTCTTGGTGCTCTTCTCACTCAGAAGACCCCAGATCATGCCCAATCAGTGTTGTGCTTTCCTTCCTGCAGGATGGGTTGGAGCGAAGGCTGTCTCCCTCCACCCTGAAAGTATATGTTGCCTCTATCGCCGCACATCACGACGCAGTTGATGGTAAGTCCGTGGGAAAGCACAACCTGGTTATCAGGTTCCTGAGAGGAGCAAGGAGACTACAGCCTCCTCGCCCTCCTCTCGTTCCCTCTTGGGACCTCTCAGTGGTACTAACTGCCCTGCAGAGTGCTCCCTTTGAGCCTCTGCAATCAGTGGAGCTTAAGTTCCTGTCAATTAAGACAGCGCTCCTGGTTGCTTTGGCCTCCATCAAGAGGGTAGGGGACCTGCATGCATTTTCTGTAGACGAAGCGTGCCTGGAATTCGGGCCGGCCTTTTCTCACGTGATCCTGAGACCCCGGCCTGGATATGTGCCCAAGGTTCCCACCACTCCCTTCCGGGACCAGGTGGTGAACCTGCAAGCGCTGCCCCTGGAGGAGGCAGACCCAGCCTTGGCATTGCTCTGTCCAGTACGCGCCCTCCGTGCTTACGTAGACAGAACGCAGTGTTTCAGGACCTCAGACCAGCTCTTTGTCTGTTATGGTGGGAAGCTGAAGGGAAGGGCTCTCTCCAAGCAAAGGCTGTCTCACTGGATAGTGGACGCCATTGCTTTGGCTTACCAGCAGCAAGGTCGACCGTGCCCCCTTGGTGTGACGGCCCACTCCACCCGGAGTGTGGCCTCCTCTTGGGCTCTAGCGCATGGCGCCTCGCTAACAGACATCTGCAGAGCTGCAGGCTGGGCGACACCCAACACATTCGCCAGATTCTATAATCTTCGAGTGGAGCCAGTGTCCTCCCGAGTACTCGCTTCAACCAGCCGGTGCTAGGACCCGCTCAGGTGTCTTCGCTTGCTCGCCATTCCACTCCACGGACTGGATACGTGCGATATTCTCCTCAGGTGAGCCTGATAAGCCCTGAGTTCCTCCAGCGCTGTTGACGTCAACGCCAGAGTTATGCCTCCGGCAGCTTTCGCGTTGGCTAGGTGCCACCATGTGCATGGTTCCCCCGCTGGGCGACCCCCACGTGTGTATTTCCACTGTAAGCCTCCTTCGAGCATGTGTCTTTCCCTTGGCAAGCCAGTCTGCCACCCCTGGGGTTGAAATACTCCACCCTACGGGCTGGACACCCCAGTGTTCTCCGTATGCACCCCCCTCCGGGTCTTATGTGTATTCTTAAGCCCTCCCTTCGGGCAGGCACTGATTGCATATTTCCACTGTGATATGCTTCCCAGTGTACCTTGGTATTCCTGTGTTAAGTAGGAGTCCTTCGTCCGTGCTAGTCTCACGACAGGGAGCTCAGACTTACGCAGGGCACTGGAAGACAGCCGAGGTGGCGTGATTGGACTGGGAACCCCATTCGTCGTCATTCGACGTAACTCGAAGTGACAACGAAAGGGAACGTCTCGGTTACGGATGTAACCCTCGTTCCCTGAGTAGGGAACGGAGACGTTACGTCTTCCTGCCACTTCCGCTGTACCGCTGGAACAGCCTGAGTTCAGCTTGGCTCCTTCAGCGAAGAAACATATCTGCATGTTGCCGGCTCACTTCCTTATATACCCACACTGTGGGGCGGAGTTACGCTATGCAAATTCAGCAGACCCATGGCATTTGCTTGCCATTGGCTCGTTTTATTACTGTTCGAAGAGGATAGGCTTCTAAGCGAACCCCATTCGTCGTCATTCGACGTAACGTCTCCGTTCCCTACTCAGGGAACGAGGGTTACATCCGTAACCGAGACGATCTGTGACCAGTGATTTCTGATAAGTAGTGGTTCATGTACAGTCAGATGTTCTTTGTCTCAAAATCGTTTTTTTGCTGTTTGCGTCAGTAAAACAAATGGTCAACTTCACATTGTTTGATGAAAATAATCTGTTATTTAAACAGTTAATATATATATATATATATATATATATATATATATATATATATATATATATATATATATATATATATATATAATGTAACAAACTAATAATTTGTTTACAGATGTCACCATTTTACAATAGCCACAATAGCTATGTATCATTGCTTTGACACAGAATGCTTTCAAATTACACAACATCTTACTTTTCTCACAAAACCACTGCCAAAACTATATACAGGCTCATTTGCATGTTTATATGCTCTTTGCAAAACTTTTAAACTAACTTTCAAAACCTAACATAATACAATGTACAAGACAGTAATTTGCAATGTTTCTACACTAAAACCATATTGAAATAAATTCTAAAAAGTCATAAAATGTCATACTAAACACATTAGACGTGGCTGAACACCTACACGTGTTTAGTCTTTCAATGTCATTACCATCTATACAAAACAGAATACAACTTAGGAATCATTTTGTAATGTAATGTAAACATGGACCATGTAACATACACTGCAGTGAATTCTAAAGAGTCAAGAGCTGTCATTTTTGTTTTGTGAATAAATATGAGATAAATACTGTGTAATGGTAGATGTTGTTAGTGTTGTTTTATGAGTGACAAACTGTGCTTATTGGTTGACAACTTTTGCTATAGTATTAGGGAAGAATGAGTTGATTTGATATCCCATTTTTTATGTGAAATGAACTGCTGTGCCAAGATGAAAGTTCGATAAGAGAACTGTGTGAAGCATTATTGTGAAATGGGTAAAGAAAAAACTGTAAAAATGTTCTTCTGTTAGCATGAGCTGCATGAAATCAGTGTGATTGAGAGACGGCTGAATGTCTCACCTTAACCATTGTCCCATTGTCCTTATACTGCCAGTTGAAGTAAAGGTTTTTAATGCCTATGCAGCTGGCGTAAGTGCAGGGTAAGAGCACTGAACTTCCATTCATCACTTCAATGAAATTGACCTTCCCTGTATTCACCTCCAAAGCCTGAGCGTACCACACTCCTGAGAGACATGGAGGAGAGATGAACAACGATTATCAAGACTTGTCATCCTAACACAAACAATTTGCCAGTGATTGCGAGATACTAGTATGGTTCCCCACAAAGATGGCAGTGGTTGCACTTTATTTTACAGTATGCGCACTTACTGTACGTGTACTAAGAAAGTACTGGTTAATATAAGGTAACTACATGGGTAATGGTTAGGTTTAGGGGTAGGTTCAGGGTTAGTACCTATTTATTACCCAGTTATTGTAATTACTATATTAAGTACATCGTATGTACATGGGGAACAATTTCTGAAATCCTTGTCCTGAAATGATTTGGTCCCCATGAGGAAACCCATGTTTTGGCCAAATATGGACAAACCCAAACGTTGGTTTACATTTCTTCATTAAATTTTAAACCCAACGGTTGGGTTTTTCCATATTTGACAAAAACATGAGTTGAAACAACCCAGCTTTAATATATATATATATATATATATATATATATATATATATATATATATATATATATATATATATATATATATTCTGCTCAATCTACCGACAGACTGAAAACTCACAATCAGGGTTAATAATCAGTTCATAAATGTTGCATTCCCAATGAGAAAAAAAGCCATTCAATATGACATGCAGAGTTGTTTTCTAACCCAGCTCTGGTATTCGTAGCATGTGTTGTAGCTGAGAGCCTTTGCGGGAAGGACTATTTTTAAATGCTTCCCTCGCAGTGTTGAATTTCACAAGCATAGATAACTCTGATGTAAGCATGTAGCCAGGTTATCGTTTTTATTCTCTAAGCACAAAAATACACAGCACACACTGTTTAGGGGTGGATTACGGCCTACACATTTTTTTTCCATTAGATAGAACTATATCATATCAATACTTTTTTTGTACTGTATAATTGTAGTAGACTTAAATTCAAGTGGTTGTCCTGTGGTGCAACATGTTATAATTTATCTTAAACATTTCCCAATTATAAAGTGAAATTTAAAGTGACATGTGAAGGCCAAGTATGGTAACCCATACTTTGAGTTTGTCCTCTGCATTTAACCCATCTAAGTTAGAGCACACACATCAGGAGCAATGCGTAGTGAACACACACTGTAAACCATGGACTGTTTCTGCTGTGGCTCAGCAAAAACAGGGCAAGGGTACCTCAAAAAAAGTGAACATGACAGAGCTCGTAATAAAACAAGAATCAACATTGGCTTGGCGAGAACCTGAGGGATTTGAAATGTTCTAAAAGTGAGGCAGAGATGGCATTTTTATTACTCAACAGGCAAGTAAAGTATTTATATCGTTATAGTTGTTGTAGCGCTGTGCTGGAATATATTTTAAAAAATTACAGTGTCTATGGGTAAAACTACAGTAACGTCTTCAGCTCAGCTTGAGATCCTAAACTGAACCTAAACATCTAAACTTGGTTATATATCTGAAAGTTAGGGTAGGTAATGTTTTTCACAAACACTTTTTGTTATACTGGTTGAAACTCTCTTCACATCCTGATAGCAATCAATCATAGAAGGGGTCTAAATATTCAAATATGTCTTCTGTGGAAGTCCAAAAAATGTTTTTCAAATCATTGCATTTGGTCCGAATAATAGGATGTCCTACCTGCCTGACAACATACGTATTTGCATGCCTCCGCGCACCATCACACATCATCAGCACTTTCCAAGAGGCCATGCAGGGTTGTAGACAGACAGTAACCAATCGCCTCAAACAAACAGCAGTCATCTTTAACAGTTCCTCCTGAACCAAAACAACAAGCTAATGCTGCGTTCACACCATGTAATTACCATAAGTACGAGATGACAACCCGTGATGTTCAACCTGGAGCTGTTCTCCCCTCGGAATTATGCGTTTCCATGGCAACACTATCAACGCCGAAATTAATCTGCAGCATGAGGTCATTTAATGCTGTCTCTCGTGATGCTTTGCAGACTCTGCTCTGGCTGTCCACGTTCATGTGTTTTGAAGGGAGGGTGGGATCTTATGCTTTTAAAGCTAGCCTGCTATTGTTAGCCTCTCCAAAATTACCTACCCAAGCTTTAATCTTAGTAGTGAATGTTTTATTAGAAATAGGATAACCATATTCATCCACACAGTCACCCAGATCCAAAGCACAACCGAAACAATTTTCTCCTGCAAAATGCATGCAGTTTTGTTTTTAACCGCTAGAGGGTTAAAAGGTGCAATGTGTACCTTTAAATTAAAATCATGAATATATGAATGAAAAAATATAAAATATCATAAAATGAAAATATCGGTATTGGCCAGAATTTTTATATCACTGCAAACAATATATTTTGATATTGTGCTCTTTCATTTTTGGAGGGATTTATTTGTATATATGTATTGTGGGATTGTTTAACCATAAAGGATATATCAGAAGATAATAATTGTTCTACCTTTTAACCTGAGATAGACTTTACATCTGTGATGCCCAAAAACAGCAACTTAGGTAGAAGATTTGAGACATAGTCAAACTTAAAGCAAGCAGGTTCAGATCAAATAGCCTTGTGCGGCACTTTATATGACGCTGGTTTTATAAGGTCCAGGGTTCAAGGAAGATAACAGCCTCTTCACCAAGACCATATGCCTGCCTCCTGTCTGCTGCCTTCTGGCTATTGATCCCTGTAGCTTTGCTCATAGATGGATGACCAGCCATTATTGTGCACTTATTCATCGATGAGGCCACTCTAAAGCTCAGAGAGTTCATTTCTGAGCCTGTCATCACACTGACATTCACAGACACTGTGTGCGGGTAACTGATGCGCAAAAGATGCTGTCAAATGTTCAGCTGATGTGATCATTCTCCTCCTTTTGGAGATTTTTTTTTCTGTTGTTCTCGATCACTTTCTCTTCTAACTGTATTTTATGGTCTCTGTTAAAAGAGTTATACCACAAAGAGGTAAATTTCTAATGCTATATATGTTTTTGTGCCCAAAACAGTCATAAAGCCATAAATGTATTGTAACTAAAATATTAATAACAAGACAGAATAAAACGATTTTATGTTTAACTACAAATTTTGATGTTTGGCCTGAAAGTTTAAAGTAGTTTTAATAGCTTGAGGTTTGAAGGTTTTACTGTCAGACAGACAGAAAGAAGGTCAGATGACGATAGAAAGAACAATAAAAAATTGTTAGCATGTTTCAGCACATTTCTACCATGTTTTAGCATTAGGCCTATGCTAACCTGTTTCTACCATGTTGATAATATATTGCTTGGCATCACTAGAATGTTTGAAGACATTTTGACATGTTTTAACATAACTCGTTCCTTGCATTTTTGGCATGATGTTCTTAACATGTTTCATTGCTAAAATGTTTTAACATGTTACGAACATGATGTTTCTAGAATGCTTCTAGCATGTTTTAGCACATTGCTAATGTGCTGAGCTAACAAAAATATGTTCTAAATGTTTTGGTAACGTAAGTTTTGATTATTATTTATAATATATGGAATTCCCGATTGCACAGATTCCTATTAAACGACTAGATTTCACCTGTGATTCGCAGAACAGCGCTTAATGTGACCGCACATTTATAATATTTTTTTAAATGTTGCTTTGTAGTGTTAGCATGTTGTTAAGGCACATATTTCACACCAAATAAATTAACAGCCCTGCTATTATAGGCTACCATTAGCACAAAAAAAAAACATTAAAATGAGACACAATAGTCTATTTTAGCACATATTGCAAGGAAGTGTTTGCAAACATTCTATCCGGAAAAAGAGCAGAAGAAAGGGGAAAGCAAGAACATGTCTGTTCAATCCGGCAAATCGTTTTATTGCTTTTCATCACTCTGTTATAGAAAATGACTTAACAGTCCAGCGGTCTTGATAATTAATCCAACCAAAGCAATTGTAGAACAAGTGCTGAACAAGACTTCTCACTGCTGTGGATAGCACACCTTCAGCAGTGTGGATCCGCTTGCAACCGCTTACATTTACAGCTCAACAAAACTCTGCCCACCCAGTCATAGCGAGGAAACAGAATAGATATGATTCCAAACACCACAAGACGCAACGATAATTAAGGGGAAGTCTGCCACAATGTGCATATTCACATTTATTCATTTAGCAGACTTACGAAGAATACCAACGTTGAACCTCTGGGAAAGAAATGATGACTAAATCAGCGGATTACTTGTGTGTGTCCATCATATGACGTGGTGTGTCTAATCTACAAACTGGTTTAATTGAACGCTAACCTTAACCCTACAGTCTCCATTCCATTTCATAATTTTCACTGCCATTGTGTTTGGATAAATTCCTCAACTTAATTATTAAAACCTACAATGTTTTCATTCAATCGCTGTGGAATTTAATTAAAACCCAATCTAATTTTAGGAATTCCTGAACCCCATCTTCCTCCCTCTCTATCTCTCTGATTTGCTGAACAGTAAATGTTCGGTGGCCCATGTTATTCATTGCCTTTGTCTGCCGTGTGCCTTAGCTGTCCTTGGGGTGCTGCTATATGTTATTTATAGAGTGAATTCGGGCGCCCTGTATATTCACTCTGACCTGTTTAGCGTAGGTGACATGCCATTCTGTGTGCCATGATGGCATTATCAACAACACCAAAGCAGAATGAGAAAGTTCATGGCCACTGTTGCGCCTGGACTCTGGGTGGATTAGTGGTGCATTAACTTAAAGCTTGTTTTCAAAGTTTATAAATAGTTATGCATCGTTAAAGTAAATTTATGATCACATTTTTTTGTACAGGTATGTGTGCATAGCAGTGTTTTTTTTTTTTTAATCAGATACTACACTCTAAAAAATGCTGGGTTGTTTTAACCCAATTTTGGGTCAAATATGGACAAACCCAAACTTTGGATCAAAAATGCAATTTAAAAATGTAACCCAATGGCTGGGTTTGTCCATATTTGACCCAAAATTGGGTTAAAACAACCCAGCATTTTTTAGAGTGTATTACAGTTTTTATTAATATTTAGAATTTTATAGAACATATTTGATTTTTTATATTTTCTGTTATAATTTTTATTTTAGTTAAAGTTTTAGTAATTTTGTTGTGCATTTTTGTCATTTTCATATATTTATGTCTAATGAATCACTAAACTCAATTTTAGTTTGAATTATTTTAGTACATCAAGGCCTGGTTTCACAGACATGGTTTAGATTAAGCCAGGATTAGGCCTTAGTTAAATTATGCCATTTAAGTAGCTTTTATAAAAGTGCCTTAGAAAAAAAACACATTATAGGGGGCATCTTGAGAAATAATGGCAGTGACATATTTTAAGATATGTCAGTGCAAGTTGCTTTCAGTTAAAACATACATATCAGTCTGGGACTAGCCTTGTCTGAAACCAGGGGAACTAAATGAAAATGAGAAATGTTGCCTGGGAAACTACCTGAAATAAAATAAGTTTATTTGTTTAGTATGCTATGTGATTTGTGCGATTGATTAAAAACAAACAGTTATGCGCTGTGTGGTGAGAAGTTTGATGAAGGGTTGTAGAATGTGGCAACCAATAAAAAAAGAATTGCAGTATTTTTCTTTATTAGCTGTGAATAATGGCGTGGCGCGTCACTCACAAGGCGGCTGTAGCAGAAAAGCAGAGTCTGACAATCACACGAGCGAAAACGTGCAGAAATACTTGAGTGCTATCATACGAATTGCACGAATATGAAATATATGCTCATATGTACTTGTAAATATAAATATACTTTTCTGTGGTGACACTAATGTGAAACCAGACTTCAATCACTTACCCGATTGAAAGCATAAAATCTTATCCCATTATCTGAATCGTTCACTATCCCCTATATATTGCACTATGTGCCATATAAAATAGTAAATGGGACCGATGGGAATGTGAAGGGATTATTTTGGATTATATTCACTGTTTACACTTTTTGCCTTCTGACAGGGTGAGTTGGGTGGCAACAGACGGAGGAGAAAGAACTTGATGCTCTCTGACGGTGGAACAGATGTCCCATTGAGACCAGCATGCACTGCTGTGCCAGTCAAGAACGATACGAACTCACACATGCTTCTCTTAAAAACAGACTCGGGTATTACAGAAAACAGTGTCTTTTGATATGTAGAGAATGACAAAGCCCTGCCTAACATGTAATCATGCGGCCAAAAGGAGATGCTGTTTATACGCTTCATAGTAACATGCATGTATACTTCAGCTGCCACCTTATGATTTAATTACCTTAGTGAGGTTGTGTATCTTTCACAACTCAACTCACAGTTCCTCCTAAAATGTCAAAAAGAAATGTTGTTTGACATTAAATAGAACTGAAATTAATTTAAGTGTAGTTTTAATACAGTAATACCTGAGAACTGAATAAAGGTCCCTCCTAAAACTGTAGTGCAAAGCTGAACATCAGTGAATAATTCATCTTCTCAACTAAGACCTTTTTTTTTTTTTTTTTTTGCTGAGTGGACTGTTTCAGGACGAGTTCACTTTTACCTCCGGGTGAGGTCAGCATTTGGGGAATACTCTGCTTTGCCTTTTATTTTTGCCTTTCATCCCATGTCTTTAAACTGTCTGCAATTCTGAGAGGTGGCTTTCCTCCATCCACATCCAGCTAAAAGTGCTCCACATTCCTCAAAGCCATTACATCCTCTTTCTCTTTACTTCTTTAGGCCAGATTTCCTCCTTACTCACTCTTCACACTGTCATTTTATCCCTTTCTTCATATCCAGCCATTTCTCTTTCACTTCATGCTTTTTCTTCATGCTTTTCAAATAAAAATAAAATAAAAATCCTGTTAAACTTTTGGTAAAAAAATATTGTACATTTCATATTTTACCTATTAACATTTACTATAATGTTAATATGATTTTGAATGATGTATTAGTACATTTTGAAATTAAAATGAACTAAGATTAATAAATACTTTAGAAGTATTGTTCATTCTAAGTTCACGTTAACTAAAGTAGTTAGCAAGATAGCAACAGTGTCGGCCCAGATCCGGCCCACATCTGGTACACGTGGATTCCACACGGCCCAAATGTGGGCCAGATCTGGGCCGACACTCGGTTGCTGTAATGTTAACTAATGAAACCTTTTTGAAAAGTGTTACCAAAATTGTGTGTGTATGTACATAAATAATTAGTGCCTACTCCACCCTGGTCACCTACTCTTCCTGCCCCACCTTGGTCACCTACTCTGCCTGCTCCACCCTGGTCACCTACTCTGCCTTCTCCACCCTGGTCCCCTACTCTGCCTTCTCCACCCTGGTCACCTACTCTTCCTGCTCCAACCTGGTCACCTACTCTTCCTACTCCACCCTGGTCACCTACTCTGCCTACTCCACCCTGGTCACCTACTCTGCCTGCTCCACCCTGGTCACCTACTCTGCCTGCTCCACCCTGGTCACCTACTCTGCCTGCTCCACCCTGGTCACCTACTCTGCCTGCTCCGCCCTTGTCACCTACTCTGCCTGCTCCACCCTGGTCACCTACTCTGCCTGCTCCACCCTGGTCACCTACTCTGCCTTCTCCACCCTGGTCACCTACTCTTCCTGCTCCAACCTGGTCACATACTCTTCCTGCTCCACCCTGGTCACTTACTCTGCCTACTCCACCCTGGTCACCTACTCTGCCTGCTCCACCCTGGTCACCTACTCTGCCTTCTCCACCCTGGTCCCCTACTCTGCCTTGTCCACCCTGGTCACCTACTCTTCCTGCTCCAACCTGGTCACCTACTCTTCCTTCTCCACCCTGGTCACCTACTCTGCCTACTCCACCCTGGTCACCTACTCTGCCTGCTCCACCCTGGTCACCTACTCTGCCTTCTCCACCCTGGTCACCTACTCTGCCTTCTCCACCCTGGTCACCTACTCTTCCTGCCCCACCTTGGTCACCTACTCTGCCTGCTCGACCCTGGTCACCTACTCTGCCTGCTCCATCCTGGTCACCTACTCTGCCTTCTCCACCCTGGTCCCCTACTCTGCCTTCTCCACCCTGGTCACCTACTCTTCCTGCTCCAACCTGGTCACCTACTCTTCCTACTCCACCCTGGTCACCTACTCTGCCTGCTCCACCCTGGTCACCTACTCTGCCTTCTCCACCCTGGTCCCCTACTCTGCCTTCTCCACCCTAGTCACCTACTCTTCCTGCTCCAACCTGGTCACCTACTCATCCTGCTCCACCCTGGTCACCTACTCTGCCTACTCCACCCTGGTCACCTACTCTGCCTTCTCCACCCTGGTCACCTACTCTGCCTGCTCCACCCTGGTCACCTACTCTGCCTGCTCCACCCTGGTCACCTACTCTGCCTGCTCCACTCTGGTCACCTACTCTGTCTGCTCCACCCTGGTCACCTACTCTGCCTGCTCCACCCTGGTCACCTACTCTGCCTGCTCCACCCTGGTCACCTACTCTGCCTTCTCCACCCTGGTCACCTCTGCCTTCTCCACTCTGGTCACCTACTCTGCCTGCTCCACCCTGGTCACCTACTCTTCCTGCTCCAACCTGGTAACCTACTCTGCCTTCTCCACCCTGGTCACCTACTCTGCCTTCTCCACCCTGGTCACCTACTCTGCCTTCTCCACCCTGGTCACCTACTCTTCCTGCTCCAACCTGGTAACCTACTCTACCTATTCCACCCTGGTCAACAATAAATCCAAATTAGACAGTTAAAAAAAAAAAAAAAACTAAAGTTTCTAAGATAAAATATATTATTATGTCATAGATCTGATTCACATAATAACTTCCCTTTAAATCTACACCCACTATTCTACTGACTATCACTCTAGAGAACAAAACTAATTAAAGCAAACAATCCCCCTTTCTCCCATTACTCTGCCCTTCATAAGCATTTTTTTCTTTCCCGTATTCAGGCCATCAATTTTCAGTCAACTATCTTATCTCATTATCTCTATCCCAGACGAGCCATTCTCTTGACTATAAGTTAAAGTTCCTCATTGCAATATAATAGCGAATAATGTAACAGTTGCGGATTTGAGCAATTGTGATTCTCTAAAGTTAATTCAAATTTATTTGGTGAAAAAGATAATCAAATGTTTTAAAATCAGTCATAAGATGCCACACAATAATTTATTATATGAAGGTAATGAAGTTGTAGAGATCTTAAAAACAGAAATTAAATAAATACAAATCAACTATATTATGAATGAAACATTTGGGAGCATATGAAACAACTGAGTAGAAATGAAAGACAAGGTACACCAGAATCACTGAATATTTTTATGTGCATTATTTATAAGAAATAATTTATTAAGATTATTTTATTTTCCCTTTTTACCCTATACATATTGTAATCACCACTTAATAAATGTTTTTGTTTTCTTTTTTCATACAGTAAACACACAATTGGATATATATATATATATATATATATATATATATATATATATATATATATATATATATATATATATTGCTGGAGTTTAATAATTAATATTGGATTACCCAGCAAAAATGTGTAAAATGCATTACAAAAACTTTAATTTTATTAGATGTAACTATAAGCATTTAAAAATAGAGCACCATTAGACATTACTCTACCCCAGTTTCCACCCCCTGGGAGATCATCAATACCCATAATACACACCACAAACACTATTCTGTACTGGTATGAGGTTCAAATTGCTACTTAATAGGACACAATCGAGTAGATGGAGAAAAAAGAGAGGAGTTGAGTGAAAGAGATTGAGGAGCAGTCATTGGATAACAATGACTGCTCTCTGTAACAGAACTCCACGTCTTGCTCAGAACATCCTGACATCAGCATATCATATCATGCACAAACTTTAGAGCCGACAGCTACTGTTGGATTAAACCAAAGACACTTTAAGGCCTGGGTCATTCTCAATGCAGCCTCTACAAATAGGATGTTTGATTGTTTAAATTGAATCACAAACCTTTTACACAGCATATTTAGCATTGCAAGGATGGCAAGATTTAGATGGTTACCTTTGGCTTTTAGCCGCTGCCGGGAGATGCTTTCACTACATCATCATCAAATCAATAACGGTCATTGAAAAGTAATTATTTTTGATTGGATGTTGCAATTACTTGATGTTATGCACCATTTGAGAGACATGCAGGCAGCCATTGTTGACCAATTGTCTCACAATTTTTTGTTTATGGAACTGAGCCAGGTCACACACAAAGAACTACATGTGAGGAACTAATTTTTTATCACAGCTAAAATCCTGACAAAATCATCATACACAAGTTAAAGATAACTTTTTTTTTTTTTTTTTTTGGACACAGCCTAGTCTCTTCTATTGAAAATTGCTAAGGTATGTCCAAAAAAATGCCAGATTGATGTAAGTTGATGATTGATACTTGTAAGTATACTGATTCAATACTACTTGGGACTAAATTGGCCCACTTTTTAGTGTATAAAATTATACTTTTAAGGATACTTTAAGTGTAACAACAGTAAACTTTGAGTACACAACTAACTTACAACTAGGTTTTTCGTTTGTACTGCAACTATACTACTACAAGTGAACTTATGTTTACTGATTGTTTTTAAACAATGTAAGTTTATAAGTCAAGTCTGCTTCATTTATAAAGCGCATTTAACAATATAGTTCGTTTCAATGCAGCCTTACAGTGATAATAGGACATTACAGTAACATATATTGGTTTGGCTTTACAGCAGCTCTAATAAAGTTAATGTCCAGCTAAAGTTAGTTTTGATCGATTAATTCACTTACGTGGCAAAGATCATTATTAACTTAGGGCCCGCTAACACGACACCGTTCTAACAGAAAACACTCAACGCACTCTGGCCCACTCGCTCATCCACACAAAACAGTGCCTGGTGGCTCGAGAACGCAAACCTTGAAATAGATTCCAAGGTGCAAGCCTTGAAAAAAAAAAAAAAAAAAAGGTTATCAAACCCGCAAAAACGCTGACGCCGTGCACATGCGTATCACGTGTTTAGTCTATATGTATGCGCGTTTGAATATATATGTGTGCAGTCCTTCTTTACAAACCAACCCTCAACAAACTACTTGTCTGGCCTTAAAAATGATAAATAATTATTTATCGCTTCCGCGCAGCCACGTGAACCGGAATTATCCCGACAACGTTTTATCTGTACAGAGGTAAGAAAAGAAAATAAGACTAAAACTATGTGAAAACACTATTTAAAAGGATACTCAATCAAAAGAGTAAACACAACTATGAGCCAAGCATATTAGAATAATTATACTTTTAAGTATACCTCGATCAAAGGATTGAGTACAAGTATAGGCCAAATATACTTCTGTCAGTATGTCAAGTTTACTTAAGTGCAATTTTAAGTAAATTTCTGAGAAGTACAAAAACTAGAATGAAAGTATACATTCTAATTTTTAGTTTAAAAGAAGAAAATGAATAACACACATTGAAATATTTATTTTTCACAAGGGAACCGCAAATAAATATAAATATTCTCCCTGAAATCAGGTGAGTCTTACAGTCATTTAATAATGTTGATAATTTTCAATGATGCTGATGATTCTGTTCAGGGGTTCGCATGTGGGCTCATAATCACATTTGTGATGGACTAGTGACGGTAGAGAAGATAATGCTCTTCACACGCTCCGCATGCCTTGACATTACACACATGTGCTCTTAGACTATTTATAGTGCCCAAGTCTTATCCATTCATGCACAGGATAAACTGTGGGTACTTTTCATTTAAAGGTGCACTTGGTAACTTTTTCAACTTTTGAAAAAGTTACAAATCCGTTAAACAAATCCGTTTAGAAATCATTTGGATGGTTAAATAATCTGTTCTGGTGAGAATGTTTACTTTCCCCGCTCCCCCCAGCGTTCCCAGGCGAAAAACCAGCCTTGCAACATTGGGACTAATGTCCCGGTAAGTTGAAAATTGGAAGTCTCGAGAGAAGCGAGAATGAGTATGAGTATTCCCCTCATGCTCAATTCTAGCTGAAATTTCAAGCGACGATGGATCTTTCTTCAAAAGTTCCAGTGCAAAGAAAAAGGAGACGATTCTCGGCGGAGGAGGTAAGGGAGAGGAAGAAATCTGTTGACCGTGCGTCTGGGACTCATTTGTTCACCACACCGGCTCCGACCATAACAAAAGCACATGAGCAGCGGTAGAAAGGGGGAGGAGTGCGCCGGCGCGCCGCAAGTGAAAAATATACGCACTGCAGCTGTAGGGGGAGCTCGTTGAGAAAATCAGCAAAGCGGTGGCTAGAGTTACCGAGTGCCGCTTTAATTAGTGATATTATTAAGTGCAAGAGCATGTCCATTTGGTGTTCTAATAAACTATATTGGACATTTGTTTAAGACCAGAACTGATTTAAGAAGTAAGTAAGTAAAGCCTCTTCTTTCGCAGGCCTGATGGAGTATCAAAAAAAGTATTTAGTGTTAAATACTATGGTATAGGTGTTTGTAGTAGTAAACAATAGTTGACAACCTCTCCTTCACAGGACAGAATGTCCAATCCATTTTTTCCCCTACAGGCATGGAAGCAGACCGATCTGATGAACTCAGATAATACATGAACGAGTGTTGTTCATATCGCAATTAACCTCACATTCTATCAATTGCAGACACACCAAAAGAATAAAGTGTATCAAACCATCAGCAAAACTGTCGTTTGTCAAAATGATGATTCGCCCCTAAGTGGTGCACCTTCTCATAACCTGATGGATGTGCCCCGACTCCACCGGGAACTCTGCAGAGGATGCATATTAACCATTCGAGTTCATACTATGAAGAAGAGAGTGAAAATGACCTAGTTTAACGGCCTCTGATTCACCTTCACAAGCAGTAAAGGGAAAGCGGAGGGGAGGGGAGGGGGGCTTGCTTGGAAGAATCAGGCCCACCTGCTCAAAAAGAATTAATGTAATTCAGCTGCGAAATTCAGTGAGCTCAGCATACTGTTGTGCAGTGTGATTCAAGACTCGCACAGTGTAATACATCATAAAGACACTCCAAGCAGTTAGCCACATCCCACAAACATAAAGCGTATGCTTTTTACAAGTGAGCTTGTCGGATATTGATATAAAAGTAAATGCAGAAAAAAGAAAATATGAAGAATTTCTTTCAGTAAGAATGTAATCAAAGGGTACCAAATGTAAAAGTTCAAGAATCAGTCATTAAAAAACCAACATCGACTGGGGAGGGCATATTCCCCCTCAAACTCTACAGGGTTCCGGCCCAGAGAACTACGGACATAGCTGGAAGGGTGATTGAAAAGAAAGGGCAAAGTCATCTGATTATTTATTTCAGTAACTTAATGAGGTGTATTTACTGCACTGGAGGTAAAGACGTTCAAGAATGAACTTCGATGGACCAAAATGCACAAGTGGGACTGATGATCACATTCCATATCGACTGATTTAAGAGGTTTGATGCCAACTTGATTATGCCCTCTTGATATGTACCACATACCGACGCGACATGCATGCTTTTACATGATTTGTCTCTTCCTCTATCCCTCTCTTTGACCAGCGGTATGAGAGAGAACCTAGTCCTCCCAGACTGTAGCCTCTCGAGACATTGAAACCCGAGATCTTTTAGGAAAGCAAGCTCCACAAACAGCAACAAGTAACCCGGCTTGTTTAAAAAGTCTCGAGTTAGGCAAGCCATGCAAAAACTGCAGCATTTTGGCAGCCGTCCCATTTGGAAAGCGTAGGACGGTGGGCTTTAGAGTCAACAGCTAAAGAGGGGTACAAGGGTGGGATAGTCGGGAAAGATTACAAGAGACTTACCGATCAGAAGTGTGACGACCAGACCTGCGTGGACTACATCGCCGGACCCCGCACACCTGTGCAGGAAGGATCTACCTCGTTGTAACTCCATGTCAGACCGTCTGCCCTCTTGTGTCTGTCTGTCTGTCTGTCCCTGGTCGAGTCTTCCGCTGTGTGTCTTGGGCAGGATACTTTAGATCTGAGGGAGACCCAAAATCAATTCAAAAAGACTTTCAGCTGGGGAAGGCTTGCGGAGTACCTTCCTGTCCTAAATCTCCCTTTGCAGTATGTCCCGGTGAGGGAGAGAGAAAGAACTAGAGAGCGAGAAACACGAAGGCAGGACCTGATCCGTTGTTCTGATCTTCAGATCAGTGGCTCTCAGTTGCGGCAGTGTCTCGCTGACACACACACTCTCTCTCTCACTCTGCGTGGTTGGTAGACGCAGGAAACGCTGCATTCATTCAGCAGCAGCTGCGGCGCAGAGCTCCACTTTCAGTCTGGGGAAGAGACTGTTGGTCTTACCCCTGAAGAGAAGCATATTGAAGGAGGGGTGAAGGGGGGCGGTGTGTGTCTGTAGCCGGCGCAGGAAAGAATAAGCCACTGCAGAGGTACGGGACGAGCGAGAGGGAGAGAGAGACAGAGAGAGAAATAAGGGTGGGCGGGAGAGTGTATGAGGAGGGGATGCGTGTGTGTTGTGGGGGGGTGGTTGTCTTTTAGACTAATCACATCTGTGGAGATCATAAAACCTTCAGTGTGTCCCGTTATAGCCAGTGCCTGTGAGCACATACTCTTTCTGTTTTTATATCTGCGTATACGCTATTATTATTCATTTACTGCCGCCTTCCGAATGTAATCTCCCTTACTTTTCTGTCTGAGCTTGTTGCATTGCCCACAATACTATTTTAGAGATTGCTCTTTCAAATCTCAGGAGCAAGGTCAGAAATTAATCACGTTTCGGGGTAAAAATGCCACTATAAGTGACAATGTCCAGATATTTAAACCATAGGGGTCAAAAATGTCCCTGTAATGAATTTCCTTTTATTTATTTGTTATATATAATTTGATATATTCCAGTTTTCAGTTTCAAGTTGTATTCCAAGCCTATCTAGAAAAGAGAAGCAGGAGCGAACAAAAGTCCCTATTTAATCTCGTTGACATCTAGGAAAAACAATTAAGAAATTACAAAGATTCCCTTAGTGATTTTTCCTCCCTCTTATGGATGTCTACCTCTTTCAGTCTGTTTCTCTCTTTGGAGCTTTGCCAGGTCTGAAGTAAAACCAACCACAAACCATCCTACAAAAGCAGGACTGGATCAATGATTAAAGTTCCAGGAAGAGAAGCTAAATCGAACACTGCCTAGCTTGACTGAAATACTAAATATGAAGTAATGGACGTTTGAGAGTCCTGTAGTATCCCAGCTGGGCTCATTCAGGATATCAAATAGTTTATGTGCATAATTTATGATGCCGTTTTAATCTCTGTTGTAATGCATCTAAACAGTTTTGTTTTCCATAGTGGCTATTTTAGGCTTGTAAACACTTGATTGGCTGTTTGTGCAAATCTTCCCTCTAGGAAATGTATATCCTGGTCCCCATAATAATAATTTAGATTGCATTCATAAATGTTATTTGTATTGATTAAATAACATTTATAAATAAAATAACATTATAAAACAACTTATTTGTACTTTATAACACATAATAAATAACACTTTATTTTCTTAGGTCAATGGTTATTTATTTTAGCTAAAAAAATAAAAGAAAAATGATTAATTTATGATTAGCAAGACCCTTTTTAAAGCATATCACAAGCTACATACGTACTAGACATTCCTGGCTTGATAAAATGTCGAGCTAAGCATTATGTAGCCTCAGCTTTATACAACACACCCACAGACCGCAGTATTTTCATTGACCCTCTCATGCATATTGCACACAAACATGTCAGAAGCTGGCTAAAATCCCTAGCTCTGATTGGCTGAATGCTATGCAAATTCTCCAGGGTGCACATTGTCATTTAAACATAATTTAAAGCTTTTAAGGTTGGTGCCATAAAATCTTTGAGAGATAGATGCATGAGGCACTAATTGGATATCCATGAGCAAAACTGTATATTGTGTATTAAGTGAAATTTGAAGTACTTATAACATTAGTGCAGACAGATTTTTTGCGTTTATTTCTTGTTTTATTAGCCATTAATGTATCGTTAATCTTTGCTTTACATGTCATCCACACGTCTTCCAATCTGAATTGCTGGTTCTTCTCCACAACGTCATTTGAAAAGTGGAGCTACGTTTATTTCGATAAAAGGCCTGGCTCTGAGTCTAAGCAATCTGAAATGCACTATCCCATAGATTATTTGATTATCTGGGTCTCATCCCCCCAGAATTGTAACAATTGGATTGAACGCCAGATGAGCCAGCAGTCCAGCTGTTAAAATGGAAAGCTTAATACATGGAGAAGTGGACTGGGGCCCTTGTGGTCAGAGTTTTATGGACTATGACACTTGACTAGTCAATTGCTTTGGTCATTCAAGGCACATGTGGTTTGGACTTGTGGTCTAAAAGGGAAACAACATATCAGTTATGACTCACCTATCAAACTAAGGCATAGGACAGCCTCAAATTGTGGTCTATTTATTGTATTCCATTAGTTGATCATCAAGCAGTGTTCTGCAAATGTTAGAGCTTCAAGACGCTACGAGGTGCTCACATTTTGACTTTATTTTGACCAATATATACTTTTTTTAAATTTAAAACCTAACAAACTAATTGTAGTCAATGTTGTTGTTGTTTTTAAAGTTTGCTTTACCTAAAATGACGGTGGGTCATTCTATTAGACCGCTGCACATTTTACTTACTGCTTTTTGCATAGGTAAGAGTACATATGGGGTTGGTTTATAATAATATATGGAAAAGATTTTTGTATATTTTAATACATTTTATTGTTTTTTATTTATTTATTTGATGACTGTGACTCTGAATCTTTAGGTTTGTTCGGGAACATTTGCGAAAAAACGAGGTTGTTGCTCGATGCAGATGTGATACCAAAAAAAGAGACAGCATCTGTTTCACAGACATCTGATCTAAACAGAGATGTTTACACACACACACACACACACACACACACACACACACACACACACACACACACACACACACACACACACACACACACACACACACACACACACACACACACACACACACACACACACACACACACACACACACACACACACACAGATATCTGACTGAAAGAATGTCATCCTGTGTGGGTCGTTGTGATTTACAGGAGAGCACTCAATATCAACCCCCTGTGGTCGGACACACACACACACACACACACACACACACACACACACACACACACACACACACACACACACAATGTGACCTTGGGAGTCCATATCACAGCATATGTGTATGTGCTTGTGTGAGGGTGGAGATTCAGAGAGAGAGAGAGCAATTCCCATATTGCAATCTACTGTATATAGAACCAGTAAGAATGAGAGAGAGAGAGAGAGAGAGAGAGAGAGAGAGAGAGAGAGAGAGAGAGAGAGAGAGAGAGAGAGAGAGAGAGAGAGATTGGACAAGAGAGACCCACTCATAGTTGAAGAATGGAGAAAGGCATTAACAAGACAGAGGTTGGTGACTCTTTGGAGCAAGAAACACTACCATTGGCTTCGGATTGATTCAATAGAAGACAAAAAGAAAATAATGTTTTATTACCGTGACCTTAATATGGATGGATAGATTTTACCTGGAAGTCACATACGGGACGCCACACGTCGAATTGTCCTATCAAACTAATGATTTACAAATACTGGAATTGCATCCTGGAGGTGAAACGTTTGTTTATCAATGATAAACAAACGTAATAGTGAAGATGCTGGACTCCCCCGGACTGCACCAGCAAGGGGAGCATGATGTTGCAAAACTTCGCCAGACGGAAAAGGCAGAGAGGAATGGGGAGGGGCGGAGGAGAAGAGGTGTGGAGAACAGCAGGAGGAGGGAGAAAGCGAGCCGGAGAGGTAGAGAGTAAGAGAGTCTCTGCATTTCAAGTGCTTAACAGTGACCTTAGAATCTCCTTCTATGTGTTCCGCTCTCAGTCTCTCTCTCTTACTCACTCACTCTGCATTAAAAATACAATGCTGCGTTTCTTCAGACCTTTAGCATCCCAGGAACAACTACAAGAGTGTCTGCAGGAGGATGCAGCCCTCCCTACCTCTGTTTCTCTTTTGCTCCCTCTTTTTTCTACAACTTTATGATGCGTGGAATGTGATGGGGAGGAGAAGTTTGGACTAATGTGCAGGACAGGCTTCACTTACAGAATTGCACTTTAAAATGTAAGAGCAAAGACTTCTTGTTTGATGGTTCAAAACTGGGTAAGTAAAAGCAATTTTTATCTTGCTGTACTGTGAATAAACGCATCTGAATATCTTTAAACTCTCTTCACTAATACTAATGTCTGTGTAAATGTTATTTCATTGTTTTTACATTATTATTTATTGCAGTGCTTTAAAAAAGTTGTGAAGTTGTTTCCTTAAGCTGGGGACACACTTACCAACTGTAAGGCCGATTATAAATGGAATTTGATACTTGCGACTGATCATGCCTAAACGCTCAGAGTCAGTTGCGTTCAATCTGTGTTCATAGTCGTGTTTAAAATCTGCTCCAGGTGTTGGAACCTCTTTTTTCTGTAAGTGTGTTCAGTTCAGTCTTAGAATGTTTCATGTGTCCCAGGCATTAAGGAACTATTTGTAACTGGTCCGAAAAATAAAAATGACTTTTGTTGCGTCAGTCAGGTTGATTCAGTGACGTTATATCAATTAAATGAGCTAACTTAGATGTTACCACGTGAAGCACATTTTTAGGTTTCCTGACAGAACTTTAATACATTATTTATGTGTAAAAAACGTATATACTGATGAGACACTTTTTCAAATCTTTACACTTACAAAGAGTAACTTACAATTCATGGGGAAATTTAGCATGGTTTTAGTTATTATTATACAAACAAATACTAAGAGTTGAAGGTGAGGTTTTGATGTGACAAAGCTTGTCTTGCAAAATATCAGTGTACAAGAGATTGTTTTGCGTATTAAAATTCTCATCAAATAAGAGCTTCTATTGATATAATTATTCAATTAGTTTATTTAAAAATGTGATTTAATATTGCAATTACCGTTATTTGTCCATAACCAGAGTTATAAAATATATCCAAGTACAAATATAAAGTACTTGAATGATTTGCTATGCAAAAAAATAAATAAAAATAAATATAATAATAAAAATGCTTCAGTTTAAGCTTGATATAGGCAAGCCTCAAACGGTGTTATTACACTTACAGTATGTGATTAGTCACATTTCTTCATGCGCATGAAAAACGACTAACGTCTCACGTTACAAATTTAACCTTGGTTCCATGAGAAGGGGAACGAGACACTGCGTCCTAGGACACTAATGGGGAACCCCTCAGCATGACCGGTGTCTTAAGGATGTGTTTAAACGCGACAATTGTATTGGCTGGCGACAGCCTATTATGTCCCTGTGAGGTATAAGAAGGGCACATAGAGAAAATGTCATCCACTTCTTCATCTGAAGGGACCACACAGGCAGCCCAGAAGCATGGCAACGAGAACCCTTCTCAGGGAACCAAGGTTACATTTGTAACTAGAGATGTTCTCTTCCGAATGGGAACTTGTAGGCTACTGTTTCCTAGGACGCTAATGGGGAACATATGCCCACTTAGCCATGCTGAGGGGAAGGCATGCTAGATTGGCTGTGACTAAGCCCTAAAGACTCAAACGTCCTAATTGTCAGAGTAAAATTCCCCAAAGGTACACACCAATATTTTGCTGTTGGTGACAGTACTCCCTATGACCACTGCCCAAGCTGCATGCCTCATTCAGCAAATTCACTCTTACCATTCAAGCCTTGCAAGGTAAAACGGAAAGATGTGACCCAGTACAGAGCTCAAAAAATGACAAAAAAAGACCCTGGCCTATCACTTTAGGGGTACATGAGCATCGACCCTTAGAATAACAATGGGGGCTGACATCATTCTATCTTAACCTAGTCAGCCTACAACCTGTCTGCTAAAACAGAATCTCTAGACTCAGCTCTCTAGCAGAGCCCTACAATGAGAACGTATTGCAGAAAGGCAAAAACCAGTTTCTTAGTCACTCTTCGCTTAGTCATGCGTATGTTATGTCTGCAATCATCTGCTATTGTGTCCTCTTTTCCCGCGTTTGGATTCATTCTGCGTGTTGCTCTGGATTCTTCTATTCTTTGCTTGTGTGTCCTTTTGGACTGTCTTGCTGGTATTTGACCTTAGACTGTGTTTGGATTTTCGATTTTGGATTAGCCCCTAAAAATAAACACTTCATGAGTATCCTCAGCCTTCGTGTCTCCATGCAGTTTCATAACAGAAGACTTAGCATCAATTGGATCCAGCAATTAGAATCATCTGCCTGTGTCAATGTAATCAATCCCTTGAGGACTACATCCAGGACTTCTTAGACATTGCAAATTTCTCTGACCTCTAAGCTCAACTGTGATGGTCCTTGAGGGTCGCTGATTGAATTTATGGATTATGCACTGTAGTTGAGTTGGGTTCTCCTTCACTGTTGGGAAAGTAGAGGATGATCCTTCCCTTAAAACAATTTTTTTTGGGTGGGTTGGTGGCAGGACACACCAAGCCCCAGCCCACCACGGTCACCATTTACATTTACATTTAGTCATTTAGCAGACGCTTTTATCCAAAGCGACTTACAACTGAGGACTACAGCAAGCGAGTCATCGTGAAGAGGCAAAAATAACGCAAGAAGTGCTCAAAATATAAAGTTCCGGCATTGCTCAGAGTAGCATAAGCCAAAACAAGGGAGGGTAAAGGAGAGTTTTTTTTTTATTATTATTATTTTTTTTATTTTTTTTATGTCAAGTGCTCACGGAAGAGATGAGTTTTCAGTTGTCTTTTGAATGTGGTCAGGGATTCTGCATTCCGGACGAGGGTAGGGAGATCATTCCACCAGCAAGGAACCGTGAATGAGAATGTTCTGGAGAGTGATTTTGTGGCTCTCTGTGATGGTACCACGAGCCGTCGCTCATTGACCGATCGCAGGCTTCTGGTAGGGATGTAGACTCGTAGGAGCGAGTGAAAGTAGGAGGGAGCTGAGCCTGTGGTCGATCTGTAAGCAAGCGTCAATGCCTTGAACTTGATGCGAGCAGCGAGTGGTAGCCAGTGCAGAGAGATGAACAGAGGAGTGACGTGGGCCATTTTGGGCTCGTTGAAGACAAGACGGGCTGCAGCATTCTGGATCATTTGTAGAGGTTTAATTGCACATGATGGAAGACCGGCCAGAAGAGCATTGCCGTAATCAAGCCTAGAGATAACCAAGGCCTGGGCGAGAAGTTGTGTTGCATGCCAGAGAGCTGCACGGGTCCGATTTTGTAAATCCGCACCCGCCCGTACCCGCAGGGCTTAAAACCGCATCCGACCCGTTTTCCGACAGCAGCACTAATTAAAATCCGCAACCCGACCCGACCCGCTTAAAATAGAACCGAGATCCGACCCGCACCCGAAATAAAATCAGTTTAGTCAATCACATTATAGACACACTTTTTCACCTTAACACAAGGACAACAGCCGAAGCTGTCAAAAAGCCGATAGCCTAGGCCTACATGGCTAACCACAAAACAATTCAATTTCGTCTAGCACATCAGCTTCACAATTTTATATATATTTATATATTGTTCCATCAATATTAATTATATGAGAAGTTAAAAGCATAGTAGCCTAGCCTAAGATCATACGTTGTGCAATAGCCTATGTCGGGAGACAGAGGCAGACATTATTGACCACTTCATTATAAGTTTCTTACTGTATAAAGCCTTTCTTTAAATTGAATTTCGTTTTGTATTAATTTTATCTTAATTTTAAATGATGTTTTATAACCAATTGTCTGAATTTAATAAATAAGAAGTAGCCTATAGCAGGCATCAGGACACGGATCAACGGCGCATGAACTGGAAATTAACGAAACTCAGCGTATAAGCTACATGCCTCACAGACCTGAGAAACATATAGAAAGCTTGAAATGTGTAGCCTACTTTTAAACAAAACAATTCAAAACGAAAGAAAACAGCTCTGTCTCCTGTCCTGGCTATATTTGACATAGGCATAGCCTATTCAATAATCATTAGGCTACTTTTCCCGTTTCTTTGTGACGTTTTCATGAACGAGTCATCACCTCTCAATA
The DNA here is from genome assembly GCF_949152265.1 of Phoxinus phoxinus. Lineage (NCBI taxonomy): Eukaryota > Metazoa > Chordata > Actinopteri > Cypriniformes > Leuciscidae > Phoxinus > Phoxinus phoxinus. Next base: position 34,608,661 of record NC_136879.1, on the reverse strand, counting down.
GTTAATATTGTTATTTGGTGTTCAGTTTATACAGGTTTTCAAATGTTATTTAATAAAAATATTATTTTTTTCCCCTGTGGCTGTGTTTGCATTAAAGGGATAGTTCACTTTGAAATTAATTTTTGATATGTTTTAGCTTACCTCAAGGACATCCAAGATGTAGGTGTCTTTGTTTCCACAGTATTTTCAATTTTGATATTTTTAGGTCAAACCATTCTTGTCTGAAAGTCATATCATGCAGGTCTATGGGGTCCACCTCAAAGAGCACGCACAGAGAAGTCCAAATGAAACATGATTTAATGACTCGTAAATGTAAGTACACATTGATGGCCTAAGACACGAAACGAGCGGTTTGTGTGAGAAAACGAACAGTATTTATATCGTTTTTACCTCTTGTAACAAAGCCATGTCCAAGTGATCTGAGAGCGCGCGCGCTTCCTTCTGTGTGACGTGTGCGCAGAATGGTGTATAGATATGTATACACTAGATTTCGCATTAAAGACATTCGTTCCAATGAACTGCCGTAGCCAAGGCGACATCTAGTGTATACATCTATGCACCAGTCTGCACACACGTCACACACCAGGAAGCGCGCGCGCCCTCAGATCACTTGGACCTTTTACAAGGCGCCGCATCTCACTGAACCCGTGTTTAGACCCGCGTTTCCCCACCCGTTTGAGCAAAATTTGCGGGTCACCCGTCGGGTACCCGAACCCGTGCAGGACTCTGTTGCATGCTCAGTTAGGAAGGGCCTGATCTTCCTGATGTTGTGCAGTGCAAACCTGCATGATCGAGCTGTCTTTGTGATGTGGTCTGTGAAGGTCAGATGCTCATCAAATGTTACTCCAAGGTTTCTGACCGACCTTGATGGGGTGATTAAAGTTGAATCTAGCTGGATAGTGAAGTCGTGCTGTAGAGACGAATTGGCAGGGAGGACGAGAAGCTCAGTCTTTGCCAGGTTGAGCTGCAGGTGATGTTCCTTCATCCATGCCGAGATGTCCGCCAGGCAGCTTGAGATACGTGCAGCTACTGTGGGATCATCAGGTTGAAATGAGAGGTAGAGCTGGGTGTCATCAGCATAGCAATGATAAGAGAAGCCATGTGCCTGTATGATGGGTCCCAGTGATGTGGTGTAAATGGAGAAGAGGAGCGGTCCAAGAACTGAACCCTGAGGAACCCCTGTAGTCAGTTGATGTGCTTTGGATACCTCGCCACTCCATGCGACCCTGAAGGACCTACCTGTGAGATAGGACTCAAACCAGTGGAGAGGAGTTCCTGTGATGCCCAGTGATGAGAGGGTGGAGAGGAGGATCTGATGATTCACAGTGTCGAAGGCAGAAGACAGATTCATCCAGGAGAATGAGAACTGATGATTTGGAGGCAGCTTTTGCGATCCGTAGGGCTTCTGTGACTGACAGCAATGCAGTCTCGGTTGAATGCCCTTTCTTGAAGCCAGATTGGTTTACGTATAGTTGGTTGGTCAGAGAGAGGAAGGATGTTACTTGGTTGAAGGCAACTCGTTCAAGTGTTTTCACAATGAATGGTAGGTGAGAGACAGGTCTGTAATTCTCTAAGAGTGATGTGTTTAATGTGGGTTTCTTAAGCAGTGGAGTTACCCGAGCCTGCTTGAATGCTGTAGGAAAAGTGCCAGTGTGGAGGGATGAGTTGATGATGTGTGTGAGTGCTGGTAGAAGTGTGGGAGAGATGGCTTGTAGAAGGTGTGAGGGGATGGGATCAAGAGGGCAGGTGGTAGGGTGACTGGAGAGGAGAAGTTTAGATACTTCTTCCTCGGTTAGTGGAGAGAAGGAGGAGAGAAGGTGTTTGGGAGTGGGAGGGGTTGGACTGGGTTCCTGTGTGTGTGGAGCTGAGAACTGACTGCTGATAGTTGTTGTTTTGTTGGTGAAGAAGTTGGCAAAATCATCAGCAGTTAAAGAGGAGGTGGGTGGTGGTGGAGGTGGACAGAGGAGAGAGTTGAATGTCTTGTTCGTGTGTTAGCGGTGCTGTTGATCTTGTTGTGAAAATAAGAAGATTTTGCAGCATGAACATCAGCAGCAAAGGAAGAGAGCAGAGATTGATACATACTAAGGTCAGTTGTGTCTTTTGATTTGCGCCATTTCCTCTCTGTTGCCCTGAGTTTAGTCCGGTGTTCACGAAGAACCTCAGATAACCAGTGGTTAGAGGGAGTAGTATGTGCTGGCCTGGAGGAGATAGGGCAGATATTGTCTAAAGAAGAAGTTAAAGTGGAGCATAAAGTATCTGTTGCGGTATTAACATCCAGAGATGAGAAGTGTGAGTGTGAGGGAAGAGAAGATGACACAGCAGAGGAGAGATGGGAGGGAGAGAGTGAGCGCAGGTTTCGTCTGAAAGTAACTAGTAGGGGGGTTGGTGTAGCATGGGTAGTGAGTTGTAGATTGAAAGTAATGAGGAAAAGATCAGAACCATGGAGAGGTTTCACCAAAATGTTGTCTGTGATGCAGTTGCGTGTGTAAACCAGGTCCAGTTGGTCCAGTTGTCACCAGAATGTCCTGTTATAATGGTTGCTAGTACTGTGCTTTCTGTACCTTCCCATCCTGTGGTTCCCACACCAGAGCCTATTCACAACATGGGCGCCACTCCAGAGCTCGCCCCAGCCCCAGATTTTTCTGTTTGTCCTAATGGGACCACTGAGATCATCCATGGGTTTCCGGTCTGCCCTGATGCGACCACTGTGGTCGTCCCCAAGTTTTTAATCTGCCCTGACCAGACCATGGATTTCGCTCTTGAATCGCCTGTTTGCACCGACACGACAGCAGAGGTCATTCCTGAACTGCTTGTCTGCCCAGAAACGACATAAGAGGTCATGTCATGTCATTGGAAGAGGTTCCAACCTGCCCTGAGATGACCACAGAGGTCAATATGGAACACCCTGCCTGCTTTGACCCGGCCCCTGAGGTCAACGCTAACCTCTCTGTGATTTGTTTCAGTTTCACCTGATCAGCCGTGGTAGTCCAGTTCCGCCAGATCCACCAACTACACCATGGCTGTCTCCAGCCCTGCCTGCTCCGCCATGATGGTCTATAGTCTTACTAAGGTGGTCTTCTGCTCCCCCGTGGGGGTCTTCAGTCCCGTCAACTCGGCTGTGGTGATCTTCTGCTCTGCCGTGGGAATGTTCAGTCAAGGCTGATCTGCTGTGGTTGTCATCTGCTCCACCATGTTGGTCTCCAGCATCGCTGGGGTTAAAATCAATCCAGCCTGCGCTGCCCTGGCCACCTGCCCAGCCTGACCCGCCCAGGCCACCTGCCCTACCTGATCCACCTTGGTTCTCTGCTCTTCTTTCGTCTTCAGTTCCTCTTCCATTCCATGGATCTGGCCCTCCACCCGCCCCCTGATCTGTCTCCACTTTTCCACCCTCATAGACTTCTATGACCATATTAGGTGCATCTGGAGGCCGCTCTTTAGGAGGGGGCTGTGTCACGTTCACCAGCTGGAGTGTCCCTGATTGCCACCAGAGGGAACTCCACCCCATATTATTGCCACACTATTAAGGACTTCATTACCCATAACTCTCTGCCTGGTCTAACTATCTATGAGTGTTTACAGCTGTGTCTCATTTACCACATTACCTCTGCCAATATCTAGCCTGGTTTCTCAGTCTCACTTCGTTAAGTCTTGCGTTATGTTATATCTGTAATTCTCAGCCATTGTATCCTGTTTTCCTGTGTCTTGATTTATCCTGCCCGTTGCCCTGAATTATTCTTTGCTTGTGTTTCCTCAACTCTATTATTTTATTGACTGTCTTGCTGGTATTTGACCTTAGCCTGTGTTTGGATTTTCGATTGCGGATTACCCTCTAAATAAACTACTGCATGTGTATCCTCAGCCTTTGTGTCTCTGTGTGGTTTTATAACACACACCACATCGGATTCTAGAGACAGAAAACCTGGGAAGTAAGACTCAACATAATGAGCCTCTAAGCAAGGGGAGTGACACTGCTTAAACCGAGGGTTCACCAGGACCTACAGAGCATAAACATAGCTATAGGGGAGTACTCTGAATAGCAACCCTCAAGTGAGGGAAGTACTAACCAAGCTCTTACTAAAATAAGTCTATTAAGTAGGCGGACAGAGAATCCCTCAACTCGATGCTCATTTATTTATAAAGGAGGCCATTTAAAAGCCACGCATGATTCACACGCTGATGAAGATGAATGTAAGTTATCCATGCCTTCTCAATCTCAGTATGGAGATCATGAAAACATGGAAGACTCACGGTAGCTGTGCAGTTATGTCCAGGTAAAAAACACTCATCTAATCTCCCACAAGCTGTTTCCTTTTTGCGCTCGTACGGCAGATCAAGTCTGGCCGTAGCGCGTTCCATAACGTCCATCAGCTCAACATTCTCTGGGGCAGGCAGGCAAGGAGGGCTCAGACATTTCAACATGTCTTTCAACAGAACACTTGCTGCTAGATCAGAAGATGTGAAAGATAACACATCTTCTTCCAGCAGCTCACACTTGTCAGCCGCTGAGGAGTGCAACAGATTTATACCTCTCTCAAACTCATCAGCGAGCTTCAGCTAAAAGAGCCCCACAATCTCAGTCTCCTCCCAGCCTCAGCGAGAGCAGGACCCAAACCTCGGGGTACAGGTCCACGTCCTCCCTCTCTCAAGAAAAAGGACAGACGAGAGTGGAGCTTTTCAAAGAAACTCTTAAAGTGCGCGCTAACAGCCAACAACATTTGGTTCTTCACCAGCACAGATCCAAGCATTGCTGAAACATTTCTAAATTTACTCTTGTAATATTAGAGACATCACATGTCGATGAGAAGATCGAAAGAGGAATCCTTATGGAAACAGTTAATACAATAGGAAAATTAAGTAAAAAAACATAATTGTGAGATTGCCAAAATCTAAACACACATAATATCTGCCCTTTTCTAAAAATAACACATAAGAGTGCGAATAAGTTAGACACCAGGCAAAATTAGTCCTATGAGGAATTTGACTTGGTCATTCTAGAATAAATAAATAAAGCTATTTGAGCATTATACACATAATTACCTATATAAATAAGAAAAAGATTAAACAAGCACATCTGTGTATCTACTGTAAAAACGGACTAATTGCAGCGAGATTGATTTGCTGAAGGGTTTTTACACCAGATGTTTAAATTTCATCTGTCTTGCTGGCTCACAGTGGCAGCACCCCCAACATTACAGTACATGTGATTCATCACAAGTAAATACAATGGGCCCTATCTTGCACCCAGCACAATTGACTTTGTACACCGACGCATGTATCATTCCTTTTTGTATCATTCATATGCTATTTTAAGGGCGCGTGCTTGGCCATTATGTAGTGTGTGAACAACGCGCATACACTTTGATTCTCTAATCTAAACGGACGCAGCCGTTTTCATTTTTGCTAATCATACATTATTACAAGGAAAAATATTAACACACGAGGGAAATCATTGTTGTGTCCATGAAGATGTGAAAAAATAGGCATAAATCTAGCTTACACATTTACCCAAATTATTATACGCCAGTTTAACCGAAGCTTATTTGGGTGGGTTTCTCCCATCTACATACATTGTCACTTCTCTGTCTTTTACGACCCTGACGAGAACGTCGGTCTCCTCGGCTGTGAATCGCTCCTGGCGTGCGCCTGGCAAAATCCGCCGTTATAATATAATCCGGCCTGGAACAAGCGCGTCTGCTCTTAAAGCGAATGTGAGAGGACGCTCTGATTGGTTTATTGCATGTTACGCCCAAACCAGCGAACAACCCACAAAGTTACTTGCGTTTCGCGTTTGATACTTGGGTTTCAGATCGTCAAAAAATAGGGCCCCATATGTAAAAAAAAAAACAACAACATTGGTAACACTTTGCAATAAGGGTGCACTAATTATTTATCTGGATTTGAGTATTAATGATCAATAGATGCACATCTCAAATAATTCATGGTGGCCTGTTTAACTTAATTTGTTGGCAGATTTTCAGTCTTGATATTCAAGTTGTCATGATGCTGTGGTCTAGTTGAATTTGGCACTTTGATGAATATCTACTTTGTATATTTGCATGCATGAGTCACCTTCACTTTTGCCTGTGCTGCAATTTTCTGTAGCTATGGTGTTAATCAAACTGCAGAGACGCTGCCCCCTCAACACCCTCTGTCAGCGTCTCTCAGTATAACCTACTTAAAAACACCTGCCCTGCCTACCTGCTCCAAACGTCCATGTAATGCATATTGCCAAGCACTAACATTTGCTGTTTTTGACTACATCAAAGTTGGCTGTAATAAACTAAAAAATAATCAATATTTCAATACAGTAATTACAATAATTGTATTTGATATTTCTTTTTAAGGAACTGATCATCTTCAAGTGTTTTCACCAGAAGAAAGAAAATCTAATGGGGTTTGAACATCATGGGGGTGAGTAACTGATTTTCATTTCAACAGATTTTTCATTTTCATTCAATTTTCTATCCTTTAATATATTTAATAGGCTAATATTTTCAGTGAAAATGTCAATATTTTTAGTGAAAGGCTTAAAAAAAAACAGGAAAAATATTTTTTTCTTTGTTTTTATTGAAAAAAAAAAAAACAATCAGTGATGCAGCTCATTGTTATGGTGTAGCGCAAGCATATGTTAAAGTAGGCCAGGGTTAGACCTTCAGAGAGATACTAAAACAGAGGCATGCATGATCGAAAAATGCATGAAAAATGCAAAAACTGGTCCCCAAGCCATTCCAACCAGCCTCGCTGGACTGCTGTTATTGATTATGTCCATATACATGTTATGTTTGTATGATCTCGATGTGTAGGCAAATGCATTAAAGAAGACATCAAGGCAGTACAATCAACAATATGGTATCATGGTTACATATATGTGCAATAATTTACCTAGTATAATTACAAAATTATTAAAAGATAATCAGGGATTTCGCTAGTCATGTTGCCTAGCGATGAAGGCAATTCAACCTATGAAATGCAACCATTAATGCACCAGCCATAAAATCACTGTGCCACACTGTGCATTTCAAAAGCTGGCTTAATGTTAACTGCTGTGCAGCAAATCAAATTTTGAGCTTGATGGTTCTATTTTATCCTTTTGGAGTATCTTTGTGTAGCTCACATTATATCTACACAATTGCAAAAATGCACAGGGTCGTAAAACATACAAACAAAACAGTATAATTCACAATCTACATGTGCACGTGAACAAAGTAACTAAGCGTCATTTTGTATGAAATTATAATTGAATACATAGCAATAACAGTTAACATTTCTGATTACACAATATGTAAATGTCAAAATAACCTTATTGAGCCCATAACACAATAAATCAACACTGACTTAAACATGTTGACATAAAATAATAATAATAAACATAATACATAAATAAGAATACATTCATACAAAGAAATATAGAGGTAACAGCAAATTACAGTGGTACAACAGCATGGATTTAGCTTGTATTTTTGGTACATTTTTTTGTTAGTGATATAACAAGAAGCAATATAACATGTCATGATCCATAAAATACAACATAAACATGTGTTGGCTTTGCCCTGCTAAGGGTGAGCCCTCCTAGGCTCAAAATCACTGTGGCTCCAGGCTTTGGGCCTGTGCTGCATAAATGTTGTATTTGTTTTACAGCATGCGAACCGAGTAACTATAGATAGTGAAGTAAAATAAGTACTACAGTAGTTTAAACTGTTATGGTTTGAAGGCAAATACTGTACAGTATATATTGTTCAAGTTTTTTTTTATGCCAGAACAAAGAAGAACTGTTTATTAATGAATGAATGTATGTAATGTTCTAACCTACATCTCTATTAATTGCTTCAATTTAAATAGACAGACTTTTCAACATCATTCAAGATTACAACATACATATATATATATATTTATATTTAGATATATTTACTTTTATTGAATAAAACAATTTAAAACATACTTGTCACGTTTCCTGAACATAACACAAAATCATATATACTGTTATAACGTCGAGGCTATTCTTTGTAGAAATTGTTCGATTTAGCAGATGGTATGAAGGGGAACTGCCCCTTACCTACATAATCTACTACACAGTCCATAGTCTACTACTATGAGTCCACGGAAAGTGAGTACACAATCAATGTTTGTTTCACAATCAAAATGGATTCCCAACACATTCGATATGGAAACAGATTATAATTTTTTTTAAACAGAACTAAATATCTGTTTTTGGTTTTGTTCTTTTTCTTTTTGGAGAAAGGTTCAGTGAATCAATAAAAGGTTATTATTTTCTCTGTATACCCAAATTGTCTTTCCATGAACTGTTTCATTTTCCTTTAAATCTGACACATTAAATTTTCTCTCACTTGCACAAACTTAAAGCTACACTGTGACATTTTTTAAGTTGATTCTTAGCAAAAAGCACTATGTTCTTTCAAAATTCTAAGTGCTCATTAATGTATAATTACTTCTACCAACTAATCAAGTATTCTCGTAAGCGTAGAATCTGCCATTTATAGTACATACGGGTGAGCTGCTCGAATGGCGGAAGCCATGTTGCACCTCCATCTTGAAAATACATTAGCCAAAGAGGGACATATCTGGAAATTCAAGCTTTGCCTTTCGCGTTTTTACACTCAGTGGCACCGTGACGAATGCGAGGGGGAGATTACTCGCGACTGCCGGCAGATTTGAAATAATACGGCCACCCTAGGAGTTAAAACGCCCTCGGAATGGGAGGGGCTAGAAAGTAATATTCAGTTGGTAGTCATATACAACACCGTTAGATGGGAGTAATTCCTGCACAGTGTAGCTTTAAGACTCAATTTTAATCTTTTTTTTTAAGCCTCTTTCAGATTATAAGATTAGCTGTGAAAATTGATTATCAGGTTGAAAATTAAGTGTTCATAAATTCAGTACAGAGAAAAAAATAAACGTATATAGATACTAATGTAAAATAAAGTCACACATTCCAAATAACACACCACAACATACTTGTCAAACACAATAATATCAACAATCAAATTAGTTTTTTGGTTTTTATCAAAAAGTATCCAACAGAATGTTTCAAATGCCACATAATCGTTGCACCTGAAATGACGATGTTTGTGTGTGAAAGCAGTGTTTTGTAATTGGCATTTTCTATAAATAGGGTACAAAATGCCTGAAATTTGAAAAAAATAGTTTAGGGTTGGAAATGTGGCATACATTAAGCTGTCGCTCCATAGGATATATGTTTGATATATATATATTTTTTCTATTCATAATTTCTGTCATGCTGTAAAAGGGTCCAATTTAGCTTATTTTTTGGGCCTCAGAAGGAATGTTACACGTTTAGTTTTTGTAGAGGAAAAATCCCTTTCTTAAATTGAATTTAAAATTCACTTATTTTTTACTATTAGCAGAATGTTAAAAACAATCAATGTCCATATTTAAAAATTATGTCACTCTTCTATGATGTTTAATTTTTCGATATAGTCAAGAAAGTGAAGTCCTCTGAGGTGGAATCGCCATAAATAAAAAAAACACTACTCTTCATGCTAAGTTAGTTTTATGTTAGATAACAAGCACACAGTTTCTAATAGGTCATAACAAAAACAACAAGGGATTTGTGCCTCTAAAGGCCGTGACACACGAAGACGATGTTAAAGAACTATTGGCGACGAAAGCCAACCTTAAAAAGCTGGACTTGAACACATCGCAAAGGCTACAGGCGACTGTCAACTAGCACATGCGTTCTGCGGCAGCATGTAAGAAAACAATTGCATATCAATAGTCTATATTCGTCATTCAAAAGTGGAAACATTAGCCACATTCCCATTAAATATCATGCTGATCACTTTTTTCATTTCAGGCAGCTCAAGTTATGAACATATTTGTGCATTGGAATGCTCAGGTAAGATGACGTGCTCAATCGGCCAAAATACCCCCGACAAAGTCCAACTAGTGCAGACGGTACAGAACACACCACAAAAACTGGGCCAGCTGACGTTCAACGATGGCCCGATGTTGGCCGATGGCCGACCATCTGCTTTTTGTGTCAGGGCCTTAATGCCTTTAAAAAGTCATGGGACACCAAAGTGTACTCTATTCATAGAATGTGCCAGATGCTTATGCAAAGTAATGATTTGTTTTGTGCAATTTTGTGTAACATGTATAAGAAAATTGTCATGCAATGATTGTACATGTTTCAGAGGTGTGTTATGTGCTATAAACAAGCAAATTAAAGATTTTGATGGATAGTCAAGGTCCTGCCATTTTGGTAGGTTCAAGGTATCACTGCTAAATATTCTGCTGTTTTACATGCTGGATTGTAAAAACAGCACACCATTTTGCAAACAGGCAGAACGGGAAGGCACACACACAAACACACATTATGTTTCTGCACCCACTTAAAGAGGACGTTGAGGGCAGTGATTTCTCAAGAAACTGTCAAAACGTATAAACACCAGAAAGGTAACTTTGGCAGTTATAAAGGAGGACTTTGTATAATTTAAAACTCTCCCTTTTAGAAAATTCTTAGCAGAAATACTGGATGGCTAATATTTATAGTGCTAATAGTGGCAGTAGTTGAAGAAAAAAGACATACTGACTTTGAAAAAAGGGTGGACCAAATAAACAGTTCTGTAGGACACGGTTATCACATTAGCCTGCCATATTGAGTGGAAGAGGCAGTATAAAACCCTTTGTGATTTCTCACCAGTGATTGGACGTCAGGGCACTGTGGCAGAGATCTTCCTAACATGACATGTTTGGTCGCTACACACGAAAAATTGAGGAATGTCGAATGAGACGTTACAGGACGAAGAGTAAAACAAATTTTACACATCTTCAGGCAGGAGGCATAAATTTCTGAAAGGTAAAAGAAAGACAATGAAATGTGAGAATTTATTCTCAACAGTATATTTAATAATGTTGTATATTTGTTATTTTGTAGGAGAAGAAAATCCCATTAGAGCTGGGAAATCAGATTCAAGATTATTATTTTTGTATCTGATAGTCTCAATGAATTGGGTTTAAAATACGAATTCAATGATTCATTTGCCAGAACCTCGGTCGGAAAAATTCCAAAATGTTCCATAAAGTTAGAAAATGTAATTTATGTGAATCCTTAGGCATTACTTTCAATTAAGCAGTTCAACATATTGATTCAATGATCCACTTACATTGTTGTATTTGTATATATATCCATATATATAGTGTATTTCAGCAAACCAAATAACTGCACAAGACCTTCACAATATATATATATATATATATTGCAAGAGCAGTTATTTTGTTAGCTGAAAAACTGATTTCAACCACCACAAACAGACACAACAGAACCTAACCAGATAAAGAAAGACTACAAAGACTGTTAGCAACCGGAGAATTCAGAGTTCAACCTAAAAACAAGGACAGACTGATGAAACAATGATGGAAAGAGAACTTGAAAGAGCCACTGTCAACCACAGTCACATGACCACCAAGACACACTAGCTAGCAATCAGTTTTACCAGAACGTGAAGGAAGGAGCTCCACCATAGGCCTCCATGGCTAAGATGGCGGGTTAGGGCTGTCTGTTTCAGGATTCAAAGTAAGCAGTTTGTTTACAGAGACGAAATACTCAAATACTGGGTAAGAAAAGAAGAAGAAAAAAAATCTTACTTTGTTGCTTCTTCTGTTCCTCCTTCTCCATCTACTTTGCCCTCTTCTTCCATCTTCTGCTCGTCTGAGATCAGCTCCTGGTTCTTATGTCTACGAATACACTTCACCACTACCATGGACAGAATGAGCAAAGCAAGAATGCCCCCCACAGATGCCCCGATGGCGACAGCAATGGTCGAATCTCTTGGTGGTGGCACTGGCCAGAGGAAAATAGAGAAAAAGAAGAGATGCTAACAACAAACTTCACCAAAGGAGCATATGCTATTTCTTCAGTGGAAAAAAGTGTATTCTGAGAATTTGTGTAAAATAATGTAAAAAAAGAAAAGAAAAATCTTTCTGGGCCAAGATTGAGTAGGTACAGCATCTACATCCAGTGGCTAATTGGCTTATGCTAACCAGCTAAAATCATAGTACTGGTTGCATTCTCAATGTTGCCATTAGGGGCAACATTGAGAATGCATCAAGTTCAATATATTTACATCAAGTTCAATATATTTCAAGGTTTTATTTTACAACATAGACTAGATCAGTGATACCCTTTGTGATTTTGTTTTTGTTTTTACTTGAATGGTTAAATTGGCTACACATGACTAATGTCACGTTTTGGTTTTGTCAATAGGCTTGTTCGACTTAAACCGGCGCTACATACCGATCGGTTTATGACATCAAAGTACCGCAAGAGCGATTCAAAAGCATACGGAGCCGTCTGCTCTCTAATCGCTCTCGCGGTACTTTGATGTCATTCAGCGATTGGTCTGTGCAGTGCCGCTTCAAGTCGAACAAGCCTAAAGTCATGTTTCTGTGTCTTGTCATGTGATTTTCCTGTTAGTCATGTGATCCTGCCATGTGTTCCCTTGTCTGATGTGTCATGTTGATATTGGTTGTTTGTTTCATTGTTCACAGGTGTCCCATGTCTTGCCATTAGTCTGTGTATTTAAGCCCTCATGTTTGCCATGTGTCTTTGTCAAGTGTTGTTTCCTGTGACCACTGTTGTGTAAGCTTCATGTTTTATTCTAAGTTCATGCTACGCTTTTGTTTTGAGTTCACGCCACGCTTTTGTTTTATGTTTGATATTGTAGTGTTTTGTTTAAATAAACTGCTCTTGGGTTCTTTCTACAACTTGCCTCCAGTGGATCTCTTACAGAATACTTGACCTACAATGAACCCAGCAGTTGCCCTCCTGTGTTTACGCCAGGGGAATCGTCACCTGGATGATTATGTCCAGGACTTTTGTGACTCTCTCACCTGGTGGACTTTAATGATGTGGCCCTCAAGGACATATTTATGGTGAGTCTTAATTAGCACATTCGCTCCCAGCTTCCTGAGGGGAGAATCCACTGGTCCTTGGCCCAATACATTGACTATGCTTTATTGCTGAGTGGCTCCTCATTTACTGTGGGTATTGTGGAAGAGGAACCCCACAATTCCACAGTACCCGCCACGACTGAGCCACTTCACGTCATGCCTGCCAAGTTTGAGCCACTTCACGTCATGCCTGCCAAGTTTGAGCCACTTCACGTCATGCCTGCCAAGTTTGAGCCACTTCACGTCATGCCTGCCAAGTTTGAGCCACTTCACGTCATGCCTGCCAAGTCTGAGTCTCTTCTCATCACGTCTGCCGACCCAGAGGCTGTTCACGTCACGTCTGCCGAGCCTGAGCTTGAGCTTCTTCTCGTCACGTCTGCCCAGCCAGAGGCTGTTCACGTCACGTCTGCCCAGCCAGAGGCTGTTTACATCATGTCATGTCTGCCCAGCCAGAGGCTGTTCACGTCTGCCTAGGCACCGAGGCTGTTCACGTCAAGTCTGCCCAGCCAGAGGCTGTTCGCGTCACGTCTGCAGTAGGGTCCTTGATAGCTTGATGGCTCCCTGAATTGCCGACGCCGCCCTGGTTTCGTGCACTACCGGCGAGGCCCTGGTTTCCTGCACTACCCGCGCCACCCACGCTCCACGGCCCAGGACCGCCCACGCCATGCCACGGCCAAGGTCCGCCCACGCCATGCCACGGCCAAGGTCCGCCCACGCCATGCCACGGCCAAGGTCCGCCCACGCCATGCCACGGCCAAGGTCCGCCCACGCCATGCCACGGCCAAGGTATGCCCACGAAATGCCACGGCCAAGGTCCGCCCACGCCATGGCCAAGGTTCGCCCACGCCATGCCACGTCCAATATCCTGTCCTGGCCCACCATCTCTCCCCCAAGACCTCGTCCGCTCCACCACCCTCCTTGACTTATGTTTGATTTTTGGTTTTGTTGGGCGTCGGGAGCAAAGAGGGGGGGATCTGTCACGTTTAGGTCTTGTCAATGTCATGTTTCTGTGTCTTGTCATGTGATTTCCCTGTTAGTCATGTGATCCTGCCATGTGTTTCCTTGTCTGATGTGTCATGTTGTCAATTAGTTGATGTTTCATTGTTCACAGGTGTCCCATGTCCAGAGGTGGGTAGTAACGAAGTACATTTACTTCGTTACATTTACTTGAGTATTTTTTGGGAAAAATTGTACTTTTAAGAGTAGATTTAAATGTGGGTACTTTTTACTTTTACTCGAGTACATTTCTAATAAAAAAACGGTACTTTTACTTCGTTACGTTGAGCGATGTTCCTCTCGTTACTTTATTTTAATGCAATACGTGTTGTTAAATGCGTAGTTTATTCCAAGCGCGCTGTATCTTTTTTCTGGGCATGAGCGATGCTCAATTCACAAATGAATCACTCTTTTGAGTCGATTCTGTTCAAAGACTTCATCAAACAAGTGGGCAGATCTGTCTAAATCGGTTCGCGAATCAGTTTGTATGATCTGTTCAGTTTCCTGCACGCACTGAATCGTCTGAAGCGCTTTCAATTCACACTCGTAACAGGAAGATTTAAGAACAGCAAGAGCGTTGGATGAAGTGGCTGTGGACCTACAGTAGCCTACAGTCAAGTGAACGCAAATCTGCAAATGCATAATTTTTGCCAGCGATGAAGATCTCTATTATCTTCGTATGCTGAGGACGATATATCCTGTGGAACGAATATCGTTCCACAGGACGATATTCGATTTAATTTAATTCAGGTAATACATTTTACAACCAAACAGATTATTACGATATGATAGCACTACTTCAAAGTATGACATTACCCGTTTTTTTTGGACACATTACTTTATACAATATAAATAAGCTACCATTGTCCACATATGAAATGAACACCCGCCATCCCGCGGTAATGTGTGTGTATTGCGCAGTGGCGTGCCAACTCAACTTGAAAACGAATGCCTTTGCCTGCCTTAGACACTGTTGACCAGTTTAAACATGCTTGCAGAAATATACATTTGATTACATTTTGGAGAACAGAGAGAAGAAGATCCGTCGATGTGCGTTTGATCGTCGTTTGTGTTCAGATGTTCAGTTAGCGGTCAGCGCGAGCACATGTGAAGAGTTTTAACTCTTTCTTCTCTGTCAATGTTTCCCTTTACATGCCTTTAAATGCAAAACTCTGCAGATACACTATATTTCGACATTGTCTAATAATCCAACTGTAGTTGTATAAGTTAGGCTACTATTATACAAACCAAAGGACAGGCAATGATTTCGGGCTACAGATGGCAGAAATAATGCTTGTCTCTTCTGTTTTTGTGGCAAAGATAGCCTATCTAATTATGATAATAATAGTCATTTAAATAAAAAATATCTAAATAATATCATGTTTTATATATATATCATAGTATATATAGGCCTATGATCCGAAGTAACTAACTATAGCTACTTGAGTAGTTTTCTCATTGGATACTTTTCTCATTGGATACTAATAATGATAATAATAGTCATTTAAATAAAAAATATCTAAATAATATCATGTTTTATATATATATCATATATATCGGCCTATGATCCGAAGTAACTAGTAACTAACTACTTGAGTAGTTTTCTCATTGGATACTTTTTTACTCTTACTCAAGTAACTATTAAGATTGTTACTTTTACTTTTACTTTGAGTAAATATTTCTAGAAGTACTTGTACTTTTACTTGAGTACAGTTTTTGGATACTCTACCCACCTCTGCCCATGTCTTGTCATTAGTCTGTGTATTTAAGCCCTCATGTTTTCCATGTGTCTTTGTCAGGTATTGTTTCCTGTGACCACTGTTGTGTAAGTTTCATGTTTTATTCTAAGTTCATGCCATGCTTTTGTTTTCTGTTTGATCTTGTTATGTTTTGTGTAAATAAACTGCACTTGGGTTCTTTCTAGGACTTGCCTCCAGTGGATCCCTTACAACTAAAGGTTGTCGGGAACATTAAACGTCATCACACCGAACTTATTTTACTCGCTAGTCCACTTTCACAGCTTTGTTGTGTTCGCAAACTATTCTAACTCAAACTTTAAGGCAAAATGTTTTTTTTTTTTTAAATAAAGTCTGAGAGTTCTTAGAAGCTAAGTAATGATGTTGAAATAATGCAACCATGGTGTAGTTGGTTTATATCCTATGTTTAGCTTTTTACCACTGCCGGTTGCATTTAGGCTTTAAAATGATAGAAGCCGTTTTAATTTGTGAAAAGAATAATAAACGTTTTGTTGGCTGAGGAGATTATTTTCTGCAATAGTCCAAAAGCCAATAGAAACATCTGATTGGGGTTTTGTCAAGGGAACCAGGGTGATGCAAATTTCCAGGTTGACCTACAAAAATATCTCTGCGACACTCTATTCTAATCCTGGACTTAACAACACCTGCAATAAGGAAACCTCATTCATCATGGCCTGTCTTAAAGCAACCCTGTTTGAAGACCCAAAACTTTTGTTGTACAGCATTTTAGCCCATGCTGAAGTCTTACATTCAGTCAAGACGTTGAACTGGATGGTGCCGCGACCCTGAATGCGATCTGGAGGGTTGCGCACATAGCAATTGTAGATTCCATCGTCTGTCAACTGCACATCTAAGATAGTGATGCTGAGGTCGTTCTTATCTAGGTTTCCAGAAAAAATAGCCCGCTCTCCAAATCGGCTGGGCTTCAGGGGTGTTATCCTGTTCTTATAGGTCATGAACTTGGAAAAGAAGAAATTGAAGGTAGATTGAGAAAAGTGACGAAACAAAAGAATCGTCTAACTTTTATATTTCTGTAAATATTGATATTTTTAATAGCCCCTTTCACACAGCAATCCCAGTAAATTACCGTAAAATTGCCAGAATGTCTTTACCGGTAAATGCACAAATATGCTGTTCACACAAGCAACAGCGTTCTGCTTTAGTTTCAGTATCTGTTCAATTTGATCTTAAAAACACGAGACGCGCATAATAGTGCAACTGTAGAGCAGCAGCACTGATAAATGGAAAAGAAGGCAGAGTCTTGAGCGCAACACGTTGAAAAAGCTGTGAGATGTGGCGCAATGGTCAAATATATATTTATCTTAGAAAATATATCTTTAAATAGAAAAACTATTAAAAAGCTTATTGTAAACAATGCTAAGAAATCGCATAATATCCATAAGAACTTTATTGGCCCAAAGCAGACTTGTTATGTCTGACATTGTACGTGATCATACTGTTAATCTTTATTCCGCATTTACACAGAACATACTGGTAATTTACTGGTAATGTTACAACTTCCCTTACCAGTAAATTGCCGGAACCAATTTGCCGGTATTTTTGAAAGGTTCCTATTCACACATGATCTCTTACCGGTAATTTACCAGTAAAGACTGTATGTGTGAAAGGGGCTAATATTTTGATATTTAACATTTTAAGTCTCTTATTTTCTCTCACCATCTCCTCTGTGCTGTTGGATGTCTCCTGATAGGTCCAGTTCATGGCAAATTGCTTGGGGTCCAGTTTGTAGCATGAGGTGAATGTACACGGGATTCTGACATCAGTTCCGTTGAGAGCGTTGATCTGTTGTTGCACCAGCACATCCATGGAAGTCACTGGACAGGCTACAAGATATTTAAATATAGACATGTATAGTTACTGCTATTTGATTTTCGCGTCATCTGATTGGTCCACGTTTTTTCATCTAAAGTCACTTAAAAAATTTTAATTAAAATTTGTATAAATTTTGACGTCATTCATTTAACTTAATAGTTAAAATGTTATTGCCAACGGATAAAAAAGCTGTTTTTTAAACTTCCAAAATTATTTGCATATTGGTCTTATATAACTTTCGAACAGTTAAAAAGTGTACCTTATCATAAAATGGCTATTTTTGACTCTAAATTCTGACTGGAAGAGGTAAATGGGTGGTTAAATTTGGTCAAAAATAAATACTATGGAGGTAATGGGGTACCATTAGTTACCGACATTCTTCAAAATATCTTCTTTTGTGTTCAGCAGGAAAAAAAAAACTCATTCAGTTTTGAAACAACTTGAGGGTGAGTAAATTATGAAATAATTTAAAATTTTAAGTGATCTATTCCTTTAATAATGATATTAGAAGAGCCAAGGCAATGACTGACGCATTTGTATTACATTCCAAAAAGCTCCCTTATCAGTCCCAGAGAGGAAAATCAAACCACGGCCGGATCGGCACAGAATGGACCGGTTAAGCAATAAGAAAGGTTTGGCCTGATGGTGGAAAAGTGGCAAATGTGGTCACATGTAGAAAACATGGGACATCCTTTATCTCTATCTGCATTAAGCTTACACTGGGTGACATTCTTTGTATTGAATAGACATCCAAAATGTCATAATTGTGTCTATAAGGAAGGTTTACTTTCTCCACCTCTGCACCAATTCTGCCAAATGGACACCATTCTGCACCAAGTTCTGGACAAGTTCCCACTGCTGCAGCAGTTATGCTTTATCGGCCCGGCTCTCTGCAGTAGTAGCAGCAACTTCGTCACACCCTCCCATCCCATCGCATCCCCACCCCCTCAAAGTGCTGCAGTTTAGTCCGTCCCCCTCCCTCTCGAAAAATCAGGTGTCCTCATGGAACTACAGCAGCTGTGTTCGGGAGAACACATACACACACAAACCTCATGTGTTCTTGAATCCCTTTAGTAAATCACAATGATTTATAGTGTGTTAAATTCAGAGTGCCTACAAAGCAACATTTGAACTATGCGGATATACAAGGATTCATTATATACATAGTGTTTTTGCGCTACAAATAATGCAGCACTGCATCATGTCACAGTATCCTACTTGTGCTTTCAGTGTGTGCTGCAATAAACACACACAGACACACACACGCATGTTCAGCATACACACACACACACACACACACACACACACACACACACACACACACACACACACACACACACGCACACGCAGAGTCAGCACTCGGCCGGGCGTGTTACTCAATACCGGCACTACGTCAATGTCGTCCCCACCCACCCTTTTACTTTCATGTATATTTAGTCGGTTTCTCTCTGCGTTACAGCAGAGACACTTTAGAACTCCTTCGCATTCCCCATGCACATTTAATCACGGAATTCATGCATTTGAATAAATGATAGTTTAACTGTTGTAGTTAAAAAGCTACAATGTATCGTAAACTCTCTTATATGACTGTTTGGGTTCATATGAGCATGGAAATACGGGGTCTAACTACTGCGGATGTCTCCAGCCCACTCTTGGGGAACCGATTTGATGCATGTATCAATATTCACCGGTTCAGAGTGCTGTAGGCATAAAATACTGCAGTGTAGCTCTCTCTCGCCCTCGCTCACACAACAGTCCCTCACAAACCCTCCCTGCGCTGTCTCTGTCCTCTTTCTCCTGCTCTCAAGGTTATAGTTAAAGGAGAAATGTGGACACGGTACATTGTGGAGCTGTATGCATGCACAAACAAACAAATAATAATTCTAATTATATAATAACATTTTAATTTATATATTCAATATAATATATATTATATAGTCAAAATCTGCTAAGGGAAAATAATGGAACATCTGTTTGAAAAAGTGATTTTTCACTATTATTTACAGCAGGATTTGCATTTCCAAGTTATCAGAGACAATACAAACAACTTTGTGCATAAAAACCACTCCTTTCTTGGTAATAAATTGATTAGATTTTTGATTTGAATAACTTGTTTTTCCAAAGTCAATGGATTCGTGACAGCTAAATGTAACGTTTATGACAAGCCAAACATGTCAGTCTCTGAGTAACATATACTTTATTGAAGCCACAAAATAAACTTCATTCCATAAAATAAGTAGGCTATAATGAACTACGCAAAATGCATTTTGAAATGCAATGTATTCAAGCGTAGTTCACCCCGCGCGTTATCACATCCGTCAAAAACTGTCTGTCGATTGGAACATTAGAACTAAAAACATAAATCAATTCACTGAATACTTTCCGGCTAAGGCACAAAGAAACATTACCTTACAAATCCACATCATTTGAATATTACGACATGGATGTCTGTCAAAATACTGAATGACGTGCACAATTCCCAGAAGTATTTAGGAGAAGGAGAGTTCCAGCGAGTACATGCATTCCCTGAAAAACCCACACTACCGGATGTTTTGACTACGCTTATTGCTTTCTGAGAAAATGGCGGGCTGAGTAGCATCAACATGTCTGTCAGAGACAATAACGCGCATAATACATAACACACGCGAGTATAAATTTGTTCTTCACACTGAGAATAAAGAGAATAGTTAACATCGTTCAACAAGTTGGTTTTGATGGACATTTTTCGAATTCACGTACTATGCATTCTGATTCTTTTTTTGATTTGAATATTTTCAATGATTTTCTATTCTCTATTCTCGACAGATCTTTTTTTCATGAATTTGGCAATAGATTAACTGTTAAATGATTGATCTTGAGATGAGTCCCTGCAGTCGTTTAATTAGGCCCATATGCTGATGTATATATAGGCTATATTATAAACTGTACAGGTGACTTTTATAAAAATGTAGTTTGAGCCTTATCTTCTCAGTTGTTTAAAAGATTAAAGCAGTTACCAAAGTTTGATTAAATGTTGTTTAATTTTCCAAAAAAAGATTGTAAATTATTACATGATTCGTATAGCAGATTTTGACTATAGTGTATTGTGTATATTTCTGTAACATTATATGTTAGGTGTGCTGATGTACAGTCTTACAGCACTGGGACATATCACTGTTCGTATCACTCACATGAGTTTCTTATAGTCACAGAAAATCTCTTTTTTTATTTCAGAATAGGTTTGTTATTAGAAATGTTATGGCAACAAATCTGTTTAGACGGTTTAATGCACCACATTTTAGTTTCTGCTTAATGACTGAAATGTTGTGGGCAAAACTTTGAACATGGTATGTTTGCACAGTAAAGAAGAAGAGCGAGACATCTGTATTTCTGTGAGAAGCAGATCTGCACAAGCTTGTTAACAGCGATTGTTTTCTCATAATCTACCATATGTCATATTCGGCTTACAACTGTTACTGCGGTTGGATTGTATCCATTGATCCACTATTTTCAGGGACAGTTCACCCAAAAATAAATATTCTGACATCATTTACTCACCCTCATGTCTTTAGAAAACTGTATAATTCACTTTTTTTTTTTCATAGAAGACAAATAGGGGTATTTATAGCAGAATGTCCAAGCAATTATTTTCCATACAAAGTGAATGGTGACCATAACTCTCAAGCAAAATCGTCAGTGAATAACGTCTTAAATTTTAGTCTGTTCCTTAAAAACAGAGCAAGTTTATGTTGCTTTGTTTGGAGCTCCATACAGTCCATACAAAGGAGTCCATACAATGCTCCACAGAAAAAATAAATAGTTTTGGAAATGAGTAAATGCTGACAGAATTTTTATTTTTGAGTGAACTGTCCCTTTAAATTAGAACTAAAAATCTAAAATAACGTAATGAGTAAAACATATTCTTGTAACATATATTTCTAGATTTTCTCCAATATTTCCTATAGTTTACCTTTCAAGTTTGTATACACTACCATTTAACAGTTTGGGATTGGTAAGTTTATTTTTTTTGTCTTTAAAATAAGTATTTTATGCTCACCAATGATTTGTATTTGATCAAAATACAGTAACATATTATACTAATATGAAGTATTACAATTTAAATCAACTCTTATTTTTTATTCCTGTGATGCAAAGCTGAATTTCCAGCATTGACAGTCTCACATGATCCTTCAGAAATCATTCTAATATACTGATTTGCTGCTCAAGAAACATTTCTTATTATTAACAATGTTGAAAAGAGTTGTGATGCTATATATTTTTGTGGAATTATTATTTTTTTGTTGTTGGGGGTAACAATGTCTTTACTGTAATTATTTTATGCAATTTATAGCCTAATCCTTGCTGAATAAACATATTGATATCTTTCAAAAAACAACTTTTGAACGGTACTCTATCTTTATACTGAAGACGGAGAGGTTTCTATAGTGAAATTGAGTTCAATAGCTTTTGAGGCTAGTGGAATAATTCAGTATTTTTCAGAAAGCAGACTGAAATGTATTATTAACTTCAATCTCCAATGGAATTCACTGTGCTCTAGATGATAAAAGCTGAGAATATCCATGCATTAATATTTGTTTTAAGAATACTGTCCTAAAATACGTATATCTGCATACTTAAGCCATATTTATGAATGCTATTGCAATGAATCAATCAATAAATAACAAAATATCAAAACAATTGACATAAATCAATAAATAAACGAATCTACAATGGGAAGTATTAGGATTTTTGGAGATAAAGTGAAACAGGGTTTTATTATAATTCTATCACATGTTCATCGTGTGTCACTGAAATGCTGTGTTGTACGCCCTCTTGTGACTTTCTAGAAAACTGCACTGTATTCACTTGAACTTGAATGCAACTTCAGTCATTTGTTTTAAGAATACTCTTTTGGTGTGTGCAGCTCTTTCCCCTTTACGTTATACAGTACAATGAACCATAGTTCACTAATAAAACTTTCATTAATTAAAAAAATGTGGACTATACCACATGGATTAAGCACAAGAAAGTAGGGCATAGGCTACTGTATGCCTTCTGTTGAAATAAATAATCCTCATGTAACGTTCAACATCAGCAGAGCCATGAGACCACATCTGTAGCAGTAAACCTATTCACAACCAGAACACGCACATTGATTATTTATGATTGTTTATGATTTTCATTATTTTAACTACTGTAGGCTTGCTAGATTGTGTGTATGTTCAGACTCTTTTAAACATCTTTATTTCTCTTTATTTTATTTATTAATTGGTTTGCTCTGAAGCACTTTGTATAACATGTTGTTTACAAAGTGAAATGTCTGTTCAACCAGCAGTATTGTCTCCATATTTTCCTATTTAACTGTCATTATTGTTATTATTATTATTTATAAGTGCTGTTCATCGTCTTCAAATGTTATATACTGTGAACATTTGTAATAATCTGGTTATGATGAAATTAAATGTGACACCCACTTTTTCTCCCGCTCTCAATTTTATCTTACAATATTAATTACAGTTATTTATTTATTTTTTGCGCCGTCAAATTTTTTTTATTAAATGAAGCAAAAGCAGAACTAGTTTTGTAGTTGCTGATTTAGTCATTGTTTTTTTATGTAATCATTTGATTTCAAGACTCACACATAAACACATTCACTTGTCGCCTCCTACTGGTTCAACGATGTAAACTAAAGAAAGATGTTTAGGCTACTGGAAAAAATAAACAAATCAGTGTGGATTGTAGATATCATCAATATGACACGGAACTAATTGTATAGGCCTAATGCTTAACAAATAAATAAAAACGCAGCAATGCTTAATGTCATCAAATCTGCCTGTCTAGAAAAAAACCCACACGTGCTGTTTCCTATTGTTTGACAATAAATTGGCAAACAATTTAGCCAATTATGACCTGCTTAGCGTTTCATAATATGATCTAAATGCGCTCACAATGACATCACGATAAACGCAGATAATGCTGATGGAGACAATTAATCTGCAATAATAATCACCATTAAACGGTACAATGTAGCTACTGTACTAACATGCCCTACTCCTAATTTTATTTGCATTCTTTCTTATAACGCATAATATTAATAACAGGTTGTAGGCAGGGAGACATGACTGAAATCACATTTGGCTGGTAGGATAGGCTACATTGAAACCGTTAAAATGTCAAATGATCATTTTAATGATGGGCTTATTTATTTATTTTGTCCATAGCAGAAGCTTTTTTTACTTACCCAAAAACATCACCATTGCAACACAGGATAATTTCAAAACGGACGCCCACTGCGTTCCCCCAGAATGCAATAAAATGGTCATTTTGGTCGCTGACAATAAACGAATAGGAAAATAAGTATTAAAAATGCGTGTGAGATCTATTTCTCCGTTTTAATCATATAAAAAAACACGGATATGTTTTTTATTTTGTGCTATGATATGGCTGGCAGTGTCTGTAGCAAGAGCACTGGTTGATATTATGGTTGCGGTTTGTCATTTGTCTTTATGGTTTCAAATGAACCCCGTTGCAACATTATAATATTCAAATACTTTAATAACAATACATAAAACGGTATATAAATAATTTATCGAGACGTAAAAAAATCAGGACGCATCTATATAGTATTACATGTCCTTCCTCGATTTAGTGCAATCAGAAATCAGTCGAAGAAAATATACGCGGCCGTTGACGCAAAACCAAAAAATGACGCACTTGCTTGCAGAAGGACCACCTCTCCTCCTCACTAATGGAGATTAAAGTGTAGGGCAGAGTGGGGTAAGATGAGCCAGTGGGTGAATTGACCCACCCCCTTTATCTTGGTAACCGTGTACTTTTATTGTCATGTGACCATATATTTTAGAACCACCCATCATTTCTGCCAGACTGTGAAAAAAGAGAAACACATGGGAGGAGTGGAAGGCAATCATTTACTTTCAAATTTTAGCATACCAGATGTAATGGCTGCTACATCAAATGAAATTTGCCCAGGTCTAAAAATATTTATGATACATATTGCTGATTTAGCTAGGCCTATGTATAAAATCATGCAAATCCTTTAGCTAAATATTCATCTGAATTGGAAATCTAGTTTTGTCCAAAATTACAGCTATGGGGCAAAGTGAGCCAAAAGCATTGGGGTACATTGAGCCAGCATTTTAACTTACCCCACCATAAGGCACTTAAGTTAAATATCTGAAGTATAAACTAGTATAATTTCAATGTAATATTATACAACTGATTTATTGTTTATTAGTTTCAATGACTTTTATTAATTCATTCTAATTCAGTTTTTATTTAAAATTACTTAACAAACTTTCTATTTAGTCTGTTATTGGGAAGGTTACAACTTTGGTGTTCAACATATTGTTTCAGAAATGCAAACAATTAAATATATTGAAATTACAAATGTTAAAGTTGGCCTAAAGAAAATAAATCTGACTATTTGTAAAAGGAAATGTGATTATTAAATTTGTTTTTAAAAGAGGTAAAATGTTTTTAAAATCTCACATGGGTTTGATTCAGATTTAGTTAGATGGTCAGTTCTAACTAAATAAAGAAAATGGCATTGAACGAATCATGTGCATATTCAGAGAGATATATACAGATTTATTATGAGGGATAATGCAAGCAGTCAGCCGAGCAGTGTTAAAAAATAAACCAATTATTGACTTGTATATTTAAAGGTACACTATGTAACTTTTCCCCTTCAAAATTATTAACTTTAAATGAGTCAATACATCATCAATCCTTCCTTCTTCCAAAACATGTGTTTGTTTTACCCCGATTCATGGTGAGCCTTATGATGCATGTTACTGTAAGTGCTTATATTTTAGACCTGGCGGGATGGTTCTCGCGGGAAATTGCATGCATACGTCACTCGCCCACGTGTCTCGTATCTGTAAATAGAGAAAAGTTGTTCCGGCTACTTTGACGCGTGTATGGTGTGAGAGGCAGAGGTTAGTTGTCACAACGAGTGAGAGAGGTCGACATGGAGACTCTAAATCTCAAACCTCCGGGAAATCACCCAAACGCCAAACAGAGGAAAAGAAAGAGCTCGTAATAAAATGAGAATCATCATTGGCTTGGCTTTTCAGAGATGAAGAACTGAGGGATTTGAAATGTTGTAAAAGCGACCCGGAGATGCCGTTTTTTATTACTCAACAGGTTAGTGAGTTATTTTATTGAACAGATAAATTGACAATGTAGCTCTCTAACAGAGTTTATTGTAAAGCGTTATCTACTGAGAAGGCTCATTTCATTATGGTTGTTGTAGGTCTGTGCTGGAATTTATTTTCAAAAAAGTACCATGTGTATTAACGTGTAGGCCTAGTAACGTCTTCAGCTAGTCACCTTGAGATCCTTTCCATTACATCTCTTAAAGGGATAGTTCACTTTAAAATGAAAATTCTGTCATCATATCACCTCGAGTTGCTTCAAACCTGTATGAATTTCTTTCTTCTGCTGAACACAAAGGAAGATATTTTGAAGAATGTCGGTAACCAAACAGTTAACTGGTCCCATTGACTTCCATTGACTTTTTTTTTCTACCATGGAAGTCAATGGGACCGGTTAACTGTTTGGTTACCGACATTCTTCAAAATATCTTCCTTTGGGTTTTGCATGATCTAATTTGATATCTCAGTGGCTGTGGGTATATACAGGATCCTCATCCTTTGGCTGCCAGTCAGAGGGAAGACGTCTGCTGCGTTCAGCTGTGACAGGAGCGTCTGGTGTGAATGGGAAACCGTGCTGCTTCCAGCAATTGAGAATACACACAAACAAAAAACATTTTACATCCTGTAAACACTTTCTCGCTCTACTAAATATTTTTTATATCCAGTTTACATATGAAGGGATGTATGCATTTACATATACACATGTATAATTACTGTCCACATAACATTTTGACGAAGTGTATTAAATCTGCTATTATTATTCTGAATAATATGAAATTTGATATGCACTTATTCTATTCAAATATTTTATTTGACTGTGCATTCATATTTTAATAAATATTTTAAAGAGGGTTTTGATGTTATTTCATAATTCCATTGTCTTTGCTTAAAGTGTACTGGAGAATGTACTGACAGGCAATCATGGTAAACTTTCACGGTTAAAGTTGCAATTTAAAATAAACAAACCTATAATGTAATGAAAAAAAACACAAAATAAATTACTTAACATGTGCTTTAGTATATTAGCACATCAAAATAAGCTGACTTTAAAGCACTGTAAAATAGATACAGTATTAAAACATATTGATTTAATGAGCCTGTGTTGCAACGAATTTCACCCTCCTGTTGTTCCAAACCCATGAGACTTTCATTCATATGTTGAATATTTTGTCTCTGATGTTGAGACTTTGACTCAATTCATATACTGTATGGATTAGTTTTACGATCTCTTCTTGAAGCATCAAAGTGGTAGTTGCATAGTTGTCAATGGAGGGATAGAAAGCTCTCAGATTTCATAAAAAATATCTTAATTTGTGTTTTGAATATGAAAGAAAGTCTTACGGGTTTGGAACGGCATGAGGGTGAGTAAATGATAACGTCATTTTCATTTTTGAACGAGCTAACCCTTTAAGTAAAACTTAATTTGACATTAAAAAGTGCACTTTTTAAAAGTGTACTTAAGTGTGTAAAACATATTTATGAAGGTGTACTCTCTTTAAGTAAACTTAAGTGGCCTTTTATTTTATTAATACTAAAAAAGTATAGTTTAAAATATTGTAGTATATTGTAAAATATTATATATTTTTTTAACTATACACTTTTAAGATTTAAAGAATATACAGGTGCATACTCAGTACAGTAATCACACTTCTTTTTACTTAACAATCATAATTTAATTTGATTTCTCATGTTTGACAAGATTCTTTAACAAGACGATCATACCACATCAGATCACACCACGTAAAAAAAATGTCTTAGTGTTTACTGTAAAGTAATATTTTAATGATGTATAACAGTGTGACATAACTCATATAGTCACATGTGATTTCCTGAATTTAATATCTTGCTTTCATTTCTTGCTTACCATGGTAACATAGATGTTGTCTGGACTTGGAGGACTGCTCACATCTGCCAGAACAGGCATAGAGCTGAATCCCACCTGAGACACAAAACAAACTTAAACAAGACTTTAGACTTTAGATATACAACGACGGTGCACTCATATTATTTATGAATGGGAGAAAGTGCTGCGTATGGCGGAATAAGTCCCGATTTCTAAAAATAAGAAGACAAGACCCAATCGCTGATTGATAAAGTCATTGCATCACAGAAGCAGCCGTTAGAAATTCCCGAATAGTATAAAAACTGTCATGCTGCTTCCAAAATCACATACTCTCTTGAGTAGGTACTTATTTTGAAAAAGTTATTATTTCAAGTTAAAAATAGCTTAAGTATGTGACTTCGGATGCAACCTCATTGTTCTGATGTTTGAAATTTGATGTTTCCCGATTCAAAGAAATATGAGATGCACTTGTATGACCGAATGTCATTTCAAAGATGGCCGTCAAGTAAAATGACTTGCCTGAAAGGGTTCATCCTAAAATGAAAATGAAGTCATAATTTACTCACCCTGGTGTTGTCCTAATATTGTTTACCCTTCTTTTTTTTATGGACAAAAAAAGGATAATTCAATTATTTTTTTTTGAAAAGCTTAATGCTGATCGCTATTCATTGCTATTATGGACAAGCGTGAGTGGGATATTTTTTTTCTTCCAATTCTCCTTTTGTGGTCCATAAAAGAAAGAAGGGCATACGGCATTAGAACAACACCAGGATGAGTCAATTATGACTTAATTTTAGGGTGAACTATCCCTTTAAATGGACATTGGCTTAAAATCATCTCCAAACCCCATTCAGAAAAGATTTAAACCTCAACCTTGTTGATTTAAACAGAACAAAACAAAACGTGGAATATGTGAAAATCTGATTGATTAGTTTACTTCACCGAGTTCAGAAAGCAAAGAGAGTAAATGAGAGCAGAAATATAGAAGTTACAAAGATAGTGTTACCATATCTTCAGTGGCAGTTCTGGTTTTAACCTCTTCCATATTTTGCCTATAGAATATAAAGCACAACATGAAGACAAGCAGAACATTTTTTTATATCTCTCTGTGGACTGACAATAACTTACTTTGAGTCGTCACCTTTCTGGATTGATCTGCAAGCCCTCCTTCCCAAAACCCCGATGCCAATTAGTAACACAAACCCAGCCAGTGACAGCAGGGCCAGCCACCAGGGAGGATGAGCCTGTGGACGAATCACACCTGGACTGTTTCTCCTGGTCAGCGCTGAAGAAAATAAAGGTGAGAAGAACTGAGTTTGGAGCTCTTATAGAAACTAATCCACTTAAAGAATATGAATTTGACAGGCGTTTTCAATCATTTCGTTATGCTCTGACACAGATTTCAAAGATTTAAAGGGCACCTATTATGGAATTTTGAAATTTACCTTTCATGTAGTGTGTAACATAGATCTAAGTGAACAAAAACATCCTGCAAAGTTTGAAATATGAAAGTGCACCGTATATAAAGTTATTGTCTTTCAAAAGTAAGAGTCGACTCGGAGTCATTTTTATGAATCGTTAGAAGACCGAAGCTTTTTCTCTGACTAGATGACGTCAACTTGTCAAGTTATTTGAATACGATACGCCCACTTATTGCGCTCCAAGGCCAGGGAAAACTTGAAAACATCATGGCGACGAGACGCTGTGTTCTGAAGTGCGGCTCAAAAGCCAACTTTTTTCATCTGCCCAAGGAGGAGCATTTGAAGACTAAGTGGCTATAATTCACTATACCACAGAAGTATAGTCCGAGCCTTGTCCTTTGTTCGCGCCATTTTGAAGACGATTGCTTTTTAAATGCAATCAAACTTGGATTCGCGAGCCGGCTGATATTGAAGGAAGGTTCATTTCTAAGTGTATTTGCATCAGCTTCCTCCTCCGTATCACAACCTGTAAGTGTTTATTAATAATTGTTGCTTTTATGTTTTATGTAGCATGCTTAATAATTATTTTGTTTGTTGTGTAAGCACCGTTTAGCTTCTAGGTCTTCAATGACAATTGTATTGAGATATGTGAAGTGTTTGTCGTTGTTTTCGGAGTTGTCTTAAATAATAGAATAATACCTCGTAGTAACGTAACTGCATTTTTTTGTTTGTAAAAATGTTATGTTTATGCATCGGGCTAATGCAAACAAAGACTGATTGTGCTTTTACAATATGAACTCTGGGCTATGCTCGCTAACATAACATTAAATTCTTTATCTTATTTTTAGTTTTTTACTACAAACTACAAAGCAGTGGACTATAATCATTATTATAACACGATTTAATTGATAAAAGCATCATTGTACTCCGTGTTAAACAATAAGTATTATCTCTGTAAACACTGCTGGGTCATCTGACCAATCGCAGATTAGCGTCGCGCAAAGGAGGGGTTTGGAAAAATGAGTCGTTGAACGAATCATTTGGGAGTCGGTGAGCAAATCAGGTAAAAATAAATGCATATTATACGACAACAAAAGTGTTTTTTTGACATTGCATGCACGTAAAACTGTTGTTGGGGACTCCCTAAACAACATTAGAAACATTTTAAATGTCATAATAGGTGCCCTTTAAAACGTATAAAAAGTAACATTTTCATTTTGTTACATTTGGTATGGCATCTTTTGGACACAATTATGGGGTTGTAAAGATTTTTTCATTTATTTTTTGAAAAGTAAAGGTCTTTATTTGATCAAAAGAACAATAAAAACTAATATTGTGAAATATTATAACAATTTAAAATATATATGTTGTATTTAAATATATTTTAAATATGAATTGTTTCTGTGATGGCAAAGCTATAATTTCAACAGCCAAAAAGCTTCTTCTTCTTCTTATTATTAATTATGGTAAAACTTTACAATAATGTCTCATTTGTTCACATTAGTTAATGTATTAACTAACGTGAACTAACAATTATCAATATATTTGTTACATTTATTCATCATTGTTAATGTTAATTAATACAAATCAAGCTGTTCATTGTTTAGTTCACAGTACATTAACTAAAAAGAATATATTTATTTGAAATAGAATACTTTGCATTGTTATACATTTCTGAACTTACACTTTTGATAAATTCAATATGTCCTTGCTGAATAAAAGTTTTTTTTTTTTTTTATCGTACTCACTCCCAACTTTTTAACAGTATGTGTTCATGTACACAGGAGAATAAGAAACTCTTTACTCGCATTGTTACATGAACATAACTGATCCACAATGAGTAAACCAAAGAGAACCACATAAAAAATAAAATAAAATAAACATTTAGAAAACAAACAAAGGTCTGTTACCTGATTGGACAATAAGATGTGTATGATTCTTGAAGAACCTGCCACTGAGTCGCAATCTACAGAGGTAAGTTCCATTGTTCTCCTGGGTTACGGATGGGAGGTGTATATCAAAAGTCCCCATTTTGACATTTCCGCTGAAATATACACCAGGAAGTATTGGTGCGGTTTGATTGCTGATGTAGTACAGGATTATTTTTGTCTGAGAGATAGTCTGTGTTAAAAAAATAAATATAGAATAAGTATAAAGCATGAGTGTACATTTACATTTATTCATTTAGCAGACGCTTTTATCCAAAGCGACTTACAAATGAGAACAATAGAAGCGGTTAAACTAACAATAGCTTATAATAAGTATAACAATAGTTTAGGTTTTTAAAGTTACAAATAAAAAGTATTCATTGCATACGTGTGTAAAGTATATTTGTGTAAAAATAAGCATACCTGGAATTCCCACTCCGCACTGAGATATTTTAAATCCAGATGTCCAGGACATTGGAAGAAATTACACGACAAATACACATCTGCACCATCATTAACCTTCTGGTCTGAACTTGTCATCACACAACCATGGGCTACATAAACTAAAAGAATGCATATTATATTTAAAGTATAAGCTTCATATGCTTAAATAAATAATGAATTTCTGCTTACCTGTAAAGATCAAATACCACATCACGGAGCATACAAAGACACTCCAAAGTTAGTTTTTTCTTACACGGTATTTAACAGAACACATAAATATATACATATATTGTAAAATAAAGGCAAAAATTACAAGATACAAGAATATTATGGACTCTGGAACTCTCAACTCAAAAGTTATTTGCTGTGAAACACTTTCTGTGGTGGTTATCAGTGTCTGAAATATTCATTTACCACATCCTCTGTGGCCTATAAACACATGATCTAACTGAGGCAGATGCGTCTCCCTTGTACCATTTTCACATGTACTGTATATATCAGGAACAAAAAAGAACAGTTCTTGTGCCGAAAGATTAGAGCTTGTCATCACTGCAAGACAATGCTGGGTTTCCTTTGATCAGTTCATACATTCAGTGTATAGTTCATGTCCATCTAATCCTTAAAATAGTGACAAGTACATCATTCATAATGTCTAATTTTATGTTCCACAGACGAAAGAAAGTCATACAGGTTTGGAAAGGCATGATAGATGGTTTTTGTTTTGTTTTGTTTTTGCGAACAATCCCTTTAAGAAATGGAGGTCGGTCAAACTTTCCACATAAAAAGGAACTATTTTGCCCTCTAGTGTGCCATTTGACGTTAGCTATGTTCGATTGAAGGCATTTTTCTCAAGAGAACAGAGCCATCATTGTGTCAAATGAAGTTTTCGTGAAGAACTACATCACCTGAGGCAATAGCTAAAGACATTTGTCACATTTATCGATTTGCACCTTTAGCTTTCACAAAAACACTTTGCCATTTC
Organism: Phoxinus phoxinus; assembly: GCF_949152265.1. Taxonomy (NCBI): domain Eukaryota; kingdom Metazoa; phylum Chordata; class Actinopteri; order Cypriniformes; family Leuciscidae; genus Phoxinus; species Phoxinus phoxinus. Next base: position 34,576,371 of record NC_136879.1, on the reverse strand, counting down.
TGTACATTTGAAGAAATGTAAACGGGACATTATATTTGAGAAGATATAATCATTACATGGGTCAGAAATCTCCTCAGCTTTGTTACATATATTATTCATGAATAAAAATTATTCTGCAATACAAAATTTTTTGTTGTTGTTATCAGGTTTAAATAGTGCTTATCTGAATCTCTTGTGATTGAAGCATTGAATTATTCATCAGAACAATGAGTCACAATAAGAGAATATATAATCCATTATTTGTTACTGAACACACGCAAATGCCAGATGTTTAAACTGAACAAGCTGACAAGCTGTATTCTCTAATCAGACCATTCAATATACAACAGTTGCATCATTCATCGGATATATATGCAGTTTGCAAATGTACGGCAGCTGCAGCATCTATAGCGGCTTTAATAAATTAACTATCAGATTTTGAGTTAATGGTACTCATGCATGTTAATTACTCTTAACTTGAAGTACTCAGTAACCTAACCTTTACATTTTGATAGCAACAACTTTTAGTTTAACTTTTTATTTTGAGTTCTTGCAAATCAAATTTGTCATTTTATTTAACTAAGTTACATCTGAATGTATACATTCTATAAATATAGTCAAATGTGTCAGTACTTTTAAAGAAACACATAACACCATTTTGAAAATTTATTTTTGAACAAGGAATGCCTAAACAGCCAACTTTTTTAAATATTAAAACCGACCTGAGACAGTTACAATAAACATCCTAAAATGACAAATTTCTTAAAACCTGTTTTACAGTAACATAAGAAACATATTTACAATGGACAATATATATTCTGGAATGACCAAGGAATGCCCAAAAGCTTAACACAGCAAATAACAATTTCTCATAAACACAACACAGCTCTACACAGCTCGAATTGATACAGTAACAAATCAATCCAATGGAGTCCAATCCAACCGTCTCCATTGACTTTGCATTGCGAGAGGCTGCCTCCTTGTCATTTCTTGCTTCTAACTAAAGACAGAAAAATGCCTAAAAGCTGCCGTGTGACAAGGTGTACAGCAAACAAGCTAAAAAAAAACAGAAATAAGTTTTTATTAGCTGTCGACCCCCCCCAAAAAAACAGTGTTTAAGGACTTCAATTTGAAAACACTCATAAATTTGCATTTCCTCCAGCCTGAGGCTTTTTTATTTGACATTTGGCGTGAAAGGGCCTTTACATTCGGCCAAAATATTTTTTGGTTATTAAAAAACAAACAAGCAAGCCCAGCCCAGTTGAGAAAAAGTAATGCAACGTAACGTTTCCAGAAAAAGTAACACAATTATAGTTACTTCTTTAGGGAGTAATGTAACATTGTAATGCATTACTCTTAACATTAACTTTCCCCAAACACTGGTTAAAAAGAACCTGATTCTGGAATCCATTGGTTAGTTATATCATTTCTGTTGGCTGCTGTACCAACTTGTATTATTATTGTCTTTGATTGTTAATTGCCAAGTTTAGTTGCCAAGTTAATGAACACATAATGTTGCTGACATTATGTACATGTTGGTGGTTATATGTTAATATCTTCAATCTTCATCTGTCTTACACCAGAGCAATATTTTTTTTGTAATGCAGTTTAAAAAAAAACGTGTCTTTTTGCACAATGGAGGAACTTTTGAGTTCTGAGAGTTACAGTGTGTTTTTAAGCTCTTTAAATTCAAAGGCCCTTTTAGAATATAGTTCTTGAAGAATATAAAAAGGTTTCTTTTCCATATAGTGGTTGGATTGCAAAGATCCTGGCAGTACCTGAGATTGTCTTGTTCTGTAACAGTATGTGTTCCTTCCACTGACAGCTTGTTATCTTTTAGCCAATTGGCCGGTCCCATCTCAGCACATGTCTGTCAAATCTTGTTCCTCGAATGCTGCTAATGTTCAAAGTGTAAAGTTAAATTGTGGCATGTGACTTAGTAAAAATAAACCAATGCTTTTGCAAAGTCACATGGCCGAATTCATTAATAGCTGACATTAAACACTTAATTAAGAAAAAAGATCCGTGTGATTGGTTTAATTATCAGTCTGTTTCACATATGTCTTTTATCTCCAAGGTACTGGCGAAGGCTGTTGCTCAGCAACCGGCTCACTCTTGCACAGGAACAACTCTTGTGAGATGTTCTACTCAGGATTTATAGCTAATTGTTGAGTAAGGGTCTAATCTCATTCATGACTGTATGCAAGACTGAACGATACATTCTCTGTGAGAAAGTTAATTTTTAGAGGAAATACAGTAAATGTTTCATTGACATTGTTGAGTGCACTGGATTAACTGTTGACTTTTAGAAGTCTCTTCATTTGACAGTGGTCCACACATAGACTGTAAAGAAATGGACAACACTGGTTAAAAATAACCTTTTTCCAAATTCTGGAATCCATTGGTTAGTTGGTTTAGTTGGTGCATTGCAATACCTTACTACCACTGTAGTAAAATAAAGCAGAAATGCTCGTTGTTGATCAAGTCATTTGGAGCCAGAGTCTGTGGAGTAGGCTAGCTGTCAATTTTGATGTTACACCCTGTTTTTATTGCATAAAATAACTAAAACCAAACTTACCGGAAAAACAAACACTTGAACATGCGTCTACATGATAAGAACTACCTAAATGACAGAAATCATCTTCGGAAAAAAATCGTTCAAGTTTTTTTTTTTAGTTTGGCTGGCATCCCGTTTGATTACATGGACAGGGCGGGGTTTATATCCTGTACTGCAGCCAGCCACCAGGGGGTGATCAAGATATTTTTGCTTTACTTTTCAAGGCAAGGCAAGTTTATTTATATAGCACTTTCCATACACTATAGCAATTCAATGTGCTTTACAGAAAGGAATTAAAATAATCAAAAAAAATAAAAGCAAGGAAAATTAAAACAGTTATAAAAGAAATTAAAAGAGATATAATTATGATACAGTTATAAAATGAATTAAAAGAGTAAAAAGATGATACATAGATAAACTTTTCGGTCCCACTTTATATTTAGTGGCTTTACTATGTACTTACATAGAAAAATAAGTACAATGTACTTATTGTGTTCATGTTGTATTGTAAAATACCTTTTCTGCTATTGAGGTGTGATACGGGTAAGGTTAGGGACAGGTGTGCTGGTATCTGTAGGTTTAAGGGTGGTTTAAGGTGTAAGGGAAGGGTCAACAGTGTAATTACAAATGTAATTACATAAATTAATTACTGCTGTAATTAAAATCAGGTATTTTTAAACTATAAGTACAATGTAAAAACATATATGTACACAATAAGTACATTGTATCAAATTATTAATTTCAATGTTAGTACATAGTAGTTAAAGCCACTTAATATAAAGTGGGACCAACTTTTCATATGAAAAAACACCGGTGTTCTGATTTTTCACAACTCCCAGTTTTACTTTGAGATTTTCCCATGGTGATTAAACTGTGTCTGTGGTGTTATTTCGGTGCCTAAGAAATATATTGGACGTCTTCGATGGACCCGATTTTTCCCTAAAATTGGACAGGAGGAGCTCTAGGACTGACTCACGGGATAACCTCAGTCAGGACGTGTGCAGCACACTTGGGATGCATCCGAAATCACATACTTCCCCAATATATCCTAGGTCAAAAACAGTATGTGACAAAATAAGTATGTCTGAATTCACAGTTCTCATCAAAAGAGTAGGAAAAAATTCCCAGATGAACTACTACTTCTGGTGAGATTCTGAAGTGTGCATACGATGGACCATGAGGCCACAGGAGAGGATTTGTGAATGGCAATGAAGCGACGCTGGAAGATCACATGATAATGCCAACATGATGAATGTAGTACGTCTAGATTACATTCTTACAGATATTCATACTACATAAAAGATACTTTTTTAGTCGTGAAGTTATTACTTATTCAAGATAAGTACCTAATCAAGAGAGTATGCGATTCATACAGGTTTGGAACTACATGAGGGTGAGTACATTTTCGGGTGAGCTATCCCTTTAAGAGAAAGTTCTGAAAATGAATGATTTTGATTACAGAGCCTTGTTTTGCTCTATAGTAACCTCGCTGTCAATAGCCATTGTCTAGTCTATCCTCTGGTGTACATACGCTTGAGAGCTACATCTTTGTATGTAATGCAAAGTCCATCTAAGCTGACCCCCCCCATCGATTGCCCTTCATTGATTTGTTCCTCTGTTTAACCTAAACACCGTTCATCAAGCTGGCCTCTCAATAGTTCCTCTGTGATGCACACTTACCCCCTTCTGATCTCAAAGCTTCTCCATACATACAATATGATCATTTATATAAATTAATAGACTATATTTTTGTATCAATATCTACTGTAAGGCAAAATTACTTTTGTGGGAATTTTTTTTATGAAATGTACCTCCAGTTTGTGTTATCATTTTGTTTACTTTACACACTGAGATATGCTTAATCATAGTAAGTAATCAACAGTGTGTCTTAGATGATGTCAATTGAGTTTAGCTTGTATTCAACCCAGATTATTCAATTAATGGATGTGATGTAATACCATCACCACCCACTAGAATGCAGTGTGGTACCACTCAACACATAGGCCTTCCTGCAACCCCAAACCAAACAGATGTTACCATGTGTGTCGGCAATTTGTTAATAATTTATGAGGAATTAATTAGCATTCCTCTAATTACCTCATGAATATTCCAACCGTTCACAGTTGTTGAGGAGTTTTAAATGGGATTAGCAGGAGCACACGTCCCCATGCACAAGATCAGGAGACCTTTTTTCTGCATTGTCCTGGATGCTCAAGTCAAGTCAGCGCTTTGGAGATCTGCTGCATTAGTATGTGCAGTGCACGAGGCCAGGTAAACTGGTCCTGGGCCAGCTGAAACGAGCATTAGGTCTCTTGGGTACTGGTGAACAACAGCAAAATCAATGACAACAGGAAATTGCTGATGGGAGACTTTGGCCAGACCTCAGGAGGGCCAGATCAAATGAGGGGCCTGTGATTATCTCACCGGGAGATTAGTGGGACAGATCGTAAACCACAGCTAGTAAATAAACAGTGGAGATGAAGTTGAGTATTTTATATAGAATATTATTACTTTATCAATAAGAAAAAGGGCTTTGTGCTGTAGACATATGGTGAGGAGGCCAAGTGCAATTAGATTATATGATGGTTAATTAATAGCAAAAATATAAAGAAATGTTATATAAACCATAGTGGATGAAATACATTAAAACTGAAATTGAAAAAAAGAAAACAACATCTAATTCATATAAATCTTAAAATCTAATTCATTTAGCCCCCACTTGACACAAATGTATTTATGCAATGTGGCTGATCGGCTTTGTTGATATTATGGATAATCTTTCGAATGGGAAAAAATCCACAGTTGCTCACTCTTATTGTTCTCCGTTTTCTCATCCCAAGTTTATCTCTGACAATCTGGCATCCTGTCAATGCTCTTGAACTCGCATTCTTTTTTTCTCTGTTAATGTATCCAGCTTTCACACACATATAGAGCGGATGGGATTAAGGGATTGTTGTCAACAAACAAACAGATTACTCAGTCAAATGTTTGTATAACATGGACACTCTCTTCACAGTCGTATAAGCATCATCCTTAATGAAAATAACATCTGTTTTTGTTCTTTTTTTTTTTTTGTATAACCTATGTTGGGCCCTACTCAGTCAACTATAAATAGTCTTGAACAATAAAGGTTAATGAAGAAAAAAATGATCGTTATTTTAACGGTAAAATTCTACAGTGAAAAACTGTTAATTGGTTAACAGAAAGTTTCCTTATATACGGTAAATAACTGTGATAGATCTAATGGTCCATTTAATGTAATTTAATTTTAAATTTACAGTTTTTGAAAGTGAAAAAGAACAACTCCGTGTATAATTTACAGTGAAAAAACGTAAATTGACATTCCCACAATTACCTGCATGACACATTTGATGAATTTTTTGTTGAAATAATATGTTTCTTCATAGTTTTCTTAGTTTTTTCTAATCAGTTATGTACATTAGGGTTTTCTGTTACATTTAATGTTGTTAAATTAATGTTTATTGCATGTTTTAAATTTCATGTGTGTTACCATGATGGTGTTTAATGTTTGTGTGAATGAGGCTGTGCATCTTCTGTAAGTTAATATTAATTTTCTTGTGGAAAAGTAACTTGTGATGAGCTTTGATTGATCATCTGACTCTCATCACTACTGTACGATGATGGTGGTACAAAACAGATATGAACACTTCAATAGGTCAGTAAATTGACATCATATCAGATAATAAAATACAGTTTATTACTGTAAATTTTATATTAAGTCTGTAAAACCTAAAATGTTGCTAACATATTTTATACGGTAAATTTTTGCCAACCACAGCTGCTAGTATTTTATTGTAAATTTAACAGATTTTTTTTTTTTACAGTGTAGGTAATAACATACTCCCTAGTCCCTTTCATCAATCACTGCATTGCAGTTGTATATCTAACACATAACAAATATTTAACAAAGTGAACATGATTTATTCTTAATCGTAAAAATATGATAATTAGTGTCTTTGGAATTGCATATCATATTATATTAAGATTAAATTATCAAATATCTTTATTTGCTATCAGTTAGCCTTTGTTTAACAGCTAAATACCGCTTTGTCAGCTACAGTATAAAACTGTAATTTAAAAGCATATAGCTGTAGCTTACTTGGCTGTTAATTTAAAAAACAGTAACACCCTATTTTGACAGTATGATGCTGGGGGGGGGGGGGGGGATGTTTTGAAACATTGTTATTCATAAAAGTAAATCATGAGAACATGAACTTCATCACTGCATTTACAGGAATTGTAAAATCTTTTTTTCTTATTAACTGAAGTAGCCTAACGCAATATTTTTACTCTAATAGCTTATCTTTCCCCACACATATGAACTGTGATCATGCAATAACGTTAACTTTACATCGCGATGCTGAGCTACAGTGAAATGATAGAAAATACATTATCTGTGATAGCAATTCGCCTCATTCGCGCAAACTGGAGTAGAATGAGGCTCGCGTCTACCGCGCCGCGCTAAACACCGCGCCGCAGGACCTCTAGACGCGCAAAAAATGCGTCTTTACATTGAAATCACTCGCGCCAGACGCTCAAGAGTGAGTGAGTAATCATTTTAAAATAAAATTGACTTTAATCAAACCACGGATCCGTGATAAGTTTTGTGATCCGTCTCGCCACTATGTAGTAGCACTATGATCACTTTGAGGGGAGGATAAATTTATCCCCACCGGGGATAAAAATAATTAAGCAGAGGCAGGGATACATTGACCAGAAAGGGGGAAATCCCACACATTTTCATTGTCTGTACAGTTCTATGCACGTAGCAAAATATTCACAACTTGAGCTAATGGATTGTTTTTGAAAAAGGAGAGCTATATAAAATTAGCCACATTAGCTACATTAACTCTTGTTTTCTGTAATCTACGGTCACGTTTCCTTTTACGTTCTATTTTTGACTTTTTTGGCGACGATGTTTTCTTCTCCTGTGGCTTGGCATATGTATGGTCCATAATAACAATGCAATCCAGACTTTTAAACTTGCCGGTGCAGTTTCAAGCGCCTCTCACTGCTCTGTACCTGCGTTTCTGCTGGTTTCGGCTGGCTCTGAACGAAAACGCGTTGTGGAAACGCGTTGGCTTAGTACTTTTTGTCCCTCTCTGCTATTATAGTTTTGCAAGATGACGGAACTACATGGAAGCCTCCGTGGACCTACCCGTCCCATGTATATAAAGATAATAAATTCTTCATTTATAAGGATAAGTCAGATAATTGGCCGAGGTATTTGTACACCATTGAGGACATATTTATGAATAAAAATATTGATTTTAGATAATAAAATACCTAAAAAAAAGACACTTATCGTCCCTTTGAGGAAAACATGTTTGATTATATAGAAAAAAAATATTATGATGACACACTAATGTTTTTGACCAGGCATTGTAGAATGGAGATGGGATTGTGCGGTGGGATCTTGCATGTCAGGGGATCTTTTGCTAGTCAGACCAAACAATCACCTAATTGGTGAACAACACTAAAATGGAGGCCATTGAGATGGTCATGCTTTTCTGCAATTGTCTTGTCTAGCAATTGTTTTTCACTGGAAGACTATGGCGTGCTAGGGCTATGCTTTTGATGCCTCTGAAGGAAGGTTTTAGTGCTGTATAGATCTGAATCTTGGCAAGAATTAAGTGATTTTGTGAAAAAAATAAAAAATTATACAGATTTGTTATATTGTCATAGCTGTTTTTATGAAAAATGTACATACATATTTCTTTTGCTCTGTTCCAAAACATTGCTGTCTACGTATGCCACAAAAAATGTACTCTATAATAATAATACGCAAATGGTTAGCATATGTGTACAGCCGGAAATATAACCTTTCAAAGTATACTCCATTTGATAGTGTGCGCGAACACAAGCATTTGACACTAGAAAGTTTCTGTAGATCTAGATTAGTCACTCATGAGATTCAGTTTCAGTCAGATACCCGTCTATGTAGGCAGGAGACAGCTCACTAGGCTTTGGAACAAAGTCTATGTTCCAGTGTGTGAGTGTGCTTGTCTTTGTTTACCGTGTGTGTGTGTTTTCCCATGTCTTTGATTGTCTTCGCTTCTCTTCCTGGACTACACTATTCATTCATTTTCAATGAAAAATATGTCTATTGTGCGAGTGCATCAATGCACCCAAGCACAAGCTGAAAGATAAAGCTATATTATCAAACTGACTCGTCTCCAACAATAAAGCATGTTTTGAGAGGTGCCTGTCGTCTCTTATGGTAAGAATTTTAGTATGAACCCTGCAGAGTTAATGATATCTTTAGCAGATCCACAGAATCTTTGTTTTGTCAGTAAGAGCAGGTCTGGGATCAGGAGGAGAAAATCGCCAGTTAACATTGGGCATAGAGCATGTGCCTCATTCAAGATATGTAAACGTTGGGCTTATCAATTATGCAAAGGCACAAACTGAAGTTTCTGTAGTCAGATCTGTAGACAGATGATGTATCAGCTGTCCTCTCTGAATTCTCTCTCACAGTAAAGTTACTGTCAGTAAACCACTTGAGAGCTTGAGCCAAAAGGATAGAAGTTAACCAGCTGGGTTTGTGGTGCTACTGTATTATGAACAAGTTAAAAACATATTGAAGCTGTGCCTAAAACCTAAATAAGGGGGATGGCAAAATAATATTTCATCAAATATCATAATTTCATCATAATCAGTACCATCATCATCATGATTATTATCATCAAAATATTATCATTGAAAATCATCATCACCACTGCTGTTGTCATTACTATCATTCTCATAATTCTTTCATTAACACCATTATCATTGTCATCATCATCACCAATTCAATTTTAACATTAACATTGTTACCATAACTTCATAATTTCCACCATCACTCATCGTCATCATAATCATTGCCTCCTGATATCATTACATCATTACCATAATTTCATTATTTCCACCATCTTCATCTCATCATCATAATCATCACCCCACTGTTATCATAACCATAATTCTCATCGTTACCATTACCACATCATTATTTTAATCATCATCACCACCACCGTTATCATTACAATCATTACCTACCTTTTTACATTTTGTACAATTTTCATCATCACTATTATCAATATAATCAACACAACCAACCATAGTCATCATAATTATCACTGTCAAAATCACCCCCCCCCCCCCCGCCCCGCCCCCCCATCATCATCATCATCATCATCACTATCTTAATCACCAATACCACTAACGTTATTATTTGTGGATGTTATGACTTTCTCAGGTTTCATTAAAGTATCAGTTCTGTTTATTCTAAAAATTCATAGGACATATACAAATAGGAAAACATGAGACATTTGTTGGCACATAGTTAGAGAATAGGCCTACAGCAATAAAATAAACTCAAAATTTGAGTTTAGACTGTGACATTAGGTCTCTTCTGAGTCTTCAGACATATGAGGTTACTGGGGTCTTGTTCTCAGGTGAAAAGTCTGAGATGCAAAGGCTTGCTCTCCATTTTTCGGTCTAGGAGAAGAAGAAAAATGGAGATCTCATTTGTGATTTCCTTTTCCCCCACTTCCATGTACCCCATAGACTTTACAAAACTTGAAACCAATGCTTCTAGTTCTCAGACTTGTTTGACAAATACAATCTTCATGTGAGGAAATATGAGTCGTGTGAGGTCTCTCTTTTGAAACAAAGCAGTCATTAATTTGAGGATTAGTTCTCATCTCTCCTCTCAGTTTGTAGGGCTGAATCAGGCCAGTGGCGCCCGGGGCCCATCACTTTGAAAGCTGCTTCCTGCGGCATGCTGGCCTTGTGTCAGAAATTGGCTATTTGAAAGACATCTGACATCCACTAGAGAGTACAGTGCTGTGAAGGGGGAGGGAGGGAGAGAGGGAGAGAGTGAATAGATTTGAAGCAGAACATGTTCACATCCAGCCCGGCATTTTAGGGCATGAATGACCTTTAAAAAGAATGTGATCCACGCGATTTCAGCCTGTGATGCTCATTACCGGCCTGCTTTGGCTAATGAACAAGAGCCGTTCTTTAAAGCCCTTGAAAAAAAATATAAAGGGTTACCAACCATGCATTTTTTCACCATTCAATTGAACATTCTGTCATCATCCACTCACTTGGAGCTTCACTTGGTTTAAAAAAACATATATTATATATATATGGGGTAAGGGATAAAAATTTAAATTAAAAAGGTCATCAGGAAAAACATATTCGACTTTTAAGCGTCAGAGACTCCAAAGCTGTAAATTCAGTACTATGGTTCTCTTGTGGATAGAGCCAGATCAGAAGTCTCTAATCATGGATTTGACCGGAGATTTGAGATGAGAGCCCATCTTACATTGAGCAACACAAAACAGCAAGTGCTTATAACCTCAACTCCTCAAATAGCCCGGCAGCCTCATTTTCAGGACAAGCTTGCTTAAAAATGCTGTTACTTCTTTGACGACACTTCCATCAAAATCCGAAAAGCATCCAATAACGCAGTTGCTCGTGGCAGCCTATTTAGATTAAGTGGAATTTAGGTCATGTCAGTAAGACTCATGTGTGTATATGGTCAGATTCAAAGATTGTCCTTTAACTGCTTTTGAACACTCTAAAAAATGCTGGGTTGTTTCAACCCAATTTTGGATCAAATATGGACAAACCCAGCCGTTGGGTTACATTTTTAAATTACATTTTTAACCCAAAGGTTGAGTTTGTCCATATTTGACCAAAAATTGGGTTTAAACAACCCAGCATTTTTTAGAGTGAAGCAACTCAGTAAAAACAAAAAAATCTCTCACAACATGTAACTGAAGATCAATAGCATTTTAAATCAAGCGACATTTATTCTATTCCAAGAAGAAGAGAGCAGCTCTGTATGTGACAAGCACTTCTGTTAATGCCATTGGCAGAGTGATAATGAGGTGGTATGGCACAGAACGGCTTGAGCTGTGTCCAGTTCATTAGAAGCCGACCACTCCGTGACACGACTTGCCAAACGCAGACTGACCCCGCTTGTCGAGTAACGAGCCCCTGGTAAGGTCAGGAAGCGGAATGAATTAATATTGATACAGCTCATAGAGGTTGTTGAATTGCGAGAGAGCACTTGAGAAGGCTGGCCATCTGGAGAAGGGATTTTTTGGCTGAAGATTTGAATGACTTGATGGAATAATCAACTAAATTTGGGGTTGAGCTTGACAGTTGAGTGATGTAGGAGAAATAGATATTGATATGTGTAACAGTTGCCTTTTATGTATCTCATAAGCTCAGTTTTTTTTTTTCCGCAGAAAGCAGAGACACTGTGACTAGCTCTGTTGTGCTCAAAATGTTTACATATATCTGCAAAAATGTTATTGAATTTAACAAAAAAAAGAGGGATCATAAAAATTGCATGTACTTTATTTTATTTAGTACCTGAATAAACTTAGTTCATCACAAGTTCCTTGTTTGTACTGAGCAGTTAAACTGTTCACTGTTCTTCAAAAAGTGCTGGAGATTCTTTGATTTTCCAGCATATTTTCCATTTTTGAACCGTTTCCAGCAGTGACTATATGACCTTTTCAAACAGAGGACAATCGAAGGGACACATACACAACTGTTACAAATGTCACAGCTGGATTGTGGTAAATCGCACAAAGACGAGGAATCAAATGAATAGACTTTATTTAATAATAACTCGCAGGAAAACGCTGGAGTAAATGACATAGAAATACAATCTCATAAAACATTGATGACACAGAAACAATGAACTGAGAACTTAAATACAGACAGAGAAATCAACGGAAAACAGAACAGGTGCGTAAATTAACAACCAACGAAACTAGCGATGGAACTACGACAAAACGATCTCAGGAAACATAGTACTGTACTACTTTTTTTCAAGGGTTTACTAACCGTGGTGTTTTTTTTGTTTTTTTTAAATGGTATGATTTTCTCTCTTTTTTTTTGGAACACAAAAAGAAGAATAAAAAATGTCCTGCTCGTGCTGGTCCATATAACGACAGTGAATGGTGACGTTCTTAAAGCTTTAAAAAAAAGATGTCCCACTCCTAACTCGTACAACTGGCAAGAAATTGACATGTTGAAATGTTTAAACAAAAACAGAGATGTTGAAGTGTCACAGGACTGACAGTGTTTACTCTACTTGGGAAGTCAAACTATGAATAACTTCTTTAGTTGTCTCTACACATTAAACACAAATGGGATATGAGAAAGTAGTTCAGCATCTAAATTACACACGTCACCTTAAATTCATATAAAGCTCTTTTATTGCTTTCAGCAGTTTTGAATATGTCAGACTCATGCACTAAACGTGAAAGAAACCTCCTCTGATTGCAAGTGGGCTCTTCACACTGATAGGCCGAGAGCAAGACCGCATCATCGCAGGTCTTTTCAGTGCAGTGCAAATTGAACTAGCATTATCTCATGGCCCAATCTCTTATCTTTCGGCCCTGGGATTTGCATAACAAGAGTAGCGAGGGTGACACATTGCTGAATTTATGTGCCGCGACTGTGAGCGATGTGAACTTCCCATGTGAGCTCCATGTGTCATGTTTAACATGGCCGATAAAGAATGAGCTGTGGCAGGCCTGAGCCAAGAACCTTCATGTATTTGAATGTTATTCCCTTATATAATTTACAGCTGTGCTAACATGACCACACACTTGACAGGTCCTTGGCAAGATTTAAATTAAACAGGGTGTTAGGATGCATCCAGAGGTGAGTGGATACATGTCAAGGGTCAATGTCAGCATGCAAGCGATCAACTCTAATGCTAAGACTGTGCTTTAGCCAAGAGGGACTGATCTGTATTGAGTATTATGTAAGCTTTTGTATAAAACATTCTGTTTGATCTTTCTTCTCAGCATACTCCATTATGGATGACAACACTATTATAATGTACTCTAGCACAGTGTTTGAATGAAACAAACGCTTCTAGGAAAGCACTTTCCCTTATTAAAAATATTAGCAAGGTATTACTGTAGAAGCAAATGTCATATTTACATATTGTGTCTGATATTCTTATATCAGATTATAATTAATTTATCAGTTAAGGAACCCAGTATTGTTTACTCTTCATGCTAAACATCCAGACAGCAGCATGGCGTCTGCCCAGATCCGGGCCACATCTGGTACATATGTGGATTCAACACATTCCAAATGTGGGCCGTATCCGGGCCGACACTATGTTGCTGTCCGGGCATGCGTAAGAAAATGACACAGTGCCAAGTTATTTATTTATGGTTCTCTATAGTTATTTTGGTTGATTCTAATACAGTATCTCTTGAATTGCAACTTTTTGTTGTAATAAATCCGGAAGGAAAATTTACAACATGAAAAAAAAGAATTGGGGAGAATCAATAAATAATAAATGATTTATTGTGTTAATATATATGCCATTGTGTGAATAATATGTAATTATATTATAAATAAAAAAATAACAGTTTTTTCTGGTTGTCTGATTACGTCTGATTAGTCTGATTACGAGTATTTTAAAATGTAATATAATCTAATTGCAAGTAGGCCTACTTGATTTTTGGAATCTGATTACGTAATCCAGATTACCCAGCACTACTCAGCACTATGCACACCACATCCGTCAAATCTCTTTCGTGTATATGAGAGGATCTCGACCTTTCCGCAGATATATTGGGGTAATCAGCTATGGTTACTATTGTGCCATTTATGCGTTCATATCAATGGCAGGAACTGTGAGCATTTCACATGCTTTTCCAACCAATATGGCAAATAAGTACTAGCAGTGAGATTGCCAAACAACACGATGAGTATCCACTTTGTGAAACGATGCATTGTATAGCCGCAATCTCCTCTCTGCCTGCATCTGAACAACGTTGGGTTAAGAGAATGTTTTTCTTATGCTAAGTGGGGGCAGGCAAGCAGGCCGCCAGGCCTACAGCATTAAAATCCGTGGGCTGAGGAGTGGAGACGGGAATAAGAGGGAGGAATGAATCAGCGCACTCGCCACTGAAATGTCAGAGCAACCTTGTTCCTGTTAAACAGTTCCTGTTAAAAAGCATTATTTTCATCCAATTTTTTTATTTCGCACTTCCCTTCAGGCGCCTTCCCCTCACAAAGCTGTGGAAATGTATGTAAAAGAGATCTGCTGTTTATAGAGGGTAAAATTAAAACTTTGCCCTTGATTAGCCAAATATTGAATTCAATTCATTTACACCTCGTGAGAGGTATTAATCCTGCGCACTTGGTGCTTCAGCGAACGGTTGATTCGCCCCCCAGTCAGGGTGAAGTGTTTATGGCTGATTGTCTGGGAGAGAGGAGAGATGCAGTGAGTGTGCGAGAGATGCAGTGCCGCTCAAGATGAATGATTTGAGGAGAAAGTGGCAGTTTCTTGGCGACTGTAGGTGCCAGGAGAGCTTTTGAGGGTCAAAACACACGCCACAGCGGGATGGATTTCATTTCCACTTCTGAACTACCGACTGCGTGTCAACCACTTTCAATGACCCTGATTTCCTGAAGCGACCCTGAAAACAACAATATACAGGAATTATGATACAATAAAGGATGTAAACTGTAGTTTCCGGTGAATTTTGAAAACATAATGTTCTGCACCTGTGGGAGAGCTCCGTAATTGATGTTTATGTCCACTTACATCATTAGATCTGAATAATAACCTTTTTCGCCTTCGCTTATTTACCTCAAGTGCTGTGGCACAGTAATTGCATACTTAGCAATGAAATTGCCACCATATTGTGGGCTGCCCAGACCAAAGATACACAGATTATCCAATCAGGAAGACCAGCTGCTGCTGATTCCCTCTTCATTTCGTTCTTTGGAGCAGTAGCTCTTGCCCACTTGACGCCTCGTATTAGAGACTAATGAGACCCTCGGCTAACTGCAAGTTTAAAAAAAAAAAAAAAAAAAAAAAAACTTCCTGTCAACATTTTGCAGAAAATTAAAACGCTGAAATAGTATTTTGTTGTTAACAGTGTGACCGCAGCCTGTATTAAAAGGATAGTGCAAGCAAAAATGGATCCTCATGTTGTTCCAAAGTTGCATGAATGATCATCCATGGAAAACAAAAAGAGAAGAATAGCAGAACGTCCTGGGTTCTCTCTTTTTTTTCAAGCGAAATTTAATGGGAACAGGGGCTTTTAAGCTTTAATGTCATAAAACCACCATACAAGCATTATAAAATTGGGCTGTACTACTTGCCCTTGTGAAAAAGAAGTTTGGTTAATTGTATTGAATATGCACTTACTTGCAGATAATTTAATATTAATGCAATAAAAGGCCACTGAAAGGGGTACTTCACCACTGGGAAAAAAAATGAGATCGGTGCTACCTGACTAGAGCAAACAGAGAAAATAAGGCTGTCTTCTTCCCTTCTGCCAAATAGGAAAACTTCAACACCCATAATGCACTGGTCATGTTGTCGTCCAAGGCCTCTCCCACCAGTCTGCTATGGATACGCTTGTCCAGAGTCAAATACCGCCTTGCTTTGATATGGAAATACTTCTTAGCAAACTTTTAGCCATAATGATGTCGACTTACTGTATATTGTTCCCAGGTGCAGGAATTCAAAGAGTAAACGTTTAGCGGGAGTGAGTTACTTTTAGTTTCCAGTGAAGGATCCAGCGTGTTGTAGGCAGTGGCTAAAGACTGCAAGACTGCAAAGAATCATATACAGAGAGAACGGCGCTGCAGAAAATCTTTTGTAGTCATCATTTCAAACTAGATGACCATGAACACAATGTTTTAAGCCGAATGGCAGAGAAAACTGAAAGAAACTGCTGTTCTGTCAGTTACACACACAGTCGAGGACAGGTAAGAAAGCTGTTGCCATAGAAGTGTTCCCTTTTTATCATAATGCTGTTTAAAGAGCAGACAAAGTACGATACAATTTTCAGTGATAAACCTGTGAATTTGTTGGACAGAGAACGAGTAAACATTGTTCATCTACACATACCGACATTGTAACAATACAAAGCGAGTTGAAAATCGTCAAAGTTACACTTTAAGTTTACATCTTTTGTCATGCTTTAAAATAGTACACTTATTTTGAGGTGTTGACTGACATATTAAAGGTACTTTATTATATTAAATTGTGTGTTATTTGATATGACATTTAACATTGATATGTATATTTTAGAATATGTAACTACGGCATGCTCACTTAATATTATATTATTTCCACGTGTTCTGCACGTGTTTTGCGCATGACCTGCACGCACCTCAAAACTACCCACTCTAATGATGGCCGTGCTTAATCGACCATCAATAAGACAATTAATCGATCGTTGATTAATCTTTATCATTCCTAATAGGCCTACATGTAGTTCGCGAAATTGAAACCGATATACCGCCCAGTACTATTTTAAAGTAGGCCTACATTTTTTTTTTTTTTACTATTTTTAAAAGTGTGCTAAGGTGTATTTTTTTTCTCAAGGGTGGGCACCATGTTCCAAGTCCTCTGAAGCTGTATGATTGCTTTTATAATAAACAGACTGAAATTTAAGTCATTTTTAAGTCATGATCACTGATGTTACTGTTGCGATGCATCAGGTTTGAATATATGTTTCTCACACAGCTATCATATGGCTTTAGAAGACCCTAAATGCAACTTTATTAATTCCAGCATGATTTCGGCATGTTATGACTTCACTGTGTGCAGTTAGTCATGTGCTGACACTCCCCAAGAAAGTCCTTTGACATCCTAAGAAATCCTTTGACCAGTCAGAGAGTTATTGTGACAATGAGCCCTGAGCAGCCGGCAGTTACTTTGCAATATCATAGAAGTGGAGGACAGAGTTATCTTTTGGGCTGCAATCATGACAGCTGTATTTTTTTTCTTTTCTTTTACGGTGAGCATGTTCTCTGTAACTGAAGGCCATCCTTACTGGCTTTTATTCCTCCTCCCTCTTCCTCTGCCTACACTCTGGAAACGGTGAATAGAGAGGGGCTCTAAAGAGAGGCAATTTGCTTTCACAGTCCAGAGAGATGAAGATATAAAGATGCAATGAAAGAGAGTCAGAGCGTGTCCCAAACCCCTAGGGTTCCTCCACAACACCCACTCTCTGCATAAAACATGTGACTGGAGGTGAGAAGATGCAAGAATGAAGGAAGAAAAGTGGTAGTAAGAAAAACAAATATAAACAGCATAGAGAGTTTAAAATGGAAATAAAATGGAAATACTCTTGAACACAGTGCTGTTTCCACATTTCCACATTGTATATTGTAGAACCTGAAGCACAATATATCAGTTATCAACAGAAAGGACTGGAGACCTATAGGGCAGTGCAATGAAAAGAAAGCAAAACAAACAAAAGGTCTGATTAGAACTTATTTTGAAGTCAACCTGTAGTCAATAATTGTATCCCTTAAAACTCCTCTTTGGTCGAATGTAATTGAATGCTTGAGTTTAACTCAACACCCTTGCCTCATTTACTACAGTATATGTGGTTTAGTATATGAAAATTACCCGCGCCTACACTCACTCGACCAGCTCAGAGATCCACTCGTTGACGACCACACGTTGACCTGATTGGTTACAAGGTCATTTGTTTGGTCAGAAACACCAGTACTTTTGAGACTGTCTTTGGTTCTACCAGAAAGACTCGGGAGAAAAAATACTGTGAATATTAACATTTATTAAGAGCTCAGCAAGCAATCAAGTTCTGTGGCGTAAGCCCCGTCCGTAGCTTGCAATCCTAGGGTTCGGACTCTGCATATCCTGCCTGAAGACGAAGGCAGGGGCGCAGCCGACCCCCTGCAAAGTAAAGGAATGGGTCATCTGGTGGTGGTGGGGTGGATGGAGGAGAAAGACATCTTGGTGTTTTGTGGAAGATGGAGGGAAGGACCCGTCTTGGTGGTGTTGGGGAGGATGAAGGGAAGGTCCCATCTTGGAGGTGGTGGGGAAGGTCCCATCTTGGAGGTGGTGGGGAGGGTGGAGGTGAATGGAGCGACAGCATCTGCGAACTCAGACGAGTGTAAGGCCCCTCCTCTAACAATAGAGCACATTCACATCAGTTCGCCGCTCAATCGCGAGTTACTGTCAGTACCAGTGGTGTAGTCTACGTGATACGCAGGTATACGGCGTATACCCACTAGGAAATGCCAAGTATTTCCGTATACCCACTAAAAAAAGCGTGAGGATACGTAACAACTTCGTTTTGTGACAGAACTTTCACACTTTCATTCATAAATTCACCGCGTCTGTGTTTGCAATTGTAAGGCTGGAGAAACTGGTTGGAGAGATAGACTGGTCTAAAACAAAGGACCTTGCTGGAAATGACATCTGACCTCCCCCATACAGTCTCACTCCCTCTCACACCTAAAGACTCACACAAGAATATATATGTGGTTTAATGTGAATGATTATTATGTTTAGTATCATTTTTAATGTCTCAGAGTGAGTGGTACAAATGTCTAATTTGTAATGTCTAACTAATTTAAACAAAAAGAAATCAGGTTTTGAGAAGTTTAGAGAATCTGGCACACAAAGGAAGGTTGTCTCTAGGCAAATGGTCTCCTGCCCCTAAAAGGTGTCAACTCTGAATGTAAATTCCCATTGTTAGCATGTGAAAGAGGTTTTGGCTATTTAATGGAATGCGGCAGGAGAATCGGGGCGCTTTCTGTATCTAGACTGGCCCGTGATGGCTGGAAGTGACCGAGACTTCCAGCCTCATGTAATTTATTCAGGTTGGGTTCTTTTTATTCATGCTTTATATTGATTATCTTTGAATTGATTATACAATTGACCTGATACCTGATTTAATAAATTGTTACATTTGATTATTCAAACTGATTTTGACCTTGTTCATTTAATAAGTCTAAAAGTAATAATCAAACATTCGCTCACTTTTAGTGATGCATAGATATTATTAAAACCTTTCATTTATGGAGTCAGATGAAATAACGAGTAAATACATATGAGAAATGTATTGCATTTAACCCAAATTACTTTGAGATGCTGGAAAGACGGAACGCGCAAGACACCTTCCCGTGCTATTGGAAACCCTCATTGGACCATTATAGCGCGGCTTACACAATGGACACAGATCAAATCGCGTGAATATTAAAAATTCAAAGAGACTGCAGTTGTTCAACGCGTCTCTGGGAATGAGTGCTCAATGTGTGCTCTAAGCAAGCGCGTGCTTGTGTCAGCGCTTCACTGTAGCTATGTATGAGGACATGATGTAGGCTACACATGACACATGAACTTCATCACAGAGCTGCTATGAGAGTCACTTCATGAGAATTTCACCATTTCATTTGATAAAACTATCGCCATTCATTCGTATCATACACACACAGAAACTATAATGTCTTTACGACAACCTGTCAAGATAAAAGTTCGGTATAAACTCAAAGAAATTATGAAAGAAATTGCACAGTAAAATGTAGGCTACTGTAAAATAATAATAATGATGAAATCTATTAAAACTTATTTTAAAAAGGAATATCACACAAGTTTTCATACATGTTTTAATTTAAACAGTAGCCTAAACTTGCCAAAACAATAACACATTTTCTTTCAAAAGCACCATTTCTAAAAGTAAATTTGTATTTGTGCCTATAATGTTTTATTTTTATTTTTTTTATTGTCAGCTGATAAAACCTGTGCTTCAGGGACCATATTCATATAACATCTAAGGCTAAATGTAGAAAATCAGTCCAGTCTTCTCAGCTGTAAATGTCATTGGCTGTTAAAGTCTTGTGTTGCTTATAATAAATTGACATGTTGATAACACTTAGTCTCATAATGCTCTCAATTACATGTCGTTGCATACTGTATGCATTAGGGGGGGGGGGGGGGGGTCACAGTATACTCACTACAAAAAAACTAGACTACACCACTGGTCAGTACTATTAGTTACTACAGCCTAACAATTTGCTAACTAGCTATTCCACAGAAATGCATATTACCTGGATGCGATCACTTACAAAACAGATCGTTGTCCTTATTTAAATTTCCAAAAAACGACCATATCAAGAAGAGGTGGATTCATTCTGTGAAGATCCACCTTGATGGAGAGAGCTAAGGATCTTCTCCACCAACACCTGCCTATGTAGTGATCATTTTACACAGGTAGTTTTATAAACTTTCATCGGAGACAACTGCCGTTACTGGTGAATGTGGCCAAACCGACTATCTCCCGCTTCGGCCTTCATCCTCCCGGTCCGGCGAGTGGGCGTGGTTTCAGCGCAGCCAGCGGACACGCCCCCAGCGTTTGAGAGCAGAGAATACTGCTATTTTTTTCAAGATTTTGATAGCTTTTTCAATTTTACTTGGCGGCTTTTTTATCATTCAAATTTGGCTGGGTGGCTAATAACACATTTTCCTGCGGTGTGACAAACTCTGAACACATACTTAATTTTGACTTTACAGGGACTTTAAAAGCTTAATATTCACCACAGGGGGACTTTAACGCGAGGTCTGCGTTTTTAAAATGCTTGAATGCTGCATTTAAGATGCTTGAAAAGATGCAAGCCACTAGTGCAGCGTTCAAAGACAGAAAAACAATGGAAAAGCATGATTGTACAGTAGTTGCATGTAAAACTGGGTTCTGTGTGAATGGCACCAGAGAATGTAAATTTTTGTTGTTAGCATATTTGCTAAAAGCTTATTTGCTCTGCCTTTAGTAGTACACCAAATTGGCCTCAAAGCTAAATATATAAACTAAAAAGCCACAATATCCAAATTTGATTTTATGGTGCCTTTGGTTTCATTATTACTATGCCAGCTCTGTGTTTACACTTCAGCTTTTCTCTTTTATTTTCCTTGAGCTTGTGCAAATGTTTTGATCAACCTCTACATGGTGCTTTGAACATGTTAAAACTGAGATGCCTACACATTTGTATTTTGATCTCCCGGCATTATAGTAGAAATCAAACATTCATTGTGCTAAAATGATGAGTCAGACAAATCCATGAAGACCAGCTCAAGAGGTCAGGAAAAACAGTGCTGAATGTGCAAACCATCTGCATTTAAACAGATACTTTTAATAGACAATATAATGTACATCCCGTAAAAATGATCCTAGGGGAGCTCTCCATGTCCCTGGGATACAGCTCAGGAGAAAACACATGACTGCATGATCAGCAGTGGAATATAGATTATATCTTAAATTACCATTCCCTGAACTCCGCTGACCCACTTCCTCCAAACCCCAACATGAGACACATAGAGATTATGATTCATTATAGAGCCTTTGAATACCACGAGGGTTGTTAATCTTTGCTCCTGACTGCAAAAGTAAATTTATTATTAAAGAAAAAAGGTTATTCTACCTCAAAATGATTTGTCATTGACATTGACTATAGTTTATGAGGCACATTTAGAATGGTTTTGTCCAATATTGTAATTTGCTGTGTAATAACATGTGTTGGTTGTGACTCAATTGTATTTACAGTGCTGATGGTGGAAATAATTGAAGATAATAAGTGAGTGTCTGCTCAAAGATGAATATGGTTCAGGTTTATTATGTAACATCAGCATATTGTTGTATTAAATGTTTATAATTATGTAGGCTACACTTGAAAAAACTGGTCACACTGCACTATGTATGACTACACAACACCCCTAATAACCACTCTTAGGAATGTACATGTTTGTTCTCATTTATTATTATTCATTGAAGCTTACAGAGAAGAGTATTGTGAGAGATAGAGTAAATTAGTGTACCAGCATTTACAGTAGATATAGCATTTTCCTTCAGGTCAGTCCAATAATACAAAATCCGTTTGAATGTCCACTGTGATATCTAGTCCTTTTAAAAATTAAGGGGTTTTCCCTTGCCCTCTAGTCATTTGTCAGTTGTGTCTTGCTTCTCCAAGTTTCAGTCATGTCCATATCACGCTGGGTTCACACCGGACGCGGTCCGGCGCGTGCCTGTTCACACCAAACGCGTATTCTTCACGGAGGTCTACAAGCGCTTCTGCTCAGTTGTTGTTTATTCAGAGCTATTTTTTACATCATGGGTAAGTAAATAACCTCATAAAATGAATACACCATGTTTCTGTAACCAAGAAGTTTGTACACTTCTTTTATTAATCCGTTGTCGAGACACACACGCAGTCAGAGAGAGAATATGGTAGACAGTAGTAGTGTATATATAGCGTTGAAATATACATCCTCTCTTCAAATTTATTAAATCTATTTTCCTCTTCCTGTTTCCCAGTGCGAGTAATTTGACATCATCCATTTTCACTTATCAACTCCTGCCTGCCTCTCTCTCTCTCTCGCTGTTTCCCTGTTTGTTTGTGTGTTCTCGCGGTATTTTAATTTGAAAATTGACTTTTTTTTTTGCTCGCGCAAAAAATATACCAGACACCGAAACTGGCGCTTCACGGTGCGGGCCGGCCGCGGCGCTCCGCGTCTGGTGTGAACGACACCATAGGTTAACATGGGCACCGAAAGGAAGCGGCCTCCGTTCCGCGCTGCTTCTGCGTGCGGTGTGAACCCGGCGTAAGTCTTCTCTACTGACAGACTCACTCGTAAATACTTTCTTTGTCTCCATCTAATGGCGAATTAACGTAACTTCTTTTGCTGCTTTCTTTTTTCAGCGGAATTAAAGCTTTTAATACTTAAAGGTGAACTATGCAGGTTTTTTACCTTAACTGAACAGCTTCGGAGTCATTGGAATGGTTATATTACTTTTTCGGGTTGAATGGTGGTGAAAAAAGCGAGAATACAGAATGAAAACTAAACCAATCCTATTGGCATTGCGTGATGACGTAGCGGATGTGTACAAAGGAAAGCCGGCACACAGCAGAGTTAGCTTCGCTATGAAGACGCTCCAGGCGGGGTGAGGCGTGGCGAACCTACGCGGTGTCTCATTCCCTTTCTCAGGGAACAAGGGTTACAGTCGTAACCCGAGACGTTCCCTTTTGAGGGAATTCGAACTGCGTCGGTGACAACACTATGGGAACGAGATACCCACTATGCCACAACGAACCCCACCTGTCCCAGTGTGAAGCTATCTCAAACACAACTAGGACGAGAGGCGAGCACTCGTGCGCCGGGTGTAGGGGGAAGGTCCAGACTGTAGAACCTCATGAATGTGTGCGGAGTGGCCCAGCCAGCCGTGCTATGCCTCTGGTAGAGTGAGCCCTCACTGCCATAGGTGAAGGCAATTTGCGCACCTGATAGGCCAGGGAAATAGTCTGAACGATCCAATTGCTGATGGTTTGTTTAGAGGCGGGGAGCCCCTTCTTGGGGGACCCGAAACACACCAGCAACTGGTCCGCCTTCCTCCACTGTGAAGACCTCTGAACATAATGTCCAGTGCTCTGACAGGGCAGAGCAAATTAAGTCTTCCATCCTCCGCCGTCACATGAGGTGGGGGATGAAACGCCTGCAGAACCGTTGACCTCACCATATTAGAAGGCACCTTAGGGACGTAGCCCAAACTGGGGTGTAGGATGGCCTTAATTCTCCCAGGAGCAAATTCCAGGCACTGATGGGACACTGAGAGCGCCTGGAGATCTCCTACCCTTTTTAGAGAGGTGATGGCAAGGAGAAAGGCCATCTTAAGAGTCAGGTTCTTGGCCTCAGCCGAGTCCAAAGGCTCGAAGGGGGCCTCAACCAACCCTTCGAGAACCACTGCCAGGTCCCAGGTGGGAACCGTTTGCTGGTCTCATCCTCCAGGCTCCACGGAGGAAACGTACGACCAGCTGATGCCTCCCCAGAGGCCCATCACCCAGAGGAGCATGGAAAGCCGCAATGGCAACCACGTACACCTTGAGTGTGGATGGGGTAAGTCCAGCAGAGAAGCGATCTTGGAGGAACTCCAGTACTGAAGCCACTGGGAAGTTAACTGGGTCCACCACACGCTCTCTACACCAAGTGGAAAACACATTCCACTTTAGGCCGTACAACTTCCTCGTTGAAGGAGCTCTGGAACTGAGTATAGTCTCAACCACTCCCACTGTCAGGCCAGCCTTTAGGTGCTGTGCCCCCTCCGGGGCCAGACTCACAGTTTCCACAGCTTGGGCCGAGGGTCTGTACCATGGCATTCAACTTCAAAGGGGCTGGATGTGTGAGGGAGTGGACAGTGGACAGTGTGCTGTCTCTCAAGACGCAAATAAGTCCACTTCCGCTGGGCCGAATCTCTCGCATATCAACTCCACCACCTCAGGGTGGAGTCTCCATTCCCCGGGCCTTAGCCGCCGCCTCGACAGCATGTCTGCTCCCTTATTCTGGTCCCCCGGGACATACATCACCCTGAGAGATGACAGTCTCCGCTGGGACCTCAAGAGGATCTGATGCGTCAATCTGCACATAGGGCGCGATCTCAGACCCTCTTGGTGATTTAAATAGGACACGAAAGTGAACCTCAGGAACCTCCTGTGAGATGGAAGGATGGAGATGTGAAAGTATGTCCTTTAGATCTATCGTGACAAACCAATCCTCGGATTTCCACATCACCTTGAACGGGAGAAGCCGGGGTGGGCTCCCGAACGGGAAGAGAGGGAATCTGAGCTATCAGATGAGGATCGGGAAAGTGCCTCGGCAGTCTCGATCCCCTCTGCTAGCTCTCTTTGCGAGCCCCACGATCGAAGCCGCCGCACCACCTCGGCGGATGAGGGACCTGGACCGCGGGGAGCGCAAACCTGGCCGTCAGGAAAGGGTCCAGACACCATAGGCACAACCTTAAGCAATGGCCCTTCAAGGTCAACATTGTGACAACGCTGTAACAACCATCACCACAAAAAGTAGTTATAGCAACCTTTTGGCCATGTTGTTAAAACGTTGTTAGAAGGTTGGTGCAAACGTTCTGTGTTTGCTGGGAAGGTACTCTGCTTCGCGTCATGCCTAACAGCCGTGACTTATTCATGATTTGATTATATTATATTATATTATATTATATTACATTATATTATATTATATTATATTATATTATATTATATTATATTATATTATATTATATTATATTACAATACAAAGAATTGTTCCTTGTGCATAAATGTGAAATATATTCCTGGTTCCAGGTGAACACACCACTGGCCAATGCCCTACACCTGTGTGGAGAGCTGGCAGGTGTCACTGATGGTTTTCTGTGTCCACTCAATAGCACATTGATGTGTTTTGATGTATCTTTCTGCCTCTGTCCACAGAGCAGTGAGGATCTAGGACATTAGCCTGCAAGACTGCATGCAAAATTCCTATTATAGAAACAGTCTGTCTCCTTTCCTCTTCCTCATGCACACACACACACAAAAACACACACGTACACACACACTCTATTCATTCTCTGGAGCTCACACTGAATTACTTCTATATTATATATTTTTTTACCCATCACACTTCTCTTCACAACCTTTGTTGTACATTTTTACATCCACTTACACACATGAGCAGACAAAAGACAGGTCTTGGAACTAGCTCAAAATACACAAAAGCACTGAGTGGAAGGAGTACTAGCTGGTAAAGGTATACAATAAATCTTATAGTTTACAAGCTGATAGTAAATTGATACTGCAGGAGGGTTGAGACCCTTTATTAACGCTTCACATACTGATACCTTATACCCATGTGTGGTTGTTGTATTCAAACAAATCTGACAGAAGTTACCTCCAGAGCACATCGCCAACTCCCTCCTGATGTATAAATATATAGAAAATGAAACACTCAGAATGGTGACAAGTGGTTTCCTCCTTTCTACAATCTTATCTACAAAAAAACATACTCTTGAAAAGATTCTGTGAGAGTGAAGAGCGTGAAATTACACTACATATCTCACAGCTATACCCTTGGTTAAAGGTGCCGGGGAATTCACTTCTCAATAATTCTCAATAATTTATTTATATACCTGCCAAGAGGTGGGTGGTATATGAAAAATCGTATTTGTTGATAAGTTATTTTACGTAGCTATTTATGTTGGAAAATCTTACAAAATGTTTTGCATAATGCATAACCAGAAATGTATGTACCTGATAATCCAGGGAATTAAATATTTTACAATTTTTTTTTTTTCATTTTTTTTTATTTAGTTAGTCTTAGATCTTGTTATATCTTGTTTTCTTGATTTACTGCAAGTAACATGTACCATGCATTGAAGAAAACACTATTTTGTCAAGTGGCTTAAAGGATAATTCCGGTATTTAACACCTTGAGTCTATATTGTAGTTTGTTTTGGATGAACAAGAGTGGTGGACAACATTTTTTTGACAATGGTTCCTCTCTCGAGTTTTTGACTATAAAAGAATTGACCATGGACCCATTTAACATTGGAGTCAATGTCCGGAAATGTCATTAAAACAACCTTTAACATTAGTTTTCAAAACTGTGCAACTCACCGAGTGATTAGTGATGTTAGTTGATGTTCCAGAAACAAAAAGTGTTGCGAAATACAGTTTCTGTCGTGTTTTATTCGTCATTTTGTAAAATCCCATTGAATTCTGTTGAAGGACTGAGTGCTCGTTAATATAAATGCGCTACCGGAAACGGAAAGGGGGCTGTTTACATTTGGTCGATGTAGTCTTTTTGCTCGCTTCCATTTCTCATAAGGCTAGCGAGCAGAGCAACTGTGCTCCTGGAGAGTAAGCGAAATAAACAAACAAAACCTTGAAAATATTGAAAGACGTGACCACTGACCAGTGCAATATGAAGTTGAACTTGACTGTGACTGTGAGTGTCCCGCGAGACATAAACATCGGTTATCGCCATCAAGTGGTCGGGAGTGTGCTAACGCTTCAGATTCAAATATTGAGCGGAAGTTACACGGTTGTGAAGCGTCTGAAAAAATAGTTCCACTATAGCAAAATAAACGGATTGGAATCATATATTGCGACGATATATTGTTTATAATCATCAACGAACACCACTAACCACTCGGTGAGTTTAACAGTTTTGTAAACAAACATTATTGGCTGTTTTAATGACATTTTCGGACATAGCCATTAACTCCAATGTTAAATGGGTCCATGGCCAATTCTATTATAGTCAAAAACTCGAGAGAGGAACCATTGTCAAAAAAATGTTGTCCACCACTCTTGTTTATCCAAAACAAACTACAATATAGACTCAAGGTGTTAAATACCGGAATTATCCTTTAACACAGCATAATCAGAAAGAGTGTTTTTTTGTAGTAACAGTAATGCAGCATTTTTAGTATGATGGTTTTGACCAAGTAAAACAGTAACAGTAACAAAGTTCGAGTTCAGGGATGAAAGAAGTGAACGTAAAATGTAACTTTAATTGTAATATATGCATAAACAACACAACAAAAAGAGCAGCAGCGGCCGACTGCGTCATATACTGTAAGCACAATTAAAAAAATAAAATTATTCCCAGTCTGTCGGCCCCACCTTGTTCATACAGTAATGTTAATAAAACTTTGATACCGCATGAACATGATTTTTACCCCAGTCCAGTCGGATTGCTCTCCATCAGCTCTTGAGTTGAAGACGACAACTCCCATGATTCAACGCTCATTCACAGCATCATTAACCTACGTCTTTGTTATTGTTTGGAAAAAGCGACCTCTAGTGGCAAAACTTACACACTGTGCCTTTAACAGATTAACATGTAATGTCCTTGACAACCTCTGTAGTCGCAATTGCCTTTTTCGAGACACATAAACACTTAAAATGAAGTGAGTGGTGTTACACTGATGTATTTTATGTTTTATTCTAAACCATGAAAATATCTTGCGCTTTTGTTAACCACAGTCATGTAACCAGAAGCCCGTTCAAAAACCCATTGATGACTGTTGACCTATTGACCATTGTGATTTGAGATTTGATGATTATATCATATTCAATTTGACACATTTCACATGTCACTGACAATGTCATACCACTGAGACCTATTTACTTTTGTGCAAAACTCTGCACTACTGTAGTTTATCTCCAGTCAGGGTTTAAATTTGTATTGGACCCATTCTTTCTTTTCAGCCTATTGACTGGTTTTATTATATAACCTTTGATGCCGTTTTTACAGATGGTTGCATCAAGAAAAGAATGACCGATTGAGGCTTTGAGCTTTACATGCACACCTGCACTATAGACTGAGGAGGAGTGAAACAAAAGGGCAGTGTGAAAATACACCCCGTGAATTAATCACATTATGGTTTATGGCTTGTGCATTCATCTGTCTAAGGCAGTGTAAAGACATTACAGTCTTCCTAACAATGCACTATGTTGGTAATCCAGGCCTACAGGTTTTGAAAGCAGGCTACGATGGTACTCAAGACCCCAATTTAGAGCATAGAGCCCCTTCGCTGACTGCCTGTGACTCACAGAGATGATTCTCTCATCCTTTCAGTCCTTCTTTTGGCAGTTTTCACTCCTTTCTTAAGAATGCCTCAATGAACCAAACTAATCGTGCGCCCATCTGAGAGGAAGATCGAAGTGAAAGGAAGCGAAGGATGCGGCACCTAAAACAAACTGCTAGCACATTATGCAGAGAAAAGAAGGATAAAAATTGAAGAGGAGGACTTAATCCATTTCAAAATCGAAAAACGTTCGCCTTCACTAGCCAACTCTATTCTCACTGTACAAAACCTTATGTGCAAGGATTTGCTCACCCCCTCCCTTTGGGATCGGTAGTTGCTTTAATGGTGTTTGGTATACAGTATGTTTTACGGTGCAGATAACAGAGTCTCTCCGTCCAATGATGGTCGAGATTAAGGTGTAAAAAGTGCCTTGCTTTGCAAGATGTACAACTTGCTGACGCCTCATGCGAGATCTGTTTGGCACACTACGCATGGGCGAAGCCAAGGAGCTTCCAGGAGCATCGTGGTCACAGAATAATAGGTAAATAAATCGAGACATAAAGTATGCAGGGAAGGCAGGATGCCGACACGAGCAGTAATGATGGCATCGCAGATAAGCCGGTGAATGTGGTGATCGCTGGAGATGAGGTCATAAACTAGAGAAAGACACTGTGGCAATGGGAACAGTTCCGCAGTGAGGTAGAAAGTGCTGTGAAGAGCTTTTGATATATAATGATGCCATACTTAGGAGAAGAGGGATTGCGGAGGGATGCCGAAGTGCTCGCCTGGTTGTTTGTCATCTCTCACATAGAATGCAAGAACCTTTACACATCTAAACAAGAGACTTTCATGTTCCTGCGAGGCCCAGTCCACTTCTGTTGACTATAGTGACCCGCTATCCGACTTTAAATGACAAGAACATGATGGTTTAATTGTCAATGACCTAAAGTTTTTTTTTGTCCAGTATATGTGTATTGTGTATTGTCGTAGAACAACATGTGAAAATACTTTGCTCTTCTGTTAGCCACATAACTTTATTTTAGAAATTTAACTAAAGAACGCATAAAAAATCCCTGCACGTTTACGGGATTGGTTGCATGTTTGTGACGGGCATTTTTGAGACTGTACACTGCAGTTTTAAGGGTAGAATACTCAACAATGGTGTTGTCTGATGAATTAAAAACACCACACAGTCATATAAACAACATTAAAAACTTGATTTTCACCAGGCTGTTTTGGTAGGCTAACATTAGTTAGACTAATAATAGTCATGCTCTGGTGTTACTCTCTGAAGGCCTTTACAGCTTGTAGTGGTGCAGGTGTCCCACGTATGGTGTACATGCTGAGAGATCAGGGGGCCATAGCGGTCAGCTGGCAACGTATGCGCTGAGAACCCTGGAGTTCATCCTCGTCTGGTAGTCTCAAGCATCATGGCCTGAGGCTTTTAAGGTTCCTGATGCACCCACCTGCAGCCCATAATCTATCCCTGATATGAGCCTGTCAAAACCAGCTGTGCTGGATGGGACTTTTTAAGGATTGTTGGGTTTCTTTAGAACAAATAATGAGTTATCCATTAGTATTCCCATTCATCTCTTTTGCAGGACCCGCTGGAACATTTACATTCACAGAAGTTTCTTACATTTGCATTCTATGGGAATTGAACCCATGACCTTACCGGTGATATCACAATGCGTTCACGTCATTTTGGAATTACCGTAATAATAAGGTTCTGACTTGTAAGTCTTGTTCTGACTTCACATTCTCGTCGAAGTTGTAATTACAATTTGAGAGATCTGACAACATATTCGGGGCAAATGAATTTAGCCATTGTTGCAGTAGAAATTTATAATTCCGAGTTCGAGGACGTGAACAGCTCCGAGTAGAATTTTAGAAATGTTAGTAATATTTATGTTGCTTGCAAAAAGTCATATTTTTTATTATTCCCTCTAATTTTATTCTGATGGAATAATATAATCATGTGGCAACATTTATATAGTTCTACCAGAAAGACTCGGGAGATAAATTGATATAACAGCGTATATTTATTAACAGCCCAGCAAGCATGAATTTATAAAGTTCTTTGGCGTAGGCCCCGTCCTCAGAGAGCAATGCGAGGGTAGCGGAATCTGCATATCCTGCCTGAAGATGAAGGCAGGGGCGCAGCCGACCCCCCCTGGAGGTTAAGGAAGGGACCATCCTGGTGGTGGTGGGGAGGATGAAGGGGAAGGTGCCGTCTGGGTGGTGGTTGGGGAGGATGGAGGTACTTGGCAGCGTCAGCATCTGCGAACTCAGACGAATGTAAGTACCGATCTTTTATACTGTGAGTGTTAGCACATGATTGGTTAGGAGAGAAGTAATACGTGGCACGCTGATTGAGTCTTCCTGGCAGAACCTACGCTAAAGCTGTCATTTCTAACCAGACACTTTTTAAAGAACTGATCTTAAACTATAACTTAGGTAGGTAAAGAGATAGTTCACCCAAAAATGGAAATTCTGTCATCATTTACTCGCCCTCATGTTGTTCCAAAACCGTAAAACTTTCGTTCATATTTGGAACACAAATTAAGATATTTTCTGTGAAATCTGGGAAATGTCTGTCCCTCCAATAACAGCCACGCAATTACCACTTTGACACTTCAAAAAGTTCATGAAGTGATCATAAATTTCTTTGGGTTGGCCTACAAAAAATACATCATTCCTGCACCACTCACTTTAGATATTTTTTTTTGTGCCAGATAAGTGATTGGATTTTCATAATCAGCATCATCTGATTGATTAAAAAAAAAACTTTGGTATTAGTTTGGGGCCCAATTTTCACTATTAACTAGTTGCTTATTAACATGCATATTAGGATATGGTTTTTTTTATATGCTCAAACATTGATAAAACATTTAATTATTTTTGTTTGTACCAAAGTAATGGCAATTGTGATGTCTCTTCCCACAATACATCAAAATCCAGGTTCTGATTATGAGTTTGTGTCTACGTTCTCCAACAGCAGGCCAGACAATGTTGCTTTTAATACTGTGTAGACAGAGAGACCCCTGTGGATGGTCCCCTAGGGGTTTGGTCACGACTCTAGAGTTAGTGTCTGGGACTCAGTGGGAATGTGGATCAAAGATGGAGTCAGCCAATGGTGGCCTGTCCCGCTGCGCTGTATTCACCGGGACTGACGGATAGAGCTCTCTCTGGATCAAATTTATCGACGTCCCTCAGTTTGAGTCCTTGATCGCGTATAGTTACATCTTTGAACACACACCCACTCACTCCTTTCGGCCATTCATTGTCTTGTCAGAGAACTGATCTAAAAAAAGATAAGCAATCCATGATATTGATCTTTCTTCATTTATCTGAATCATTTTGGCCAGAGGAATTTAAATGAGGAATCGATGTCTTTCATGCCCAAGTCACCAGAAGGGCTAAAGTTTGCCTCTTAAAAGTAAAAGAGATCTTATACGACTGCTTTCAGCTTTGAGTTTATGTTATGAACAAGTCTATTCAGACCAAATATCCTGGGGGGCTGTAATAGAAGAAAAAAAATAAATCTGGGTTTCAAAATTGTATGTTTTGTAAATGTGCCCTTTTTTCTTGATTGGACACCAGAGGTTACATGAACCCACAGATTAATGGATTATCAGAAGGAAAAATATGCACTAAAGGATGCAAATACAAATTATAAGTGAAGAAAAGGGGTGTTCTGCAAAATAGACCTGGAATGATACATGATCAAAGGCATGGTACCTTAAACTTATTTAAACTTAGACTTTTGAAATGTTTTTTTATTATTATTTTTAAAACCAAAAAAAAAAAAAAAAAAAACTTTGAAAACTTCAATCACCAGTTTAACCGAACTCACGCTTGTCAGTCCATGCAACCTGGTCTCATAAGACTTTGCATAAGATGGAGAAATTAAAAGAAATTGTTGGGTCATTCAAAATGTACTTTTTTATTTTCATGTTTAGGTTTGGGCTGTACAAAATGTATATAAAAAAATAATAATAATATATTTATACCTTTCAGGTCATTTGATGTCTTATAATTTGCCATATCATACAGTGTGGTGGTGGACGAGTTAATTCTCTAAACCTTTATTAAAGTTCAAGTTGTTATAGATCCAAACTTGCACAAATAATGTACCACAAAGGCCCGTTCACAAAATAACTATAACTATACAGTTAATTGTTCCAATTTTATGATGATAATAACAAAGTCTGCATGACAACTTTTACTTTTACATTTTTGATTAAAAAAAATATATATTGTCAGCCAATCAGAATCCATCCTGCTTTGAAGAACTTGATGAGCTGATGACAAAACTGCTGTCCTCGAATAAACAGAACATTATCATGTGTTCGTTTAATGTGTTCACATTTTTCTTAATGTGGATTGGCTGTAAGTGATAGCTGATTAATATTGGTATACGTTCCGTGCAGTTTAGGAAGTGTGCACAAAGTGGAATGAACCTAGTCTGGCTATCACCAGACCAAGCTCAATCTTTTAAGATTGAACATTAGTCTGGGGAGTCTGTATTTCTACTGCACAAGAGGTGTGATCAACTGCATAGTTCAAATGACTCTGTACACAATTGGATAGTCCTTTACCCAATCAGACGCGAAAACTCCAGTTTGTACAAAACAAACGTGTTGGTTTGGAGCATTGATCAGCAGTTTGCAGAAGCAGCAATGGCATCGAGCGATTTTTGCAGGTTGTGCAAAAAACAAAACATGAAAGTGAGTGGTATTTAGACCCACTCGTGCGATTTGTTTGCTAAAATAAAGAAGCCATGAGCATTGTCGAGAGGTTCAAAGGAATTAGATTCGTTGCTTCTTTCTCGTCATCGCGTTAAACCCACCAATAGCGCCAGGTGGATAAGCCAGTGTAACGGAGGCCAGCTAGTAGTTGCTTTAGCCTCCTTGTTAGAGCGCCTGACTCTCATGCCGGAGACCCGGGTTCGAGACCCGCACGAAGCGGGGTGAGAAGGACCCGGGTGGAGGGGTTACATTGGTGCCGTGACCCGGATGGGAGAGAGGTTTAGGGGGGTGAGTGTAACGGAGGCCAGCTAGTAGTTGCTCATTAGGCGCTCTAGGCTGCAGTCTTTAGCCTCCTTGTTAGAGCCCCTGACTCTCATGCCGGAGACCCGGGTTCGAGACCCGCACGGAGCGGGGTGAGAAGGACCCGGGTAGAGGGGTTACACCAGTTTGTGATTGGTTCCCGAAAACCAATGGGTTCCAAGAGGAAAGGAGAGGAAGCAGGATAGATAAATGTACAGGTTTCCAGCCTGAGCTGCAGGGCGAAATCAAATCGCCGCCAGATCGGGCTGGGTTTACCCAGTCTAGAATTAACCATAATTTATTAAAAATGTTAATACTTACTGTAAATTACCATATTCAGCAAATGCCTTTATAATTATTTGGAAGTTAAAAAAAAAGACAGAAAAGAGAGCATGAAAAAATACAACCCAGTCAGCAAAGTGGCAGATAATGAGTTGCCTAACCTCTGCTGAAGATAGCCTTAATGCCGACACTCAAAATCCTCCAGAAAGTACAAAAAATGATCTCCAGTTAGCCTTGAGCAGCTCCGTTCCAGCCCAATGTAGCTTCCAGGAGCTTAAGTGTCTTCTCGATAGCCCTCGTTTATCAGCATGTTTTCAAATAATTGATCAATTAGTGGCCAAACAAAGCTTGAAACATCCTTCAGTCGAACGAGCCGCGTGTCAGGCGGTGAGAGCTAATCTTTAGCACCTTCAGAACATTGCTTGAGTGATCTCAAGGCATAAACTGAGTTGCACAAACCTCTGAAAGCTGAACGGCAGGGACTAAAGCCCCTGGGAATCAGACTGTCGAAGACTTCATTTCCCATAAACACCCTTGAGAGTTGGAGAACAGCAGCCAGTGTTGGTGTAAGCACTGACTCAGGCGAAGAGCAGATGGATGATCCCTCAGTTCATGCTCTGCCAAGCAATCTCCTTCCCCCTTCCCCTGGCTCACACCTGTGCTTCGAGCTGCTGTGTCTGGTGTCGGATCAGGCAAACGCAAGAGTCGCAAATAACCAGCTACACATGAGACATGACTTGATCACTCCACGGTGTGAAAGAGAGAGAAATGTCAACCCAAGCAAGGAAACCGTTTCATTTGAAAGAGCTTAAAGGGGCTATTTGTAGGATTCAGAAAACCTTGTTATTAGCGACACCTGTGGTGAACTGAACACACTGAACGTGATTCAATGCCCGGATATGCTCACAGTGAAGTTTTTTGTTTTTCGCTTAGAAGTAAATAGAAGATGGAAATACCTTTGCAGCGATACACTGTTAACAAACATCCATTTACATTTATTCATTTAGCTGACACTTTTATCCAAAGCGACTTACAATTGCTATATATCAGAGGTCGCACGCCTCTGGAGCAAGTAGGGGTTAAGTGTCTTGCTCAGGGACACAATGGTGTCTCACAGTGGATTCGAACCCGGGTCTCTCACACCAAAGGCATGTGTCTTATCCATTGCGCCATCCCACCCCATCCAGATGCTGCCCATGCTCTTGAAAGTGATGTTAAGGTGAATATGTAAAGACATGCGGCACGTTTTCCTCTCAATTACAAAATAAACGCACAACAAAAATGACAGCGGTGAGAAAGCACCAGTTAAGAAAGCACCTGATCATAATGAAGCTCTGCACTTTACAGGCATCATGTCGACAGATGGGGTCATTCAAATTACACTGTTATGATAGTTCAATTGTAAAGTATATTTGAGACTATAGACTATAGATATGGCTATGTGAGACTATAATTTGAATTCATCTATTTTCTTTGCATGACACATTGACATTACAGTACAGAATGGCTCTTTCGACATTAACCTGAACATCGTATAAGCATTCGTTTCATGTGTCATTGAACAGATGAGAGAATCGCGCATAACCGCCACATCCTTTGAATTGTCCCTGCAAAAACATCCTGAGTCCTTCACATAAAAATCAGTCTACAGGCTTTTTATAGACAATCTAGGAAGTCTGGGAAGGTTTTGTTTTTTTTAAGTTTTGTTAAAAACTGTTGACGCATTAACAATTAAAAAGAGGTTAACATGCAAATTCTTGCATATAGCACCTTTAAAGTCAGTGTGAAATAAAACTGAGTCCAAATGGCTATAGTGGCTATACAAATACAAATGAAAAATTTGAGCTCAACTGGTTTGGGAAAATAATCATGAATATACTGTATATCACAATACACAAGTAAAAAAAATTTAAAAAAAAAATTGATATAATAGTCCTCAATTTGGCCTTTAAACTCAGCATGCATTGTGTATTCTGTATTCTAACAATGTCCATTTCACACAACCTGAACTTAACGTCATTTTTGAAACTACAAAGCGTACAGAGAAGATTGAGAATCCTGGGAATTCTGTCTCCACAGTGAGTTTTTCAATCAAATAATGAGTTCACAGCATGCAGTCTAGTTTAAACTATCGTCTGGCCTCATAATATTCACTTAATAAGCCCTGTTAGACCTTCCTTGTGACTGCTAAATGACTGCTACTGTAAAACATGCTATTAGCACTATAGACCCTGTCATTACATGGATTCTAACAGGTTTTAGTGTGAATAAAGGAACAAGGTAGATCTGAGGGAGCGCAGATTTGACAGTCATAAATGAATTCATTATGTGCTTTCATTTTAGATGTGTTAACTACCCATATTTTTGGAGTACTTACAGTTATACTGGAAGAACAATCACTAGCATCCCCTCCGTTTAGCTTTCTCGTATTATCCATGAGTTTCTTGAAAACACTGCTGCAAAAAAAAAGGCGAGTCCAATCAACAAACGTGATGTTAAGTTAAGCAAACGTAAAATCACTCTGACCTGAAAACAGCTTCTGCTATGAATCATGTGAATTCTGACAGGATATAATATATACTCAGATCTAATTTTATGGTAGACTGAGAGCAAGGCCCTGCAGGACTAAGTTGCTTATTGGTGAAATGACACTGACATAAATGCAGTGCTCATTGGCCACCATTATAAATGGTAACATTTTTACACATTTAGTTTCAGGTCACTAACTGGCCTCAGAGCAGAAGGAATCTGTTTGTTGTTATTAAACCTATGAAATTAATTTTCCTTCCTCCATCAGTGCTTTTTTTTTGCATGCTATCTTATTCACCATCAGACAAATCACTGGTATTTGTATAATTAAATTAGCGCTATCTGATGCATCACAGGGTTAGATGTAATACAAGCAAGCAGTACAATACAAAAATAAAATATTAAAATAAAATATATGCCCTTTTGATGAAATCTCTCTCTCTTTCTCTATTTCTTTGTTTCGTTTGGTTTTATTGTTTTGTTTTGTCTACAGTGAGTCTTTTCAAGAGGGGACCTTTTTCAACACCAAATTAAATCGTTTCACTTATTCTTATTTTTTTTTATTTTAAGGTCATGCCCACTAACCAATGAGTGATAGATATTATTAATATATACCACGTTGTTAACAAAAGTGAAGTGTATTTGGGAATCACAACATTATAATGTACAGAATGGAAAATGTATAATATTGACCCCTTATAAATAAATGGGCCTTTAAGTCTTCCTTACTAGGGAACTTTTTTTTACTCCAAACATATACTATGTATACTTTTTGTAAACTTTGTTGTACTGTAAGTAAAAATCACAAATCCTTTATCTTAAAATAAATGTGATAGTTACAACAACAAAAAATATTAAACATTCAAATTCCTTAAAATGTAACCTTGTATAACGTCAAGCATTAGGAAAATGTTGCGGTGCGTTGGAACAAACGTGGTAATACATTTGCCTTCACATTTCTGATTGTAAATTTTTTTTTAAAGAATCGCAGCATGAGTCCTTCATAGTGAAGCTTTCAGCACGTTAAGGCGGATTTTAGTCCACTCACCTGGTCATAGTTCTGTCAAGGCTGTCCTTTCCCCACGTGGACCCAGGCCATGTTTCTGCAGCAAAACAAATGTCTGCCCACTGGACATGAGCTTGTGTTGACTCATGCAAACAAATTCAAACACAAGGTCACAATGCCATGACAGAAAACATAAGGCACAATGTGCACAGAGTTTCATTCTGTGAATTTCAAAAAAAAAAAAAAAAAAAGTACCATGCAGATTATCCTGTCAAGGACTGAATGTCTCTCAGCCATAGACAAGCATAAGCTTGGTTGTGTTTAAAACAATGAAAGCACCCACTCTTGACAGGATCAGAGCCAATGCCACATTTTAGAATATAATTATTACTGGTCGTAAAACACATTACATAATCAAATGCAAACAACACCCTGTTAAGAACGTTAGTAAATTCCACATCCATATAATAACATTAGTAAACATAAACCCTTTTGATAATATAAAATCTGTGCTTCTAATGGCGCTGTTCAAATGCACAGCCGAAGGACACGATCTGTGCAAATGCCCAGAAAGAGAGTGTGGAAATGAGAAAACAAAAGATTTATGGAGGGGACAGTTGGATGGATATTTTTTTGTAGCAATTTTCGTGTGAAACAGTAGATCCAGAGGGAGGTCATCACATTCTGCCAATCTGTCTGTGGAATGGTGTGGACTGATAGTTCTGCCTCTGTGGGTATCACAGTATAACTTCTGCTTATCTTAAAGTCTGACTATTCGCTCTGGTTATCTTTGCATGGGCTGGCTAAAATTTGTTCTCCGTTTACAGTCAGAGAACACAAATCTAGGTCAGGAAGGCCTGTTTTCAACTATGTCTGGAGTGATCAGATGTAAAATCAGATGCAAAAATATGCAAGCAGCTCTGACTTGCTGGTTTTACTATTACATAAAACAAAAAACAAAACTCAACTTTTTTATATGAGGAATATAGGTAATATGAGGAAAAAGTAATTATATCATGAAAACTCTGAGTGTTTGGCATAATGGATATGACCATGTTAATTGGCAGAATAGATCTGCTTGCTACTGCCAATACATACACAACATGCTGCTGTGAGCAAGTAAGACATGCCACTGCTGTACAATAGCATACATGAATTACCCGTCGCAGATCTATACAGGTGGAGCTGGGGATGGTGGAGGGTTTCTGAAAGTGTGCTTCAACTGCTACAGCAAATAACTACAGCTAACTGCGAATCTAAAGGTTGAGCAGCGAGCTCATTGGCTGCAGATGCATCAGGAACCAATCAGATGTGCCCTATAGTTTCATGACATAACTTTGTTTCAGTGCAAATAGTGTGTAATATAATAATATAATATAAACATTGCAAAAAGTAGCAGATTTAATAATAATAATAATCATCATAAATTAACACATTATTTGACATTGTTGACTTAAACTGTAAACATGTGTTTAAAACAGTATAAAACTCACATATTCTCCATAGACTTGCATTATAAAATAGCAAAATCTTGTCTGGTCATATGGAAACCAACGGCTATTAAAGTCTCTATGAAATCAAAATGTAAAATAAAAAAAAATAAAAAATGTTTTGCAATGTTTATTATACATGATTTATCTGTGTACAGGATTTGTTCTGTTCATGTGCCATCGTAATCTTTAATTTAAATAACTTCCCCCTCCCTCTTGCAGCAACATCTTTTCTCTGATGATGTGTGTACTGGCACGAGGGCGGGACAACCTGTCACTCACATGAGATCGACCAATAGCAAAGCTCAACCATCCAATCAGTTCCCAACAAAACCAAATCCCGCCCTATATTCTTTTCTTGTTCAAGAAGTCCAATTCGGTTCAGTATTTATCCCCGCAGGGAAATTGTGTTTGCAGTAGTTTCACTCAGTCATACAGTACATCACAACAAACATCCATTTCATGCTGACTTTAAGATGTGGGATTTGTCAGTAATATTTTTTTAAGGGAAAGGGTCAATTATGCTTAAATTTGTCATAATATATTTGAAATTGTCAAATGATATAGTTGCAGACAGGCAGATTGGTGGAAAAAAAATTCTCCCCCTGTCAGAGATCTGATTCTATAAGGTTCTTTTTTCCCCACTGTTGGGCCATGGCCAACTGTCAATTAAACTTAATAGCCGTGTTTTTTGACAGCAAATTATATGGTTCCAGGCTGGACTCAGTAAAAGTGTTTTCACTTAAAACACAATCAGAACTGACTGACTTGCATAATGCTGCGTGCCGAGCTCATAGAAGAGAGAGGTCTTCATTTATTTCATTGGACAGCAAAAGTCCCTGAGTAGTTTTTGTCAGTTTCATGGGTGGGAATAGTATGAGCCAACCATTATCAATAGTAATAATTTACCAGTGTGTGTGTGTGTATATGTGTGTGTGTGTGAAAGAAGTCATAAAGTGCATTATACCATTATGCCAGCTATTCCCCTGAAACTCTCCATAGTTAGTGGTTTGGTATGAGAGTTCAGTTTATTGTTCACATGGTTTTACTGACATTATACATTGATTTTTTTTTTTTTTTTTTTTTTTTTTACTAATGAATAATTCACACAGAAATGCTAGTTCTGACATAATTTACTAATTTTGACCATGTACTTACAGTATGTAAGGTGTAATATGTGGACAGCATTTTGCTTTAAATGTTTATTTAAAAAAAAAAAAATTTTTTTTTATTTTGGATGGAATATAAAATTATATTTTTTAGAAGAATCTTGTCAACATTATATAGTGGGCAAAAAAAGAGAAAGAAATTAAAGAAATATTCACAATAATTCATATTATAATTTATAAAATTGTTTCAGTTACTTGTTCAGTCCCTTTAAAATCATCAAAAATGCTTTAAACGACTAGCTCTTTGTAAAGGATTATGTCAAATGCTAAATAATTTAATCAAATGAATCAAATTGCAAAATGAATATTAATTGAATTGTCTACTTACTGTATCATTTAACTTAGCCAATAATGATTTTTGCTAAATTATTTTTTCACTTCATTGTGCTATTGATATGTTTTTGACTTTAAGTGAGTAATTATTTTTATTTTTGTAATTGTCAGTTTAAACACTCGTGCTTTTATTATGTTTTTGGAGACATATGGACTATGAACTCTGAAATGATTCTTCAAAATATCTCCTTTTCTGTTCTACAGAAAATATTACCACCCACGGATTTGGAACAACATAAATGTAAGGTAATAATGACCGAATTTTAATTTTAGGGGTGAACTTTCCCTTTAACCACTGTTGGTTTATGTTCCCAGAGCAACCTGGAGTGAGATATATTTTGCGTGAATTTCATCTCCTTTGGGTTTTTTTCTGCCATCTGCGTTTCATTTCCATCCCATTGTTTTCCTCCTCCATTTCTCAATCCCTTTATAACCTCTGTTTCAAGGACATTCATACAGTCAGTAGGCGATCTTGCCGTCCAGTCTTTCTCATTCTCTCTTTCTATCCGTCCCCCCCCCCCCCCCCCTCTCTCTCTCTCACTCTCTCTCACTCTCAGCCTGCCAAGGTCTGTCTTTATTCATTTTGTCTCAAAGCTTCGACTGTTATTGTCTGATTCTATTCAATGAGTATTCAGCATGAAACACACTGCAGCACTGAAGCCCCACACTGCTAAACAAAGCATCCTAGTGCTCTTTCTCTATATGCTTTCTATTATGACATCTCTCTGAAATACAGTTGAGCAGCAGTACAAATGATACCGGTACCAGGGTGTGAATCATGGGTGTGTCTGATCCTCTTATATATATATACATATGTGTTGTTTTGTTTAAATGTTTAGTAACTGCTTGATTAGTCAAAATGATTTTCTCCATCCACAGCATGACACGGATGCAGGGATATCTTGGCTGTTCAAACCGTTGAGAAGGTGAGTTGGGGGCAAGCTCATTTTTTTAGATAGATGATGAAAAATTGTATTTGTTGTTTTTATTATTGTGTATTATTAATGGATTTGGCAGGTATATGACTCCTGTTTGCATATGCGGTAGGACTGGCACTAAATAATGGTATTCCATCATGACCAGCTTCCACAACTTTGGCTCAACGAAAAATTATTTTATTTCAGGAATGATATAGGATTCTATGCATGAATTCACTCCATTTTCTTCTTTAGGTCTGATTATTTATTGGGTATTTCAGGTGACGGATGGTGCTTTACAGCTCTGCTTCGGTCTGGATTTAGGGGCACCTTGCTAGCACCGGGCTGGAACTCTTTTGCCTTCAGAACTTGTGCCATAGATTCAACAAGGTGCTGGAAACATTCCTCAGAGATGTTGGTCTATATTGACATGATAGCAACACCTAGTTGCTAGATTTGTCAGCTGCACATCCATGATGCGAATCTCCCGTTCCACCACATCCCAAAGGTGCTCTATTGGATTGAGATCTAGGCTGCGTTCCAGTGCAAAATTGTAATTCGCTTAACTTGCCAACTTCCCTCCGTCTATTCACTCGGATGTACGTCATTGCTTACATAGCACAAGTGCCCACTACTGGCAGACACCGCAGTGGGCTGA
Organism: Phoxinus phoxinus; assembly: GCF_949152265.1. Lineage (NCBI taxonomy): Eukaryota > Metazoa > Chordata > Actinopteri > Cypriniformes > Leuciscidae > Phoxinus > Phoxinus phoxinus. The sequence goes on along the minus strand of NC_136879.1, from coordinate 34,534,229 downwards.
ATTGGAACGTCCTAAGGCCTTGATCACTTGGAATCAGCTATTGTTGATTTATTATTTACATTTTTTTCCCCTTTAAGAATTTGTTTAATGCAGCGTCCATATATATATATATATATATATATATATATATATATATATATATATATATAATTGATATATCGTCCCCTTGGAATTATAAGGTTCTATCTGACATTTTTGTAAAAATTTAGCTATTCACATATTCTTATATTCTGTGACCACTTCTTTACATTATGTGATGTTGTTTTTTAAGTTGTGCACATTTTGGAACTTTTTATTTAGAAAATAAAAAGGTTCTTTCTACACAGTCGAATGGAATGCAAAAACTTTAAAGCTCAATATCTCAAAACCAGTCAGAATGCAGATAGAACCTTATAATTCCAAGGTGGCGATATCATAGAGTTGCATTGTGGGACATATAGGTGCCTGAAGTGTACATATGAAGTAGACTTGCTCCCTCTGTCAAAATCGAGGGAACGAGGGTCTGTCCATATAAACTAGCCTCATCCACTTCACGAAGTGGAACACACTTCAAAATGGCGGCAGTGATTCCCCCAAGGGGAAGTGCTTAGGGAAGTTTGCAAGTGCGTCTCTAAAAGTGGATTGGAACCACATTGTGGTCATAAAGGGATGAACACGGACAGCAACAATACTCAGGTGGTCTGTGGTGTTGAAATTATTCTCAGCTAGTACTAAGGGGCCCAAAGTGTGGCAAGAAAACATCCCCACACCATTACAACAGCGTCAGTCTGAACCATTGGTACAAGGCAGGGTGGATCCATGCTTTTAATTGTTTTCGCCAAATTCTGAGCCTACGATCTGAATGTCGCAGCAGAAATGGAGATACATCAGACCAGGCAACAATTTTCCAAATTTGGGTGAACCTGTGCGAATTGTAGCCACAGTTTCCTGTTCTTAGCCGACAGGATCGGAACCCGGTGTGTTCTTCTGTTGCTGTAGCCTGTCTACTTCAAGGTTCAACATTTTCAGAGATGCTCTTCTTGCAGAACTCGGTTGTAACAAGTGGTTATTTGAGTTACTTTTGCCTTTCTATCAGCTCAAACCAGTCTGGTCATTCTCCTCTGACCTCTGGCATCAAGGCATTTTTTTGCCCACATAACTACTCACTGGATATTTGCTCTTTTTCTGACCATTCTCTGTAATATGGTTGTGTGTGAAAATCCCAGTAGTCAGCAGTTTCTGAAATACTCAGACCAGCCCGTCTGGCACCAACAACAACCATGCCACGTTCAAAGTCACTTAAATCAATTTTCTTCCCATTCTGATGCTTAGTTTGAACTTTCAAATCAAACATTATGTGTTTTTTTTTAAGATGAGCCAAATTTGTCTCTTATCTTGTCAACTTTGAATAGAGTTGAAGTGACAGATTGTCTAATATGAGGCACCCCCTGAAGTTCAATTTAAAATTCAACATGTTTCTGTGCATCAGGCTTGGATTTCTAGCTTTAAAAGTTTGCCAATTTTCCACATGGGGAAAATGAATAGGACCACTACATGTAAAAAAACAAACAAAAAAACAAAAAGGGGATTCACTGAAAGTATAATTAAGTCAATCAATTGCAAATTGAGCAGCTGTTGAGTCATAATTAGAGTACTTATCCACCAAAAAATGCTAATATGACAGAATTAGTCACCACAGACTTCACCGTGTTCCTCGAGGGATGACTTATAACCTTTCTTTTGCTGCTTGTCAGTGCCAACAATAGTCTGGAATGTATCAAACTAAATTAATGTCATTAAACTAAATTAATTGAGTTGAGGAGTGATCTTGCACACGGTGCCCTTGTTATCCTTCGAAACAGACTAATGCTTGATAATGTCGACGTCTCTGTCTCCATCCCTCCAGGCCGTTGCGAGACTTCATCAATGATGCATCGGGTCAGGGATGTATTGACTCACCCATTGTAAATTTTCATTGCGTCCCACTGACATCTGAGAATCAAACAGGAGGTCCGTGCTCTTGTTGACACCCACCCTGCGATACCAATTTGCGTTCGGCTCAACGAGGGTCAAACGAGGATGGCTACAGGCTATTATAATATTTGGTCAGATGATTTACGAGCTGTGAGCGAATACAGCTATTCGATTGACTCAAATATTGATTTTAACATTTTTTAAATATCAGAAGCACTTGACCTTCATCAAAAATATGATAAGCTATCATTAAAAAGTCAACTTGTATGACCTGTGAGAAAAGCTATCCGGTTAATGTTTAATGCACTATTAATCATTAATATAATTTTAATATGTCATCACACCTGAACTACTAACCTTTCCTTTGTATCTGATGTAATATAACAACTACAATAATACAGTTTGGATAACAAAACACCACATGATTAATGACCTTTGCACGACTGACCTTTCAATAAACCATGACCAATACTCATTTTGATATTACGGTATCTGTGACGTCACACAGGCAAATACATTTGATTATGACCCCCTCCAGAACATGACATTGACGAATATATCATCACACCATAGGCCCCGCCCACTGGCATTCAGTCGCTTAATAGCTGACACCCCGTGTCATCCCCTTGGAATTATAAGGTTCTATCTGCATTCTGACTGGTTTTGAGATATTGAGCTTTAAAGTTTTTGCATTCCATTCGACTGTGTAGAAAGAACCTTTTTATTTTCTAAATAAAAAGTTCCAAAATGTACACAACTTAAAAAACAACATCACATAATGTAAATAAGTTGTCACAGAATAAGAATATGTGAATAACTCAATTTCGACAAAAATGTCAGATAGAACCTTATAATTATAAACTGGATGTGAGTGCCATGTCGTGTCAAAAGCAAATGTAACCCATTATAATCAGTGATGGTATCTACACTAGATAAAGTATACATTTGCATGTTCGCTATCTCACAACCAATTCGTACGAGTGAGTACGAGGTGGCTAATGCGTGTGAATTCGTACAACCTCACGCGTACAAATTCGTACAAATTGGGTAACTCGTAAAATATGTACAATTTAGCCAAAATCATCCGAATTTGTACGAGTGAGGTCGTATGAATTTGTACGAATCAGCCACCTCGTAAAATATGTACGAATTTCCGTGAGATCGGGTTGGACATACTCCATGCACTTGTGTCTGTCAACAACAGGACAAATGGAACAGTGAAAGAAACAATTTTTTTACATTTTATCCTAACTTCTTTCATTTTTTCTTAATCCGCACTTGAATGTGGACAAGTTTTATGAAAAAAGTATATATTTTTTCCCAAAAAGACTTTGGAAATGCTTATAAAAGTTATTTTAACAGTAAAATTATGCCTTGCCGTTTACATATTGACAAAACACTCACTTGGATGCTCTTGATTGATATCCTGTGAGAAATCATTGGTTTCCAAGTGAAAACATTGAATGTTGGACTTTTTCATTAAGGTGTTCCCAGAGGTACGCTGAACTCCCTGCTGGGTCTGAGCAGCAGAATGAAGGAATGATTGAAAACATGGCTGTATGAAATGAAGGGCAAAGTCTTAAGGAGAGAGAGAGAGAGAGAGAGAGAGAGAGAGAGAGAGAGAGAGAGAGAGAGAGAGAGAGAGAGAGAGAGAGAGAGAGAGGGAGAGAGAGAGAGAGAGAGAGGGAGAGAGAGAGAGGGAGAGAGATGTGAGATATGTGTCATGCAGCCTCTTACGGCTGTGACATCCGCCGTCAAAGCAGACTCTTTAAAGCAAACCACATCTGACTGGTAATGTAGTCAGTGTTGACATCTGCCATGAGCAACGGGGGCAAAGCGCAAAATGTTTCCTCCAGGGCTGGGCTGGGATGGCATGATGGGGATGGGGGATGTTAAGGTGAAAGGATGGGTAGCTAATGTACAGCGAAAAACTTTACAGAGTATCAAGCTAAACCCTATTAGAAACAGGAGGGACGTGTATAATAGTGCAAACACTTTTTTTTAGCACTAAACATTGGCGAGTGGATCTCAGCAGTCACTTTTTGAAATGTCTATCCTCTTCCACAATGATGAAATGTACATTGACTCATCAAATATTGATGTCTGAGATTCCTTGTAACACATTTTCTTAATGAATCAGAATTTAACGTAATTTGATTAAAAATTTAAATATATTATGCAAGAATTAGAATGTTGATGTTAATGGCCCCAAATGTAATTATCCTCTTGCAAGAGGATTTGCTAAATAATTTAGATTTTTGATTTTGATACATTTTTATCACCATATAGATTTGTTATACTTTTAAAAATAATTACATGCCATGAATATATTATATTTGAATTATTTTCATAAGTTAAAAGGATTTGCGAAAGAATTTGTGAAAACATCCAGTCTCCATTCACATGAAATAACAGTGACAAGGTGAATTATTGACTCTGGCTTGGCAAAATGATAAATATCACATCCTCAGGAAGGAGTGTGTCATTTTAACCACAGCGCCGAAAAGTCGATAAAAGATCAACACGGGGAAGGTCTTCCTGTTTCCTTTGTACACGATTGGCTGTGTAAACAGTGAGGCATATAGAGATGACATTTCCCGAGTTTCTTGTTATCTGTGAACCCGGCACAGGCCTCGAGTCTTCTGTGAGGATTTCAGCTGCCCATTATAGCCTCCTAGCTGTTACTCACACACTGAGTCAGAGCCTGAAAGGTCCTGCCTTCCCACCACAACACGCAGATACCAGCTCGTTCTGCTGAGGCTGACCTTCCTGCACCGCCAAATGAATTCATTCCCAGCCTTTATTCGTCTGATTCTATTTAAAAGTCAGCTGACACACAAGAGCGTATCAAGTATCAGAATAAAACACCCTCAAATGAAAGGACCACCATCAGTGGGCAGCACGTCTCCGCCGAGCCTTCCTTTGCTGTCTGACCCATCCAGTCTGCCAAACAGATCCATTAACATGCACTAAACACATAGAAGACTGATGTGCTGTAAGTGAACTCTGAGTTCTTTACACGTGGGTCCAGCGGGAGAGGTCTTGCCCCAGTGCTTGGCTCTGCCAGGCTTGACTAGCCGCCTGCTAGAGAGATGATAAGGTTATATTAAGCAGAGGATGCTGTCCATCTCTTTGACAGCCCTCACTGTCGTCTTCAAAACCCCTGTCACCCCACTCTCAACTGAAGACTGTGTGTGTGTTCTGTGGTCTGTCAGAGTTTGTTATATGGCAACGCTGAATGGTGCTATGCCACGATTTGGGGTTTATTACCATAAATTAATTATTGCCCTTATTACTCCTCATTAGTCTTTAAATCATCACACATTACATTTACTTCTTTCCGCCTCTTAATTTCCTAACCAATCACTATGGTTTGCATTTCATCACTTTGGAAAAGCATCTATTCTCATATAATAAAGCTTTAAAAATTTGACTCTCTATTCCTCTTTGAAAAAGTTAGTCAACTATTTTTCATCCTCTTTCAAAAAAAGACTGGGGGAACTGCTCAGTTACCAGCTGTTTAGACACTGAATTCACTAAACAGTCATTATCTTATTTGTTAATCACTCATAATCCAGCTTACCAGGTGCTAAATGCGCTTAGCGCTGTGCTGTGAGTATTTACATTGACTCATAATTACTTGTATTGCATTTTTTTTTTAGTTAAAGTGTACTTCTGAATGTATTGACAATCATTTATGGTTTACTAAAATATACTTTCATGGATTTTAAATTGAAACTTTAATGTCATGCATTTAAATACATACACATTACACATTTGCAATGATGAAGTAGTACCTAAAAAAAAAAATATATATATATATATATATATATATATATATATATATTTACATTTACATTTAGTCATTTAGCAGACGCTTTTATCCAAAGTGACTTACAACTGAGGACTACAGCAAGTGAGTCATCGTGAAGATCGCGAGTCATCGTGAATATATATATATATATATATATATATATATATACTCACTTACAAATAAGTCAGATGGAATAAATGGTATGCATATTTGGCGTGCTGTCCGAGGAGAGGGCTCCGGGCTCGGTATTCGGCCCGAACCCAGAGTACTCCCCCCGTATTGCTGGTTTAGGAAGTAACCAGGCGAGTGTGAGGAGACGGGGTGGTGGAGGGATGCTGAAAAACTGTCGAGGAACGTTGGTGAGTCAAATGACTATTTATATAGGTCTCCACTCATTCTGATTGGATAGAAATGTTGATTACTGATTGTTGACAGCTGTTTGGAATGATGTGATAATTGGATCAATTATTTGAACGTGCTCCTCCCGAACTTTGTTTATAAAACATCATTAAAATGATACTTTAAGGTAACTTCTAAATTGACATTATTACAAAGTGCACTTTTTAAATGTGCTCTCATGAAAGTGTACTATCTTTAAGTACACTTAAGTGACCTTTTATTTCATTAAATTTATATTCTCTGCAAGTACAGTGTATTTTAAATATACTTCTAAAATTTTAAGTACACTACAAGACCAAAATTGGGGGTGATGAGGAAGGGGTTAAATACAATTAAAGGAAATACCCAAAAATTCACCCTTAAGGCATCCTAGGTGTGTATACGTTCTTCTTTCAGTCGAACACAACCAGGGCCTCATTTATAAAGCGTGCAAATACATCCAAATCCTTTGGAAAATGACGAGCGGCAAGAACATTTCCAAATACCTGCAGTACTCAGACTTTCCAACCCGATCTTGCGGCAATTCGTACAAATTTTATGAGGTGGCTAATTCAAATTCATACGACCTTTTGCTAAATCGTACATATTTTAATAGATTCCCAAGTTCGTATGAATTCGTATGAATGACCTACCCCTGACCCCGCCCCTAAACCTACCCATAACCTTTTAATCACTCGCACAAATTCGTACGAATTGGTCGTGAGATAGCGTTGGACTTTCTGCCACAAGGAAAAGTGCATACGTCTACTCAGACCCTTACGTGACGCTAAGCACTTTTCCACGTCAAAGACCTTTTTAATAAATATGAACGTTGGCGTGGATTTTAGCGTACACAGATAGATTACGCTAAAATGCACATATTTATTAAAACGGTCTTTGACGCCGGAGTACTGCAGGTATTTGGAAATCTAAACACTTCTTGCCGCTCGCCATTTTCCAGTAAAGGATTTGGACGTTGACTGGTCCTCTTTTATTATGTTAACGACATGAATTAGACGAAGTTTACAAAACGGAGATCAGAAACCATTGAGCTGCGCACAATTTCAAGATCACTCTCTTTCATTGTGGAAGAGAGGCATACACTTTTTTTGTGCATATGTTCGTTCTCTAAATCACACATGCGTAAGTTTATCGTAAGATCAACGGTAGGATGATTTCTACACAACATTTTATAAATGAGGCCCCTGGAGTTATGTAAAATAATTATTCTGGCTCTTGCTTTGTAAGGGCATTCACAAGAGAGTCGAGTTCAGAGGGTGACCTCTGACCGGATGAGGTCACAGGTCCCGCATACTCCTTGAATTCTTTTTGCACTTTGATTCCAACACGTTGATAAAACTGGCCATTGTTTCACAGTCGAAAAAAAATTGACACATTAACAAGCGCTTGTGGGGGTGGGTCCAGATTTCCCTGCAACTCTAGCAGACACTGGACAAGAATGACACTTTCTTGAGAGGCTCATATGCTAAGCATCAAAACTAAAATATACTTTGGGCTGTAGTAAATAGTGTGCTAAAATGCAAACATCAGCAGGCGCTTCTAATTTTTCGTGAATTTGCGCCTAATGGTTTCAAAAGCCCCAAATCAAATGTTTGCTACTTTCAGTTATACATTAACCTTAATAAATTAAATAAGACTTTACAAGGACGATTGCCTGTATGCTAACTGTGGTTTAGTTAACATAATATGAAAGGCTTTAGCAAGCTATCTGTCAACAAGCTGGTGGGGAAAAAAAGTATTAAATGCTGGTGATTTTTGGCTTGTCACAATCCATCTCTTGGATCTGTCATTTAACGCCATCCTGACATCTTTTGATGGCGCTGGAGACTCAGGACTTCCCTGAAAATGTCACAACCTGCTTAAAGCTCCGCTGCTGACAGTCCCCCCAAATGGCCTGAGCTGCTTTCTTATCTCTACAGCACAGTCCTGCTGTCAGTCAATTCTTTTACACTATGTAGTGAGTAGCCTTTAGTTAAATCTTTGAACTTCACATGGAGAGCCAGCCACTTCCTGCGAATGCCTCTGTTACACAATTAAGTAGAGTAGAAATCTAAACTTAAATGGATCCATCCATCCATCAAATAAGTAATACATTAGTTACAGTATTTATTCATCTTTGTTCATGTTAATAAAAATACAGCTGTTCATTGTTTGTTCATGTTAATTCACAGAGCATTAACTAATGTTAACAAATGCAACCTTTGATTTTAATAACGTAAGTACATGTTGAAATTAGTATTAACTAAGATTAATAAATGCTGTAGAAGTCTTGTTCATTCTTTGTTCATGTTAACTAAGGTAGTTAACTAATGAACCTTATTGTAAAGTGTTACTGAAAAATGCAATCTGTTCACATTGCTGTGGACCAGATCAAATATGAACTTTAAAGACGATTCTCTGATAATAAAGACACAGCAAAGCTAAATGCAGCTGAAAGACTGGATAATGACCCACAGATTATCGTGTGAAAAGAGAATCTAGTTTTCAGGAAGTTTCTCCAGTCCCCTTGTTCTAATTTCTGCTTTTTCATTCTCCCATTATGAGCCGTGAAAGATTTCCAATGTGATGCATTCTGGGTTTTAATACAGATTTCTCCAGTCACTGGAATTCAGACTCATTTCCCATGTCTCTAAGACAGGAACATTGACCCAGAACCATTAATAATGCATGAAGAGTAAGACAATCCATGTGAGTTGAAGTAGTGCAGGAGAAGGTCTAAACGCCTTGTCAAAAAACTCCATATTCTTTAGGGTTTTACATTTGTAGGCTGCTGCTCCTAGCTTAAAGGCACAGGTCACCCAACAAAGACAATTCTGCCATCATTTACTCATGTCATTCCAAACCAATATGTAATTCTCTCTCTCAGTGCAACACCAAAGATGAAATTATCAAGCCTATTGTCCCTTTAACACACACTTTTAACTTTGCCCTTTAAAATGCTGTTGGTTACTGTCTTTATGAATGCAACCTCATAATAAATGAAAAGAAATTCCACTGCAATGGAAAAATCTAGCTCCGATCTATTGCCGTGATGGAGTAATAGCTTCTAGATTTCTTTACAGTTAACAAGAACTCAACTCCACAAAGGTCAACAGAGGTCAAGAGAAAATAGAATAAGATTAATATGCTTCACTCTCCATAAATTCATAATCCACAGTTATCCACACATATATTCAAAAATTACTTCACTGAGCTTGCCACAATTCATCATTGGATTGCTTTATTCTTGAGGGATGCATTTAGCTGTCTTGGAATTTGGCCAAACAAGGTAGCTTAGAAGACAGCATCATTTTCTGCCTACCTTTTTCGAATGGGATTAGTCTATGATGCCTAGAAATGCCTTAAAGGCATAGTTCACCCAACAATGAAAATCACTTACACACCCTTAAGTTGTTCCAAACCTGAATTTCCTTCTTCTGTTGAACACAAAAGAAGATATTTTAACAAATTTTGGTAACCTAACAGTTGACGGTAGCCATTGACTTCCATTGTATTTATTTTCCCTACTATGGCAGTCAGTGGCTACTGTCAACTGTTAGGTTACCAACATTTGTTAAAATATCTTCTTTTGTGTTAAACAGAAGAAAGAAATTCAGGTTTGGAATCATCATTATCTTATGTTATCATCATTCTTTAAAAATCTTCTTTATGAAATATCTTTACACAATATATTTAGATATCATCTATGTTTTTTTATACAGGTGAATATCTTCTTCAAACACTGCTATGTCTCAGGTTAACACATCATTAATATACAGTGTAGAGATAGAGTCCACTGAGGACAAAAGCATAATATAACTCGAACCTCGAGTGTGTAGCTCAATCAGGACTGAAATAATACAACACCCAATGAAGCAGCAGAATGATGGAATTCCAGTTGCTCTTCCTAACACTGCCTGTGGCCAACAAGCAATGTGTTTGTTTTTACCATAAGAAATATCTATGGAAGTATTCTACAAAACCCTTTAATAAGCTTCCTTATAAGTGTTTGCCTCTTGCAGGGGCAGTGCACACATTGTGAATGGGGCACATGTGCATGACTTAGATAACTGTATGGATATTACAGGAGCTGGTTTTGCTGCCTACCTTCAATATCGAGCTGCTATGCGATCCCCTGGCTAACCTGTTATCCAGCAAACATGAGGAGTGAATGAGTCTGCCGAATATTTTTCCTATTATTCTCTAGAATTCATTATTCATTTTTGTAGCCATTATCCGTGCCTTTCCGAATAAGATATTCGGCTTCTGGAACATCCTACTTGAATCTTGAATAAAGACTATTTTGCGCTATACTCCGCCTCTAGAGCAATTACTGCTAAAAAAGAAAAAAGAAAACACATTTCAAGGAGGAATTTCAACATTTATTCATGGGTAATACAACATGATGGTTAGATGTTGAATCACAGCTGAATTTTGTTTTGATTTTGCAAATCACAGTTGATAAATGCAACTTTTTTCAACATCTTACTTTTTGTACAGATCTTGTTGAAATTTCAGAAAGGATTTATAATGTTGAAACATGTTGGTTCTTTTCTGAATGATTCATTAGTGAATCGGTCAAGTCAAGCCAAATCACACTTTATCCAGATTGTTTCAGAGCAGCTTCACGGTATTAAACAGGGAAATATCAATGTTGCAAATTTCATCAATTATGCAACAAATTCTGTTCAGCTGTATAGTAGCTCTAGAAGAAAATAGTGTCATTATTTAGCTCAAATTAGTTAAATCTTGATTGAGTTCAGGTCAATAACACTGTCAATGCTGCCAAATTCATCAATTAAGAAACAACTTAAAAGGCTGCTCTACAGAAGACAATAATAATGTAATTATCCAGCTCAATTCAGTTGTTTTGTTCTCATCCGAGTTTTAGTGCAGTCAAATCGATAACAGTTAAATCTGAATATTATTGAATTATAATAGTCTTTCAAACCCCAAAGTAAATCAGTCTGAATGAAAATGACAGAAATATCCCTATACAATACAAATGACTAAAAAGGTAATGAAAAAGTAATGGAAATATTTTAACGATGTGAAACGCAAGTATCAGACGCGAAACTCAAGTAACTTTGTGTGCGGATCTCGGCCCAAATCTAAAATGGGTTGGTATGAAGTAGCTACATTACTCATAGGTGTGGTTTGGGCGTAACATGCAATAAACAAATCAGAGTGTCATCTCACATTCCCTGTAAGAACAGGCGCGCTTGTTCCATGGCGGAGTGCTATTATAAGGGTGGATTTGCCAGGCGCACGCAACTTACATGATGGAAAAGGTGATTTTGCAGTCTTCAGAATTTTGATTCCTGGTTCTTGATGGATAATTTTGTCAGGTGTCCTTATTATACCTATATGTGTCTTGCCACTATTGATCAAATAGGATTGATCTGTCATTACTACAAGTAGCCTGAATAATTTGGGTAAATGTGTATAGATTTATGTCTATTTTTTTACATCTTCATGGACACCACAATGATTTCCCTCGTGTGGTAATATTTTTCTGTGTAATTATGTATGGTTTGCAAAAATATGAACTGCTGCGTCTGTGTAGATGAGAAAAGCAAAGTGTATGCGCGCTGTGCACATGCTACATTATGGCCAAGCATGCACCCTTAAAATAGCATCAGAATAAACCACCACTGACTTTAGACTAGGTTTTTCCTGGTCTGTGGCGGGATTGTTTTCTGAACCTGCAAAATAGCGCCAGGGAACGTTTGCGCCGGAACACGCCTCCTCTTTTCGCTGAACCGCCCCCCGAGTGCAAGTTCATTCCCTAATTTACCGTCAGTGGAGGGAAAAGTCCGCTGTGCGTCGGGTGCAATATAGGAATGATACATGCGTCGGTGTACAAAGTCAATTGTGCTGGGTGCAAGATAGGGACCCATGCGCAAAAGTGACACAAATATTTTGGGAATTCGCAGCTAAATTTGTATCCAGTTCAAAATGGTAGTCAATGAAACATTTGGTACTAAAGGCACACAAATAGCATTTCATTTGAAACCAATTCAATTTTTCCCAGAGATATATCCAGTTTTCTCTTCATACCATGTTTTATAATCTGTTTTGTTTACAACTCCCTTGCACTATTTGTGCTAATCGACCTCTGTAGAAAAGTTCACTGAGATGGTAGACGTGATAGGTACCTGAAATGACTCCTTGCCAGAGGCAATCATTCCAATCTTAATCTCCACTTCAAGAGATTCTACCCCTGAAGGTTTGATGGTATACAACATTGAGCCCATCTCAGCACCGCTTCACCTACAGAGGACAATTGCAGAGGACAAAGGAAACTCCAGAGCCCATTTTAACCTTCATGTTAATCAAATGGATAAGACATCAATGGATAGTAGGCCATGGAGGACAGATGTCAGCTCCATTCCTCCTCATTCCCTCATCCAGAATTCCATTTGCAAGTAAATTGGTGTAAGATTAATTAAATAGCTAATCATTTGCCTGTCCCAACATCTGGAGAGGATAAGAAAGTGTCTGAAGAGGCCTTAAACCCAGCAGACTTGGTTTAGAGGAGTTTTCTCTGCAGTGCTGTAGAATGACAGGGATTAGAGAGTATTCTTCAAAAAGCACTCTCTTCTTATGGGAACATTTCGGCTCAAACATTCCTCTTTCCCTCTACCTTCTGCTGTGGATTAGATAACTTTTTTTTTCTCACATTTTGTTTCAGAACTTCTGGATTTTGTAAAAAACAGACTAAGACCCCCGATCACACCTGACGCGTTTTGCAAGTTCGAAAACGCGAGGCGCACCGCACTGGCCAATCACACAGAACAAGTAGTGCGCTGCGTTTTTTATGTTGCTAGGCAACCACCGAAACAGCTGTCCTGTCAGTCAAGATACGGTCCGGTCCGTGAAGTCGTTAGCTCCTGATAACCCGTGAAAGCACCACAAGTTTATCCTCTAACATTGCACTCTCCGGGCGTTCAAAGCGGGTTCAAAGCAACTGTAGCTTTCATCACCACAACGGAAGGCCCGCCTCTCCATTTATTCGATTGGACAGTGGAAAAAAACGCGATGACGACGGGCGCTTTTTCCGCTCTGAATTAAAAAAAATTCAACTTCAAAAACGCGAGGTGCAGGCGGTAAAACATGGGGCGCATAAACAGCGCGCAGAACGCTCACTGCCATAGGAAAACTATTGAAAAAAGGCGCCTCTCACTGCAAAAAACGCGTCAGGTGTGATCGTGGCCTAATTGATCAGCAATTAAAATGTATGTGAAGGATTGTTGTCATATTTGATCATATTAGTATGTCTGTAAGCTTCAAGGTTTGTTCACCCCAAACTGAAGATTCATGTTGTTCCAAGTATGACTTCTTCATCTGCGAAACACAAAAGTACATGTTTTGAAAAAATAAATAAATAATGGGTTTCAAACAAAGAATGAACCGCATTATTATGAAGTACCACATTGTATCAACAAAAAAATCTGAAAGACTCTTCAGAAATTCTTCTTTTGTTTTCACAAAAGAAAGAAATGCTCAAGATAGAAAACAAAAGGCATAACAGGAGAACTATCCATCTGGCCAAACAGTGAATGAAAGCTCTTTCAGAGATAATTTTTTGATATTTAGTTTGGCGCCACGAGTGGCATGAAATTATTGTGGGAAATGTGTACTTTATACTCAAATATTATTGTGGAGCAGAATACTTTTACTCCATTATGTTTACATAGATGTGAACAAGTTTATATGTTTTACAACGCTAATAGACTAATCAAACTGTGAGTCAATTTTAACTTCAGTTTTGTTTAAAACGGTTAATGAAATCTTAATGTAAAATGTAATTGACCTCAACATGTGAATAAATGTCGTATCAGTCACACTATAAAGTGTTTGTGAAATGGACGCCAGTAATAGTTGTGTGTGTAAACCTCACTCCCCTGGCCTCAGGAGGCGCACTAACGGCTGTCGTTAGCGTCCTTGTTAGCGCGCCCGCTTCCCACGTCGGAAACCCCTGTTCGAATCCCGCTCAGAGTGGGTTGAGTAGGACTGGTTACATTTGACCCAAAGCAAAAAAGGGCGAGGATCAGTCGAGCAATTTTACTTAAATACCACACATGTATGAAATAAACTACTGAGAAACTTCAATCATTTCAGGTTTTAGGTTGTATAGTGTTAGTTTAACATCTATTGTGTCTTAAAGCGTAACATAGTCTGGACATTGAAAAAACAGACATTAAATAAGTTAGTTTAAATTAAAAGTGTATGCACCAAAGTTACTTGTTTCCTCAGTCTATTTCTAAACCTTTCCTTATATATATATATATATATATATATATATATATATATATATATATATATATATATATATATATATGTGTGTGTGTGTGTGTGATATATTTCAGGCCTACTTTTAATACAGGAAGACTCTCATAGTAATTTCACTGTGCTTTTTACATCATACTTTCTTTTTACACATAGTACAATCATAACAATTTTCCAGCTGTCCATTGATATCTTTGAAGATATTGCGTACACATAATACACATAATTAACCAATTTGCTCCAGGGGTATACGTGTAATCTTCAAGCAAGGCATTATTTATAAATAATGTATTTCGCATTACACTCTAAAAAATGCTGGGTTGTTTCAACCCAATTTTGGGTAAAATATGGACAAACCCAGCCGTTGGGTTACATTTTTACATTACATTTTTAACCCAATGTTTGGGTTTGTCCATATTTTACCCAAAATTGGGTTGAAACAACCCAGCATTTTTTAGAGTGTACTGTCCTTTGCATGCTTGATTTTTCAATTATTCATATACTGTATAAATATCAAAAGGTAAATGTTTATATGATAATGATAAAATGTATACCAGTCCCACTAAATTACATACAATTGTTTGTTTATTTATTTACAGCTTGTTAGGCTCTACTACTTTTTATTCAGTATGCGTTTTCAATTCTGTTGTGTTTTCATGTTTTATGGGGACTTTTCTAGACATAATGATATTTATACTGAACAAATTGTATATTCTTCCTTCTTACAATAACGCTATCTCTAAACCTACCCATCACAGAAAACTTTCTGCATTTTTACATTTCCAAAAAACATCACAAAGTATGATTTATAAGCTGTTTTTCTCATGGGGACCAAAAAATTTACCCACAAAGACAAGGATTTCGGATATTGCCATCTTTGTGGGGACATTTTGTCTCCATAGGGTTCACACACACACACACACACACACACACACACACACACACACACACACACACACACACACACACACACACACACACACACTTTTTCTTTTCACCTCTCTCCTCTCATTTACGCAGCACTCTGTAATTTGTAGCTATTTGTGCTGGCCGCCAAAAGGTTGCCTGCCTCTCTGGCAATCAATCTTTTCACATTTTTTAGCACGTGAAGGGAATAAACAATGGTCTTTTTTTGTGGATTGTGAGAAACAGAGCCCCCTCAGAATTTCATCTCAAACCGCATTTGTGTGTCTTTCTAATCCCGCTGCGTCTTCGGCTTCCTCCTGCTGCAAAGACACGAGCACTGCCTCTCTTGTAAAACCCATCCTTGTTCTCCCTGCAAGGGTTTCTGGTGCTAGAATTGAAGACACAGCGGGGCAAATTCACTAAACAGTTGCGCCATTCTAGTGCATGTTATTTCAGCGCAAACACCTGCGTCAATAACCAACCTCAATCCAGTTTAACCAGGTCTATCTCCACTGGTATAAAACAAACACAGCCTATTTCCTATATATGTAAATTAGTCTTATTTTAGATTTTGTGTTAAGTGCTATTTATTAATTCAGTTAAGTGCGATTAATGTTACCACCTGCCGGATGTGTGAAGTTTTGTTTAAAATAGACATTGAATAATGGAAAACAGCATTATACATCTTACATCCAGATTTGCATTATAACTTGCACTTTTGCGATGTTTACAGCCTGATCTCATTTTTAAAAATTGACTATGAATGGACTTTTTAAATGTTTGGTGTCAAAGTGATTTTTTTAAAATAACTTTTTACTTTTATTCAAAAGACACATTAAATTGAAGTAAGGTAATAAGTAAAGGGTATAAGGGACTTATAGGGTATAATGTAACAAAAATTTTCTAATTCAGAGAAATACACAGTTCAGTCATGAAACTCCTCCAAGCAGCTGTTTGGTTCTCTTAAAACCGGCCGCTTAATTTGGCCAATCAGACTGCTTGTTCTATCTACGTAACCGGTTTATTTCCGGCTCTTAGTGCTCATTGTAATTTTCTTAGCCCTCCACCTTCCCCAGCACCACGTGCCTTGATCTGCTTGGGGGTTCTTGCATGAGCTCACATTTTTTCACTGTGTTTCTGTGTATGTTTCGGCAGTAGCCTTAACTCATGCAGCAGCATCAGATTGTAGCAACATTGACAATGACAGCTGCTTTTCAAATTAATGAATCGTGATTCTTCCAAACACTTCATTCACGGTCTGAACAGACAAGAGGTTTTGGTGGCTCCCCATAGAACCCAGCCCCCAAACTTCCTGTCCAAACGCATGCATGAGCACGTAACCGGACACTCACATGCCATAAAACCGAAGAAACTCTGTCTCTCTATCACCCTCTGGAAGAAACACACACACACACTCATGGACCCTTAAACTGAAATGTCCACATATGATCCAATAGCAATGTTTTTGACATATATTTTTGTGTGTATAATTGGTCAAGATAATGTCTGAAGCATCTGAAGTAATTACTATGCTAGTGAGTATGAGGAAATTATGTAACCCTGTATTTGTGCAGAAACGTCATTCGAGGTATCATTGTAATGGGAAAAACATGTTGGAGTTGAATCTTGACTGCAAGGTACAATAATATGCATTTATTCTAGGAAATACCATACTTCTAAATATGAATGTTAAATTCGATCTCTCACATGACATAGTCAAAGTGGGCGTGTCTTTACAAACAAAGGAACATCTTTCCCGCTCCGGATCAGAGGATCCGATTTGCTGTGGTCCCAAAAGAAGGCGTGATCCATACATTCTTTAAAAGAGAGCCAAAGCTCCTCCTCGCTCCCTTCTGCTCTCGCTTCCTGCCTTCATCGTCTGCTCATCATGTAAAGTCTCCGATCCTGAACTCCTTCCAGGAGTTCCCTCCACTTTTATTTTCTTTATAAAGTTTCTTTTGTTTCATTTTCAAATTCTCCTTGGTTCGTTTCCACCTACGAGTCGAACGAACGAAGCCTGAATTCCTTCAGTAACATATCACTTCCACAAGAGGCCTTCTTCAAAACTCGCGCCCTGTCCGAGGCTCCATGAGAGAACGCGCATCAGCACGAGAAGCGCGCTCCGCAAACACGAGCGCGCGCGCTCTGCTCCGCGATCACACGCAGGCTGGTCTCAGCCACACCACACACAACGAACTGTGCAAGTATCAAACTCTAACGAGTTTTAATGTTTTAAGGTTCGATGCAATGATGTCTCTCAAAGGTCTGTGATTTTTGCTGTCCTATGGTCACACGTGACCATTCTCTCTTTCTCTCTCCCTCTCTCTACAATCTCAGCGGGTGCACGGCGCCCCCCCCCCTCACCAGAACTTTATCTCTCTCACTTTCTCTCTCTCATCTGTTATTCGTTGTCTTGTTTGTTCACATGTAAGATATGTACAAACCTATAATCAGTATGTGTAGTACTTATATTCTGTAGTTTTGCATTTATTAAAACCATATATTATAAATGACTGGTGACTGTTTAACGATCATAAAAACGAGATCCAAGAGCTACCGCGCTCAATATTTACTACATTAAGTAGTTTTCATTTTATAAACACCGGAAAATTAACGTTCCCGTCCGGAAGTTAATGTTTCTTGGAGTTTATAAGGAGATAGCTTTACTGAGAGGTTGATGGGTGATCTTTGATGGTTTTTGCAGGACAAACACCTATTTGATCATTACATGAATTTCCCTTAAAGGTTATCTCATAATCGAAATTAAATAAGATTATTGATATATGAATGAGGAATTATAAGACGTTGTGATCGATTATTCATATATTCATATAATCTATACATTTTCAATTTCGATAATTTAATGTAACTGTAATATGCAAAATATTAATCATATTCATGATTAGTTATTAAAATTCCCTGTGGATCATTTGAGCTAATTCATACGGACTCAGAGTCCGAGGCATATACCTTACAAGATCTACTCCGACAAGACTATATGTATATTCCATTCGTATCAGTAAATTATGTTTAAATCTATTCCAAGAGCTGTCATGACTGAAATGCTGTTCTTTTGAACTATCTGTTCATCAAAGAATCCTGAAAAAAATATCATGGTTTCCACGAACTGTTTTCAACATTGGAGTAATGCTTGATGAAAATTCAGCTTTGCATCACAGAAATAAATTACATTTTAAAATATAATAAAACAGAAAACAGTTATATAGAATTTTAATAATATAAAACATTTGACTCCATGTAAGATTTTATTTTATGAAATATGTAGTCAGCCTTGGACATAAAAAAGTGCCCCCCCTCCTCCCAGTACATATATAGACTGTATATTGATTACTGACCTACTTTATCTAATAAAATAAGGCCAAATTGCTGTACTTTGATGCAACATTTACAACCTAACACTCAAAACTGGCCTGGAAAATAGGGAATTGCAGCATGCATTGTTTTTTAGGACTTTTGGGGGAGTGAGCCTGTGTCCTTGCACGATTTTGTAAGCTATTTCTCATTTAGTGAATCAGGGTCTATTTACTCCTGGTATTAAGAAGTGTTTTTTCATCAATCCGATCACAAGTGGATGAAGCTAAATACAGGTGTAAACAGGGTCTAGAATGTTTTTGAGCTTGTCCGCTTTGTTTCGACCACATCCAGAGATAGTCAAAACGCACTCGACTGGATTGCTTTTATAGTGTAGACACTCATGTGGTCGAATGCGTTCGAACAGCCACTAAAAACCCCCTACTCTCCACTTACTGACCAAATGCGTAAACATTATGGGAAGCACGCTAGCCAGACAGAACTTGCCAACTGTACAACTGTAGCCAACTGTAGACCCAAGTTGACCGAGCACAATGTTCTTTCACCATTCCTGATTTATTGGGGCTATTGTATAAACTAAGTGAGCTTATTTCATCCATTAAATCGAAAGATCTGAAAAAAGGCTAAACATTTACCCGTCCAGAGTCCTAATCCTATCCTTACCCCTAAACCTAACCCTTCCCATATTGTATCTCTGAAATCAGAGGGAACTTATAGGTGAATAACACTGATGTAGAAGCACCTAAGCCTGGTTGAAAGACTAAACTTGACATAAACTGTAAACGTATACCTCAAATCTGATGGGTTGATTGGAATGTTGTTTGTTGCATGTTGAATGTTGCAGGAACAATTTGCACTTGGTGAATTGACATTCACCCAGATGCTTAACCAACACACTCAAAAATAAATAAATAAACGCTACAAGTCTGTGATTTTATATGATTTGGATCCCTCCTTTTTCATTTTTAAACAATATAAGTTTTAGAAGAAAACAAAAACAAAAAACAATTCACCTCAGTCCGTTCAAAGATTTGTGGTCGGCAAACAGAACCCTGAGCGTAAAGTAACATGACAGCTGTTCACTAGCGTAGTTTATCTCCGGGATGTTCACCTTTCTCCGCCCACACCATATGGATTGGACTGTCACAGAATTGCAGAGTTGGGATAATGTACTTAGGCGGGAGGGATCTGGTTATGTGTGTTAGCACAGAAGCTGCAAATCACTGCAGTGATTGATCCCCCCCGTCAGACAATGTAGACTCTCTTTCTCAGCCTGTGTCAGTGTGATTTACTCACAGTATAATCCGGGCCTTGAGCTAGTCTGGTCTTTTCCTGCGGTGACTTCTAACACGATCCAGAGAAAACTGATTTCACTACTTATACGCACAGGCGTTTATTGAATTACTGCGAGAACCAAAGCCTAAGCATCATATGCAACTTTCTTTTTATTCCATTTAGATGAATCGCATCGGAGGAGCTCTGAAATAAACAGCGAAAGCTCCCTGTGAGTGTGCAATAAACGTTAGCGTTATTTATTTACAAGAGTCAAGTCATCAAGTCAAGTCATCTTTATTTATATAGCGCTTTTTACAATACAGATTGTATCAAAGCAGCTTCACAGTGATAACATGAAAATAATACAAAAAATAATTTCATCATCATCCACCTTTAAGGCAGATCTATAATATTGTTGAATATTGAATGTCCCCAACTAAGCAAGCCAGAAGGTAAGGCAACAGCGGCAAGGAACCAAAACTCCATCAGGTGACAGAAGGGAGAAAAAAACCTTGGGAGAACCCAGGCTCAGTCGGGGGCCAGTTCTCCTCTGGCCAATGAGTAAACAGTGTATGAAGTTCAGAATGAATCAGAGTATTTGTCCAGTTCCGGTTGTTTGAAGTCAGAGTGGAGAGGAGGAGAGACTGGTTGACACTTCAGGTCAGCGGTGTCGTCGTCGTGTCCTGGCGCTGGTCCTTCATCAGATCTGGATACGGCCTGGTTCCAGTGGACAGCGGTAAACCTCGGGATAGACAGAGAGACTAATATTAGCGTAGACGCCGTCCTTCTTATGATGTACCAAGTACATCAGGATTACGGGAAGTGTTCCCGGTCCCGGCTGTTCTAAACTATGCAGCCTAATTATATAAGTCTATAATGTGTTATGTGTATGCTAGGCTGAAGAGATGTGTTTTTAGTCTAGATTTGAACTGACAGAGTGTGTCTGCTTCCCGGACAATGGTAGGAAGACTGTTCCAAAGTTTTGGTGCTAAATAGGAAAAGGATCTACCGCCAGCAGTCGATTTTGATATTCTAGGTATTATTAACTGACCGGAATTTTGAGATCGCAGTAGACGTGAAGGACTATAATGCGTTAAGAGCTCGCTCAAGTACTGCGGAGCTAAACCATTTAGTGCTTTGTAAGTGATCAGCAATATTTTAAAATTTATCCGATGTTTAATAGGCAGCCAATGCAGTGTTGACAGAACAGGGCTAATATGGTCATACTTCCTGGTTCTAGTAAGAACTCGAGCTGCTGCGTTTTGAACTAGCTGTAGTTTGTTTATTAAGCGTGCAGGGCAACCACCCAGTAGAGCATTACAATAATCTAGCCTTGAGGTCATAAACGCATGAACTAATTGTTCTGCATTATTCATTGAGAGCATATGACGTAATTTAGATATATTTTTAAGATGGAAGAAAGCGGTTTTACAGATACTAGACACATGACTTTCAAATGAAAGATTGGTATCAAAGAGCACACCCAGGTTCCTAACCGACGACGAAGACTTAACAGAGCAGCCATCAAGTGTTAGACAGTACTCTAGGTTATTACGTGTGGAAGTTTTTTGTCCAATAATTAGAATCTCTGTTTTTTCTGAATTTAGTAGTAGGAAATTACTAGTCATCCAATTTTTTATATCGGCTATGCATTCCGTTAATTTTGTGAATTCGTAGGTTTCGTTAGGTTTTGAAGAAATATACAGCTGAGTATCGTCGGCATAACAGTGAAAGCTAATTCCATGTTTCCTAATGATATCTCCTAATGGTAGCATATACAGAGTGAACAGCAGCGGTCCTAGTACTGAGCCTTGTGGTACGCCATACTGAACTTGTGATTGATAAGACATATCTTCATTTATTGCTACAAACTGATAACGGTCAGATAAGTATGATTTAAACCATGCTAGTGCAATTCCACTAATGCCAACATAATGTTCGAGTCTATTTAAAAGGATGTTGTGGTCAATGGTGTCAAATGCAGCACTAAGATCCAGTAATACTAATAGAGAGATACAACCACGATCGGATGATAAGAGCAAATCATTTGTGACTCTAACGAGAGCTGTCTCGGTACTATGGTACGGTCTAAATCCGGACTGAAAATCCTCGCAGATATCATTTCTTTCAAGAAAGGAACACAGTTGTGAGGATACTGCTTTTTCTAATATTTTTGACAGAAATGGCAGATTAGAGATCGGCCTGTAATTGACTAGCTTTGTAGGATCAAGTTGCTGTTTTTTAACAAGCGGTTTAATCATAGCTAGCTTAAAGGTTTTTGGTACGTATCCTAGAGACAAAGATGAATTAATGATATTAAGAAGAGGATCTATGACATCTGGAAGCATCTCTTTCAGCAGCTTAGTCGGTATAGGGTCTAACATGCACGTTGTCGATTTAGATGATTTGACGAGTTTGCAAAATTCTTCCTCTCCTATAGCAATGAATGAATCAAATTTTCCCTCAGGGAGACTACAATGCACTTCCTGATGCGATACTGTATTAGACGGTTGCATAGTTATAATTTTGTCCCTGATATTATCGATCTTATAAGTGAAGAAGTTCATAAAGTCATTACTGCTGTGTTGCATGGAAACTTCTGGGCTTGAAGCTTTCTTTTTCGTTAGTTTAGCCACTGTTTCAAATAAATACCTAGGATTATGTTTATTATCTTCTAATAGGGTTGAAAAATAAGCAGATCTAGCAGCTTTTAAAGCCTCTCTGTAAGCAATCGAGCTCTCCTTCCATGAAATCCTAAACACCTCTAGTTTTGTTTTCTTCCAGTTGCGCTCCATTTTTCTGGCTGCTCTCTTAAGGGCCTGAGTGTGCTCGTTGTGCCACGGCGTCGGACTATGTTCTTTAATCTTCTTTAAGCGCAGCGGAGCAACTGTGTCTAAAGTGCTGGAAAAGAGAGAGTTAAAAGTTTCTGTTGCAATATCAAGTTCTTCTAAGCTATCCGGGATGCTGAGATGATGAAACTGATTAGGAAGATTATTGATAAAGCAATCTTTAGTGGCAGAAGTGATCGGTCTAACATATTTATAACACGGAGTCGGCTTTGCAGCCTTGGCTAAATGTAATTTACACGAGACTAGATAGTGATCTGAGATGTCATCGCTCTGTTGCAGTATTTCAACGGCATCAATATCTATTCCATGTGATAGTATTAGATCTAAAGTATGATTACGACAATGAGTCGGTCCTGACACGTGTTGTCTAACTCCAATTGAGTTTATAATGTCTTTAAATGCCAATCCCAATGCATCTTTTTCATTATCTATGTGTATATTAAAGTCACCAACAATTAGTACTTTATCTGCAGCCAATACTAATTCTGATAGAAAGTCCGCAAATTCTTTGATAAAGTCTGTATGGTGCCCTGGTGGCCTGTATACAGTAGCCAGCAGAATTTTCAAACGTGATTTATCGTTTACACTAGATATTTTTACATTAAGCACCAACACTTCAAAAGAATTATATTTACAACTAGATTTCTTAGTGGTTTTGAAAATATTACTATAAATTACAGCAACACCTCCTCCTTTGCGTTTCAGACGAGGTTCATGTTTATAACCGTAATCTTGTGGGGTTGACTCATTTAAAGCAATGTAATCGTTTGGTTTTAGCCAGGTTTCTGTTAAACACAGCACATCTAGGTTATAATCTGTAATCATATCATTAACTATTAGCGCTTTTGAAGTAAGAGATCGAATATTCAGCAACCCAAGCTTTATCATTTGCTCATTTGTATTATATCTGTTTTTTATTTGTTGAACATCAATTAAATTTTTAACCTTAGATGGGTTTGAACGTATTTTGGATTTCCAAGTTCGGGGAACAGACACAGTCTCTATATGATGATATCTCGGTGAAAGAGGCTCTATGTGATGGGATTTATCTGACCTTGGTGACGTGAGGCCGCTAGCAGACGGTCGGGTAAGCCAGTCTGTCTGCTTCCTGACCTGAGGCCCAGATTGTCATGTTTTAGCTCTAAGACTATGAGCCAAATTACTAGAGAGAAGAGCAGCACCATCCCAGGAGGGATGAATACCATCTCTTTTCAACAGGTCAGGTTTGCCCCAAAAACTTTTCCAATTGTCTATGAATTCTATATTATTCTGCGGACACCACCCAGACAGCCAGCCATTGAGTGAACACAATCTACTAACTATCTCATCACTCCGGCGAACAGGAAGGGGGCCAGAGCAAATTACAGTGCTTGACATCGTACTTGCGAGTTCACACACCTCTTTAATATTAATTTTGGTGATCTCCGACTGGCGAAGTCGAACATCATTAGTGCCGACGTGAATAATAATCTTAGAGAATTTACGTTTAGCATTAGCCAGCACTTTCAAATTTGCTTTGATGTCAGGCGCTCTGGCTCCCGGCAAACATGTGACTATGGTGGCTGGTGTCTCTATTTTCACGTTCCGTGTAATAGAATCGCCAATAACTAGGGCACAATCAGAATAATTCTCAGTGGGTGTTTCACTGAGCGGGGCAAATCGATTTGTTATCGGAACGGAAAAGGGGTTTTTTGATCCGCGACTACAGCGATCTCTCACTGTCACCCATCTGCCCTGCTGCACGGGCTCTACTTCAGCCGGAACCGACTCATGTAAAGAGTTCACTAGGCTAGGCGCATCCAAAATAGTATCTAAAGCTCTAGCACTCTTCTTACTATTCTCGATTAAAGTTTGGATGCGTGTCTCTAGTTCTGAAATCTTCTCCGTCAGCCTGACTGTCTCCTTGCATTTATCACATATAAATCCTATATTGCCGACAGAGAAGGCTATGGTAAACATGTGACATGAAGTGCAGGTGACAATAACAGGAGAAGACATTACTCACCGTGTTTGTTGACTGATTCTTACTCACCTGGGCTTTTATGAACTCAAAGGCGCGGGCGCGCGAGAGAAAAATAAATAACTGAGCGCACGGGTGGTGCGTTAAAAGGCTAGCGAGTTAGCGTGTTGTGCTGACAATAACGGAAGCTAGCAATGTCAGGTTAATCTGAGATGTTGAGTAAGATGTATTTAGTAGTATAAACAACTAGAATTTATAATAAATGATGGTTCAAAACAGAAAGAAATACGAAGCTAATACGAGGCTTAGACGCAGCAAACAAACTCACAGCAGCAGCAGTCACAGCGAGGCAGACAGGAGCAATCGATCAGACAGGAGCAATCGATCAGAGATGTGATGTTCAAGACAAGACTTGAAACTACAAAAGAGCCGCATTATAGAACATCGGGGAAATACTAAAGTTATGATTATATTATCTACAGCTGCACGCACAAAATGAGCTGTTTAAAAGTGTTCTGTGCGCTTTGTAAACTCAGATCCACCTAATGAATTGGAAATCGGAGGGGTGGCGGGTGAAGAGCGTATTGTCGGCATCTCAGCAACAGATTGTTTCTTGTTTCACTTCAGTAAAGCTGGGTGCAATTAACAATGTTTGGATGATCATTCAATTGCGAGACGCAGATGTGCAAATGTGTTTGCTGATGTCACATGCCTCCCTGATAAGGATACTAATATTACAATCTAATGAGCCCGAGAGCATTAGTGTACTCCAAAGTGAAGATTTCTTTAAAAGATTAGTTCACCCCAAAATGAAAGTTATTCACTCATAATGCTGTAGCTCTCATGTCTCGTTTGCAGTTCCACATTTGCACTTTTAAACGCACTGCAACATAAGATTGTCATTGCCATGCTTGACATGTTGTCTAAATGTGCCCTATTTGTCATTGTTCTTTTAGGATTATTTATTTACTGTAGTAGCCTACATGGGCGTAGAACATGCGGGGTTCGTGTCCCCTGCACTTTTAATAAAAGTAAATTCGCCCCGGCACTTTTTACGGTAAGTGTGTTCATATAGATGTTTTCATGGGACATAGTGAATAAATCTTGATTTAAATTCATAGAGACAAGATAGTCTATGTGTGACACTCACAAAATAAGTTTTGTTGAGATTATTACTTTTTGTTTCCTTTCCTTCTATTGCAATAGTATTTTATTTTATTTTGATTTATATAATTGAATATTAATGAGAGGATACGTAAAAAGCACACAATGACATTCATTTCCTAAAATGGACACAGGGTGGCAGTAATCGCGAGTAGTGTCACACGGGGACATTTAGCGACGCGCAGAGCAAGATAAGCTCATAATCCAAGTCAATGGAGAATGAGCAACTGTGTTTCTGCGTCACTGATTTCTCTGTAATATTTCATATATTTCCAGGTCAGTTACACACCTTTTATGTGACTCCAGATGTTTATAAGCTTATATGAATCCCCAGTGAAGTGTGCTCCGTAAGCTAAAAACATGTCAAATGTGTAAACAGTTAAAATTGATAATACGCAGTTGAGAAAATGGCGGCCGATGCCCGCAGATTGTTTTTATTTCTTTCTTATGGCTTCAGGGCATTTGTGGGTTATTTCAGCGTGTGTGGAAAACAGCTATATGTGTTAAAAGGGTAAAAAGGGTAAAAAGTTAATGTGAATGTACAGCATAAGACCAGTTACGGCTGCGACCATGTTTAAGGGCGCACGTGTGTTAATATTACAATAATACAGAGTAAGTTCAGAGAACTGAGTGCCAAAGTTATGAGGCAGAGATGTTTATTTTTGAAGTGTCAGTTCTTATAGTGTAAATGTGACAAAACTAACTGCAAATGAGAATTACCCTGTTGTATAAAGTGAACACTTATAAAATGTACATTTATTACAAAAATACTCTTTTGATAAGAGAACAAAGGTGACAGATGTTAAAGAGAAAAGTGCAGATATGATTGATGATAGACCAAAAATGTGATTTAAATGGAAAATGTGTGTTTTTGGTTTCATATAAATTTTGATAAGCTAATGTTTGTAAAATATGTGAGTATACATTTATGTGAAAACAGACCTTTCAAGAATATATTGCTTCATGTTATCCAAATGTGGATATAACCTGTGCTTAAATGCAAAGCAGACAAAATAACAGAAAACAACTCATGATTGCAGATACAAAGTTAAATTGAAGTTGAAAATAAAACATAATCCGAGTCAATGGAGAATGAGCAACTGTGTTTCTGCGTCACTGATTTCTCTGTAATATTTCATATATTTCCAGAGCACTCCTAGGAGAGGATTATATATATATCTGCCAGCGGAGACCTAGCCGGGACCCGCTACAGATTCTTGGGGGCTCGTCCGGGATCTTCGGCGCCACCTAGCGGAGCGGGAGCCGAATGATGACAACGCTGACCAGCGACTAACCCTGTCCAGCCGTGGAACTGCAACTACGAACGGGTGGAGGTCTACGATCCGGAGCTGACTGCATCATCGCTGAACTGTGTTGCTAGCCGTGGAGACGAGAAGCCATCATGTCGAGTGGTGGGAGGAAAAGCCTAGTGTGGGACATTAGGAAAAGCTTACTCACCCTGTCAGCGGGAGAGCTTCTTCAGGTCGCCAGAGCGGTGGAGCCAGTGTCGAGCGAGGACCAGTCAGAGCTTGTGGAGGGAGACGAGGAAGGATGTTACGATTACATCAACTCGTTCATGTACAGTAAGCAGTTACTTGATACGGAGGACGAGGGTATGGTTCAGTTGTTGATGTTGAAAGACGCTATTGACGATGTGGTGAAATGTCGTGATGATGATGTGTCGATGTCAAATGTAAGAGGTGATACTGAGTTACATACTGAGCAGGGTAGGGATAAGCTTGATGACCGTGTTGATTTTATTGAAGGTTCAGTCATTACCCAAACAGCCCCTGAAAACACCACAGACACTCACAAACAGAGCCACCACACATTCAATGTAGCTAGGGCTGCGTCACCTAGTGATAATGCTGAACTAGATTCAGGCCCGATAGCATCAGCAACGTTAAATACACCTGACACAGCTAACACTGAGTTACTTAAAGTACTAGCTAGCTATGAAGAAATTAGCAAGAAACTCATACAGTGCTTACCAACACATGCTGTACCGCCACAGACACAGTTAACTCAATCCTCAGGCCTTCTTCAACAGCCAGACAGAAAACCACCGAGTGAACTTGTCTCTCAGTCGGCACGTGAGGGAACGGTGCCCTTAAGGGAACTCAGCTACCTGCCTCGGAGAGAGTTCAAAGTGCAAGGCGGACAGATCGGTGACCAATCTTCAGACATCAGCTACAATAATGTCTGTAGACAAATTGATGATGGAATCAAAGAAGGATTTCCCGATTCAGAGATTGTTCGTGGTGTGCTGAGAATCATGAAACCAGGTATATTCAAAGAAATGTTGATAAACAAAGACGACATGACAGTGACTGAACTCAAGGGGTTTCTTCAAACTCACCTAAGAGAAAAAAACAGCACAGAGTTATTTCAAGAGTTGATGTGCACGAAGCAAGACGAGAACGAGACACCACAACAGTTTCTCTATCGTGTGATAGGTTTAAAACAACGCATCCTGTTGACATCAAGGCTGGCTGACACTAACATTAAATACTCTACAGCTACAGTGCAAGATGTTTTCTTACATACAGTGTACCAAGGCTTTGGACACAAACACACTGACATCCGCAGAGAGCTCAAACCTTTGTTGACAAACAGTGGGGTCACTGATGAGATGATTCTGCGTCATGTGATGAAAATCACTAGTGAAGAAAACGAGAGAATGAAAAGACTGGGCTCATCCCGCCGACAGACTGTAACGAATGCGCACAGCGCACAGCTTGAGTCGGATGTGGTAAAGACACCTAGCACAAAGTCAGAGAGTGTAGAGTCCAAATCAAAGCAAACAAAACCAGATCCTTTGAGAGAGCTCACGACCAAAGTAGAGGAGCTCACCAGACTGGTTGAGACTATGCAAAAACAAAACCAACAACAGCTAATTCACAATGGGCGTCAGTACAGTCAAAATAGGACACCATCAAAACGTGGAAAACCCTATGGTTGTCCAAGCTGCGTGGAACAAGACAGACAAGACTGTAAACATTGTTTTGCATGCGGGGAGGAAGGACACCGTGCAGCAGGCTGTTTAAAACGACCAAAGAGACAGGGAAACTCCAATCGGGCACTGGAGAGGGACATCTAGTGGCCGGGTCTGGAGATAAGTCCCAACCAGGAAGTGAGGTCAACAATGACAAAACAAGCCCCTCTTCACCCTCAATCCCAGTAACGAGAAGCACATTAAGTCACTGTAACCAAGTAGCTCAGCTCCCTCCCCAGTCACCACGTGTAGCTAAAGCGAGAGTGGTTGCTAGCCTAATTGGCAAAAAGGCCCTAGTTCAGAGCTATCTAAATGGTTTAGCAGTCACTTCTCTGCTCGACTCTGGGTCACAAGTCAGTATAGTCAGTCGTTCCTGGAAAGAAGAGTACCTACCTGACCTCAGTATTCACTCAGTCTCTGAGATCTTGGGAGAGGAGGAGCTGAAAGTTATTGCGGCAAATGGCAGTATCATTCCATATGATGGGTGGGTAGCTATCACAGTGAACTTGCCAGGGAATTTAGACCCCAACCTGTCCATTAGTGTGCCTTTCCTTATCAGCAGCTACCCCATGGATAAACCATTGATTGGTTTTAATGTTTTGGAAGAGCTAATTTGTGGCAAACCAGAGAGACTAGTGCCAGTACTTGCTAGCCTTCTTAGCAATGCCATATCTGTTCCCAAAGAAACAGCTGAAGCTCTTGTCAACTTTATTCAGACAGCAAAACCAGTTATGCAGCAGGGACGCTTAAGAACAGGTGCCAAGGATATCGTGCTCCCAGCTGGTCAAGTGTTGTGGGTGAGATGCTGGGTTCCGTCAAACATGGATGCCTCTACCCGATTAGTGTTGTTGGAGACGGATGAAGATAGCCTGCCGTCGGGACAGTGGGATGCAGGGCCAGGTTTGTTTGAAATCCAGAACCCAACAAAGCCCTATGTCACCATTCCAATTGGTAATAACACTAATCATGACATCACAATACCACGTAAAACAGCTCTAGGGATCCTGCAGCGTGTTGAAAATATTGTGGAGGCAGATATCCTGGACAAATCACAGCCTGCAGCGACTGTCAGTCAGGTCACCACCACTCAGGTCAGCAACTCAGATCCACCTCTGTGGGACCCACCTGTAAACCTCGACCATCTGGAGGAAGAACAGCAAGAGGCTGCTAGAAAGATGCTTCAGGAGGAGTCAAACGCCTTTGCGAGAGATGGAAATGACCTTGGCTGTATTCCAAATCTGCAAATGGTGATCAATCTCAATGACGATATTCCTGTGCAGAGAGCGTACACATCCATTCCCAAGCCACTGTTTAAAGAAGTAAAAGATTACATTCAAGATCTTCTTGTAAAGGGCTGGATAGTGAAATCTAAGTCTTCCTATTCTGCCCCAGTTGTATGTGTGCGGAAGAAGGACGGTACTCTCCGTCTCTGTATAGACTATCGTCTCCTAAATCAAAAAAACGCACCAGACAGACATCCTCTGCCACGAATACAGGATTTGATAGACACGCTGGGTGGGTACTCAATGTTCAGCATACTAGATCAAGGTAAAGCTTACCACCAGGGGTTTATGGCAGAAGGATCACGCCATCTCACTGCCTTCATTACTCCCTGGGGGCTTTACGAATGGATACGAATCCCGTTTGGACTTTCCAATGCACCTGCAGCTTTTCAAAGGAGCATGGAGGAGATGTTAGGCTCTCTGAGAGACGAGTATTGCATCCCGTACCTGGATGACCTACTGTGCTACTCCAGATCTTTCAGTGATCACTTGGAGGTGATTCGCAAGGTCCTCCAAGCACTGCAGCATCATGGGGTGAAGCTACGGCCAGAAAAGTGCGAGATGTTTCGGAAGGAGGTTCGCTATGTTGGACGCTTGGTGTCGGCCGAGGGAGTTCGAATTGACCCTAAAGACCTCGAGGCAGTGATGGCTTTAAAAACCAAAACACCACAAACAGTTGGTGACCTCCGACGGGTTCTCGGCTTCCTGAGTTACTATCGTTCCTACATACAGGACTTCGCCAAAATAGCAAAGCCATTGTATGAGCTGCTCCAAGTTAAGTCCTCCATGCCCCAACCCCTTCCACGTCACAGCAAGCCCAAGGGTCCACAACTTCCGTCTAAAACACCCATCATATGGAAGGCTGATCACCAAAGCACCTTGGAAAGGCTTGTCAGTATGCTGACCAACCCCCCAGTCCTCGCATACCCCAACTTCGAGGAGCCATTCGTCCTACACACGGATGCATCGGAGAAAGGGCTCGGCGCAATCCTCTATCAGCGACAGTGTGGAAAAATGCGAGTCATCGGATATGGATCACGAACTCTGACACCTGCGGAAAGAAACTACCGACTCCACAGTGGAAAACTCGAGTTCCTTGCTCTGAAGTGGGCAGTGTGTGAGAAATTTAGAGACTATCTCTTCTATGCTCCACATTTCACAATTTACACTGACAACAATCCGCTCACTTATGTCATGAGCACTGCGAAACTCAATGCAGTTGGACATCGCTGGGTTGGAGAATTGTCAGAGTTCCACTTCAATATTAAATACAGACCTGGGAAAAACAATATAGATGCTGACACGCTCTCACGCATCCCACTCGATATTGACAACTATGTAGCTACATGCACGGAGGAGCTGTCTCAGGATGTGCTGCATGCGACTTGGGAGGGGGGTCGAGCAGCCCAGAAGAAAGATGTAGCATGGATAGCTGCACTTTACACCTCCTCTGCTGATCTGATACCACAGCCTAATTCACTCTTGCCCAAAATAAACCATGAAGAGCTGGCAAAAGCCCAACGAGAGGACCCTGGAATAGGGGAAATAATGAGATTGAAAGAGGCAAATAATGTTCTTACTGATGAGGTAAGAAGTTCAGTGAGTGGGCTCACTCGCAAGCTTCTTCATGAGTGGAATCAACTACATGTGGAGAATGGAGTCCTGTACCGCCAAACATCAGAGCGAAAACAGTTAGTCTTACCTACCAAGTATCGGTCGGTTGCCCTAAAGCATCTCCATGACAACATGGGACACGTTGGCACGGAACGTGTGCTCCATCTCGCCAGAGAACGTTTCTATTGGCCACATATGAAGAGGTGTATAGAGGAGTATGTCACCAGGAAATGCAGCTGCATAAAGCAAAAGAAACCCACCACACATGTGCGTGCGCCAATGGGTGGTCTGACTTCTACTTCCCCTCTTGATCTGGTTTGCATAGACTACTTACATCTGGAGAAAAGCAAAGGAGGCTATGAGTACATTCTGGTAGTAATCGATCACTTTACCAGATTTGCCCAGGCTTACCCCACCAAAAACAAATCAGGACAAACTGCAGCTGAACGGATATACAATGACTACATACCTCGTCTGGGTTATCCAAATCGTCTCCACCATGATCAAGGACGTGAGTTCGAGAACAATCTGTTTCGCACTCTTGGACGGCTGTCAGGGGTCGGACACTCACGAACATCTCCATACCACCCACAGTGTAACCCTGCTGAGCGGTTCAACCGTACACTGCTGCAAATGTTACGGACTCTGACAGACAGAGAGAAAGAGAGATGGAAAGAACATCTACCACAAATGATACACGCATATAACTGCACACGCCACGAGTCGACAGGATACTCACCTCATTACCTGCTATATGGACAACATCCCCGTCTGCCCGTGGATCTTTTGTTTGGATTAATGGAGAACGCTGAATCAGTCACACACAAAGGATATGCAGATAAATGGTCAAAAAGGATGACGGAAGCGTACAAGATTGCAAACAGATCCAGCCTATCATCGAGTGCGAAGAACAAGTCTTACTATGATCAGAAGGTGCGGGGCGTGGTCCTTAAGCCAGGAGATCGAGTACTGGTCCGAAACATGGGTGAACGAGGTGGACCTGGTAAGCTACGCTCATACTGGGAGAAGAGGATCTATGTGGTGAAGGAGCAAATCTCAGACAATCCGGTATATGTCATCCATCCTGAGGGAGACCCAAATGCAAGGAACAGAACCATACACAGAAACTTGCTGCTGTTAGTGAATGACTTGCCTGTTGAGAACCCAGCACAGCCAGATGACTCTGTTGTAACCCCCCGTCAGAGGCAAAAGCAGCCTCAACAGAGGGTAAACTCTGCTGACAAGGATGGGATATCGGACACTGATGAGGAGGATGAGTGGACAGGAGGTTATTGGCTGAGAGCACCTGTAGTCAGAAAGGAAAATTATCAAGTTGGACATGACAGATCAGCGGCCTCAGAGAGAGAGCAAAGTACGGTGTCAAAGTCATCTCCTACAACAGTGCCTGGTCGGACTCCAAAGAAACCGACCATGACCCACAAAGAATGTCCAGATACATTACTGATAAGGGAAACCGAACCGATGGACACATACTTACCCGAGGGGCGAGAGATACACCTTCCTGAAGGAGAAGAACAACAGTCAGAGGATAGGGGAATAGAAGTAGTGGGAAAAGAATCACAGACACATGACCCATCTGACGATACTTGCCTATCTCAGCTTGAAGAGGACGAGACAAATGGACATGAGGAGCAAGTACAAGAGGAAAACCCGAGTTCTCCCTCTGCTATGACTTGGCCTGAAGAAGAAACACAAGGAGAGGTTAGGAGGTCGGCCAGAGAGAGAAGGCCGAGGCCGATATTCACTTATGAGTCACTGGGCCAACCCTCATTACAAACCCATGTAGAGTCCATTTCCTCACAATCTACCTCACCCCCCCTACCTTTCATGCCACATATGCATAGCCAGTTCATGTTACCTACTGCTTATACACCTCATATGTACATGCCTTATACATATTACATGCCCGTTACTACACACGTTTACTAGAAAACAAACAGAGTAGGAGTTTTAGTTTTGTTTTCATGGGAAAATGTCGGGAGCCATTTTTGTTTGTCGGGGTGGATGTGACACTCACAAAATAAGTTTTGTTGAGATTATTACTTTTTGTTTCCTTTCCTTCTATTGCAATAGTATTTTATTTTATTTTGATTTATATAATTGAATATTAATGAGAGGATACGTAAAAAGCACACAATGACATTCATTTCCTAAAATGGACACAGGGTGGCAGTAATCGCGAGTAGTGTCACACGGGGACATTTAGCGACGCGCAGAGCAAGATAAGCTCATAATCCGAGTCAATGGAGAATGAGCAACTGTGTTTCTGCGTCACTGATTTCTCTGTAATATTTCATATATTTCCAGGTCAGTTACACACCTTTTATGTGACTCCAGATGTTTATAAGCTTATATGAATCCCCAGTGAAGTGTGCTCCGTAAGCTAAAAACATGTCAAATGTGTAAACAGTTAAAATTGATAATACGCAGTTGAGAAAATGGCGGCCGATGCCCGCAGATTGTTTTTATTTCTTTCTTATGGCTTCAGGGCATTTGTGGGTTATTTCAGCGTGTGTGGAAAACAGCTATATGTGTTAAAAGGGTAAAAAGGGTAAAAAGTTAATGTGAATGTACAGCATAAGACCAGTTACGGCTGCGACCATGTTTAAGGGCGCACGTGTGTTAATATTACAATAATACAGAGTAAGTTCAGAGAACTGAGTGCCAAAGTTATGAGGCAGAGATGTTTATTTTTGAAGTGTCAGTTCTTATAGTGTAAATGTGACAAAACTAACTGCAAATGAGAATTACCCTGTTGTATAAAGTGAACACTTATAAAATGTACATTTATTACAAAAATACTCTTTTGATAAGAGAACAAAGGTGACAGATGTTAAAGAGAAAAGTGCAGATATGATTGATGATAGACCAAAAATGTGATTTAAATGGAAAATGTGTGTTTTTGGTTTCATATAAATTTTGATAAGCTAATGTTTGTAAAATATGTGAGTATACATTTATGTGAAAACAGACCTTTCAAGAATATATTGCTTCATGTTATCCAAATGTGGATATAACCTGTGCTTAAATGCAAAGCAGACAAAATAACAGAAAACAACTCATGATTGCAGATACAAAGTTAAATTGAAGTTGAAAATAAAACATAATCCGAGTCAATGGAGAATGAGCAACTGTGTTTCTGCGTCACTGATTTCTCTGTAATATTTCATATATTTCCAGAGCACTCCTAGGAGAGGATTATATATATATCTGCCAGCGGAGACCTAGCCGGGACCCGCTACATATGCATGTCTGACATTTTCTTCTTATGCAAAATGAGGCAATGGAAACATTATGAAGCGCTAAACACTATCATGTAATGCCTGTTTCATTCATACTCGAAAGCCGGAGGGAAATCGCGTAGAAACTCCAAAACGGACTCATGGAAGTAATAATGGTTACACTTTATTTCGATAGTCCACTTTAGACGTTCTACTAACTATAAGTAACTTTGCAGCTACATGTCAATAAACTGTCATTAGAGTATTAATAGACTGTCTGCTTAATATTTGCTAACACTTTATTTTGTTGGTCCCCCAACAGACATTCTACTGACTACAAGTAACTTGGCAACAATTCAACTTATTATCCTAACCCTAACCCTAACCTAACAGTCTACTAACTGTATACTACACTCTACTAATACTCTAAATACTCTAAACACATGACTGCAACAATATGGTTTATGTGGTTTTCTTTTTCAAGCCATCTTGGTGTTTTCATAACAATAAAGTAAATTAATAATGCAGTGCTAATTGACAGCCTTTATTACAGTATAGAAACTATATAATATATTTTCTGCTATAATAAAAAGCTAGTTAGAGTGGCTTTAAAAAACACATGCTATATTTTTTTTACATTGTATAAAATCCATGATGACCAATGCACAAGTGTTTGTTACAGAAAACTGGTCAAGACTTTTCTGTTCCCCTCACATCTGAAATGGTCAACTAGCAGCAATTAGGTATTTTTGGTCCAAGAAAACAATGATACCAACTTGCAGTTATTAGACTAATACTGTCTGGTTAATATCTGCTAATACTTTATATTGACGGTTCCTCAAGTAGATGCCAACTTATTCTACTAACCCTAACCCTAACAGTCTACTAATATTCTAATGAGAGTTAGTTGACTTGTTGCAAAGTTACTTATAGTTAGCTGTCTGAAGTGGACCATCACAATAAAATGTATAAAGTCTAGTATATTTAGAAGAAACAACTGGTGCATTATCTCATAAACATGATCTTGATGAAGAGTTTCGGCAACCCAGTCACTTGTCTTCCAGATTGGCAAACTTGGTAAAGGGAATGAGAGATGGGTGTAATGTAGCAGAGACATGTGAGGACGACGTTGAATAAAACCTGGCCTCTGCAGATTATTTTGCTAAGCATCTCTGTTGAGCAGGACCACTGCTTTCCCCCAAGAGAGATATTTTAATTGGTCTCTGAAGTTCTCATTACCATAAATTGGACATTTAACTATGCTTTATGATCATGTTTAGACTACATTTGATGCATATTTCATAAAAAAAGTACACTTCATTTCCCAGAGCTAAAACTATTAATAAGCTTTGACCAAGTTACACTGAAGTTTGCCACTGCAGTCCACTACATTTGCTTTGATGATATTAGTATAATTGTACTGTGTCATATCCTGTTTATCAGTTTATCTGTCTCATTGCTGTAAATCATTAGGAATCCAATGTAATCTGGGTGTCTATTTCGTTTATTTTCATTATTACAACAATGTGTATATCCAGGACACAACTTTGCATTACAGACAAAATCTCATGGACTTCCACTGTAAAAATCCCCACCTCACATATCTTATAGAAACATGTGATTTTTTTTCCCACTTCCAGTGAGCAAACATTTAGTAATGCCCTATATACTAAATACCCCCTAGTAACGCCCCAAGCAACCGCCCTACTCCATCAAATGTCTTACAGCCATGAGAGTGAGCTCCTTTTGCCAGTGTACTGACACAAACACCAGAACCCTTGTGGTGAGTTTTGTACCGGAAAGCACACTCATTTTGTGCTCCAAAATCTTTCTTCACAAAATGTACCTCATTAAATTTTGTCATTATTATTCATAACTTTGAACAGCAATAACTTTTTTATCCTTATGTTGCAAACTCGCCGAACTTTCCATGTGTGGCGTGTGACACGAGGGCAGTGTACGGGGGCTTCTTAAAGAATTATAATTAATAAGATTGTATCATTCACATTCCGACTACGCCACTCTGGGAATTTCACCCAAAGAATTAGAATAAGCCCAACAAAAGGCACACACAGGTTCGTATCACCTAATGAGGTCAGAGACATGGGTCATGGTACAAAACTTTTATTGACAATTCTAAAAAGGGAACAATAAAAAGGATATCAGGCACTTCGTTCAAATTCAATGAACCCCTAAAGGTTTAGAACCTGGTCGAGGCAGGGGCAAGAGGCACCGAGGCAGGGAGTCGTAGCATGCCACCCGCAGACGCAGGACCACTGCACTTCACTGTGCGCGCACACACACACACACACACACATGCACACGTGTTAATATCAAGCACTGCACACGGTGAGAAAGATACCGTCACCAAAGGAGAATCCTCTGCCCCTGGTGCTCAGGCCCTGCCAACACACACACAAAGAATATACATCAAATACAGAAATAAAATAAAGAAAGGCACTTTACTAGTTGGAAGGATTATAAATGCTCAAAATCAAAGTAACCAAAACACTATAATTAATGAATTGAAGTAAACAGTTGGGCAAAAATAACCAGATGTCAATGGCAGCAAAACATATAGAAATCAATAAAGGAAAAACACAACTTCCAGCAAAATGGTTAAACAAACCGGTCCAACAATTTGGAATGAGTTAAAGAAACGAACTATTATTTCAGAAAATAATAAGAAAATAAAGAGTTCAACTTTAAAGCAAAATCAAATACAAATAAAAAAACAAAATAGAAAGAACCAAAATATATTAGAATGAGAGAGGAACAAAGATGGCAGTTCAGATGTTAGCACCAATCTCTGTAGTTAATCTCAACTCGAAGAAAAATGAAAACTACATAAAGTCAAAGCGAAACTAAAAGAAATCAACTAAAGCCCCAACGTGCAGTTGGATCAGTTGACAGTAACAGTTGCAGCCGAATTGAAACAGGACAGCACTGCGGCAGTAAATGAACACGAAGAACCCCGTCTGGAATGAGTTATAGCCCTTTATGGACCTATAAACAACATAAGATTGTTACTCTGCTAGATAAATTCTCCAAATTAATACGCACGTAAAACTAATACATACCGATCGTCGAGGAAACAGAAGCGTAGCTTTCTCTAGAAGGGAACTCAGGTTCTCACAACTGAGAAAGGGTAAAGATTAGGACATATTCTTAAATACGACTAGCACTTCAAAGGCACGCATGTCATGCAACAGCGCACGATTAGCAAACTCTCCCTACCTTCTCCAGCATCCAGATTCCGTACGCGCATCCAGTACACGCAAACAATAACAATCCTAACGAGCTTGTGCAGCGGGGGACAGCAGCACACTCTTCAAAGCGAAGCGGTGTCTCTAAGGTACATTAAAAGAACGCATTTCACATAACTGAATACAATTCAGGAGCTAAAAACAACTAGCAGCGCCTTCCCCTTACCGGCTCGGGTGCTCGCATCCGGTTTCCAGGAAGCAGTGGCGGAAGCGCGTTAATGACGCGGTGATTCGAAACATGACGCCTGACGAGCGGTAACTGCGCTGCGGTTTTAAAGCCCAGGAGCACCGATGATTGGATAGACTGGCCATCAATATCAATGATTAAAACAAAACAAAAACGCCCTCCCTGCCACATCTACCCCATCATTCTGCATCGGCGCCCCGACGATGGACTAATGTCAATTACCAAGACACCCCTCCAATTTACTAACTCCAAGGTCTAAACAAGGCTGAAATGCTATGGGTTACGATCCCAGGAGCACCGGTTACTCGATTCCTTACCTCTCCCACAGCCCGGGGGAGACGATGCAAATTCGAATGCTGACCTGCTCCGGCTCGGCCCGAGCGCCGAGGGGAGACCCCCCTCTCATTATGGAAACTGGGAGGAGTTTCACTTTCTCCCACTATAGGTTCTACACCCCGTTCCTCTGACTCCCTCAAAGCCACACCACCAGGAGGTGGGTCCATAGGCCATCGCTCTTCCTGTACCTCAAGCTGTGCTGGGCGCCCAACACCCCACGGTCCCATACCCTGAACAATCTGAGGAGTCTCTGGCACCAACAACATAAAATCGTCATCATACTCTTGAGGGTCATCTTGGGCTTCCACAACACCTGTAGGCTGATTGACAGGCGTAACGTCCTTCCGGACACAAGCCTTCAACAGAGAACGATGCACTCGGCGTACCTTGCCCAAATCTGAAACTGGCGCAATGGCATACACAGCCCCTCCCTCCTCAGGGGACCGGATCACCTGATATGTCACCGAACTCCACAAGTCCTGGATCTTGTGGCGACCCCGCACTGCATGATCTCGTAGGTAGACTAACTGACCCTCTGACAAAGGTAGATCGCGAACATGTTGGTCGTGCTGCCTCTTGCGACGGTCAGCCGCAGCTTTCAGGCGCTCACGTGCTCCCTCAAAGGCAACTTGCAACCGCCTACGATGTTCTATGACCCAGCTGTGTACGCTTCCGGCGGCCGGTTCTGGCACTCTACCAAGCAAGAAGTCGATCGGCAACTGAGGTTCTTGCCCAAACATTAAGTAATGTGGAGACTCTCCTGTCACTTGATGGGGAGTGGTATTATAACAAAATATCACTTGAGACAAACAAGACACCCAGTCCCTCTTCCTAGAGCCCGGCAAGGTTCGCAACAAGTTGTACAAAGTGCGATTAAATCGCTCACATTGCCCA
Source organism: Phoxinus phoxinus (assembly GCF_949152265.1). Lineage (NCBI taxonomy): Eukaryota > Metazoa > Chordata > Actinopteri > Cypriniformes > Leuciscidae > Phoxinus > Phoxinus phoxinus. The sequence continues at coordinate 34,494,488 of NC_136879.1, read as the reverse complement.
TTACCGGCCGGGTGGTATGGGGTGGTACGAGATTTCCTTACCTGATAAAGCTCGCAAAGCTGCCGAATAAGAGCGGACTCAAAGTTCCGGCCCTGGTCTGAATGAATTCTGCCCGGAACACCGAATTTGTAAAACCACTCTTCAACCAAAATTTGGGCTACGGTCTCAGCTCTTTGGTCTCGTGTAGGTACCGCCATAGAAAATTTACTAAACACATCAGTCATCACCAATATGTTTTCCTGTCCGGAATGTGAGGGCTCAAGCACAGTGAAGTCAATCGCAAGGACTTCATTAGGCCTCGAAGCCAGTAAATGGCCCATAAAAGCCCGAGCTATTGGCCGATTATCTTTGGCGAGCTGACAACGTTCACATTCTTGACACCAAAAGGTAATATCAGCCAACATATTTGGCCAATAGCACCGCTGCCGAATCAACTCACTGGTGCGCTCCACCCCTTGATGCCCATGTTGTTGGTGGAGCTGCATCAAAACCTCTTTCCTCAAAACATCAGGCAACACTAATTGGTAACATTCTTCACCTCCGTCAGGACGAAATACTTTCCGATACAACACTCCTTGCCTCGTCTCTAATCGATTCCATTGTTGGAGGAGAGTCAAACATGGTTTAATCAACTGATGCCGCTCCTCGGGCCCCGGCCGCCGGCCCTGCTCCCAGAACTTTATTACCGGTCCGATAACAGGATCAGTCTCCTGCATAGATCGCAGGTCATGAGTAGAATAGCCTGGCAACGCACTCACTGCCCTCACATCTACCTGTGCTGCACATCCTATGCCAATGGCCTGCTGTAACAACTCAGGGACTACGACACCTGCAGCCAAACCCCCAAGCGGACCTCGAACCACCGGGTTCTGGCGAGAGAGAGCGTCTGCATTACCATTGCTCCTTCCTGACCTATATCTCACCTCAAAATCAAAAGCGGCTAGCTCTGCAGCCCAACGTTGCTCTGTAGCTCCGAGCTTCGCTGTAGCTAGATGACTTAAGGGATTATTATCCGTGAACACAATACACTTGTGCCCTAGAAGATATTCCCTGAATTTTTCAACCATGGCCCACTTGAGCGCCACAAACTCTAATTTCATTGAGCTGTAGTTGGTCATATTACGCTCAGTGGGCCTTAGGCTACGACTGGCAAATGCTATGGGTCGGGTTTTCCCTTCAAATTCTTGGGACAAAACCGCCCCCAGCCCCCCATGACTAGCGTCTACTTCTAGAATGAAGGGTTTGGAAAAGTCTGCGTAAGCCAGTACTGGGGTGGATGTTAACCTTATTTTTAAGGCCTCAAATGCTGTCTGACAGTGCTCGGTCCAGACAGAAATCAGACTCTGCCCCCTTCGCTTACCTGACTTACCTCCCATCACCTCAGCAACTAACTTATGCAGAGGGGCTGCCAATTTGGCAAACCCCTCCACAAAGCGCCTATAGTAGCTCGCAAAGCCAAGAAACGTTCGTAACTCGGAAACGGTCTCAGGGCAACGCCATTTTGCAACAGCCTCGATTTTACCTGGATCTGTTGCCACCCCTTGCGCCGATATAACATGCCCCAAGTACTTAACTTCTGGCCTGAAGAAAGCACATTTCTCCAGCTTTGCCTTGAGTCCTTCCCTCTCCAACCGACTCAAGACCATCTCCAATCTCTCTAGATGCTGGGCAACGGAGGAGGAAAACACAACAACATCGTCAAGATACAGAAGCAGGGACTGACACCGCTGATCACCAAATAGTCTCTCCATTAACCTCTGGAACGTACTCGGAGCGTTGCACAGTCCAAAAGGCATACGGTTCCATTCAAATAATCCAAACGGCGTACAGAACGCAGTCTTGGACTTATCCGGCTCTGAAACAGGAACCTGCAAATAACCGCTGGCCAAATCCAGTGTAGAGAACCAGCGAGCCCCCCCTAGTGAATCCAAAGATTCCTCAATACGAGGAAGAGGAAATGCGTCCCTCCTAGTCTTGGCATTCAGGTGACGGTAGTCTACGCACATACGCAGACTACCGTCCTTCTTTTTGACTAGCACAATCGGCGATGCATAAGGGCTACAACTTTCACGAACTATTCCAGCCTCCAACAACTGGTGAATATGGGTTTTTACCACCTCATATTCAGAAGGGGGTATCCGTCTGTATCGTTGACGCACTGGGACATTATCCAATAAAGGAATGTCATGGGAAATGAGGCGAGTACAACCTAGATCGTTCTCATGACCTGAAAATACTGCTTCGTATTTCTGCACCAGAGCTCTAACCTGAGCCTGTTCTGATTCTGACAAAACCGATAAATCAATAGACTCCATCTGTTGGGACAAGGGACTCTCCTGCACACTATGGGACTGGACAGTGGCAATTACTGGCTTTATTTCAACGACTCCTCTTGGCAAACTGACTACGTAAACCTCCCTAAGGTTACCCACCACCGTGGTAGGGCGAAGCATCACATCCACGGTGCCGACATTCACTACCGGCACATAGACAGTCCCTTGAATTACTCTTACCAAAGCAGGTGATGCTAAAAGCCCAGCTGGGAGGCCTGACTCAGGGGGCTCAAATAAAACGGTACTGCCAAAATATTGGGCCGAACAGGTTGCCGCCACTAGCTTGATAGTGCCACCTGGTATGCGACACACCCCGCGTCCACGCACCCGTACACACCCTACTTGATCTAAGCGCTCTCTAGCATTTACTTGCTGGCAATATTGCAGTGCACTCGACACACTTGGTAATTGTGTAACTACAGGTAAGTCGAAGAGGGAGGTGCCATGCTGCCCAAAAAGCTCCTTATAACACCGGCCAAGAATGTTCATCCCCAGTACCCCAGGGACATCCACACTCATGCCTCCAGGAGGATCCCGAACAACCAGTACACCACAACCAACGACAAGCCTGCCACAAATCTCCACATCTAGCTCCAAATATCCCATGTACGGGATAGTAAGCCCATTGGCTGCTCGAAGCTGTAGCCACTGACAATTTTGAAGACGATCCTGACCCCATGGTTCAAAATGTTGTCGAAAGCAACGTTCAGTGATAGTTGTTACCATAGAACCAGTATCCACCAAGCAGGACACTGAAACACCTCCCATAAGGGCAACCACATGTGGACAAGAGGAGATTAAATGGGGGACTGAACTGCGTACACCTATCCTACTTGAGTCAATTACTTCCCCACCCAGGCGGTGACTCTGCGACCTGGTGGGAACTAGTTTTCCGATGGCCGGGAGGGACGTAGCCGTCCATTCTCAGCTGTAGTGGGACCTGCCACCGGCTGGGAGGGATTTGGGAAATTACGTTGCCCATCACACTCACGAGCAAAGTGGCCCGGTCTCTGACACCGCCTACATATAACTGGACCAGAACGAGGGGAGCGACTACGTGTATTAGATGGATGGAGACGGGCAAAGGTTTGAGTAAGGTGATTCAACTGCTGCTGTTGCTGTCGTAACATTTCCCTCAGCTCACCAAACTCTGACTGCTGTGGCGACCCAGCTGTTTCAACTGGTGCTCCACCATGTACCCCATATTGAATACCATATGCTAGTGGGACCGACTGACTACGCCCTCTTGACCCTCCAGGCATCCCCTCCTGTACCCACCTAATTGCTTCACCGCGAACCTCCAATAAGGTAGCAGTGGGCTGGCGGCGAACCAACTGCTTCAGCTCTCGCCTAAGGGTGCTGTCAGCGACATGCTCTACAAATTGGTCCCGCAACAAATTTTCTGCATTTTGCATGACATGCGGCGCCCGATTCTTAACCCTTTCTAAAAGGCCCATAAGCGCAAGAGAAAATTCTAGCAGAGTCTCACCCTCCTGCTGCTTCCTGGAAAAGAAGGCCTCTTGTTAGGGCTGCACGATTTCGGCCAAAATGATAATCACGATTATTTTGATCAATATTGAGATCACGATTAATTATCACGATTATTTGTTGATTTGTCACATAGGCTAATTATAACTGCTTTTTACATCCATATTGTGCTACATTTCCTGCTAATGTACAAATATGTGCATCAAAATAAAATGGGTCCTCTTATTCACCAAAATTCAGTGCATCTCCAGAATAAATCAAAATAAATCATTTATTAATATTTTAAATTGTATTTATATTTTATATACATTGTATTTATAATAATTATTAGGATAGACTAGAGATATTATCTTCTGTTATAATTATTATTAGGCCTACCTATTATTACATGGCTTGGTCAAATTCTAATGTAGAATGCAGTCTGTTATTTCTTGATAACACACTGTTGCCATGAAAAACAGAGCGTTGTCATGGACACGGAAGCAATACAATCGTTCTTAAATCAATACACTCCTTTTTAAATCAATATTTTGTGTCAAATTATTGATTTATTTGGAAGGTAGCCATGTAAGCGGGATCCCGATGTCAGTGAATAAAATTCTGTCATTGTTATTTGAAAAGTCTCTTGTTATTTGAAGTCTCTCGCGCACTATCGCTCACGCGCAGACACACGCGTGCGGTCTCTCTCGCGCACTATTGCTCGCGCCCAGACACACTCGGTCTCTCGCGCACTATTGCTCGCGCGCAGACACACTCCGTCTCATCTCGCCCAGTCCGCTTTGCTTTTGTCCAGTCCGGCAAAACATTCAAGTTTCTACATCTAGAAACTAAGCTGTGCGGTGCAGGGAACAACTCTGATTATTGGCTCGTCATGGAGCCAGCGCTAGATTGGCTTTGCAAAAAAAAAAAAACTTTCATATGGAGCGTTCTATGAACAGAATGACGCATTTAAAATATCGCACGATCACGCGAATTTGATCGTGGGAAGCCAAAATCGTAATCGTGATTAAAATTCGATTAATTGTGCAGCCCTACCTCTTGTAACGCTACATAAGACCGGGAACACCCATAAAGATCACGCAGCGCCTTAATAATCTTATCAGGGTCTCCGCGTTCTAGATCAGGACGATACCTTATCTCTTCTCTTGCCTCTCCCTCTAAGTGGTCAAAAAGGAAGAAAGCTTGATCTGCATTTGACATGTGGCGCACCCTCATACACGCCTGTGCCTCCTCAACCCATTCGTCAACATCCAAACCCGATTTGCCATTGAATTTTGGGCAGCGTCGATCTCGCGGTACAAAAACAAATCGTTCAGGTGCAACCGTACCAAGTGGTTGAGGCGCCACAGGCGGAGCAGTAGAGGTACCGGGCAAGGCTGCATCAGGACCAGGCAATCCAACTGGTGCCTGTGCCTGCTGCAACCTTACGTTGTCAGCTCTCAACTGGGCTACCAAATCTCTCAATTCTTGTAATTCATCCTCCATTTTGATGTTAATTGACTTTTTCCTTTTTAAAGAAACTTACCACTGCAAGGAAGAAGACACCAATTGGAACAACTCCGGCACAATGCACTGCTGTCCTGTTTCAAAAAAACAACCCACAAAACACAGAGAAAAAGAACATACAAAAAAAAACCAATGTCTCTGACTCAAAGTTATGGTGAATCCTGCCGACTGCGCCAAGATGTGGCGTGTGACACGAGGGCAGTGTACGGGGGCTTCTTAAAGAATTATAATTAATAAGATTGTATCATTCACATTCCGACTACGCCACTCTGGGAATTTCACCCAAAGAATTAGAATAAGCCCAACAAAAGGCACACACAGGTTCGTATCACCTAATGAGGTCAGAGACATGGGTCATGGTACAAAACTTTTATTGACAATTCTAAAAAGGGAACAATAAAAAGGATATCAGGCACTTCGTTCAAATTCAATGAACCCCTAAAGGTTTAGAACCTGGTCGAGGCAGGGGCAAGAGGCACCGAGGCAGGGAGTCGTAGCATGCCACCCGCAGACGCAGGACCACTGCACTTCACTGTGCGCGCACACACACACACACACACACATGCACACGTGTTAATATCAAGCACTGCACACGGTGAGAAAGATACCGTCACCAAAGGAGAATCCTCTGCCCCTGGTGCTCAGGCCCTGCCAACACACACACAAAGAATATACATCAAATACAGAAATAAAATAAAGAAAGGCACTTTACTAGTTGGAAGGATTATAAATGCTCAAAATCAAAGTAACCAAAACACTATAATTAATGAATTGAAGTAAACAGTTGGGCAAAAATAACCAGATGTCAATGGCAGCAAAACATATAGAAATCAATAAAGGAAAAACACAACTTCCAGCAAAATGGTTAAACAAACCGGTCCAACAATTTGGAATGAGTTAAAGAAACGAACTATTATTTCAGAAAATAATAAGAAAATAAAGAGTTCAACTTTAAAGCAAAATCAAATACAAATAAAAAAACAAAATAGAAAGAACCAAAATATATTAGAATGAGAGAGGAACAAAGATGGCAGTTCAGATGTTAGCACCAATCTCTGTAGTTAATCTCAACTCGAAGAAAAATGAAAACTACATAAAGTCAAAGCGAAACTAAAAGAAATCAACTAAAGCCCCAACGTGCAGTTGGATCAGTTGACAGTAACAGTTGCAGCCGAATTGAAACAGGACAGCCAGAGGTGGGTAGTAACGAAGTACATTTACTTCGTTACATTTACTTGAGTATTTTTTGGGAAAAATTGTACTTTTAAGAGTAGATTTAAATGTGGGTACTTTTTACTTTTACTCGAGTACATTTCTAATAAAAAAACGGTACTTTTACTTCGTTACGTTGAGCGATGTTCCTCTCGTTACTTTATTTTAATGCAATACGTGTTGTTAAATGCGTAGTTTATTCCAAGCGCGCTGTATCTTTTTTCTGGGCATGAGCGATGCTCAATTCACAAATGAATCACTATTTTGAGTCGATTCTGTTTAAAGACTTCATCACACAAGTGGGCAGATCTGTCTAAATCGGTTCGCGAATCAGTTTGTATGATCTGTTCAGTTTCCTGCACGCACTGAATCGTCTGAAGCGCTTTCAATTCACACTCGACTCGGAGTCGTAACAGGAAGATTTAAGAACATCAAGAGCGTTGGATGAAGTGGCTGTGGACCTACAGTACAGTCAAGTGAACGCAAATCTGCAAATGCATAATTTTTGCCAGCGATGAAGATCTCTATTATCTTCGTATGCTGAGGACGATATATCCTGTGGAATATCGTTCCACAGGACGATATTCGATTTAATTTCATTCAGGTAATACATTTTACAACCAAACAGATTATTACGATATGATAGCACTACTTCAAAGTATGACATTACCCGTTTTTTTTGGACATATACATTACTTTATACAATAAATAAGCTACCATTGTCCACATATGAAATGAACACCCGCCATCCCGCGGTAATGTGTGTGTATTGCGCAGTCGCGTGCGAACTCAACTTGAAAACGAATGCCTTTGCCTGCCTTAGACACTGTTGACCAGTTTAAACATGCTTGCAGAAATATACATTTGATTACATTTTGGAGAACAGACAGAAGAAGATCCGTCGATGTGCATTTGATCGTCGTTTGTGTTCAGATGTTCAGTAGCGGTCAGCGCGAGCACATGTGAAGAGTTTGAACTCTTTCTTCTCGGTGTCAATGTTTCCCTTTACATGCCTTTAAATGCAAAACTCTGCAGATACACTATTTTTATATATATATCATAGTATATATAGGCCTATGATCCGAAGTAACTAACTATAGCTACTTGAGTAGTTTTCTAATTGGATACTTTTCTCATTGGATACTAATTATGATAATAATAGTCATTTAAATAAAAAATATCTAAATAATATCATGTTTTATATATATATCATATATATCGGCCTATGATCCGAAGTAACTAGTAACTAACTACTTGAGTAGTTTTCTCATTGGATACTTTTTTACTCTTACTCAAGTAACTATTAAGATTGTTACTTTTACTTTTACTTTGAGTAAATATTTCTAGAAGTACTTGTACTTTTACTTGAGTACAGTTTTTGGATACTCTACCCACCTCTGAGGACAGCACTGCGGCAGTAAATGAACACGAAGAACCCCGTCTGGAATGAGTTATAGCCCTTTATGGACCTATAAACAACATAAGATTGTTACTCTGCTAGATAAATTCTCCAAATTAATACGCACGTAAAACTAATACATACCGATCGTCGAGGAAACAGAAGCGTAGCTTTCTCTAGAAGGGAACTCAGGTTCTCACAACTGAGAAAGGGTAAAGATTAGGACATATTCTTAAATACGACTAGCACTTCAAAGGCACGCATGTCATGCAACAGCGCACGATTAGCAAACTCTCCCTACCTTCTCCAGCATCCAGATTCCGTACGCGCATCCAGTACACGCAAACAATAACAATCCTAACGAGCTTGTGCAGCGGGGGACAGCAGCACACTCTTCAAAGCGAAGCGGTGTCTCTAAGGTACATTAAAAGAACGCATTTCACATAACTGAATACAATTCAGGAGCTAAAAACAACTAGCAGCGCCTTCCCCTTACCGGCTCGGGTGCTCGCATCCGGTTTCCAGGAAGCAGTGGCGGAAGCGCGTTAATGACGCGGTGATTCGAAACATGACGCCTGACGAGCGGTAACTGCGCTGCGGTTTTAAAGCCCAGGAGCACCGATGATTGGATAGACTGGCCATCAATATCAATGATTAAAACAAAACAAAAACGCCCTCCCTGCCACACATGCATGGAGGGTCTATGGTTAATTGCATTTTGAATCATTTGGGGATGCCATATGGTTGCCTAGCAACTAGTTGGCTGCTTATGGTTGCCTATTTCAAACTAATTTGCAATATTTAAAATGTCAGCCACCCCGTTGGGAAGCAAATTTGACAATCCAAAAATATCAGCAATCCCAGTAAATCTTATCCAATGGATCTGAGATTTCTCCTGATTATTCTTTGAAAGAATATACTTAAGTGCAAACTGAATGTAATGAATTCAGACACTTAAATGCATGTTATTCTTCAATTAAAATGTAGTTATATTAAATGTAATTAGTAGAACTTTTGAGAGGACTTTAGGTATATCTTTATATGTAATTTCATACTTATTGTCTTTGAAATATGGTTAAAGGTCACTTTATTTTTTTATTTTTTGTTATTACATGTTTGTGACGAGGAAGTCGCAATTTAGTACATTTAAATTAACTTGAAATGTAATATCAAATAACACACCACAGTAAAAAAAAAAAATGTGCATGTGCTTTAGTATTTTAGTCAGCACATAAAAGTGTGCACTTCTTTAAAACATGTAAAATAACATTTAAACAAATGTACTTCAAAGTACAAATTTTAAATGAAGTGAAGTGATTTGTGAATGAATAATCCTAAGGCCGAAGGAAATTCAAATTCACACCTGTACAGTAGAGGGCGCCGCTAAAACAAACCTTTCAGCAGTTCTGCCATTCTGGATCACAGAAGAATAGGATGCAGGAGAAAAAAAGGTCAACATGTCATGGTTCTGGGCTCTTTCTGTTCCTCTACCTCCCTCTACTGGTCTTTTTGTTACACTCACATTAGTTCCACCTCATCAGCTGAACCACATTATCTCCTCTCATCGACTTTGATTAGGGCTCACCTGTTCTCTATATCGATAATCATCTTTGCTACATCTAGGTCCCCTTTTCTCCCTGCTCTTCGTCAGATTCTTGATGTTTATACCCCGAGTTTACACGCACCTCTCGTGTCCTTGTCCCGTCGTGTCGTGTCCAGTTGTATGTGTTCTACCACCTGTGATTTCATCTACGTTGGTAACCTGTTACGTTTGCTCTGCACTGTGTACAGCTTCGTTACGAGATCGGGTTCGGCTGAATCATCTCGACTCTGAGGCGCTGACGAGGACGGTGGGCTGTGAACGTCAAATACCCACGCTCCTCCCGCTAGTTTGCCAGGAGATCTGAGGAGCAGACTTTATTTCCTCAAAGACTGTTTATGTTATATTTTACTGTGCCTGCCAGAGCGGCTACCTTTCTGTTATATACCTGATTAAAGTGACCATTTCATTTCATCTCGCAATTGGGTCCTCATCTCCTTCTCCACACCATCACAGAAGAATCTGACCAGAAATGGACCCAGCGGATGAACATCCTATTCGCTCTGCTGTCGAGATACAGGGAGCTATGCTCGGGAGGCACGACACGGAGCTTGCCGCTGCCTGTCACGCGGTCGAGTCCCTGGCGGCCCAGCTCTCGGATCTTTCGACTCAGGTACATCATCTCCAGAGAGTTTCTCCAACTACCGCCAGAGAGACGGAGCGTCCGGAACCTCGAGTCAATAATCCTCCCTGCTACGCTGGAGAACCGACTCAGTGTCGGGCGTTCCTCACACAGTGCGAGCTGGTATTTTCACTGCAACCAGTCACTTACGCCCGAGAACGCGCTCGAGTCGCCTTCGTCATCTCGCTCCTCACTGGGCGCGCTCGTGAATGGGGAACAGCTGCATGGGCGGCTGAAGTTGAGTATACTTCCCGGTTCAACTCCTTTAAAGAAGAGATGATTCGAGTGTTCGATCGTTCTGCTCACGGCGAGGAGGCATCTCGGATTCTCTCTACTCTGCGTCAAGGAAGACGCACAGTCGCAGACTACTCGGTGGAGTTCCGCACCCTTTCAACCACATGTGGCTGGAACGAACCGGCGCTCGTTGCGCGCTTTCTGGAGGGACTGTCTGCAAACGTCAAGGACGAGGTAATCGCCCGTGAGCTGCCTACTCGTCTTGACCCTCTAATTGAGCTGGCAATCCGGATCGAGAAGAGGTTCGATCTTCGTCATCGGTCGAGGATCGCTGATTCGTCACAGCCGTCCGCTGCACCTGCCTCTTCTTTTCCCTCTGCCGGGTTCGAACCGGAGCCCATGCAGCTCGGTGGACTGCGGATCACCTCTAAGGAGAGAGAACGTCGCGTTATTAATCGCCTCTGCATATACTGTGGCGCTGCCAACCACTTCGTGTCAGCTTGCCCAGTAAAAGCCAGCGCTCGCCAGTAGTGGAGGGATTACTGGTGAGCGCTACTTCCATCTCTCCGTCCAAGTCATGCACCTTGATCCCAGTGGTCTTAAAGTGGTCCAGCTCTTCAGTTTCGTGTAATGCCTTGATCGACTCAGGGGCTGAAGAGAACTTTATAGATGAGACGTGGGCCCGTAAGCGAGGCATCCCCTTGAGGGGTCGCAAGGAGGTCACTCCCCTTTTCGCCCTTGACGGTAGCTCCCTACCTAGGGTTCATCTCCAAACTATACCTTTATCTCTCACTGTTTCTGGCAATCACCAAGAGACTCTTTCTTTTTTGATTTTTCACTCTCCTTTTGCTCCTATAGTTTTAGGACATCCTTGGCTAGCCAAGCACAACCCCCATATTAACTGGTCTACCAATTCTATCCTCTCTTGGAACTTGTCATGTCATGTTGAGTGTTTAATGTCTGCTAATCCCCCTGTTTCTACTGTCTCTGTGTTACAGGAAGAGCCGGGCGACCTAACCGGCGTGCCGGAGGAATATTACGATCTGAGGGCGGTTTTCAGTCGTTCCCGGGCCACTTCTCTCCCGCCTCACCGTCCGTATGATTGCGCAATCGATTTGCTTCCGGGGACCACGCCCCCTCGCGGTAGGCTTTTCGCGTTGTCCGCCCCTGAGCGCGAGGCGTTAGAGAAGTATTTGTCAGAGTCTCTTAGAGCGGGTACTATTGTATCCTCTTCCTCTCCAGCGGGTGCAGGTTTTTTCTTTGTAAAGAAGAAAGACGGATCTTTGCGACCCTGTATCGATTATCGTGGGCTCAATGACATAACTGTTAAGAATCGGTATCCATTGCCACTTATGTCATCGGCCTTTGACTTGCTGCAGGGAGCAAAGTTCTTTACTAAATTGGATCTGCGTAACGCGTATCATCTTGTCCGTATCAGGGACGGAGATGAATGGAAGACTGCCTTTAACACGCCCCTAGGGCACTTTGAATATCGGGTTCTTCCTTTCGGCCTCGTCAACGCCCCGGCAGTCTTCCAGGCTCTAATTAATGACGTTTTAAGAGACATGCTCAATATTTTTGTCTTCGTTTATCTGGATGACATTTTGATTTTTTCTCCGTCTCTCCAGGTCCACGTACAACAGGTGCGCCGGGTTTTGCAACGCCTCCTCGAGAACCGCCTATTTGTTAAAGCAGAGAAGTGCACTTTCCATGCATCCTCCGTCTCCTTCCTCGGATCGGTTATCTCATCCGAGGGAGTGAGTATGGACGTTTCAAAGGTACAGGCTGTGACAGACTGGCCCGTTCCTGACTCTCGCGTCGCGCTTCAGCGTTTTCTGGGCTTTGCAAATTTCTATCGGCGCTTTATACGCAACTTCAGTCAGGTGGCAGCTCCTCTTACTGCACTAACCTCGATCAAGTCAAGTTTTAGGTGGTCAGAATCTGCACAAAGAGCTTTTGACCATCTAAAGTCTCTCTTTACCTCAGCGCCTATTCTCATGACTCCGGATAGTACTAGGCAGTTCATCGTTGAGGTCGACGCATCAGAGGTGGGCGTTGGGGCTGTTCTCTCCCAGCGCTCATCCTCTGACAATAAGGTGCATCCGTGCGCTTTTTTTTCTCACCGGCTTTCGCCTGCAGAACGCAACTATGATGTTGGTAATCGCGAGCTATTGGCCATTCGTTTAGCTCTGGAAGAATGGCGCCAGTGGTTAGAGGGTTCTACCGTGCCATTCGTGGTTTGGACAGATCATCGTAACCTTGAATACATCCGTTCCGCAAAGAGGCTTAACGCTCGGCAGGCACGTTGGGCGTTATTCTTTACGCGTTTTGACTTCGCCATTTCGTTTCGTCCAGGCTCTAAGAATGTGAAACCCGATGCGCTTTCCCGTCTCTTTGATTCTCCAGACACTTCCTCCGCCTCGAAGGAGATCATCTCTCCTTCCCGAGTCGTCGGTTCGGTTGTCTGGGGAATAGAGAGAGTGGTCAAGCGCGCCTTGTCTCACTCCGTCGCACCACGAAATGTTCCTAGGAACCTTCTTTTTGTCCCGACAGTCGCCCGTTTAGCCGTACTCCAGTGGGCTCACACTTCTAAATTGACTGCTCATCCCGGCGTTAGGGGCACGCTATCCACTATACGTCAGCGTTTCTGGTGGCCAACTCTCGACCGTGACGCGCGACGCTTCATTGCCTCTTGCGCAGTTTGCGCACAAACCAAGTCCAGTAGCGCGCCGCCAGCAGGTTACTTAAGACCGTTACCCACTCCGTCCCGTCCTTGGTCTCACATTGGCCTTGACTTTATTACTGGTTTACCTCCATCAGCTGGTAATACAGTCATTCTCACGGTCGTAGACCGGTTTTCGAAGGCCGCGCATTTTATTCCTCTCGCTAAGCTACCCTCGGCCAAAGAGATGGCGCAGGTTCTTGTCGCGCATGTATTTAAGATACACGGTCTTCCCACTGACGTCGTCTCGGATAGGGGTCCTCAATTCGCGTCCCAGTTTTGGAAGGAGTTCTGCCGTCTGGTTGGTGCGTCCGTCAGTCTGTCCTCTGGTTTTCATCCCCAGACTAACGGCCAGGCCGAACGCGCTAATCAGATCGTGGGTCGCCTTCTGCGCAGTTTAGCGTTTCGAAATCCTTCCACTTGGGCAGAACAGCTTCCCTGGGCCGAGTATGCCCATAATTCATTACCTACTTCTGCCACCAGTCTGTCTCCGTTTTTCTGTTGCCTGGGTTACCAGCCTCCTCTGTTCGCTTCTCAGGAGGTCGAGTCCAACGTCCCGTCTGTTAATGCATTCATTCGCCGTTGTAAGCGTACCTGGAAGAACGTGAGATCCGCGCTGTGCCGTACTAAGACCCGAGCCCGTAAGGTTGCCAATAGGCGTCGTAGAAAGAGCCCGAGATACCTTTGTGGTCAGAGAGTGTGGCTTTCCACCCGAGATTTACCTCTCCCGTCTACTTCACGCAAACTGGCTCCCCGTTTCATCGGGCCGTTTCAGATTTCGAAGATCATTAATCCTGTCGCAGTTAGGCTTAAGCTTCCTCCCGGTCTCCGCCGCGTTCACCCCGTTTTTCATGTCTCGTGCATTAAGCCGGTAATTCGTGCGCCCTCTCGCGCGCCTCAGTCTCCTCCGTTACGCGTTGAGGGCGCGTCTACCTACACCGTGCGTAAACTTCTTGATATGCGTCGCCGAGGTCGGGGTCACCAGTTTCTCGTTGACTGGGAGGGTTTTGGTCCCGAGGAGAGAAGTTGGGTACCTTCACGGGACATTCTGGACCGCTCTCTCATTGATGATTTCCTCCGCACTCACCAGGGTTCCCTCTTGGAAGCGCCAAGCGGCGCTCCTTGAGGGAGGGGCACTGTCATGGTTCTGGGCTCTTTCTGTTCCTCTACCTCCCTCTACTGGTCTTTTTGTTACACTCACATTATTTCCACCTCATCAGCTGAACCACATTATCTCCTCTCATCGACTTTGATTAGGGCTCACCTGTTCTCTATATCGATAATCATCTTTGCTACATCTAGGTCCCCTTTTCTCCCTGCTCTTCGTCAGATTCTTGATGTTTATACCCCGAGTTTACACGCACCTCTCGTGTCCTTGTCCCGTCGTGTCGTGTCCAGTTGTATGTGTTCTACCACCTGTGATTTCATCTACGTTGGTAACCTGTTACGTTTGCTCTGCACTGTGTACAGCTTCGTTACGAGATCGGGTTCGGCTGAATCATCTCGACTCTGAGGCGCTGACGAGGACGGTGGGCTGTGAACGTCAAATACCCACGCTCCTCCCGCTAGTTTGCCAGGAGATCTGAGGAGCAGACTTTATTTCCTCAAAGACTGTTTATGTTATATTTTACTGTGCCTGCCAGAGCGGCTACCTTTCTGTTATATACCTGATTAAAGTGACCATTTCATTTCATCTCGCAATTGGGTCCTCATCTCCTTCTCCACACCATCACACAACACTCTTCAGCAAAAAAAGTAAAAAAAATACAACACAAATGTGATGTTAATCTAAAGTCATCTTTGCTTATTAGTATGATTGAATTGGATATTCGAAGATCAGCAGCCAAGATATTGGTTAGTAAGTGAGATTAAATACATAAAGTACATTTTATTGCAGGTTTGCATAATATTCTGAGTTTGCATTTCACTGTTTTTATTTATTTTCTGGAATCTGTGTTTGAGCAAGTGAGATGAGTAAATGTAAGCTTACATTTAGTCTAGAACTACAATAAGCATCATGTTAACACAGCGTACACAACGCTTCTGCAATTACTCCCCATTTCTTTCAACATGGGGAAAGGAGAAATAGCAGTCAATAAATGGGAAAACAAAGTAACTTGCATTAATTATTTAAAAACAAACTCAGATATTTTGTTGTGAATTTAAAGGTAATGTGTTACTTTACTAGTTACTTGGAAATAAGTAATCTGAATACTGATTAATTCTTGTAATGCGTTACCCCCAACACCGCTCTTGTGTCGTTTCAAATCTGTATTACTTTCTTTCTTTCTTGGAAAGCAAAGGACGTTTTGAATAATGTTTTGTCCATACAGTCAAAGTCAATGGAGTCCAAACAATATTGAACCCCACCAAATTTCACTGTATCAACAATCTAAATATCTTCTTCAAAATAACTCTTTCATTTTTTGGGTGAACAATAGATTACTTGAAAATAACTCAATGACAGCTGGGTTTGTGCTTACATTGTTGTTCTGGCATGATTTAATTGATCATAAAGGTACAGTGTCTAAGGCACTTAGATTGGATATTACGAATGTACCAGTGTGCAAACTTGGCTAATAATTAGCATTTAGCTGTGCCCATAGTTGATATTTCCTCCATTCCCTTCGGTCAAATATTAATTCCAGTCACACTTTTGGCCTTTCATCAAATGTAAAATGATCAGGTTGATTATGCTGCAATTCCTCTAGACCTGCAGCCCTTCTTCCTTCAATACCCAAGCTGCCATCACCCCAACTGGCGATGTGAAAGTGACTAAATTCTGTTTTCTTAGCATCCTGCACTGACATAGCACTTCAAAGCTTCCCCTGCGGTGGACCGCCTAAAGGAGAAGCACATTTGTTGCAGCAGGGCACTGTTGCATTTCCTTATCGCCGGTTCTCTTCATGCGTAATGCCTTGGGGCTGTAGAACATAAACTGACCGTTGTTCGGTCACTTTGAACTTCTTGCCAGCTTAGCACTTAGCAAAGCATACTAGTTTCTCTGAGGCCATAAGAGCAGGCCCCGTCTTAACAGACTCGTGTGAGGTGGTTGCTTGGGCATTTCTTAAGCATAAGACTTGTGTGTTGTTCTTTTGTGTCCTCTTGAGGCAGACATTTTATAATTCTATTAGCTCTGCTGTGCTTAGAGCTATACAAGTCTATGTTTAGCCAACACTTTAAACAAGAGAATTACATCTCAGGGCCCTCTCATGTTTAAATCTGGATTCAGCATTCCCATACTCAAGGTGTATATTAAATATTAAAGAAGACAAAAGAAGCAATTCATACAATACTTCCTTCCAGTGTGAATCTACAAAACAGGGCCACGCTCCTTTGAACTTTAACCGTCTCCTGGCTAAACCCAAGGATAAGGTCATCAAAGAAATTTAACAAAATGAATCTCACAAATGACATTCAGTGCCCCACAGGTTTACCTTTAGGTTCTGTAATCCAGGAAGAGGTTGTGTGTCTTTTTGTTGATGTGTGTTAGTGTGCACTGACTCGTGTAAGCGTGCTTATTTTGTACAGACTATTTGCATAATGAGCTTTAATGTGAAAAGCCTCACAAAAGGAACACTCCCAACGAGATATGCATGGCATGCTTTAGTGGTGTTTCATGCCAAGATAAGAACATGCATATGAAATAGCTAGCCGCTAGACTGCATGCATTACTATGTGTGCTGTTTGCTAATAATACTATATGAATCTAAATCCAATATATGTAAAAATAAATGTTTTAAACATTACCTTCCTGAAGAGTTTAATTCCTATTTAACTTCTCTGTCACCGTAAAAAGCAGGAACATGCAATTACAATTGAGTTATTTACCTGATCTAACCCTTGGAGTTATCACTTTTTAGACTAATGTGATTTAGTCATAGTGAACAAACTTATGTTCAATCTACAAAATATATTAAGTTAGAGGAACTTAATCATTTGTAACATAAACAATTTTTTTTTTAAGTTGATTACTAAAAAAAATTAAGTTGCTCCAGCTGTTTGATTTGGAACCAATTCATCTTATCTATTTCAGTAAAAATCCACAGCTATCATAACACATGCTTAATCTAACTTATTTGGCATGTGTATTTATTTGAACAAGTAAAATATTACTTGTCACTGGCACTAGCATAGTCATTGCTTATAGCGTCAATGTATTGTTTACCCTCATGTTGTATACTCTTCAGCACAATGGTAACCACACAAACTTCAACATAATAGAAACTCTTTTAAATGTCAAACATAACAGCAATGAATACTAACAGGTATTTCTCTTGACTAAAAAAAATATGAAATAACTTGATTTCAATATTTATTCAACTCATCCAGTCCTAAGCAAAGCATGCTGGGAACTAGAAACCCAAAACCCATTTTTTTAAATGATCAAGACAATTTCAGTAGTTTACTACAACTTAATAATAAATAATAAAATAAAAAAGCATTATATTTAAGTTTAATTTACACACAATATTAAGTTAATGATAAGATCAATATTATTACGTCAACAGAACGTAAAATGTTTACAAATTTTAGCCTGCTGCCATGCATTTATTTATGTTGTAGTAATAAATCCCCTGAATTACATTTTAGAGTGCCAGTTTGTTTGCCAATCCAATCCAGTCTAGTCCAGTCCAGTACACCCACCCACCCATACTCACTCACTCACTCACTCACTCACTCACTCACTCACTGAAAACAGTGCTTTTTTATCTATGACAATAGCTCATAAAATACATGAAAACACCACAAAATCAGACCAAGAAACACAACAATGGTAACAGTAAACTTATTTAACTTAGTAAACTTATTACTGTCTGTGCTGTTAGTGACAGTTAACAAATCAACAGCATCTGTGTAAATAATACTGGCAAATGGTTAAACAATGCAGCCGTATTAATTATGCACAGTGCATGCAGAGAGCAAATTGGAAGTATTTAGAGAAGAAATGGTTGCAGACTTAAAATAAATCCAAATAATCTAGATTTATTCAATAATCTCAACGATAAATTAAACATAATGGCAGGTTTGGCAGCTGAATCCAAAATTGGATCCAAAATTGGCAGCTGAATCCAAAAAAAATGTTTCACCCTTTTCTCCTGCCAAATATGTGTAAATACTAAAAAAATATTTCAACGTGATTATGATGGGAGAGGGTTTTGGGATGGGGGAGTTGAAACCAACACTTGATTGAGTTTGGTTTATCTGCCCGAACAATTCCTTAGTCATCAGTCACGAATAAATCAAAGATCACCGAATTCTGCTTTAACAAGGTCGTCAAATCTAAAACCATTCAATGTATTTCAAGTCAAGTCAAGTCAAGTCATCTTTATTTATATAGCGCTTTTTACAATACAGATTGTATCAAAGCAGCTTCACAGTGATAACATGAAAATAATACAAAAAAACAATTTCATCATCACTTCATTCAACTTCAACTTCATTCAAGTGCACATGTACATCAAGATCATTATCAGCCTGGCCAATCTGTTATCTCCCGAGGAAGAATAATCTCATTTCATCAAAATACTGTGCACAATTTACTAATGTAAGAATATGGATTATTATTCAGTGCACATTATGTTCTTAACCATATTCATAGATTGATAAACCATGGGTACATATTGCTGCAACGGCTGTAGTAATTTCCCCCCAATAAAATGGGCTCAATACATCTCAAATATGCAATTACACCATGAAATATACAGTATGACATATGTTTTGCTGCTAAGCTGTGATCGTTTTTCCATATGTATGCTGGTATTTGTGCATGAATAACATAACGGAAAGGAACGGTTTGTATCTGTTCTGATCTCCTTTTACACTACAAGGAAATGGAACACAAATCCAAAATGTAATAAACAAGTTCCAACTTGGTAAACAAGGTTTATGGCATTTGATCAAGTACAATAGACATCAGTGTGTCGGAGTGGCCTAATGGTGTTGCAGTTCTGCCAATCTACCGCACATGGGAGAGAAAGAGAGAACAGTGAACGGGTGTAAATCAGTTTTAAAGTGGATAAATA
The DNA here is from genome assembly GCF_949152265.1 of Phoxinus phoxinus. Lineage (NCBI taxonomy): Eukaryota > Metazoa > Chordata > Actinopteri > Cypriniformes > Leuciscidae > Phoxinus > Phoxinus phoxinus. The sequence goes on along the minus strand of NC_136879.1, from coordinate 34,475,346 downwards.
TACACACTTTAACAACAATCAATTTTGGAATGTGGCCCAAAAAAAAGAAAAAAATCGTATGTATTAACTGAAATATGCACAGCTAATGATGCCACGAAACAGAGTGTAATTTATAAGCAGCTCGGCACCGAGGAGAGTTCATAATACAAAAATAGCATTTGTGTTTAAATGTTAATGTTAAAACGTGTTGAGTGAAAGGCATTTCACACCTCATCCCTATCAGTTGTGAATGTATTCCCAAGCAACTTTAAGAGTCCTCGTTGCTTCAAATTACTACAAACCAAACCAGCAACAGATGGTGGAGGGCAGAGCTTGAAAGTACAGTTAATTACACAAATGGTTTTGAGCTTTGCATGACAACAAATGTCAAAAACAAACCTGTTCAAGGTCAGAGCATCAGTTGTTATGTAAGGGATAATGTACTGTACAGCAGCCGGTCATTATCTCAAAGTAAACACTGACAGGGTGATCTTGACCTGAAGGGTCGCCAAAGGGTATTGTATTAATTTCTTTGGTATAAAGAGGTACATTTTCCAAAAATGTCATTAATTACATGGATGCTTATCATATTAATGGATAAATGGACCATTAAATATTGATTTAAGTATCTTTTTAGAGATTGCAGAGTGATATTAAGAGCTGTTAAATAGCAAAATCATTTAGATATTTCTTTAAATTTCGTGTCGGAGTTCAATAAAACATATCTATCTAATCAAATCTAATGTATGATTTACAATATGATAAAATACAGTTTAAAAAGGTTCGGGGTCATTTTTAAAAAAAAAACATATTTGAAAGAAGTATCATGCTCATCTGCACTTATTTGATCAAAGATACATTATGGTGAAATATTACAATTGAAATAACTGTTGTCTGTATATATTTTAAATTGTAATTGATTTCTGTGATGAAGCTGAATTTTCATCATTCTAGGAATCATTCTAATGCTGCTCAAGAAACATTATTATCAATGTTGACAGCATTTGTGCTGCTGAATGTTTTTATAGTAACAGTGATTCTTTTCAGGATACAGTACCTTGACGAATCGAGAGTTCAAAAGAATACCATTTATTTGAAATAGAATCTTTCACTGTTCAAAATATGTTCATTATTTGTTATCACAACTTATGTTCCTTTGTCAAATCAACTTAGATAATTAATGTAGTTCAGATAACATAATTTTTTGAGTTTTTGTTTATCTTCTTCATTGTATTAACTCAAATTTTGAATTACAACGAACTCAAATTTTTAAGGCAACCAGGTAACTTACTTTTTTAAGTTAAACCGACAATATTTTTTTACAGTGTTCTCATATAAAGTATTAATTTCAAGAAAGGGGGAAAAAACTTTGTTTATGCTAGAGGCACGTATATTGACATAGTTTGCTAAATAAAACAAGTTGATGGTGATTTTTTTTCTTCAGGATTCTAACTGTGTAATTGGTCTTCCAATAATTGCACAACCCTACATTAGCACTAACCGAAGAAACAATGATATACGTTCCCCTCGAAAAGCCTGTTGACACCGGAGTTAATGAGTATACTTCTGGGATGTCTTCGATTAATTAATTCATTTGCGCAATAATTGCATCTCAGCTAAACCCCGCATGAATGGGGATTTATAAATAACGCTCAACCTTGGAACCTTCAACTGACTTCTTCATGCTCTCATTATTAACAAAGCAAATGTTCACAGAGAGGTGATGATTTAGAGCCAGTGGATGTTTCCTGCAGGTTGACTGTCATGCATCACTCGCTTTGATGTTCCGTTCGAGGGCTTTGAGAATCTGCCGTGAAGCTGGTGTTAAACACAGATATTCTCATATTTCCTTGTCAAACCAAACTGAACACCTAGCAGATGATTAAAGGTGCTCTTTACCCCACGCCTCCATGGCGGGCAGCAAAGGCACACAGAAGCGCAAACATCCGCATACAGCCAATAGTCTGAATCAATAATGGAGATTTAATTAAAGCGCTATAGAACCTGAGCCACACCTCTGCAGCACTGAGGCTCAGCCGTTATCCCACAGGAAGGCCCACACATAAATGCACACACAAGACTTACATTGGCTGTTAATAGGATTTATGTTTACAAGTTTACAACCTTTTTTTTTTCATCTGTCATCACTCTAGTCACATGAATTCATGCTTGAACAGGTTGGTTGTAAAGAGGTCATATTAACATTTAATATTCCCAGAGAATGCATGAACTGATCACATGTTTTGTACTTTGAAGTTGACAAAAGAAAAGAAAAGAAAAGAAAAGAAAACAAAACAAAACAAAACAAAACAAAACAAAACAAAACAAAACATTTATTTACTTATTTTAGTCATTTTGTTCAACGGCCGTATAACAAAACAAAACTGTTATTCACTCATCTCACTCATTTGTTCAATGACCATATAACAAAACAAAACAAAATGAAACCCTTTTATATACTTCTGCGCCAAAATGGCAAAATGGCAAAAAAACAAACAAAAAAAAACAACAAAGACAAAAAGACAAAAAATGTGTTGTTATTTACTACTCTCACTTGTTGTTAAATGCCTATATACCAAAAAAAAGCTAAACAAACTAAAAACTAAACTTGAAAACAAAAATGTTGTTCTATTGTTGTTCAAAGCCTGCATGAATTCATTTCAGATGGTGTTGAGATGAATAGCATGATAAATAAGGATATATTGATGTGTATCAGTTGATATACAATAACTGAAATATAGTAATTTAGTATATTCTGCAGTTCTTGGAAACAAATCTCTCTAGGCTTTGCTCTTTTATCTCTAAGTGGGTTGAGCTGCAGGTGCAGTACATTTGAAAACACATTAATGAAGTTTATGGCTCCATGTACAGTACATACAGAGTTCAACTTTACCAGTTTTAATATTATTCTATTGCAAAAAAGAGATTACCAACAGCACAATAAGATCCAGACAAGAGAAGGTCTAAAACAAATATGTTTATTTTATAAATTGTGCTAAAAAGTGAAAAGTTTAGAAAATTTGGTCAGTTCATGAATTAAAAACTGTCACGATCCACACTCAATGAGACAAGGGAGAAGATCCAAATGCAGTAAGTGCTTTTATTAAGGGGAAATCCGTTACTCACAATCCAGTCCAGGCAGGGGTCAAAACCATACGAACAATCCAAACACAAAACAAGAACAGACAAGAAACCAGGACTCCGAAATGGCGTGATAATCGATAAGGACTCCGTGACACATACTAAAACAGACAGGGTATAAATACACAGGGAATAGACAATGATAATGGGGAAATGGCTGAGTGCAATGATCAGTGATAAGGAACCAGCCGAGTGCAATGAGAAGACAAGGATCGTGGGAAATGTAGTTCAATAGTGTGATGGACACCGTGAGGAAGGAGGACATCTAGTGGTGACCCAAGGAACATAAACCAGACACTGTGACATAACCCCCCCTCTACGGAGCGGCTACCAGACGCTCCAAGACCCACAAAAAACAAACACCACAAGAGTCCAGGCGGGAGGTGAAATGGTGGAGGATCAGGGGGAGGGATGGAGGGCCAGGACCATGAAGGGGAACAGGAACAGGGGATGACAATTTAACCGGCGGCCGTGGCGAAGCAGACAGTCCATCGGGCGGCCAGGGCGGAGACGACAGTCCATCTGGCGGCCAGGGCAAAGCAGACAGTCCATCGGGCGGCCAGGGCGGAGACGACCCCTCGGGCGGCCACGGCGGTGAAGACCCCTCGGGCGACGACCACTCGGGCGGCCACGGCGGAGACGACCAGGGTGAAGACGACCACTCGGGCGGCCATGGCGGTGAAGACCAAGGCGGGACAGGGACCGACCCTGGCTCAGGAACAGTCACAGACACCAGCAGCTCAGGAACTGCAACAGACGCCACCGGCTCAGGAACTGCAACAGACGCCACCGGCTCAGGAACTGCAACAGACGCCACCGGCTCAGGAACTGCAACAGACGCCACCGGCTCAGGAACTGCAACAGACGCCACCGGCTCAGGAACTGCAACAGACGCCACCGGCTCAGGAACTGCAACAGACGCCACCGGCTCAGGAACTGCAACAGACGCCACCGGCTCAGGAACTGCAACAGACGCCACCGGCTCAGGAACTGCAACAGACGCCACCGGCTCAGGAACTGCAACAGACGCCACCGGCTCAGGCACAGCAACAGACGCCACCGGCTCAGGCACAGCAACAGACGCCACCGGCTCAGGCACAGGAACTGCAACAGACACCACCGGCTCAGGCTCGGCGGGCGAGACGTGAAGCTCAGGCTCGGCGGGCGTGACGTGATGCTGGATCGGGACCGGCAGGCCGAGCAGCTCGGGCGGGGCCGGCAGGGCGAGCAGCTCGGGCGGGGCTGGCAGAGCAGCATGCCTAACCGGCACGTCAGGGATGGCAGTCACCTCTGGGATGGTCTCTGGATTAAGAACCACCGGACGGTCCGTTGAAGAGGCCCTTCTCCTTCTCCTCTTCCGTCTCCGGACCACCGGAATCGGAACCACCAGACCCGACTCAGGAACAGCAGACACTGGCTCCGGCTCTGGAACAGCAGACACTGGCTCCGGCTCTGGAACAGCAGACACTGGCTCCGGCTCTGGAACAGCAGACACTGGCTCCGGCTCTGGAACAGCAGACACTGGCTCCGGCTCTGGAACAGCAGACACTGGCTCCGGCTCTGGAACAGCAGACACTGGCTCCGGCTCTGGAACAGCAGACACCGGCTCCGGCTCTGGAACAGCAGACACCGGCTCCGGCTCTGGAACAGCAGACACCGGCTCCGGCTCTGGAACAGCAGACACCGGCTCCGGCTCTGGAACAGCAGACACCGGCTCCGGCTCTGGAACAGCAGACACCGGCTCCGGCTCTGGAACAGCAGACACCGGCTCCGGCTCTGGAACAGCAGACACCGGCTCCGGCTCTGGAACAGCAGACACCGGCTCCGGCTCTGGAACAGCAGACACCGGCTCCGGCTCTGGAACAGCAGACACCGGCTCCGGCTCTGGAACAGCAGACACCGGCTCCGGCTCTGGAACAGCAGACACCGGCTCCGGCTCTGGAACAGCAGACACCGGCTCCGGCTCTGGAACAGCAGACACCGGCTCCGGCTCTGGAACAGCAGACACCGGCTCCGGCTCTGGAACAGCAGACACCGGCTCCGGCTCTGGAACAGCAGACACCGGCTCCGGCTCTGGAACAGCAGACACCGGCTCCGGCTCTGGAACAGCAGACACCGGCTCCGGCTCTGGAACAGCAGACACCGGCTCCGGCTCTGGAACAGCAGACACCGGCTCCGGCTCTGGAACAGCAGACACCGGCTCCGGCTCTGGAACAGCAGACACCGGCTCCGGCTCTGGAACAGCAGACACCGGCTCCGGCTCTGGAACAGCAGACACCGGCTCCGGCTCTGGAACAGCAGACACCGGCTCCGGCTCTGGAACAGCAGACACCGGCTCCGGCTCTGGAACAGCAGACACCGGCTCCGGCTCTGGAACAGCAGACACCGGCTCCGGCTCTGGAACAGCAGACACCGGCTCCGGCTCTGGAACAGCAGACACCGGCTCCGGCTCTGGAACAGCAGACACCGGCTCCGGCTCTGGAACAGCAGACACCGGCTCCGGCTCTGGAACAGCAGACACCGGCTCCGGCTCTGGAACAGCAGACACCGGCTCCGGCTCTGGAACAGCAGACACCGGCTCCGGCTCTGGAACAGCAGACACCGGCTCCGGCTCTGGAACAGCAGACACCGGCTCCGGCTCTGGAACAGCAGACACCGGCTCCGGCTCTGGAACAGCAGACACTGGCATGTCCAGGATCCGAGCCAGACGCTCTAAATAATCCATCATAGCCTTGGCGGCCCCACAAATGGGCATCTCTAGACCAGTCTCACACTGAGCAGATGGGACGTGAACAGTCTCTGACTGGGCAGACGGGACGTGAGCAGTGTCTGACTGGGCAGACGGGACGTGAACAGTCTCCGACTGGGCAGTCGTGACGTGAACAGTCTCTGACTGGGCAGACGTGACGTGAACAGTCTCTGACTGGGCAGACGGGACGTGAACAAACTCTGGCTGGGCAGACGGGACGTGAACAGTCTCTGGCTGGGCGGACGTACGTCTTCCCCTTCTCCGCCCGCGATGGCGAGATGGTGGCTCTAATCCGTCCCTCACCAGTCCAGGGACGAAGGGGGGCCAAGGTGGAGGGTGGTGTTGGCCTTGTTCTCGACCACCTCCTCCTCTGCGACCTCCCCGGGTCCCACGAAAAACAACCAGGCGGGTCCCCTCAAAACAATCCCTCCTCTCCCGCTCGATGGCTTGGGAAGAGAAGTTGGAACACATACCGCTGGATCCTTGCATGACGGAGTCCTTCTGTCACGATCCACACTCAATGAGACAAGGGAGAAGATCCAAATGCAGTAAGTGCTTTTATTAAGGGGAAATCCGTTACTCACAATCCAGTCCAGGCAGGGGTCAAAACCATACGAACAATCCAAACACAAAACAAGAACAGACAAGAAACCAGGACTCCGAAATGGCGTGATAATCGATAAGGACTCCGTGACACATACTAAAACAGACAGGGTATAAATACACAGGGAATAGACAATGATAATGGGGAAATGGCTGAGTGCAATGATCAGTGATAAGGAACCAGCCGAGTGCAATGAGAAGACAAGGATCGTGGGAAATGTAGTTCAATAGTGTGATGGACACCGTGAGGAAGGAGGACATCTAGTGGTGACCCAAGGAACATAAACCAGACACTGTGACAAAAACACTATCTCTTTTCAGCAATCTCTTTTTTTGCAATGGATCTACGACTCTGAAGCAACATGATTTTTACTGAGCGCATGATGATTCTCTGGAGAACTATTTTTTCTAGTGTACTGAAATTTATTCTATTGACCAGGTCTTTGGTCAGATTGAATTCCTTGTCTATCAGACAAGTATTTATTTTTAGTATATACTTTATATTAGATGTCTTTAATGGACCAACATTCAAATTCATAATTGTTCACTGTGTTATGCTTTCCCTGCCTATGTTCACTAGTTAGTTATCTTTGGTTGTTAATTAGTTTGACGCACCTGTTTCTGTTCAGTTGACTACTCTCCCTTGTATTAAATCCCTTAGTTTTCTTTGTTTCATTGTCTGGTATTGTTTAGGCATGGTTATTTCCTGAGCTTTCACCCTGTGATTCTCCTACATGTTTTACTATTAAAAACTTCTTTTGTTATCCTGTATGATAGCGTGCTTACCACAACCTACACAGCGCCTGACAATAAGTGCATTGTACTTATTTTATGTAAGAACATTCCTAGATCTGTGCACCGGATATTGACTACAGACCAAACAAACGGATCTGGTTTCATCGAGTACAGATTAAAAAAACAAACAAATCAGATTTGTGTGCATTTTGAACAAAGTTTAACTGCTATTGTTAATGGTATTGTGCTCTGGCTGATTAAATATAATGCCTCCCTCTTCACTCTGTTTATGAGCCTCAAAATAAAATTGGACTGCTGTGTGGAGTCTAATTAGAGCGCTAATTGGTAAATGGGGTCCATATAGATAGGCCTTGCATTAAAAGGTATATTACCCAGATGACTTGCATAAGCTTGGCTAATTTGATCAGTCAGAGCTTAGCAGAAATTTTTCTTAGATACAGCTGTGTTTCTGATCCCTTCATTGGTATGAATTCCTACACTCGACTAAAGCTAGGTCATTCTACAAAATGGTGCAGTTTTAATATATTTTATTTAAAGTATGTGTTTTTTTCCTCTTCAAATATCCAGTCACTGTATTTGTAGTGTGTGTGTGTGTGTGTGTGTGTGTGTGTGTGTGTGTGTGTGTGTGTGTGTGTGTGTGTGTGTGTGTGTGTGTGTGTGTGTGTGTATGTGTGTGTTTTAAATACTATATTTATTTCCAAATTATTTATATAATCTGTATTTAATACAGTCACATTATCCTTCATAAATCATTCTAATATGCTGATTCACTGCCTGCGATTTTTTTTTTTACAATTATTATCCATGTCAAAAACATGAATTATATAATACATAACATAAATATAACATATAACTATATATAAATATATATAAACAGTTATAAATCAAGAAAAGGCACCCATTTTATGTTTCCACTCTCCTTTTCCTCCACGTCTTAGGTTAGATTCTTTCCTAAATGGTGCTCTGTGTATTCATTTTCCAGGAGAAAAGTGCTGATCAAACTCAGATCCCTGGATACGTATGATCTCAGTGCGAGAACAGCACAGAAATGCAGGTAGCATATCGGTTAGACACTAATTACAGGCCGTCTAGGAACTGTCAAGAGATCGTCACATCGCAGCTTCAAAACAAGCATAACAGCCATGATATTTCAAGCATGATAGCTTAAATATGCCTAGCAGTCGCTGGCAAGCTAATTAGAGGGATTTGGTGTATGTGTGAGGTGTATGTTTTCACATATGTGAGAGTGTGATTGTTAGACGGAGGTTAGTCTTAGTCAGACAGCACACCCAGGAACGCCCACTGTTCATTCACCAGCTGATTCACACAAAACCTGAAAGCACTTGTGAAAATCATAAGCTCCAATCAAAGTGTTCAACTGTGAGTCGGGCACACAGGTTTTTAATCAGTCTACTCGGGAAGAAAATTGTTTAAAAGAAGTTATATCTATCTACTCGGGAAGAAAATTGTTAAAAGGGGTGGTACAATGCCATTTTCACAAGATGTAAAATAAATCTCTAATGTTCCCAGAGTGTGTGTGTGAAGTTTTAGCACAAAATACCCCACATATATTTTTATATAGCATCTTAAAGTCACTTTTTGATGGTTTGCAAAAACACACAGTTTTGTGCCTGGCCCTTTAAATGCAAATGAGCTGCTGCAGAGGGCGGGGCTTCAAGAGCTCGCGTGTGTTAGCAGCTGATTACCTCACGCAGACACACTAAAATGACAGAAACTGTTCTGCTTTTTATGTTAAAACGGAGTCAGACAAAGATGGAGAGACTCAAGAAGAAGTGACAACATGTAGAATGCAACAGGACGTCTCTGAAAGGTTAGTTTATGAATGTATGTTGCTGATGTGGAGTTAACTATCTTCAATTAGCATATTCTGTCATGGTAATCTATATCGCTGGTATATGAACTGTTGTGAGATGCACATAGATTGACTTTCTATTGCATGTGAAAAGATGGATGCTAAAGTTTGAGCTGACTCACAAATGTACTCTTATATAACAACTTTCCCTCTCCTCAACATGGTTCCCGGGGGCAGGGTTTATGTACATTTTAGACTTGCAATGTCACTAACCCCGGAGGAATGTCATGTAGTCCCTACCATCCGTTTGTTGTAGTCCTTTTCTTTAAAAGCAAATATCTTCCTTTGCTTTGAACTTTGAGCGTTGTAACTTTGCAGATCAAACAGCAACATTACACACTAACTAAAGTTAGAAAAGTGAAATCATACTTTACCACCCCTTTAAAAGTAGTGCTATCTATCTATCTATCTATCTATCTATCTATCTATCTATCTATCTATCTATCTATCTATCTATCTATCTATCTATCTATCTATCTATCTATCTATCGTCCGTCTGTCCGTCCATCAGATAACCATTAAATATATTTTCATCAACATGACATGAGAAATTGACAATGTAGGAAACAGTAGACAATTGTACATAATCAATTGGATGAATGTACCGAAGAATTTTTTCAATTTGTTCAAATTTGAGAAATTGCTTTTATGATGTGCACAAGTGACTATGATGTGAACAAGTAGTATTGAGAATTTCAGTTGTGATCTGGGAAATGCACCACAGCGACTGAGAAAAACAGTAAAACGAGTCCTAATGGCTTTTAAAAACTTTTGAATTCAGCTGAACGTCTAAGTAATGTGTGAAAAACGACCTTAGTCCTGAATGGTGCCTTGAAAACCATCACCCGGAGTGCATTACCGCATGACACACAACACGAGGGGAATCATTCCACTCATCTGAGCAATGAAATCTCCCAAAGCTCTTTTCTTAGCATCATGCTGTAATACAAAAGCGTATCTTCCTCCTTCTCCTTGGTTTCTTCAGTAGATGGATAATGCAGCGGCTTCATTAGCCAAGCGTCCTGCTGTGTGGAGGCGGCTGCCGGCGTTCCTCCGTTACTTATACGGGTTAAGCGAAAGTGTACCTCAGAGAATAAAGCAAGCCATGCTAAGTGTGTGTCCTACCATCATAGCATTATCTCTTTAATGCTGATCGTAGAAGGTGTGAGGAAGATTATGGCTTTATTGCCTGATTATTTTTATTGGCCAGTAAAGTTCTTAGCTTCTTCATTATTATGTTATGCTTTGGCCATTTAGCTCATTATAGCACTCCATGCTCTATAGAGCAGATGGAAGAAGTTTTGTCAATACATTTTTGATTTTAAGGATCCCCCCAAAAGTTATCCTCTTTCTATGTACCCTCTTCCTAAAATATGGGGGCAGTTATATATGTGGATAAATGACCCCTTTATTATGACAAATATTAAGCAGTTGACAGTGATTTTTTTCTACAGATTATCCCATTTAATGTTATATGTTACACAGCATTCCAGCAAAAAACATTTACTTATTAACCCAGACATTTATTTTGATTAGTGAGCGAAGAACATTTATTCTTTGTTTTTTCATAACATTTCTGTTTAGTTTTCAATTATCTATTGTATATGAAGAAACACAATCTTAGCACTGTAGTAAAGATGCATTTGAAAGCCTGTCATTTAATAGCAATGAACTCAATGGCACAGGAAACCCTGCATGCAGACCAGAAGGATGCTACAGGAAACATCCTCTCTTCTTCCTCCATATACAGTATGTGTGATCTCATCAAACACACTCAGAGAGAGAGTGAGCCATTCCAGGCTGATCCCCATCTCACCTTTCGTCCTTAAGGGAATATTAAGGATTCCTTGTGTTTGTACGTTTCTCTGCTCAATGCCACAGAGAAAACGTATGCTCGTTTTCTTATTGACCTAGATTTCAGGAAGCGGCTCTGTGTAGAAGAGCCACGGACCTTCATGGGCACTGGCTGCATATACAAAAGTATATGTACTCGTGGTTTATTTATTACATTCATTATGAATGAACTTGACATGTGCTTTTTTGGTCTTCTAACATGGTGCTGTTTTGTGAAGGGTCAAGTCTTCTGGAAAGCTTAGAGAATGTGTTTTTGGGCTCTCTTGCTCGTACAGTATCATTATAGGTTACATTATGGGCTACTGGCTAATATTATGAACCTCGTTATCATCAGCATTAGAATTAGCATAATTGGACTAAAGCATATGGTGAGAGCACTTGGAGCTCTTAGCTTTCATCAATTCTCAGTTAACAGAAACACACTGTCAGGTTTTCACGCACCCATTTCTTACTGCTGTATAATGAGAACGTGCTCGGGCAGGATAATTGAGGAGAAGCATTTATTTGAAATAGTGACTAACTGACCCTAAACTTTTGAGCAGTAGTGTATATTCAGCACCACACTTCCACCAGATCCTCAGCTTTCTGGAATCCACGATAAATATCTAGACCAAAGTCCGTATTTCCATATTGCAAAGGTCAGTGTTATAAATAATGTGCATTGCTGAAGAGATAGGCATCGAATGTTTTCAGAACTCCAAGGGAGTCAGTCTTTCAAAATCATTTCTAAGAATAAAAAATAAAAAAAACTCCACCAAAGCAGCAAGCACAAGACGAGGCCATTTCTATGAGAGTTGTCAAAGAGTTCTCCAGTGGTAAAATACATGTTCTCTTATGAATCCAAATGACTGCTTTTCCCCAAAGCGTCTTGATCACATTCATCTACAAGATGTGTTTATCTTTAATTTCATAAAGCCATTATGGATGGATGTCTTTGCTGGCTGTGATTTGGTTGTATTTTAACGAGAAATGAAATTAAAGTCAATTTATTTTAAATGATCCTCCCCATCACATTTTATATATGATTTCCATTATGGTATCACATTTATTTAGCTTTCTTTACACACTTATGTCTGTTTGCATGTTATATTCAAAACAATCACATTCACAGAAATGTGTTGTATAATGCATACAATACTGTAAGGTGTTAGAAGTAAATAGGCAGTTTGTTTGGAGAACAAATGTTCAACGAAACTGATGATGAAGAATTTGTGACCCTACAATTTCTTGTATTGATATTTCAGCGATGAGATGTTTGCATTGCTACGGCATGATCCACATGTTTGGCACATTCGATTCATATCTGTTGATCAATATCAAAGCCCATTCGATATGTTTTATGTGATTTTAAACAGTATAAAAACCACATGGACTCAATACACATCATATCCAGACCAGACCCCATGAATAAAGCAAATGGGTTTTATTTTTTATTTTTATGATACACATTTAAACTTTTTCTATGCATGCTGTAGATTGTAATTTACTGTGTTTTTTTAGATTCTAATATGAAATTTGCCTTAGCAAGGCCATTGGTCATTTCCACAACAGTATGCCTTCTAGTTAATTTATAGCATCAAATAAACATGAATGAACATAAGAAGGAATGTGGTTTTAACCGCGGAAAGGTGTCAGTACACTCCGTTTTTCAAGTTCAAATCCTCCCATGTTAATCTACTAACTCTCCTGACCATAGATATCATATAATAAAGGCTAGATGTCTCGTCCGCGCTGCTGGCCAATGGAGGTCGACGTCTGCACACGGCGGCCATCTTGCCACAGGGGGCTCGCTCACTCGTAACATTGTTTTAATGTTGCATGTACTTTTTAAATAACCATAACTTGCTCAATTTTCTACCGATTTTCAAACGGGTTGGTTTGTTATAAACGTTAGAGATGTAGTTATGACACTGCGTACTTATGAATAATTATAATATTATATATTTAAACATGTTCAAGCATCCAGAATTATAGCCACGTTAATAACGTTTGTAAGAAACCAAACCGTTTGTAAATCCGTCAAGATTTCAGCGAGTTAAGAGTATTTGTGTTCGTGCAGATCACTCACCTTACAGAAAGCTTCCCTGTGACAAGATGGCCGCAGGGTGATGCCGTTCGAGACTCCGCCGTAAGACATCTAGCCTTTATTATGTATATCTATGCTCCTGACTGCTTTGTCAGACAAAATGGCGGATGGCGAAGTATGATTGGTCAGATCACCTGTCAATCAAGCTCCCTGGGAAGGGTCAATTATAATCCTAATCCTTTAGAAGTGCTTGCAAAATTCATTTGCTTTCACAGCGCAGAAAACAGCATCTTCTCGACATGTTGACAACACAAACCAAACTCTTTCAGGCCTCAGCTAGAGCTACAGTGTTTGAGGGTCAAAGTAAATGTTGTGGGCAGCCAAATAAGATCTTATGCATTATGCAAATGTTATCTCTTGCAATGCATATAAACAGTAGTATATAATATGTTAGATAACAAACTAGCATGTTAAGAGAGTTCATTTTCTGAACAGCTTCAAGGCCAAAACTATGGAGCCCCTAAGAGGATATAGTGGTGAAAAGGTATTAATATAATCATAAAACTTGCAAAAGTTTAGCATTTCCTCAATACATTTTGCATTCTCTCCCAAAAGCATTGAAATATAGCATTTCATTCCACCTCATATTATTCCCATGAGTAATTTTGTGTTTTCACAGAAAACATTTGCAATTGAATGCAAAGTTTCTCAGAGGAATGCAGATTTTTTATTTGGGGACGCAGAAGCAAACACAAGCAGTGGAATTTAATTTGACCTCCCATCCCATTCCCCCGCCCCCATCATCATGCATGACCCTTTAGGGGCTACGTACATAAGTCCTCAGATTTAAATAAACACCCAAATGCATAATAATAATATAAAAAAAAAAAATCTGATACAGATTATGGTAATTCTCTGTCTTAAATATATTCCTGGAAAGTCACAGCTTTTACGTCCACACACCACAATGCACAGCTATTCTGTTGGTGAGAGTGACAGGAAATAAAGCAATCACATACATTCCTCCAGACGCCACAGTGTACAAAGCTTTATGTCTGCTCTCAATATACTTCCAGCTTCAGCGTACAGCTCCTAGTTATTCAAGAAAACTGCTTAGCATAGTGTGGATGCCAAAATTATTACTATAGCAACCATAGTAGATATGCTAGAACTGCCTGAACACAGGATCCGATTTGATCACCAGTAAATAACAGTGTGAACAATCCTAAATATCACATTAGAAAACAAATTGTCATGGCCTGCATTGCAAGCATAGTCGTTCCTCTCAATTAAATATCTGAAGGAATTGTAAATCCTCCATCATACGTGGCATCATAGAGCATTCAATCGAAAAGCAAGTATTAAAATCATAAGACGTCAGATGCCCAATATTCTTAAATGAGATTACACTTGGAAAGAGAACAGATTTTATTCAAATTGCCAATTGATTTTAATACGAGACTGCTTATTACACATGGATGCAGAAGGAGCTGACATTTGGAGATTGTTTCTTTTTTTTCCCCTGTTTCTAGTGCGTTTTGCAGACCTGAACAACTCTGCTGGCATGTTGGACCTGGGATGTTATTTGAGATGGCAACAGATTCTTGGCTGCCTGGAAGAGACACTAATTACTTGCTTTGTGTTGTAAAATGGCTGCCAACTGGATTGTGCTGATGGAGTGTGTATCTGGAAATGTTCTTCCCTTGTGGTTGTCTGCAGATACTCGCTGTGATTGGAATGCAGGTTGCATCAGATACACAAGTGCATACCGGTACTACAAATCTGAAAACATGACATGGAAACCGATTTAAGGTGAAAACAATCAATTAAGTAGCGTATGTAACAAGCATAATACTGCATTTAGACAATGGAAAGTAATAATGTAAAGTTGTGTTAGAGCTGTATCCTTAGAATAGAGTCTGCAAATTTAAAACCCTTTAAATATTAGTAAAATGCTATATTGCTAGGTTGCTTTACCATTCCTTGAGTTCCATTCCATTTTGACCCTCGGTAAAAAGTTTTATTCTGCAGTAACATACGTCACATTCATACTGAGCTTCAAAGTCAACATGGTGATGAGAAAATTATGAAATACTGAAAAGCATTGCAATATAGTTTTTCCTCCCATTATTTCCATCACCAGTTAAATATGAATATATATTTAAATAAAAATGTTCCTCCTGTTTTATACTATATTTTTCAAAAGAGGTCTGTTGTTGTTTTCTACTGTGCACACATTCTTACAACCTAAAAAGCTAGAATCAAAGGCACGAATCAAATCCATCCAATACTTTTGGCAAGTTTGACTCATTTTAGAAAACAGTTTTTAATCATAAGCGAGTTTTAGCTTGGCAACTTTTAACGTGTCTTCCTCTACACTGCTTGTTGCCAGGTTCAGGCAATGATCCTTTGAACCTGCAGTTGTGGGATGTTATCCAAAAAAAAAAAAAAAAAGCTTCACAAAGTTGCCGGCCTCTGGCAGGGGAAGAGTAATGTGTCTGGGCCCGTCTGATGTGTTGGCCCTGTGTAGCAGATCCTGGACGCTCATCTGTCCTGCCGTCTCATATGTTTTCTGTAGGCAGGTCACAGTGACACGTTCGGGTCTGTGTGTCTGGAAACACTGACACATGACATGTCCGCCTGCGGCACGCCAAGTTCCCGCTCGTTTGCTTCTGGTGATATTCAAGACATAATGCTTTTACAGAAAATATATTTATAGCGAGACTTATTCATTTCAGTCACCAAAACTAGAATGTATATTTCTACCATTCTAATTATGCAAATATATATATATATATAGCCTACATACGCATATAGACATATGGAAAACGTTGCCGTTTTACAATTAATAAGAAACTAAATATTAATAAATCAATTATTTATAATTATAAAAAAAAAAATATATATATATATATATATATATAAGTGTGTGTGTGTGTGTGTGCGCGTGCGTGCGTGCGTGTGTGTGTTTGTAGAATAATAAACTACGTCTTCACTCTTCATATGTGTGATATTGTATTTTTTTTATAAATTGACAGACAGATCGCTTGTTCAGCCTGTGTCAGGGATGACAACAGATTTTTGTCTCTCTGGAGGAGACAGTAATTACATGCTTTGTATTACAAAATGGCTGCCAACTGGATTTTGGAAAAGCAGCATTGGTCTCTGGTGGATGTTTTCTGCGACTGTGGTAGTCTAAAGATTTGTCCTTGGAGCAGAATAAATGGTATTTCAGATGACGAGTGCAGAAAGCTTATGTGCATAATGGACCTAAAAATAAAAAAATCCATGCTTTCAAAAAATAGATGCACAATAGACATACTTAAGGATTTCCAGTATTTCCTCTCTCAGGACTCAGAAATGCCTTAGATTGTTTTGATGAATTTGAAATATAAAATTGCTAATGTCACTCACTCACTGCAGCTACAAATAGTTGAGTGTGTAATGCAGTTTTGTACACAGAGTTCAGATGTTTACGAGAGTGACAACTGCATTCTACAACCAAACAGTACTGACAACTAAATTTACACAGTTTCTGTACAGAACCGAACTGAACACCTTGTTAATGCATTGATGCTTTTGGCAGGGACAACAAATTACTTTAGTAATTATATTGCCAGAATAAAATGGGCAAAAAGTTCCCCTGTACCAGCACAGCAGCTTGTTACTAGGGAATTACCTTGAAAGAAGCGTATTATTAAGTTTTATTTTCGGGAATTTTTGCTTTACTTGAGTAGTATTACTTGAACTCAGATTTCTGAAGCAAAGACAATTTCTTTTAGAGCTTAAAAGCATTTAGTACAATTATGCAGGTCATCATGACTTTTTTTGTCATCCTATTTTTGTCTGCTTTAAAAAAAGTTTTTAAAAGCAAATAAAATGTCTTACAGCCAATTTCACGGCAGGGTTAACTCAACCAGAGGTCTCTGGCATTTATTTATTTTTTGATCATTTTTTTGTCTGGTGAAAGAAATACATAAATGAAGAAGAAAGCTTAAAATATGAAATGTCATGGGTGTATATTTATAGTAATCAGGGGGTTGGGGGTCAAAAGGACAATTTTCACCTGTGATTTGGAGCCAAATTACAGGGGGGTAAAAATTACTTTCGAAAGATGGCATCATCATTTTATTTTTACACCGAGATTCATAGGTCTATTTGTTAAATCTGTTGACTTAAGCAATCTTAACATCCTTTTAGATTCTAGTTCTTAATATACTTTTCTTTTGGTATCTTCATTTTAAAGGCCCTATATTATATTTTAGAGTCCCTATACCTAATATGTATATATATATCAAACAGCACCACAAGTTGTTTGGGAGGGTTTCAAGAAAAATCCTCTGTTCTCATCCAAAAACAAACTCCAGCATAATCAGCCTCCAGACACGACTGGAACTTCAAACGGGACCGGGATCTATGGTCAGATGAAACTGAAAAATAGCTTTTTGGCTGCAAACCCACCAGATGGGTTTGGTGCAAACAGGGATAAAAAGTACCCCATGCCCACGATTAAATATACTGCTGGTTCTTTGAAATCCTGGATATCTTGTTCAGATACATGGCCAACAGATAAAAAATCTAAACCTGACGGCCTCTGCTAGAAATCTTATAATGTGGATCTTACATCAGGACCACAATCCAAAACAAACATCAAAATCAACACAAAAATGTGTCACTGAGCACAAAATGAAGCTTCTGACCATCCCACTCCCCTGACCTGAACCCTATAGAAGATGAGTGGGCTGAACTGAAGAGGAGAAGCATCAACATGAACTTGTAAATCTGAAGGATCTGGAGAGATTCTGTATGAATGATCTCTGATCTCTTGTCAGGTGTTCTCTAAACTCATCAGAAATCAGAAGAAAATGTAGAGCTGTTATTTTTTTTTTTTGGGGGGGGGGGGGGAGATTACAAATATCCCCTCCCCCCTCAGTTTAAACGTTTTAATGGGCCTTCAGTCTTTATCTTGCTTGCGTATTCCCATAATTCCTCTGGTATGAGTATATCTTTCACTCTCCTCTCCAGGTGTCAATATCTATAAAAAGTAGATACAGTCCGTCAACATCTCTCAGTTCTGTCATTCCAACTTCTTCCTCATCTCCTCCTTTCCGTCTTGCGGTTTTCTTTCATTCTGGATGAAATGTAGATGCGGGTTTTCATATGAAAATGCAAAATGGGGGCCTCCGTATTTTGAAAGATTCATGATTTCCCAAATTAGTCTGGTTAATAATTCAGCATTTGTTTAAGCTGACTCCAGAAGGCAGGGAATGAGAGTCTGTTTGCTGTGCTGGGTCGATCTGCTGAAATAGAGGCCAGGATGCCTCAGTGCACTGACAGGCTGTTTTTGCAGGTTAAAAAAGCTTCAGCATAATGAACTAGCCAAGGGACTGGAAGTCTAAAGGGCTGACCCGACTTATTCAAGTTTGGACGCGAATGTGCATGCACATGAACATGCACAAACCTCGTTGCTCTATCTTTCTATGCCCTCCCATTATCTTCTCTCACCCAAGAACTCTTTTTTCCAGTGATTATCCGTTGAGGGCATCCACTAAAATGTACTGTGTAGATAATTTTCACTGGCCAAAGAAAGTGGTAACACTCTCCAGCCCGTTTACGTTCTTTAACATTCAGTGAGAAGAAATTGGGGCTAAAATTGATTAATTCACCCCCATTTAATGCAAAAGAGGATGCGGCATATTATCTGTCACACATGGTCAACAAATACTTATAAATACTTTTTTGCTCCACAAAATTATTGCGATCCCAACTCACAAAACATAATTAAACTGTGCTTCAGGATTCTATAAACGTATAACATTTGTATCAACACACATGACCCCTTCTGAAAAAGAAGTGCACTTAGTTGTACTCAATGTATTGTACTTCAGATCTTAAAGTTTTTTTCTTTCTTAATTGTACTTGCAGAGAATTTCATAATACTGAAATAAAAGGCCACTTGTAGTATGTCTCTTCCCAGACAGCAACATAGTGTCGGCCCATATCCGGCCCACATCTGGTACAGGTGGAATAAACACGTACCAGATGTGGGCCAGATCTGGGCCGACACTATGTCGCCATCTGGGTTACAGCAGGACCATTTTAAAAAGTGCACTTTGAAATATTGTAACAATAAAAGTTTTACTTTAAATGTTGTAACAATAAATGTAACAATACAAGTTTTACTTTAAAGTTCATTTTAAATCATTACGGTTTAATAATCATGTAGTAATCATTCAATAATTGTGCTTTAGAAAATGAAATGTTATGTAATTGATTGCTTTTTATGTTGGTAAAACAGATTATTGACCAGAATAAACTATAAAGTGAACCAGACTTTATGTTAAAAGTCATATTATTTCGCTACCACCACTGGCAAAAACCCGGTAATAGATGATTAGGTGCTGTATTAACTCTCAGTGACCGGTCATGACTGGCCCAACATCCATTTCTCTCTATCTACACTTAAATCCTGAAAAACAACACTTATCACCAGACTGAGCCATAAAAGCTTGTCTCAACACTTGTTCAACACAAGTAGGTCTTCAGGCTTTGCTTAAGTGCTAACATATCAGTCTTCCCTATAGTGAGCAGATAGTTGCTCTCAGAGACAACTCTTTGGGAAATGGATAGACACATAGAGCTCCAGGTCAATGCTCTATAAAGAGATAGGACATTGTTTTTTATGTTTAGGATCAGCAGGAACCGCCTCTTTCAGGGTCAAAAAGACAGGAATTTAATTTGTAAAGCCAGTTTAAAGGACAGTGTTTTTGTAGGAAATTGGCTAAGCATTGGCATAGAGCCATTTGAATCAATCAAAGGACTTTGTGTCTGTACATGCTGTGTTACTGATTATTCCCATATTCCTCCAAGTTATCATTGTTGATTACGGCTGATTGAACATGATCAATACAGATTTGAACAATGAGTCTAGAGCACTGATGTGAATCTGTATGAGAGGAGATGAAGAAAAAGGAGGAGAAGTTTAGGCATCTACTACTTCACTTTAAAGTACAAACACTTACCTGCAATTCTAAACATCCCTTACAAGATGTATATATTTTTGTAGTCAAGACCAGCTCATGTACGAGTCAGAGTCTAGGTAGAGACCTGAGTAGGTTGAGTCTGAATCAAAACTGAGACCAGAAGAGGGTTGAGAGATCAAGATCAGATCCAATTGCTCCTGGATCCAAGTCCAAGACCATTTAAAATATGGTCTTGGACTTGGACCCAGGACCAATCTTGAGCACTTTTTGTCAAATATAGGTATGAAAACTTCAACACCCATAATGCACTGGGCATGTTGCTGTTCAAGGCCACTCCCACCAGTCTGTTATACATGCGCTTGACCAGAGTCAAATACCACATTGCTTTGGTAGGAAATACTTCTTAGCAAACTTTTAGTCATAATTGTGTTGTCTTGTTTTGGAATTCAAAGAGTAAACGTTTCAAAGATTGAGTTACTTTTGGTTTCCAGTGAAGGATCTAGCGTGTTGTAGTCAGTGGCTAAAGACTGCAAAGAAACGCAACAGGAAACCCTCCATTTTTGTAGTCAACATTTCAAACTGGATGACCACGAACCATGTTTTTGGCCAAATGGTAGAGAAAAACTGCCATTTTGTGTCATCCGTCAGACTTTTGCTGACAAATAAATGTGAATTTCTCACTTCAGGTAACACGGAGGAATTAGTAAACATTGAAAATGTACATATACTGTACAACCAACATTGTAACAATACAAAGCAGGTTGAAAATCAGCAAAGTTACTCTTTAAGTTCAACTAATTGCACTTATGGCAAATAACATGTAGTTACATGTCCGAAAACATTACATTCAGTCTATTTTAGATAAATGTATTAATGAACATTATGGATGACTGGATTAATTCATTACAATTCATGCATTGTTGTTTAAACAAACATGCAATATGCCCACAACTTCAGATTTTGACCAGAAGAAGGCCGATATCATAATCCAGTATATGATTATGTTTTTTACCTTCTGGAACACATTTAGCTTATGACCACTTATAAGATTTTCGAACAAAACAAATGTATTGACTCAGTCTCTATATTTAACTAATGCATTTGAAATGTGCCCTAATCTATTTATTATGTGTTTTATTGTGAGATAAGGTATTTTGGAGCCGACTCAACTCAGAAGAACAGATAAAACAACATAAATTCTTCATCTGTCCTAGAATCCCGACATAAAACAGTTGGAACAGAAAGCGTGTTAATTGAAAAATGTATTCATTCTTTTATTAAAACTTAAAATGATTAAGACTTTGAAAACATACCTTGGTGATAGACACTGCAGCAATAAGGCTTAACTTCAAAGCTTTACTTTCCTAATTCAATTCTTCAGTTACCTTTTCACAATGTGCTTGCAGAAAAAGGGGTGTGTGCATCAACATAACGGCGACAGACAAATGAAGATATATATATATATATATATATATATATATATATATATATATATATATATATATATATATATATATGTTTCTCTTTCACTTTCACCAGCCACACTAAACAAAACTAAGACATTTCATCTGATCCATCCAAACCGCCATCCCTCATCATGTTAAGTATGTGTGTTTCTATATGTCACAAACCCCACCACACATTAAGATTTCAGTAGATAATCTGGTCTCGAACCATTAACATTTCATCAGACAACATGGAAGAGAAATTATAGAAAAGCTTTCATGAAAAATTCATTACCATTGGCAGGTGTATTTCTCAGTCTGTCTATAAAATAAAACCGCAAATGGGGGTCAAGGCTTTGTTATCGCTTTTAAATGTTTCAGACACCTGAAGCGGTCTGGAATGAATTCATTAAAATGGATAAACTCTCGAAAATAGATGAGGCGTTTTACCATGACAAGATTGTATAAATTTAAAGATTTCTGCTGTTATGAGAACGGTCTCGATTGCCTCAAATTCCTCATGCATGTCTAAGCAGCACAATTTCACTGCCATTGCATATAACCACTAACACTTATATTCCATTTACTATTATGTTCTTGGCAAATGCCGTTTACCCAAATTGACTTAGAAAGTGCACATTACCACACAAGGTAGCTAACAGTGCATGTCAAGTGTTAAATGCAAATTACACAATAGAGACATATAATATGGAATACCTGATACTGATTGGTCAGTCACATCTTGTTCATCATCATATTTTGTGGTCAGATATATATGTACAGTATAACATACCTTTTCAATAATCTTTGTATCATCACATCTGACATTTGAAGAATGGATAAATGAAGTTCCACCAGCATTATTGTTATGCAACTCTACATGACACAAGCTGATTGGTTCCTGTTGCATCTCCAGCCAATGAGCTTGCTGCTCTACATTTAAATAGTTGGTCAGTGGTTGCTGTAGCAGTTTTTACATTCTTTTGAAAATTCTCTGAAACCCTCCAACTTCCCCAGCTCCACCTGTATAGATCTGCTATGGGTAAATTGATATTTGCTGTTTGTACAGCCGCTGCATGTCATGTATGTATTGGAAATAGCAAGTCTTTGTACTAGCAGCAAAAACAGCAGAGTATCAGATCTATTTCACCAAGACCAAATAGATTAGCATTGTCATATCAATTACTATGCTAAACCCTTCAGAGAGTTGTGATGATACAACTGTTTATTTAACTTTACATGGCACTTTACGGTGTGTCATCTTTAATTTTAACATACAGCATTATCTGAGAAGTCTCACGAGGACAAATAAGGAGTTGCAAACTGTTCAGTAGTGAATGTGAAGACTTTTTAAAGTGTTATTGTTATTGTTTATGCGTCCGCAGAATGCTAATCTCCCGATTGTATTTCAAACCTAATACAACTTCAGACACAGTGACATTTCCATCCGTACTCATTTTGTTTTACATATTCATTCATCGACATTGTATTCAAATCAGATGAAGACCTCTAAATCCAAACACACATCTGCATCTGATCTTGTCGTCTACATTTGTTGAGCATTGACCTCCAACAAGAAGGATCACTTTGTATTTTAAAACCAGTAGTGAAAATCATATACAGTACGGACATGCAAATATTACCATATACTCAGAACAATCATTTTAGAAATACACTACCATTCAAAAGTTTGGGGTCAGTAAGCTTTAAACAAGTCTGTTACAGTATGCTAACCAGTGTGTTTATTCTGATTAAAAAAATATATATTTTCAAAATTGCAATTTATTCCTGCGATCAAAGCTTTTTAGCATCATTACTCCAGTCTTCAGTGTCACATGATCCTTCAGAAATCATTCTAATATGCTGATTTGCTGCTCAAGAAATATTATTTGTATGTGTTGTAAACAGTTGTTCTGCTTAATTTTTTTGAGGAAACCATAATATGTTTCTTTTTCTGGATTCTTTGAAGAATAGAAAGTTCAAAATAATAGCATTTATTTGAAACAGAAATATTTTGTAACATTATAAATGTCTTTACTGTCACTTTTAAATCACTTTAATACATATTTGCTATAAGTATTAGTTTTGTTCTAAAAAAACAAATCATACTGACCCTACACTTCTGAACAGCATATATATATATATATATATATATATTTTTTTTTTTTTTGCTGTATGTCTCTATTGTATTTTTGCATTACCTTGAACTATCCTGGGAACTCATTGCAAGTGAGATCTGGTCCTTTGATGAACTTTTGGTGTTGAAAAATCAATATTTTGGTCTGACCATCACTGCCAATGATTAAAGATAAAACAGAGGTTTTAAAATAGGATAAAATCTCTTTCTTTTCACATAGTAAAATGACTTCAACTCAAATCAATATTTCATGCCCATTTTACTACCTTATTTGGTAAGCAGCCATGTAATATACAGGATAATGTACAGTCAGCAAAATAAACACCTACATAAAGCCCTTATACTGCATGTAGTGCTGATACAGCTCTAGAGCTTTAAGTCACAATGCTCAGGTCACTGAACAAGTGTAAAGATGAGTTGAGTCAACACATCTAGAGTTTTCTCTGTTATGGAACATCTTGGGCGAAGGTTAAACCACCTCTCTGCTATTTCCACCAACACAGCCACCCACTAGCCAAACTGAATAGGAGTTTGAGGCTATCCTGTCCTTATGTCACAGGGAGCAAAGCACAAAAGAGCACTAAGAGTTTGAGTGATCGAGCGAGCGAGGTGAGAGGTTGTGTGCTGAAAGAATCGGGATAAAATATCAAGAGCCCTTTCCAACGTCTACAGGCGGACGGGATACTTTTTTTTGTTTTTGTTTTGTTTTTTTTGCACTGCACTTGCACCAGTAAAAACGATCACTTGGTTAACAGGGTCCAAAGCCTGAATTAATAATGCGCTGAAATATGTTCCATCGAAGTATAACCACCGCTTCAGTTCAACAAGGTCTATTATACAGCCCTGCAGCTGTCTGCTGAATTTGCAAAAAAAAAGGCCTTGTATTACCTAATGCTGGATTCAAATATATCAACAAAACTTTCCATCATACACAGTTGATTCACTAAATAAGAATGAAGATTTTTCAAATATCAGCTTTAATGCACTTAACAAAATTACAAAAGCAGGCATATGTCAAAAGCTTTGTTGACATATTGTTCATATTTTCACTCTCAAAAATAAATGTACTTTATTGGCATAGGTGGTTCCAGGAAGAACCTTTAACATATGGAAACTTTGGAAACTTGATGATTTTGAAACAGTTATATTTATTTTTGAGAACATATGTTTCTAATAAGTAACTAGATAATACTTTTGGGGGTTTGAGAGTGTGCAGTTTACATTGTATAACAAAACGTCAAAGTATGGTCAAATTCTGATTACCACAGCTTTCTGTTTATAGATTTTCATGCAGAGTGATCAGAAGCATTTTAAATAATTGCAAAAAGCTTTATTGGCCAAAAAAAAGCCCTTTACAAAATACATACCCTACTACAAGTTGCATAACTAATTAGCACCTCCCTAGATGATGACATCACAACGCTCCTCTTCTACTCATCTTTCCTTATTTTTTTTTAAGCTTTACTATCACCACCTAGGGATAAGGCATGCAGATAGTTGTACATATATCAATAAGACAATGGAAAAACAATGGACAACTCTGGATGCAGACAGACCCTTCTCCAAAATGACCAGCTGACATAATTTCACTAATCATATCATCAGCAAATGGAAAATGTGAACAAATTCTAGTCATGTAAAATCACTGTATCATTCTGATTGGATTATAAGAGCAGACTGATTGCTATAAAAGGAGGGAAGAAGTGCTTCCATCATTGTGTTCCTGTGTTATCAATGGGTACCTCCAAATAAAGACGTGCAGCCATCATCACTTTGCATCAAAATGGCCTCACATGCAAGGAAATTGGTGCAAAGAATATTGCACCTGAAAGAACAATTTATTGGCTCACCAAGAACTTCAAGGAGAGAGGTTCAACTGCAGAGAAGAAAGCTTCAGGACGTCCCAGAGTGTCCAGCAAGTGCCAGGACCAAATCATCCTGAGAAGTCAGCTACGGAATTGGTTCTTCACCGGTGCAGATCTTGCTCAATATTGGCACCAGGTGTGTGTGAGTACATCTGCACACACAGTGAAGCCAAGACGTTTGGACAACAGCCTGGTGTCAAGAAGGGCAGCAAAGAAGCCAAGAAAAACATCAAGGACAGACTCGAATTTTGCAAGAAGTACAAGGATTGGACAACAGAGGACAGGTACAAAGTTATTTTCTCCGATGAAGCCATCTTCTGACTGTATGGGACATCTGGGAAATCGATTGTCTGGAGAAGAAAAGGTGAACGCTACTATGAGTCCTGTGTCTTGCCAAAAAGTGAGACCATCCATATGTGGGATTGCTTTTCAATCAAGTGAGTGGGCTCTGTCACAATTGACCCTTCGCAGGGAGCTTGATTGACAGGTGATCTGACCAATCATACTTCGCCATCCGCCATTTTGTCCGACAAAGCAGTCAGGAGAGTTAGTAGATTGACATGGGAGGATTTGAACTTGAAAAACGGAGTGTACTGACGGCTTTCCACGGTTAAAACATTACTTCTTATGTTCATTCATGTTTATTTGATGCTATAAATTAACTAGAAGGAAGAAATGATCGGTTCACGAGCAGCTTTAACTGAAAACGGTATTTATTGTTTAAATTTCTTTAAAAAAATTACCAAATTTGAAAGGTGAGACTTTGTTTAATATCGAAAGTAACCCAAAAGTAACCTGGTCTGTCTTGTCTGTCAGCGTGTTGTCAGTCTCCTCTCTGTTCCGCGATGTGTTTTTCACTGCGTGAGAACATGGTGTCTGGCGTGAGAGCAGCGTAGCTTGTCGGACATAGCAACAGTAACTAAAGGGGGCGGATCTTTGCGAACGGTCAATTCACTTCCATGAGTAATGAATGGTTTCAAAACCCTGTAAGACAAAACTTCCCCAAACTGCCCAGGAGAAATGTGTTGATGATCCATACATTGTCCAGCATGATGGAGCACCATGTAACAAGGAAACGGTGATAAGGAAGTGACTCGTGGATCCTTACATTGACATTTTGGATCTGTGGCCAGGCAACTTCCCCTATCTCAATCCATTAATCTCTGAAAACCTGTGTTCAATCATTAAAAGGTGAGTGGACAAGCAAAAGCCTATACAGATCAACTCCAAGGACTAATAAGGCAAGAATGGATCGCCATCAGTAAGGATTTGGCCCAGAAGCAGATTTCCAGCATTCCAGAGCGAGTAGCAGAGGTTATAAAGAAGAAGGGTCAACACTGTAAATATTGACTCTCTGCATACAGTATATTACATGTTTTTGCCAATATTTGCAGTTTCCTCTGTCACTTCCCATAATTCTAACGTTGAAAACAGGATTAGGCATAACATAATGTCACATGTGAAAATCGTCTGAGAATTGAACAAAGAAGATAGAGATATGAAGATATAGATAAGAAATATGTCTTTGTGGCAGTTTTTCTGGTTATTAAGGGATAACACATCATTATTTTCCTTACAAATGGTAGTCAAAAGCAAAAATGCAAAACACTGGATTTGGAATCAGCAGCCCAAAATGAGTAAGAAACAGTATTGGATTTCATTCAGCAGAGATGATGCAAAGTGGTGTTATATGTGTGAATTCATAAAAGAAGAAGAACATTGTGTTTCTACCAGCATTTAGAGACAATTCCAGTGCATATGGTCATGATGTACTGTACCAGAAAAGCAGGGTCACAAAAAAACGTGATTCTATAAATGTAATTTTATTTTTTGGTGCTCACAAACACACTGACACACAAAAGCTGCAGACTTTTTGGATGAAGATATAGCATCGCCAGAGGCTGGATCAGGCCGGAAAGCTGCTATAGGTTCCACAATACCCGAGACTAAGGCTGGTTATTGCTTACTTGGATGGAAACAAAAACTGAACCCCGAGGGCTCTACAACACCCAAAGCTTAAGAGAAAAATTGCTATCGAAACTGGATTTGGTACCATGGGACGCGCTAAACTGTTGTTGCGTTACTCTGGGATCAGAGCAGGATCAGTGACTCTGCAGTCTCACAGATGCAGAAGTGTCCTCGGATGCGTGATGGGAGTGGAGAATCGGCTGTGGAAGAAGCTGAATTGATGAGCAGAGCCAGTGAAGAGCACCTGCTGTCGCTGTCCGTGGAGCTGAATGAACGACAGTAGGGTTTAATGGCCACCTCTCGTTTCTCTCAGCTCTCGAGGTTCAAGCAGCCGCAGGCAAAACGCATCGGCTGTGTTACCTCACGTCATGACCAACCGTCACACATGAATAAATTAGCATGTTGTTAAAGACATTCAAAAGAATCATTTTAGAGGACTGTTAATTCATTTAATCATTGTATCATCTGCTACTTTTTAAATGTCTTACATTTATATTGTCTCAGACCTTTTAATTTTATGAGATGATAATCCATCATACAATTATTAATTATTAGATTTTAAAATTATAACACTTAGGTTATAATAATGTTGTATAACTATTATTTTCAGAATTATTTATAAAATTATTGTATAAAATGTATAAAAACACATTTTTATATTGAATATAATGAAATGTTCAATTCAATGTTTTTCAAAGAAGTCTCTGCTCATTAAGGCTGCATTTTATTGAACAAAAATACAGTAAAAACAGTAATAATGTGAAATACTATTTAAATTCATTTAAAACATCAGTTTTTATTTTAGCATATTTTAAATTCAGCATCATTACTCCAGCCTTCAGTGTCACATGATCCTTCAGAAATCATTTGAATATGCTGATTTGCTGCTCTAAAAACATATTGAGATAATCATATTATTATTATCGATGTTGAAAATAGTTTCAGAATTTTTGAAAACCGCTTTTTTTACAGAATTATTTTATGAATAGACCGTTTATAAAATACATTATTGTTTTTTTAGTAACAAGATAAAAGTCATTACTCACTTTTGATCAATTTAATGTGTCCTTGCTGAATAAAAGTAAACAATTGTTTTAAAGAAAAAAAGAGAACTTTAAAAGTTTAAGATGAAAATAAATAAATAAGGTAAATGTTTAAAAAAAAGGGGGAATATATATAAAAAGCCCATTCAGCCTTTATTTTTCTTGCACAACGTTTTTAGTCTTTTGAGATTATACAACTTTAATTTACGATGTGCGACTCTATAAAATAAGATACTTGGTTATGGGTCTGAGTATTATGTAGGCATATTATGCAGTACATACTGTACATTCCCTTGACTTTAATTGGAGTCCTTGAGAAGACAAAGGAAAGGAAGATGAAAAAAAAAACATCTAGCGAACAGTCGGTTGTGTAACAGCGGAGCCGATGATGCGCAGGCCTATAAATACAGACTGGCAGCAGCAGTGCATCGTGGGCCAGTGTTTCCCCTCAGCCCACTCGGCTTTGTTTATTCCCAACCGCTTGGCTTGTGATGCCTCTGCACTGCTTTGACATTGGCAGGGAAATCAGGAAACACAATGTACATCGCCGACTCCCTCACGGACTTTGACCGATGCCTCCCTTACTGTTTGTGTGACTCCCTCATACAGGGAAACAAACGATCAATTTGCAATACACCGGCCGTTTCATTGGCAGGTACAGTTATGAGGCTTTCCAGTATAGTAAGCCAGTGAATAACAAATGTTTTCTCCCTGCAAGATGATGCAATGATTAATGTAGCTGCCCTGTCCTGTAAATAATTTCACCTGGTAGCCTAGAGCGAGTGCAACCCGCAACACTTCCGTTGTCATTTGCGCTTAATATGAATTCAGCAAAGCTCAGTTGTCAACCAATCCAATGCACTCCCAGCTAACTATAAGCTATCGCCTAGGAGAAGATGCAAATGATAAAAAACATATAATGTGAAGATAAGGCGAAAGAGACAGGCAGAGTTGGGGCTTATCTAAATTGTTAGATAATGCATTCGAATGAGTTGCATGTATCGTGCCTTTCCGGCAAATTCTGCCATGCATTTTCTAAGCTTCTAATGAAACAATATATCACCTTCTCTACCCACGTTCCTCAGCCTGGGTGCAGGCTTGCTAACACTTCAGCTTTCATCTTCTAGACGTGGGAGATATTATTCATAAAGTGTATAAATCAACTCTTCAGCTATTTACTGCAAGCCCACCAAGCGAGCACTAACTGTCGGACTGTCACTAAGACCAGCCACATCACAATCATGTCAGGAAATATATCTGGTTACTAACAAACTAAGAGATTTGGAGTTCATCTAAAAAAATAAAAATTATGTCATAATTTGCTGGCCCTTGTGGTGTTTCAAACTCTTATCAGTTCTGTTGAACACAAAATAAGATACAATATTTAACAGAACGTCCAAGCTTCTTTTCTACTTACCATTGAAGTAAATGGTGACTATGGCAGGCTCTTTCCATTAGGGAAGGAATTGAAAGGAATTTGGTGATTCCAGTTCCTTAATTATATGAGGAAAATATATTTGGAAAACAAGGCAAATTTAATTTTGTTAAAGGTACCATTTCTATAATAAATGTAAAACATTAAAGAATAAAATATGTGATTGCAGTCAATAATAACGTGCCGTCAATAACTACAACGATTTAGGTTTCACATGCTGTAACATAACACAGTATTTGTGATTCACTGAAAACAAACTGGTTCATAAGAGTCATTAGCATTCATCACTGGTCGTGCTATTTGTTTTTGATTTGCTAAAAAGAACTGGACTGCATTTCCCAAAGGTATTGTAAGTAGATTGTTGAAACCATTAGCACCAATGGTCTCTACGATCTGTTTGCACTTACAATGCTTTTGGGAAACGCTCATTCATCAGCTGGGAATTCAAATGTGATGCTCTGATTGTGATTCACTAGATACACGATTCACTAATAGTGCGGCGATGCATGAAGTCACTTTCACACCGAGTGGCTTTATGTTGGAAAATGTGGCGAAATCACAAAACCATCTTGGACACAAGCACAATCTGCATCCGAACATTTTGGCCCTCACATTTAACTCATGATCGCACAGATTCCTAAGGGAATGACTGTGTTTTGCACTTCCAGAGTGGTTTGGAGGTCAGTGCTTATCGGTGGAAGCATGCAAATGTGAGAACGTTAATGGAAACACATGGAATAGCATGAACATTTGTGACCCTGGACCACAAAACCAGTCACATGGGTCAATTTTTAAAATAATCCGAAAGCTGAATAAATAAGCTTTTCATTGATGTATGGTTTGTTAGGATAGGGCCGTTTTTGGCCGAGATACAACTATTTGAAAATCTGGAATCTGAGGGTGCAAAAAATGTAAACATTGAGAAAATCTCCTTTAAAGTTGTCCATTTATGTTCACTTTATGTTCAAGACTGTGCTGCGTTCACTCACAAAAATAAATGTTTTATTTATTTACGGTAAGAAAATTAACTAAATATCTTCATGAAACATGATCTTTACTTAATATCCTAATGATTTTTGGCATAAAAGAAAAATTCATAATTTTGACCCATACAATGTATTGGTGGCTATTGCCACAAAGATACCCATCCGACATGTGACTGGTTTTGTGATCCAGGGTCACATTTGTTATTACATTTTTTTTAAATGGAAAATAAATTCTCCTGCCTTCCGTACAGCTAAACTTCTCTTGCGTTGCCCAAAATCACACGGGTTTGGAACAGCGAGTTCACGGTGACAGGATTTTCATTTACGGTGTGAACTATTCCTTTAAGCACTGCAAGTTTGGATTTAATAGATTTCAGATCATCTTTTTGCCTCTGTCTACAGACATTTCAAGGATGCAAGGCAGATCTGATGTATTTAAGAAGCAAATCATCTAAGCTTGTGGGGAAACCGTTTGATTTGAACGCTGTGCGACTGTATCGACTGGTGAAATGACTGTGGTGGAAAGCACGCAGGTAAAGGTGGCCCAGGAGATGTTTACGCAAGCTGAATGTTCCTTTCATTAACAGCGCAGCAATGTTTATTTATACTTTCGCCATTTCTGCTATGCCCAACGGGCTGCTGGAGTGTCCTGTGATGATGAGCTAGTGTAATCACTGAGCCCAGCCAGTGATTTATAGCTTACAGCACAGAACCTAAAAACAGATGCTCTTTAGAGCACTTGATTTCTACAAGTTTACAAGCCCTGTAAAGCACTGCGGTAAGTGAAGGTCTGGCATTACAAGGGGCTTCAGCAGAATTCTGTATTTACGCAGGACCACTGAACTGTGATTGGAAACTCACAGGTAGGCTATTTATCACACACTCACAAGGGATTGTATGCCCCTGCTCCAACAGGGTGTAAATGCTGGCCTATAATGTTTTCAATAACAAAACTATCTCGAAATAGTGTTTTTAATGAAAATATATATTATTATTATTTTGTATGCAACCAATAAAGGAAGTTCATCAAAGAAATACTAATACTTTTAATATTTTGCATAGCTTTTTCGGAAAAGTTTAGTTTGTTATTGATCTTTTAAAGGTGCATTGTGTAATATTTTGGAGGATCTGTTGAAAGAAATGCAATATCGTTATACATAACTATGTTTTCAGTGGTGTATAAAGACCTTACATAATGAACCGTTGTGTTTTTATAACCTTAGAATGAGGCATTTCTATCTACATACACCGCTGGTCCCCTTACATTGAAATAGCCATTTTGCGGCGCCATGTTTCTACAGTGGCCCTAAACGGACAAACTGCTCTACAGATCATATAAACCATATTTCACAAAAAAAGTATGTAAAAATTTTTTTAAAGATGTACTTAAATCCTACTTAAGTGAGTCAAAGAGCACATAATGTTCAGGTATATGTTATATAACCTACAATAGATTTTTCGTTTAATTGCAAATAACATGTAGTGTTTAGTATCTGAAAACATTACATTCAGTTTGTACTTGCATATAGTCTTTTAAAGTTTAAAATTCTAAATACAAATCATTATATTCACACTAAATCACGAACCAATTTAGGCTGTTTTGCCAATCATTTGACCCGTTCAATAAAACTTATTTCATTCAGTTAATCAGGCATCACAAGTTCTGATTCTGAACACCACAACACACACAACTTGTTTGGTGAAACATTGTCATGGAAATTAAAACATAACGCGATTATGATCATCTACATAATGAATGTATCCATTTCCAAAAGCCAGAGCACACAATGCTGCTCTTCTTTTCTCTAGCTTCTTTTGATAATATAGTCAATACTGTTTTTTTTTATTTTTTAGAATCTTTATGCTTTAGAAATTTTTCAAAGTGCATGTTTTCTATTTTTTACTCACTTTATTGTGATGTGTACTCACACAAGGCTCATATACCCTGGGATTAAAACGAGAAGCTTAATCACACAAATCAGCAGAACTGGTGTTCTCTGGAATAGTCTTTGTAGAATAAGAGGATTTGTGTTGCAGTTCAGCTCTGGATGATAGAGATTGTTTATGGTGACGGAGACACACTCATAATCCCATTAAAACGAACTACAGGGCAGATCTCAGCTCTATTTGTCGCATTCATCGCGGCCGTTTGCGCACTAACCTTACAGTCGCATCGCTTAACATGTAGCGAGAAGTGAACAGGATGCTGGTAGGAGAAGTTGGACTAGTTTGTGTGTCTTAATGTAGAAGTATTAAACTGACTGTGTGGGTATGTTCTGCAAGTAACACACACATAGGTTTCCTTGTGGATGGGCTAAGTGTTTTTCTTAGCAAGGGGCATAAATAAAGCTGAGTAAATAAGATCTCCAGTGAATTACTGTGTAAAAGGGGAAAAGGTTTTGATGGAAGATGGTATATGGAGAAATTCATAGAACCACATGATTAAAGCAGCATCTCCAAAAGGCCAGATCCCACACCACTATCATTTTCCAGAACTATATTAGAGTAATATATCATGTTTCCATATACCTTTTTAGACCTGGAACATTTTTTTAAAGGAATATTTCACCTCAAAATGAAAACTTTGTCATGATTTAATAATTTTTCTTTTTTTAAATGATTTTAAAAGTTTCCATGCTTCAAAACAGATGCTATAACGTTTCATAAAAGTGGTCCGACTTGTGCAAGTCATCTGAAGTAAATGATAGGTCTAGGTGTGAATATATCAAAATGTTAGTCATTATTCGGTGCATTCATGGGAGATTTAGCGATGAAAAAAATACACAGTTCTGTCATGAAACTCTTATATAGCTCTGATTGGTTTATCTAACACTATGGCATTAGCCAACCAGATACTTCCAAATCCACGTAACCATGTTTGTTCACTTGCCGGCAATCATCCTGCATGTTTACCCCTCCTCCTCCCCAGCACCACCTGCGAGATCTGCTACTGGGGTTTAATATATTCTTGCTGCACCATAACCTTTATGTATGTTATTCAACTATGCTGAATAAATTTGTATATTTGCTCAGCAGTAGAATAGCATATTTCATCTACCAAAATCAAGCATATGTACATGTCATGCCCCATGCCAATAAATTATGGTTGAATAATTCACTTCAAGATATGTCATGATGAAAACTGGTTCAAAATGTTTATTTTACTAGGTCAACTGATCTGGATTGACAGCTCAATGTTATAATGTTATAATTTCATATATTCATTTTGTCTGTTTCTCACACAAAGCTATCTAATGGCTTCATAGGAATTAGAACAGTGCGCACAAATGGCATGGAGTACAGTTTTATGGTTCTTTTGGGTCCTATTTAGAAGTGTAAAATATTTAGTTTAAATTATAACTTCTTGGAACAAGCTTGACATTTTTCACTTTTAGTGTAAACTATTCTTTTAAGTATATGGAACAAAAAACAGTGTGATATTTTCAACATGTTGAGGTCATCTATTGTTTAATAATTCCCAAAGACAACATGAACATGAAACACCAGAGATTGCCACTCCCTAAAAATCCATTTCCTATTATCTCACTCACAACAGTTGTGGCGTGACGATCACTTCAAATCCCATTTTGGTCCGACAGCTAGAGCCAGCTCAATCTACGGTTTCACCCAGGCACGGTGAGAATAAAGCACTTCAGCAATCACAATTTGCTGTAAAAAAAAATATAGATTTTTTTTCAGAATGTTGGAACAGCAAAGTGTATCACAAAGATAATAATTACTAAATTACTAAATAAATTACTAAAAACTGATTAAAAGTTATAATAACAAAAATTCAACTCAAGTTTATTTGTGCATTAGTTAGGCATGAATTAATGCATAGTGCTACCGTATTGTAAATTGTTACCCGTAGTTGTTTTAATTATAAATGTGTGTAACATGTTATATGAAATTAATTTCAGTTAAAAAATGTTTAGCAATGTATTAAAGTGATAATAAAATTCTTAACAATAAATAAATGCAGCCTAAAGAATATGAACATTTATGAAATATGAACATTTGTTAAAAGGTATTGTTATTTCATAAATGAGAATCAAATGACAAGTATTTATTTATTTATAGGAATTACAAAAAAACTCAACTATAAAATAAACTCTTGTCATTTGATCCATTTATGGTGCGTTCACGCAAATTTCGTAATTACCATATTTACAAAATCTTTACTTGTAAAAAACATTCACTTCCTCGCAGATATTGTAGTTACAACTTTTTTGGATAGCTCTTACTTGCACCACACTGGACAGATGTACCACCTGACCACTGCAGATTCGTTTTGGCGTTGATAATGTTGCCATGAACATGCATAATTCTCAGTCCGAGGACGTGGTTTAGAATGTCACGCGTTGTTATCTCGAAATTACGGTAATTACGAAATGGCGTGAATGCAGCATTATTAAATGTGTCATCTTCTCATTGGTTCTTGTTTCATCAGTTCTGTCTTGTTATTGTCCTTGTTTCCAAAGGTTGGACTTATGTTCATCTACTTTTGTTCTGTCCCATCACATATGGCTGTCACGCAATAAACAAACAAACGACCCAGACCCGAAGCCTCGGGAGGTGAACTAATCATTTCTGTTTCCGGTACCGACGGCATAGCCTTAGCCTATCACGGGATGAAAGAACGGCTCAGACCTGATTACTCAAGAAGTGAACTAATCATTTCTGTTTCCTGAACAGAATCTATAGGATGTTGAACATGCATGGTCAACAACACACACACACACACACACACACACACACACACAAAATAACTAATCACTCTCTAAGACAACTCGTTGTCAAGTCATATTAAAGATTTATTCAAAATCAACAAATGGTTCATGATCAACCCATCACTAGTGTTCACTACTAAAAATATTTAAGTTAAGATTACATGATAATTTTAAGTTGAATGTATGAATTAGCTTACTCAAATATGTAAAATTAAGTGCAATTAAAATGTATGAGTGCAAAATAGAAGTGTTTTAGTTCTACTTACTTGAACTAAATTCCCGTTTGATGTAACTGATCATTCAGGTTATTATAAATTATATTTTTTTTATATTCTACAGTTTACAGATGTTAGAAGGCAGATACTGCAAGCCACAAATGTTTATGGTGTATAATTAGCTCTCGCTAATCAACTTTAATGACTCACCATGCAAGATGTTTGAGAGTAATGCTCTCTGGAGCAAGAGTCCTATATAATCTAACATCAATTACCTATTTTAGTTCAATTAACCATTACAACACAGGAAAAGGTGCAGCCACATGTCCAAAACCTCATCTGCCTGCCTGGGTTTCACTTCTAAACAGTTTGCATTTATTTTCCTCCAGAACAGGCTGAGTTGTGGCCTGACACAAGATAGTGATTAACCTTGCAGGTCATTAAAAGTAACACAGCGTGAAGAATTTACAAAGTCTGGTCCATTAAGTGTGCTGGGTTTAGAAGTTTTTAAATTACCCTTTCATTCGTCTATTGGACTCCAGAGTGTAAGATCTGTAATAGTAGATGAACTGGAACCAATACAATGCATCCAGGTCTCCGCTGTGTATCCAATACAACCTTTCTGACATTGGGGACTTCACTCGTCCCTAAATGAGAGACTGCTGGAGTCTCTCAAGACTTTGAGAAATAGTCCGGCTTTACAGCAAGGTCACTCTGAAAGAGGCAGACATTGCTCACAGTGACAGCACAGAATGGAGACAGCGCTAAAACACAGTCATTTCACTAAAATCTGCCATTACAAACCTCCTCTCATTTCACAAATGATGGCTTCAAATAAATACTGAATGTGGTGATAAATTACTGTTACAACCAGACATCTACAGTAATACAGCAGTAATTCTCAGCTCATTGATATCACCCAAAAATTGGTTGCAGGTCTGTTCTAAAGAAAGAGAGAGTAAAAAAAAAAATTTTTTTTTAATAATAATAAAAGAATGGAGTAAAAGTCAAATGTAAATATAATACAGGCTTAAATCTAAATTATTCATATGTTTGCTATTTCGAAATCAGTTACTACTACTAATACTACTACTAATAATAATACTAATAATAAAAATAAATAATTATAGAGTAAATAACTACATTTTATTACTGTAATATTCTCAAAAATCCACTCAAAAATCATACATTCCGAACTTTTGTTAGTTTTATTGAACTGCATTAAATCATAGAAATATAAAGGTTAATACACATAATAATGATATTAATATTAATATTAATAATAATAATAATAATGACATTTAAAAAAATAATTAAAATGTGGTACAACACTTGTGGGTCTTCTTTAAACCATGCTTTGGTACTATACGGTTATCCGGACCATGCTATGGCCTACCCCTAAACCTATACCCGTCACTGGGATTAAGACCAATAATACGATGGCCTACCCCTAACCCCGCCCCTAAACCTACCCGTCACTGGGGTTAAGACCAGTCATACGATGGCCTACCCCCAACCCCACCCCTAAACCTACCCGTCACTGGGGTTAAGACCAATTATACGATGGCCTACCCCTAACCCCACCCCTAAACCTACCCGTCACTGGGGTTAAGACCAATCATACGATGGCCTACCCCTAACCCCACCCCTAAACCTACCCGTCACTGGGGTTAAGACCAATCATACGATGGCCTACCCCTAACCCCACCCCTAAACCTACCCGTCACTGGGGTTAAGACCAATCATACGATGGCCTACCCCTAACCCCACCCCTAAACCTACCCGTCACTGGGGTTAAGACCAATCATACGATGGCCTACCCCTAACCCCACCCCTAAACCTACCTGTCACTGGGGTTAAAACCAATCAGGGATGACTATACGGACAATACAGGACTAAACAACACACGTGTGGTCTGGATAACCTTATAGTTCCCATGTTTTTTTTATTTTTTATTGTAGCATTTAAATATGGAAATATAAAGGTTACATAGTGCAAAAAAATATATAAAAAATAATGGAAATTTGAAAAATAATAGTTTAATCAAAATGTGTTACAACACTTTGCAGTCTTTTTAATGACTAGCTGATTGTGGATTTCCTTATTTTGTTTCCACAGACCTGAAAATGAGTGACTGTGCAATTATTTGTAAAGGTCATTATCTTTTCCAGAAAGGCTGTGTGAATTAAATAAGACACTTTCATTAATTCTTGGACAACGTGTTATCTGTGTTTGTGATAGTTTCTGTCATGTTTCCCCAAATCCTGTCCAACAATCTGGCAAAATAATTAAACGTTGAGTTCTCCAAAGACTAATTAACGCTCAAAGAAAGGTTATTTGACTGTTAAAATAAGAGCCTCCCTCAGCTTCCCGTAAGCGGGATGTTCACCGAAGACTTTGGGCCAGAGCTCAGCCAGATGGGTGTTGAAATACTTTGCGTTGTTTTTGACTTTCGAAATAAAGCTGTAACAACATACGGTAATGTTTTTCATTTGACTGGCATAATTATTACCTTAGTTAAACTGCTTTGACACTTGGTTTGAAACATCTTTTCACATTACATGTTTGGGTCTGAATCACGGTGCATGAATACCGGTGTGATTACTAGCGGCAGCTGTTTATCATTAACTGGGTGATTTCTCAGGAGAAGACGCTAGCTTCACTGTTATTGAAGTATTTTCCCTTTGGATGGAACACAAAACATGAAGAATAGTGCTTGTTTCTCTCCGCACTACAAGAGTTGTGAAGAATGTGAGCTGAATGTGACCGGGAGCATGCAAAGATACAAATAAATTATATAATTTACCTACATTTCACTTTAATGTTTTTAAAGAGTGGTTTTCAAGAGCCAAGTGGATTTTGCATTCCAAATTTTTTTTTTTTTTTTGCATTTAATACATTTCAAATTGTATCAGTGCTGCAAATTCAGGCTCCATATAGTTGATCAAAACTGTAATAAAAATGTCAAATATTATTGCATTTTAACTGAAGAGTTTTCTAAATATAAAATGGAAATTATGCTGGCAAAGCTGAATTTTCAGGAGCTATTGCAGCTATTATTAATGTTCTGATTTGGTGCTCACAAAATATTTATTATTATTATCATGAAAGTTCCTTCTAAATATTTATGTTGAAATATTTGTGACACATTTCTTTTCTTTTTTGATTATTCAGGACAGAAAGATCAAAAGAACAACATTTCATTTAAAAAATAGAAATCGTTGTATATTAAAGTGAAAATTTTAGTGTGACTTTTAATCAATTTAATGGATGCTGGCTGACAAAAAAAAAAAAAAAAAAAAAAATATATATATATATATATATATATATATATATATATATATATATTTTTTTTTTTTTTTTTTAAATGTGTTACTAACCACAAACCATATCATGCTCATATAGTTTGTAGATTTTAACAACATATTTATCTAATTTAACATTAAAAAAGCAACAAATCAAGAAAAAATAGGCCTTATTTCCCTCTGCTTTAATCTGTTTGAGTGCAAGATGTCTTTATAGACATAAGACATGTCATTGGGCTACAGGGCAATTAGTGGTGTGTGTGTGTGTGTGTGTGTGTGTGTGTGTTGTGTGTGTGTGTGTGTGTGTGTGTGTGTGTGTGTGTGTGTGTGTGTGTGTGTGTGTGTGTGTGTGTTGGCCCATCCTTCCCCTCACGCTAGTTCAACCATAACCAGCGTAGATCTCTCATCACAGGGGCATCTTTCCATCCCCTCTCGGGCCAAACTGACAGGATTAACAGTGAGGCAGCAGACTGCTGTTATTAATTGCTCTCCCTGAGGAGAAGAACCTCTAAACATTCAGTAAGCATTATATATTTTTCACACTCCATCAGCCTGTGCCATTCTGGGAGTTTTATGGTTTTAGTATGTGCCGCTTCGCCTTTGCCAAAATTTCTTCTCTTTCCCAGGCCACGTGCCATGTGGTTTCACAGCAATATGCTGCACTAATGTCATTTTGATGTCGCCCCGCATTCGTAAGCCAGTGGTTAACAAAACTTGAAATGATGGCTTTTTTTCTTAGTTCCTATTCATTTTAGTCACTCCATCCCACTATGATAAGGCTTTAATTCACAGTCACGGTAAAATGGAGCGTGCTC
Organism: Phoxinus phoxinus; assembly: GCF_949152265.1. Classification (NCBI taxonomy): domain Eukaryota; kingdom Metazoa; phylum Chordata; class Actinopteri; order Cypriniformes; family Leuciscidae; genus Phoxinus; species Phoxinus phoxinus. Next base: position 34,435,438 of record NC_136879.1, on the reverse strand, counting down.
TCATTTGCAGAACTCACTAACTTTCAGAACGCTCCAGTATATCAAAGAAGAACAAACACTGTCTATTCAGCTTCTGTCGAGCTGGTTTAAAACACTGCAAAGGGAGTAATAGCGTTTGCAATTCTTTCAACCCATTAATGGGTTTCCTGTCATAGCTGAGAGTGTCATAGTGAGAGAGAAAGAGAGAAACCGGCTCCATAATTACATTTGAAGTACCACATTTCAAGCTGTATTCAATTATGTAGCTGTCAGTGCTAAGTTCAAAACTGCCGGCTCCGAAATTGTTATTACCGTAACTACATTTACTCACATAATAAATTAGGTGAGAGGTGTACTTTTTAGATAGAATAATTTCTGACCGTCTGGAAATAGACGAAGGGCTCATCCAAGGATTATGATTTTGGCCATGGGCGTCTGAACCCGTTTGCATACTGGAAAGTAGTGACGTGATCCATTGGAATCAATGAACTGTCCAAGTGTTGCAACGCTGCACGGCATTATAACCGGAGTGCTCTAGCCTTGTTGCGGTGCATATTTTCAGTGTCCGATAAGCAATAAGTGACATTGGGGCAGAATGACTTAGAACAATATTCCTGCAAATTTGATTTAAAATTTATAAATAAAATTCCTGTTTATTTGTCAGTCCAGTCCATTTCCTGTAGTCTATATTCCAGTCCAGGTAATCCAGTATACACATGTTACAGCTTCATTTAGAAAATATACTCAGTCAATATATGTTGCTGATACACATCTACTGATATGCAGGAGCAATTTTGCTTGGTGTATTACATGTTGTGTCTGCTGGTGGTAGGTCTGCCCTCATATATATATATATATAGTCACATACGTCTCCATCTGCCCATCTTTGATAATAGTCATCCGGTCAAAAACTACATTTCCCAGCATCCCCTCTGTTCATCTCCCACACTCACTGCCATCACCTGTTTCAACCCGTCATCTTTCAGTTAGCTTTTCAGTACCTTGCGCTGATATCTGTTAATTTTTCCGTTTTTACATGTCATTATTAATTTACTCATGCAACTACCATCAAATGTTCTTGGAATTGTCTTCATTATGTATGTCAAACATATGTTATATATGAGGATGGGACTGAGTGGGTTTTCAATCTCCCTTCGAGCTGCATATCTTTTCTTCCATTATCTGTATACATTTTTCTGCTTGAAAGAGCCCTCTTATCGTGCTAACATGCTCACTTGACTCGGGGTCTTATCCAAGGACTTACTGACAGCTACTGTACACATTGTCACACACAGCAGAACTGCCTTTGCATGATATTGACATAATGGCTGGTTGTGGATTTGTTTAGAAGTGGCGTTAGTATGAGGGGGCTGGTCGTGAGGATAAAATGTTTTAGTTCCTGTTTATTTACAAGCTTATGCATCCAAATTGCGCCTTAAAGTAATCTAAGACCAACAGTAGGCCTACAGTACATACTTTACAAATGTACAAGAGATACTCAACCTTGAATTAGATAAGTAGGCAATTATTTTACTATATTTTTTACATGAAGTGGTCTTCCATGGATTCTTCAAGTAAGGTGTCTCTCATCATGTGAATTAATTATTTTAAAGATACACCATGCAACTTTTGGCCCTCTAGTGTTTAAAAAACAAAACTGCATTAATTTTGCGGAAGAACATTGTTTTGGTTGTGCTTCGGCTGAATGAATATGGTTATACTGCTCATAAAACATTCACTACTAGGCTTAAGATATATAACCAGTTTAGATGGAAAGGATATTAAGCTGATTAGCTGAAGACGTTACTGTCACTTTACCTATTAATAGACACAGTACTTCCTTGAAAATTATTTAGCTTAATTTAATTTAGCATTTAGCGGATGCTTTTACAGTATAGTCACATTACAGTAAAAGTCCCCTTGGAGTAACCTGAGGTTAGGTACAAACACACATAATCTAAATTATCATTACAATTTATTTTCATGTTATACACAGAACATGAGGTGTGATAAAGCATGCGTATCTAATTGTATCCTGTATCACATGCTGTCTAGAGGGGGAGTTAGCTTTCCAGGGTTAATGGATGTTGCCGTGATCTAATTAGTTATTTAGCTAATGCTTTTAACTAAAGGTGCACTCAGTAATTTTGTGCTAATTAAAAATACACAAAGAAAAAAGAAACGTGGTTTTTGAGAAATGTCATTAAGATGTGGTGCACTCACATGCGATGAAGAGACGCATTCATATCAGTCTAATAAAAAAATCCTCACATTGGTGCTTTGAGATCACATGACCAGCCATGTTACACAAGTTCATACTACTACTACTACTACTACTAATAATAATAATAATAACAATGAGATTACTTTACAAAGCTCTTTAGCTAATTCAATGCATTGTACAACACACACACTGACCCTCTATACTGTACAAACTGTATATTATATCCCCTTACACTGCCCCTATCCCTAAACCTACCCATCACAGGAAACATGCTGCATTTTTACATTTTAATTTTAATTATGAGGACTCATGAAATGTCCTCAAAAATCACGTTTAAGTTGTAATACCAGTGTAATACACGTCATTATACAGATTTGTGTTTACACGTTGGGTTTAAATGTTTTATGGGGACATTCCATACACTCTGCAAAAGCTTGGTTGTTTTAACCCAATTTTGGGTCAAATATGGACAACCCAAACATTGGATCAAAAATGCAATTAAAAAATGTAACCCAATGGCTGGGTTTGTCCATATTTGACCCAAAATTGGGTTAAAACAGCCCAGCATTTTTTTAGAGTGTAGACATGCTGATTTTTATTGTGAACAAACTGTATAATCTACTAAACCTAGACCTACCCAGGTTTAGATACTACCCTGTATCTTCACACTTTCAAAAAACATCAGTAAGCTTATATGCTTTATAAGCTGTTTCCTTCATGGGGACCAAAACATTTCCCCACAAGGACAAGGATTTCAGACATCTTTGTGGAGACATTTTGCCCCATAATGTAGGGTTTATCTGGGATTTTTTATGATATTCAGCACATCAAAATGAGTGAACTTTATTAAAGCACGACGAAAGATTATTAAAACAGTGATTTAAAATACGGTTTAAAGTGAAACTTTTTACTTGACATTGTTACAAACTGCACTTTTTAAAAGAGTACTTAAGTGTATAGCAATATAGCCATGAAGGGTAGGCTACTCTCTTTAAGTAAACTTATGTGGCCTTTTATTTCATTCATTATATTATATTATCTACAAGAACATTTACAAATATATATATTGAAGTATACATTCAATACAATTAAGCACAATTCTTTTTTTCACAAGGGAAACATACCAAACAATATAATAAACATAACGGAGTTCCCCAATCCTGTTCCCGGAGATCTACCTTCTTGGAAAGTTCAGCTGCAACCCTGATCCAACATAACTGACCCATGTAATTCATATCTTCAGGAGCACTTGATAATTACTGACAGGTGTGTTGGATCAGGGTTGGATCTGAAACTCCTTAACAAAACCTCAGTGAGAGCATCTTATTTCATGCACCGTAACACTGGAGTAACTTTAACGTGTCTTGGCCAAAAGCACAACTGTGATGTTTCCACAGCAAAATTTGAATTTACAACCTTTAGCCATCAGCCAAAAATCCATTATGCTTTACCCATTACACAGCAACTCACAATGTGAAATGATATGCTAAAATGACGTCATTGAATCCTCAGCGGTGTTATTTCTGAAAGCTGCATGGACATAAAAAGGAAGAGCTTTGGACAGAAAACCCTCAATCCCACCTCTAATTTCCATGTTTCACATGTGTCCTGGAGCGCTACACATCACAGGCGGTGGGAGTTATCTTCTGAATATGCTGCAAAAATGCTGTTTATATTACAGAGAGGCTTCACTCAGTCGGACCTGAAGTCCCTGTTGAGTTCATTTTATTGTTTGACCTCATTCTTGGATCCTGAACGCTAATAGACTGGTGAGCTTTTTATGAGTCGTGCACTTTTGAGATGTTCATTTGCATTTCACTCCAGAAGAGAATTAGCTGCTGCATATGCGGAGTGCAGCGAGTTGGAAATTAATCACTCTAGCCTCTAACCATTACAGTAAAAGCTCTGCAATTTCCTTTTTTTGTTATTTTGACCCTCAATACTGCACAGAGTTTTTATCATTCAGTTGAAAAGTCAGCGTCTTGATGAGATAAGACCGAAGTTAATCAGTGATGGCCTGTACTTTCACTATGACTAATGCTACATTTCAATCAACCCCTAAAGTCACACTGTCCAAATTCCTACTTCGAAAAAAGCATTAGAACGGCACTTTACAAAATGTTTTTCAAAAAAATTCACAAACTTTTATTACAATTTTCTACATGAATTATCTGTTAAAACCAACTTGTAAAAACAGCAGACAGCTGAATGAAAATGCAAATTCACTCTCTGACATTAGGTGGCGCGTATAGAGAAGCAGACATAACTCGGTTACCCTGGCGCACAAAGGGAACTGCGTGACTTTCCGTTTCTGCTTGTAATAGAGAAGACAATAAGTTGTGTATTCGCAAGAACACCAAATACAAGAGTACAAAGACTAGATGTCTGGTTTCGGATTCTTACTCTGCTATTCACTGTCGTTTAGCAATGTTACTGCCACCAAGTCATAGTTTTATATAACATCAATGACTGTGATATATGGAGCATATGATCAATGGATCTTATTGGTTGGCAAGAGTTTTTCGCAATGCGATGGCAAAAGAGATTTCTCTATGAAAATGGACGATAAGGGAATGTTCGTGTTGGTCTGAAGAGATGCGTTAACAGCCATTCAAAATTCGAAATGTACGCCATTTACCTTTACCACACTTACCTTCGTCTTGGTGTGAACAGGCCGGTGATTGTATTTTCAAATTGGAAACTTGGAAACAAAATGAAGATATGGAATGTCACACAAACATAGTGATGCCTATGGAACACTAAAGCTAATCCTAAACAAACGTCTACGCAGATAAAATACATGAATGAGTCCTAGATAACATACTAATAAAACTTTAGCAATGGTCAGACTTCCAAATATGAAACTCATGTGGAAATCTGATTTTGCCAAGATGAGGGCGTACAATGTCACGCGAAGAGTGATAGACATGAAGCACTAATTCTAATGCTAATCATTCACTTCTACGCAAATGAAAATCATCAATAAGTAAAAATCTGATTGAACATGCTAATAAAACGTGTTTAGCAAACTTTTGCAGATGTACGCGATCACAGTAAATAATCTTTTCTCTTGATAATTGTACACCTGGTGGCATTACCCCAAATTGATTACCAAAGATATTTTTGTTACTTTATTAGCATTTGAACACCTGCAAAGAAAATGGTAGTATTGCCATTTTGTTTTCTTGTTCAACGTATTTGTAGCATCACGCAAAGGAACGGCTTTAATAGAGATTGGAGATGCAATATAAGGAACAGTGAGATTGTTGAAATCGTCAACATTTCAGTTGAGTTTGATTCATGGATTGAAAATTGTTCATCTTCATTAGAAATGATGCATTATACACTGCTTCAGTTAATATACCAAAACTTTCCCTCATGGAATGACAATGTTTAGCAGAGGCAGACAGTTTTCTTGTCAAAATAGAATGCCATCTTTTTTTCTTTTTTTTTACGAACAATATGTCCCATTCAGCTGCAGTAACTACTCAGGCCTCTGGTGACCTAGAGCGATAGAATCACCATCATTGTGAATAGACATAAGAGGAAAGGACGGGAAGCAATGTGGCATCAAAAAAGTCAGAGATTTCTTGAGGGGAAACTATTCACAGCATGGTGTGTTGTAGTCCATTGCAGTATATAGATTGGTTTTCAGGATAGACATCGAGGCAAGCAAGGAGAAAGAGCGAGATATAGAGAAAGTGGGAGAAGACCGGTGTTTTTCTGTGCGACCGTGCCCCAGGGGGGTTTTCACCGACCACAGTGAAGTAAATCCAATAATCAGCCCACTCTGAGTTAGGCACGCCGTCGCCCATCAAAGCTGATCTCAGTCTAACAACTCCTCCATGGAGAAGCCCATCAGACATCCACACAGCTGGCTTTACCTCAAAACATGACGTCTCACGGGAATCTCTTCTCCTTTTTAATGAAAAAGAAGATTCTATAAATCCAGAAATCCCAGATCAGTTTTGATCAGAATCTGTGTTTGACTAGCCAAGTCCAGGACAGATGCTCAAATCAAAGGTATTAATGATGGATAGAAGACTAGATGAGATGAGATTATAGATGTTTTAGGAAGCACAAGTGTGGTACAGACATGATCTTTACAGTTAAATATAGATCAAATAATAACGGGTGCAGAAATTATTAGAAAGTGCACATTTTCACACGTCTAGTGGCACATTAATAAAGTTAACCAAAAAAATGTGAATAAAAATTTGGGGGGATTTTCAATAGATGACTAATGGTGCGTTCACACCGGACGCGAATAGCGCGTCAGACGCAATGTTAACTTGCAATGTTAAGTCAATGCAAAGACGCGTTACGCACGTAAAAAATCCTGCAGCACTAATAAGGCGTAGAGTGCGGCGCGGTAGACGCGAATACACCTCATTCGCACGTCAAGTTCCTGCGAAGGGCTCGAATTGAGCAAATTATTTTATAGTGCTTTTTGTGCATTCACGCGTTTGACGCGAATTCGCGTCTGCCGCCCAAGTTGAAAAACTTCTGCGATAATTCGCGCCGCGTTAACCAATCAGGAGCCTGCTTGCTTCAAGTGGCATAGGATTATGATTGATCCGATGCGGGACAGCAGGTCATCAAACTGGGTACGGGACAGGCGAAAGTACCGCTGAAAGCGGCCGTCATCCAGGCGCAGCTCCTGGAGCAAATGGTGAAAAACTCGCCAAACTGGGTTCGCCTCCGAAGCGTCTGGTGGACCCAAATACAGCGACGATGATCCCTACGTCAGCGCTCTGCTCTCCAGAGCAAATACAGAGCGGTGACTCTCTCGATAAATGATCTATCAACATCACACATCTTGTAAAAAGATGGCCGCCAACGGGTTTCGAAACTTTTGAAACTTTCGCCTCAATTTCGCTCTTGACGCACGAATGGACACAAAGTGGTCAAGCGTATAACTAGACGCGGCAGGCGCGAATTTGACGCGCTATTCGCGTCCGGTGTGAATGCACAGTAAGGCGGTACTATCTACTTTAGGCTTACAGTATATTGGGATGTGTACTAAAATTATATTTCGATAAGCAAATTGTTTTATGTTACGACTAATACTTCATGATTGGCCAATATTACAATTCAAGTTTACAGTTTGTCAGGTTTAGGCTTACAATCAGGTTTAAGTGCTTCTACGTCAGTGTTATCATCTGATTTTAGGGATACGTTATAGTTAGGATTAGGTTTAGGGGTAGGGATAGGGTATATTACTTTTCGTTGAATTCACATGTACCAGATATGGCCCGGATCTGGGCCGACACTATGTTGCAACATGAAACAACTGGCAAAATTTTCATTTTTCTGTGAACTATCCCTTTGACTATTTTAACCATCAAGTGTCCAACCAGCTAGACCAGCACCGAACCAGATTCATGCAGATTTGTGGTCTTCATTTTTTTCAGCAGGAACATCAGGTCTCCGGAAAGGTAAAAGATCTTAAAATGACTTCATGTTGAACTCAGGATATTCTTCACCCAATGTTTTTGCTGCTTTCCTGCAGTTTCCCTGCTCACATTTTTTAAAATGCAAATCCAAGGATTTCTACAGTCTGGTGCCCTGTCACATTCACAGCCCAGGGAAAAGGAGGGAAGTTCTATCACCCCGCTTTAATGGTGCTTTTATCTTCAGTGAGCCACAAATAACCTCAGCCTTAACCGATAATGTCTGCGCCGTGACACTTGTGTTACATTACCCTCTCAATATCTTCTCGCATTGCCATTATCATTTATCTGACTTTTTTTTCATCACTGCCTTGATTTAGACACATTTCTATGGGCTGCAAGAAATGCACAATCCACAACCACGAAGGCCTGAGCCTCAATGATTAAAAGTACACACTTTTTTTGCGATGAAGGCCCGCGATCAGTCAATAACCCGTACTACATCAAACAGCATCGCTGAAAGCGCCTCTTGTTGGCCCATCCAAGGTGCGACATTAATCATGACCGAAACGTTTGATATCAATTTCTTATCCTATCCACGGACAACAATTTCTGAGTAATTGGATTCTCTTTAGCAACATATATATCCGTCTTTAGGGGTGTAGAGTGCTGAGAGCAATTCATCAGATGCCAATTCTAATCAAAGTGCCTCTTAATCACATTATTTGCTTGCATCTCTGTTTTGTGCTGAGATTAATGCTAAAATGGGATCATCCAGGATTTGATTTCTGTTTTAGGAGCGCACCTTTCTTTCCTTTTCGCGGACTGTCAACACATCCCAGCGTCACAAAACTGCTTGCCGTGCAAATGATGAGAGACGTATAAATGGAACAGAAGAGCGCTGTACCTTTGGGCCAGTAATTATTCCAGTGAGACTGTGGAAGTCTGGGAGGGGACTAAACAGCTGTATTTTGGGGAAGACACATTGAGGGCATGTGAAGGTGGTCTGTGGGGTTCCGTCAGGCTGAGATTAGGCTGCTGCATGGAGAGGCACAGATTGCTTTAGGAATAAGCAGCACGCTCAGCGGGGTGGCAGGAAAAAGAGGCAATGAGTTTCTGAGGCCGTGAAAGGTTCCACCGTCATTATTAATAGCATCTTTTCCCCCCTTTGGCATGGGGTACTGTATGACATGGCTCTTTTTTTAAACTTTATTGATGTGATATTTTCAGATGTCAGCTGTGTTATTATAGAATAGATAATTCAAAGATGAATTATGAATGCATATGGTCAACAAAATGTAAGTTTTATTTTTGATTTTATTCTATTTTTGTTCTTTTATTATTATGTTATTATCAAAATAAAGTATTTAGATTAAGATCTTGACTTTTTTTGATGTAAATGGATATAGAGTTCAACTGGATTAAATTTCGCTATACCTTTGTATAGTGACAATAAAGAATCTTGAATCATGGACGATTATGTGTGTGTGCGTGCGTGCGTGCGTGCGTGCGTGCGTGCGTGTGTGTGTGTGTGTGTGTGCGTATAATATAATAAACATATATAACATTTATCATGTCAAAATGAATATATTTTGTATACTCTACATTATAATTGTGATGTGTAAATTCCATTTTAGCGTTTCAAATTGTGGATTTCAGTGTTTGATTTTTATTTATTTAATCAAAATAGTATACAATTGTAATTATTGGTCTTTTAACAATTATTGGCCATAACATACTACCGTTCAAAAGTTTAAATCAGTCAAAATGTTTAGAAAGATAGAAAAATGATGAATAACACTGATGTAGAAGCACTTAAACTTGGTTGTAAGCCTAAACCATGACAAACTGTAAACTTGCTCAAATCTGATTGGTTGATTCTAATGTTGTTCCAGGATCAACAGAGTTTCTCCTGCCCCCGTCCACATGTTTGATAAGGTGGTTGATAATGGTAAGTTGCAGTGACGGCGAGCCAGTCGTTCTTCTCCATGCCTCCCAGTAGCTTCCAGACCAACCGTGTATTTTTCCTTCTAATAATGAGATTATGAAATCAGTCTGCTGCCTTCAGGTTATGATTAGGTTAGTTTCTCTTATTTTCCATATCTGTTCTCTTTGTTGTTTTGGGTCGGGTGTCATACCGATGATAAAACTAACATCTGTTGCAGTGTCTTTGTTATTTAGATTAGAAATATAGCCTAAAAGAAAAGTTTGCCTGGACTTTTAAATGAATAGATTGATTGTTCAATGTTATCTCTTTTTTGCTTTTATCGTGATGATATTATTTGGAAACCTCAAATGTAAATCTGCAGCTCAACTTTTAATAGAACATGTATATATAAAACTGTACTTACTGTGCACGTTTTTGTAATTGAAATTGCGGTAGCACTTTCTTTTACAGTCCTGTTCCGCATTTTACAGTTACAATTACTGTTCAAAGGTATGGGGTGAGTAAGATTTTGAAATGTTTTTGAAAGAAGTCTCTGCTGCTCACCAAGGCTGCACTTCTTTGATCAGTAAAAACACTAGTATTGTTAAATGTTTCAAATAACTGTTTGTATTTTAAAATGCAATTTATTCATATGATGCAAAGCTGAATTTTCAGCATCATTACTCCAGTCTTTAGTGTCACATGATCCTTCAGAAATCGTGGAAATTTTGTGGAAATCATGATAAAAAAAAATGTCAGGATGAACTAATAGAAAATTCAAAAGAATAGCATGTATTTGAAATTTAAATGTTTATTAGTAATGTATTTTACTCTCACTTTTGATCAAGTTAATGCATCCTTGATGAATAAAAAAAATCTATATTGTGTAAGGTTGTGTACATATGTAGTTTTTTGTAGTAATTATAACAACAGGGTAATAACTTTAATATCCATGAACCTACCTTAATCCATGTAGTTATATTACTCAGGTAAGTTTTCTATAAGTGCACATACTGTAAAATTTAATGCAACTGAATATTCCCATTATGAACATTATGTAGGCTAATTGTAAAACCAATTTAAAACTGTTCATTCAATTTACATATTATTCACTGAAGCATAGATAACCTGACAGCTTTGGTCATAAAAGAGTTCTCTTCAGAGTTCTCTAAAAGGTAACTCTTCAGGCCAGCAGACATGCATTGATCTTATTAAAACGCTCAATTCATAATTGCTGTTAATCACAGGCCATTCAGAATGAAGTCGTCAGTCATGTAGTATAATAACGCAACAAACAACAGATCCCTGTGACTCTCGCCAGAGCTCTCTGACATCAGACCACCCTTTAACTTACCGCATGTCAATCAATTCTGATTGCCTGTGAATTCAACAATATTAGGTTTTTTTTCAGACCATTGTTGAGTCAGTAATGAATGCCAATGTACTTTCAGGGTTGGTCACAGGTGAAAACAGAGCCAATTTAGCTAAAGAAAAAAATATATATATACACGAATTCCAGGTCTGACTATTAAAATAGAGCGTTTTATTGACAGGGTCAAAGGAACTGTTGCCTACCTTAGAAAATCATTAAAAATACCAACTTAAAGGCGTAAAACTTGCCTCTGAGATTGTTTTGTTTCGTGTTTGTTGTATTTTTTTTACAATAATTATTCAAAATAATTTAACATTCCAGTATTTATTTACAAAATTGTATAAGTATTAATATAGCATACCATTCAGTATTTATAAAAACATACAGTAACTGCAAGCAGTAGGGGAGCGCGGGGCACAACCTAACGCGGGGCTAAATGTAACACGGACCTTTTACGTTGTTACTCAGGGTCACGCGGGTTGTGTTTACGCTCTTTTTCTCTCGCTGCCAGAAGACGGTCTCCCGTGGATTTGTGAAAAGTTTTGGTAATATTTTGTGAAGATACGGGACAAAGAGTGTTTTGACACCATCTAAGTATTTTTTTTCATCATACATATTTTTCAGTTTCTGAGTTGTTCTAACTTTATATTGCCTTAATCACTGTCTTGTTGGCTAAAACATGGCACCATTTTGAAACATGTCAGCAACTCCTAGCTAGGTTTAAAATATTTTTTACACAGCGGGGTTAGTTGTAACACAGTGTTACAACTAAGCCGCCAAGTGTTCACAATATTGTAGGCTATGGGATTTGTTTACTATATTGATCACTTGTTTATTTATTAAAAATATTGCCTGTTTTCATGTAATAAACACTTTAAAATGTGATTTTAAGCTTGTTTTTATTATTATTACTGTTACTATTAATAATAATAATAATTTTGCATGCAAAACTGTTCAGCCCTTTTACTATATCTCTATCCATGATATTGATCCATAATTGAAGTATGTTTGGATGAGGGATGGATGTATGGATATCTATCTATACAGATGTACAAACAATATCAAACTATACAGATAAAATAGTACTGAATTATGTGTTACACACAAGTGTTACAACTAACCCCGCATATGGGGTAAGTTGTAACATTTGCACTTCTGTCACTTTCAGTGCAACTGTACGAAAATGGAAGGTCCTAGAAAAAAACTTTAAGTGTTCATTTGTAGCAGAGATGTGTATGTTTCTTGTGTAAAAGAAAAATTAATCTAACCTAATTATTTTTTTAAATAATTGAGCCAAAACCAAAATGCGTTAGGTTGTGCCCCGCTCTCCCCTAATTATGGTGCCGAGTCTCAAAGGGATATTACGTTGCAAACGAGTTTAAATCAAGATACTTTAACCCAAATCTTAAGTCATCTCAGCAAACTGCCACAATTGCCATTGGAAATGCTGTTGCTAAATGTTTTTGAAAAAAAAAAATAGTTTGATCATTTTGTTTGGTACAAATAAAAGGGCTAGTTCAGTTAACTAACCATTTAAGCATTTACTTTGAAATAATTTTCACACAGAAACTGCTAGTAAATTTCACAAATAATTATATAAAAACAAAAAGTAACATTGAATTATTTATGTAATTTTGAAGTAGAAAGATTGAAAATATGTGGTGCCATTGAGAGCCGCCAGAGGGCACTCCACAACAGACTATTGTCATTCCCTCCCATAATTCTCTGCCTGGACTCATTAGCACTCATTGTTTTCACCTGTGTCTCATCTTCTTGTTTGCTCACGCCTGGTTCTTTCTGTCATTCCCTACGAAGTCTTGTTTAGTGTCACACTGCAATTCCAAGCATTCTCCTGGTTTTTGATCTTCTGTCTGGTTTTCTTGGTTTCCTCTGTTTTTGCCTGTTGCCCCATTGACCCTGTTATTGTTTGGACTGATTGCCCGGTGTTTATGACCTTTGCATGTTTCCGACTACGATTGTGGATTACCCATTAAAAAAAATAGCATTTGGATCCTCAACCTTCGTGCCTTGGAGCAGTACGTGACAAACATACTCTAGTGATCTGTGTTATGTACAATTTTGATAAAATCTATTACAGTGTATATCTGGAGATCATCTGAATCAAATTTAATCGGAAATGGAAAAAATGTGTTGGAGTGCCAAAAAAAGTGGACTTTCCACTTTTGGACCATGTGACTTTCTCTCCAATGTCTTCAGATACCCAGGACATGGCAGTCGGTGTGTGGCAGCAAATGTTACAATACGACTGTAAATGGTGGGAAAGGGCAAGGGAAAATTTGTATTTGTCAGGGAAACGTAATGTTGCCTACAGGACATCATCTAGCAAATAAACTGCAAAATGTATTGGATGTAATACAATTATATTATAAATTGAAATGGTTATTATTATAAGACATATGTTATTATTAGGATACGCTTTGTCTTACCCCAAACAAAAAAAGTCTTAACTCACCACTGATTATGTGATCAACTGCACTGGAACAATTGCAATCTAGCTGCTTAGTTTTTTAATGGATCTCTGTAATAATCATTTCAAGATTTATCAGAGCTGGCATATTGCACAGCCTAATGTATTCTAAATCAAATTAAACAGACAGTTTTCTGACTGTAGAAGCATTTTACCCTAAGTACACTCTATTCACAGACATTTCCTCTGGATTTATGTAATATTTTTTAACAGACTGAGAGGTTCATTTATAGCCTTACTCAGAATTATACATTTATAATGCACTACTTCAGAACTGAGACACACAATATCTACAGAATTCTCTCTGGATCCTTTTGGGACTCCAAATAAAGAGATGAATATATATATATATATATATATATATTCTACCATTTTGAAAACACCCACCAGTGACTGTGGGGTATGAATGAGTAATATCCAGACACAGTCAATATAATCAGTAAAAGCTATTAACCTCATCAGATACAGGAGCAGCACAGACACAGAGAGTCTATGACCAAAATCTGCCTTAATCCACACAAAAGTCAGCTGGAGAAGTCGAGGTGAATCCCTAGCATAGTGTGAGCTGTTTTTAAGCTATTTAATGTCTGCATCTTGCTAGAACTAGCATTACCCCAAAAGCAATGCATCTGTGCCAAGGCTGGCCTGTTAATGTTATTTTACCCAATTAACAGTGTATATTGGAGGTCTACGACATCATTTTATAGTCCATTGATTTTATGGCATTAGGAGAATCACAAAAGCCGAAGTAAACGGATTTTCTGCAAATGAATCACTTCAAGATCAAAAGACGAACATGGCATCTGTCTTCTTTGCTATTTACTTCTTCGCCAACCACGTAATTTTGCGATGCTGTTTTCAAATGTTCATTGGAACTATGGTTTTGGGAAACGGTGAATTGGACTACGTTGGTAATGACGGAACTTGTGACTTGGTTGGCTACAAGGCTTTTGGGAAACGCACCCCGGATTTGTTGAGGTGAGCGTATATTCTTGTATTGTTGCGGTCTGTTGCGTTTGCGGTAATACAGATGACGTAAAGGTTTGTTATGTTATCCAGTGACAGCAAAAGATCCAAACCTGGCGGATAATATTTCACCTCTGTACTACTCTTTACAGTTCACTGCTCATGTGGATTATGTAAATAGCATTCACAACATCATGTAGCTAACGTACCCTTGATATGATAACTGCTCATGCAGTACTGTCAATAGATTATGAATATGCTAATACAAAAAGGTTAAGTTTAAATATATGGTTCAAATAACAGTGATTCAGCACCAGTCGAAGTATATGCGAAAGCTTAAGAATGCATCTAATTTTTGTTTTGTTGCAATTATTGTTATGCATATATAAATGTCAATATTTCCTGACATATTATGATCCAGACTCTGTCAGAGGGCTGGCATTTTAAAAGCACTTAAACACCATCATTTGTTTTTGTAATGCACAGCATCCGCTCATCATAAATATGGTTCATCTGTCAGATTCTACAAAATAACTTTTTTTATTATTATTGATTTATTGTTAAACTAGCTGACTGTGTGATATGCAACAGAAAAACAAACCTGTATTTGCAGGTAGTTATAAAGCATTTAGTAGTGGTGAGTTAACTATTTTTGTGAGCTCATCTAAAGTGAGGACTATTCATGCCTTGTAAAGCATTTACAAAGGAGATTTAAAGGCTCATTTGTCTTCTAAACAGAAAAAAAGAAACAAACACTACACAGTGATACAGAACATAGAAATATTAACAGCCTTTAAATCTCCTTTGTAAATGCGTTACAGTGCATAAATAGTCCTCACTTTAGATGAGCTCACAAAAATAGTTAACTGACCACTACTAAATGCTTTATAACTACCTGAATTAACCATGAATTACAGTAGAAATACATGTTAATAAAGCATTTACTAACACACTAAGTAACTATTACTACATGTCTGAATAATAAGATGTATGAATGTACATTTAAATAGTTTATTAATCATTTACATACACTTTCTAAGTAATATTATGAACCACTGACAACTCTTAAATAACTGGTTTGTAAATAATGCAGTACTTCATTTAGAAATGATAAATTGATCATTAATAACATATGAAAATATAATTATTAAACACATTATAGATATGCTTTTAAATCAAGAATAAAGCATTTTTAACTGTATTTATAAACTACTTATTATTGTCTATTAATGCTTTATACATTTTGAATTAACTGTTTACTAATGCTTAACTAATGATTAATAGTGTGCAGTTATTATAAAGTGTTACCGAAAGGGCTAATTGTTACTTGAAGAAGCAAGCACCAACACTATATGCATATGCATAATTTGCAGGTTGGACATATCCCCACTTTTTGCCAGGATCGGTCTGGTCCCCACCATTTTTTTTTTCTTTAAATAACAACTAGAATTTATGGAGAGTGACTGTTCATCTGTTTGTTACCAAGTGTTTAGATGAGTGCACCAGTTGAGGTGAATAGTTTAGTTCTAATCAAACCACTAGATCACAAGTGTAGCCTACATTTATGCAAATAAGGTTAACTGAGACTTAAGAGTCCTCTTAAAAGGGGTCATTCTTAGCATTTATCTCTCACGCTTTATTTAGAATGTTTGAAATTGTGGAAATATAGGTAAAGGTTGAGATACAGTCAGTAGGCATGACATCAGGCCTGCAAAAAACTGCTGTGTTGCTGAGTGCATGTAAAGTGATCCATGTGCAGAGTCGTTTAGATCCCGCCGTCTAACCAATCAATTCCACAAACGAAGCACTGCCTTATCTCCAGGTGCAATACACCACTGGTAAGCTTAACACTGCATTTGTATGTTTAAGTGACATCTCTGCAGAAAGCATGTGTACAGACTCTAAACTCGTTCCACGCACCAGTGAAAGATCTGAGTTTGTACAGAAGGCTCTGTTTAAGTGTGAGACTGGAAGATAGCTGCAGGCTAGGAAAGTTGCCTCCTTATGCTCTCTCGTGATAACTGTGTGTGTTAGAACAGAGCTGAAGATAACCCAATGAAAGCCAGGCCTGCTACACTCATTTAGGGGGGTTTTGCCCCTAGTGTATATTGTTTGTTTTTGGCCACTTCTGGTAGTTCTCGCAGCTTGTTAGTATATGAAAATATTGGTTTTGAATGGGGAAAAAACAACAATATACACTGCATCGCCAAGAGTGAGTGGCCACCCTTGTGAAAAGAAAATATATTTCCCCTATATACAGTATGAATGATCAATATAGTTTAACAGTATATTTGAAAATATGCAGAATAATCAACGCTATCTCACGACCAACTCGTACGTATTCGTACAAGTGATTAAAATGTGGCTAATTCGTACGAATTCGTACGACCTCACTTCACTCACTTCGGATTGGTCTAAACCCATGTGATGGTTAGGTTTAGGGGTGGGGTCAGGGGTAGGTCAATCGTACGAATTCGTACGAATTGGGCAACTCGTAAAATATGTACGGTTTAGCAAAAATTTGACAAATTTGTATGAGTGAGGTCAAATGAATTCGTACAAATTAGCCAGCTCGTAAAATTCGTACGAATTGCCGTGAGATCGGGTTGGAATAATATATTGTGTTAATATATTACAATATATTGAATAACACATAAGGAATTGTCCCTTTTCATATATTGAAACATATGTGACAATATATTTACTAATATATCATAATTAGTCCTGAGCAAAGATTAATCGCAATGAATCGCATCCAAAATAAAAGTTTGTGTTTACATAAAATGTGTGTGTACTGTGTATAATTATTTTGTATATATAAATACACACATATGCATGTATATATTTAATAAATATTTGCATATACACTGTATATATATATACACTGTATATATATATATATATATATATATATATATACATACATACATACATTATATTATATATAAATATACAACATATAACACATTTTTCTTAAATATATTCATGCATGTCTGTGTATTTATTTAATCTTTGCCCAGCACTAATCATAATGTATTTAATTTTAGTATTCAGTAATACACCTCATAATATATAGATGTATATGTGATCAGTTATGGTAATGCATGTGTAATGTATTGCATATTTTCTCATGCAGCATAAGGACACATACATAGATAAATATTTAATATAATATATTCATTTTATTTTTTAATTATTTACATTATAAATGTTTCTTATTTTCAAGCTAGTTAACAAAAGCACAAGCACACCTGCATGTATTTAAGTATTTAGCCAAGAGTCTATCACAGTGCCGAGGAGTGCACAGCCATTACTAAATAGTTATAATAATTATAGTGTTAATACTTATCGGCCAATCATCAACCGAACCACAGGCTCTACTCTTCAGCACAATTAAGAGGTATATATAAGTGTGTGTATATAAGTGTGAACATACATTTTCATTTATATGGCAACATGTATGTGCAAAATAAACATAATAATGAATCAAACTTTGTGAATATTACATGTAATGCTATTTTGTCTTAATTTATAAATATTAAATATGTATTAATATATAGCCATACATGGTCAATGCATATATTGCAGTATATTGACAAATATAAGCACTAGTTTCCCAGATATGGAAATGTATTATGTAATATATCGCATAATATTTTGCAGTATATTACCATATATTTTTGTTCTGTAAGGGCATCCTTTCTGATCTGTGGTTTTGTTTATTCAGGTCATACCCATTAAAAAGAATACTGCTTTTGTTTCTTCTTCTGTGGAACACAAAAAGATACATTTGTAAGACTGTGTTGGTCATTATTTTTTATGCGTTTACAGTGCATTGGGACTGAAGCTTTTAAGCTTCAATTAAAAGTCACAAATGCACCACTAACACAAAAATAAAAGTGCCAAAAGGCCATAGAAGAACCATTATTGGTTCCCAAAGTTCTGAAAAAAGTTTTTAGTGGGAAGAACCTTTCAATAATCTAAAGAAATATATAAAATGTTGTCCAATGGAAATGTTCCATGTATGTTAAATGTTCTTCATGGAACTACCCACTAAACATTGGATGTCGGATAGACGTGCAGATCATGTCTATATTGGGTCCGTCGGTCCATTACCAATTCTGGACATCTATTCAACGTCCAAACTAGGTCCACAATTTGGACGTCCAACCATGACCTAACTTGGACGTCATATTGACATTCAACATTTGACCTTTGAAATGGATAATTTTTTGGACGTCATTTGGACGTCTATGACAGGTGCAGGAAATTTACACGATTAATATATAATATTTTTTTATTTACAAATTTCAACATTGTTGTTATCAACATGATTAATACATATGAATACAGATTATTAATAATTATTTAAGATCGTTTTCCAAAAACTCCATTTGATTGTCTCATCACCAGATGATAGCTGGAGACGCAGTTTAATATAGTTTTCCTGTAGCTCAAACAGTGGAGCGTTGGTGCTTGCAACGCAAGATCATGGGTTCGATTCCTGTGGAAAGCAAGAACTGATAGGAATATAAATGTGTAATGCAATGTCACTTCGTATAAAAAGCATCTGCCAAATGCATAAATGTAAATACAATGGTACAGAAAACACGTCCCCCACCCTTTTGAAACATGGGACAGTTATAGAAGTTGTATAAAAACGACGTAAAATTTGTCTAAATTTGATGTTGAAAAGACGTCCACAAACGACCACATTTGGACTATAAATAACCCTTACACGGAGGTCCCACGGATGTCAACATTAGATGTGCGGTAGACGTCAAAAAAATACGTTATCTGGCGTCACAGTCTGCACCCTCCTGATACAGACATAGGACGGACAAGCACACCGTTGAAACGTCATCTGGAGGTAACTTTGCGCAGGGGGTACCGATGCCAATAAAGAACATTTATTTTTAAGAATGTATAACAGAACTGTCAATGCAACACTTTGTGTGAGGAAGCGACAACATTTAAGTCATTATTCACTGATAATGATGATATATGATGCAGTATGTACATATATCTGCTGTGGAAGTTGCATGACCAAACAATATTCGTCCAATCATTGCATTCGGTTATACGCAGAGCTGTAGACTGAGTCACCAAGCGCCTCAAACAAACACCCTTTACAGTTCCTCCTGAACCAAGACAACGAGCTTATTCTGCGTTCACACCATGTCGTAATTACCGTAATTAGGAGACGCCAGCCCGTGATGTTCTACTCGGAGATGTTCACGTCCTCAGACTTGGATGTGTTTCTATGGCAACGCTATTAATGCTGAAATGTATCTGCAGCAGTCAGGCGGTACAAGTCAGAACTCTTTAAGTTGTTTACGCTCATTATTATTCTAATGTTATGTGCTTTGATACATGAGGTAATTAAACGCCGTCTCTCGTGACACTTTGCAGACTATATCTGGCTGTACGCGTTCATGTGTTATGAAGGAAGCGTGGCTTTGGAGACGCTCAAGGCAGGGTAGGATCTTAAACTTTGCTATTGTTAGCCTCTCTAAAACTGCCTACACTAGCTTTAACTAAATTACATCAGTCAAGTACAATTGTAAATGTTTTTTGCAAACCATTCTGAGCCTTTGAACATATAGGATTAAAATAACCAGTGCTTCCCTCACGAACACAGCACGGAAAAGGTAGATGTCAAGTTTTTTGTTTTTTTTGTTCCTCAAACAAAAACTTGCAATGTCTTGCAAACATAATAACCCCAACAATACTACCATTTGTCCACAACATATCAAAACTTTACCATGCAAGTCTCCAGTACACTTAACTAGATGGGAACTGGTAAAAGCTGCACGACACCTGCTACTCACAATCTGGGAAACCGCCAGCTAGGTTTAAAAAATAAAATAAAATAAAAATTATATTTTTTGTCATTTTGCTAATAATACAGTTACTAATTACAGGCAATACCACAGAATATCACCGAATTGATCAAATCCATTTAATGGAGTTTTCTATTGTTTTCTGTCCAAAATTATGTCCTTTCCTGGAGGATAATACAATACAATATAATATAATATAATATAATATAATATAATATAATATAATATTATATAATATAATATAATATAATATAATATAATATAATACTTTTTATTGTAGAAGTTAGTTCACATAGCACCCAGCATGGCAAAAATGTATCCTTATGTTTGCTTAGTTATGATATAAGAAAAATAAAACTAATATGATTTCCATCTTTTTTTTAAAAAGTGATATTAATATTCAATTCAGAATGCTAAAAAAATATATAAAGAGAACATGAATATACAGCAAAGTAGGACATGCCTGTTGTGTTTTTCCTTTTTCAGACAACAGTTTTTTCTTCTTCCAGTTTTAAAATCAACAACACAGTTTTTTTTCAATTTATTTTTGTGTTTATTGTTTGTGGGTTTAGCATCACTGCAGTCATCCCGCTGTCTTACACAACCTCCACAAAGCCGGGCCGAGCAGGAGCTCATGTTCCTGTCATGTGAAGCGTCTGATTAGGCTGGAAAGAGAAAGGAACAGGGACTGGAACAGAATACGGCTCTCTGATAGCTTTGACAGCAGGTAATGAGCCACTTAATGAAGTCCAGGGTAATTTCGCAACCACAACAAGAGGGAGATGCAAGCCGTGCCGTGTTAGGGCCGTAACAGCCTTTAATCAAATGGGAAAGGCAGGCTGAAAATGATAGCCTGGGTCTGTGGGGATTTTGACGGCAACCGCAAGGTAGCAGGTGCTTCTCTTAACCTGTTGGCATGGCAACCACAGCGTAGGTTCTTCCCCAACAGTACATTTATGGCATCTCCAAAATGATCCTCACACAAGAAAATATGTTTGTTTTATTTCTGTTCATCAGGAGGCCTTCCACTGCCGCCCACACATCTGCTACTGTGACTCTGCCTCCTCCAGGTTGTGTGTTTACCATTTGCATGTTTTCAAGATTTCCTCAATCAGCAACATGATGCTTTTCCTTTTCGACATAAACAATCAGTGCTTTACGGTTCCTGGTGGAATAGCGTGAGAAACAATACTAAGTATTAGTTCAGATACTCGACATCCCGCACTGCAGAGCTTATTAAAATGTCAGGCCAACATATACTGTAGCGTAGAGTTTAGATAATATATTTTTTTATATAAATAGATAGAAATCTCTTATGCTTACCAAGGCAGCATTTATTTGATGCATACAGTAAAAACATTAAATATAATTGCAATTTAATGGTACATGCAACTTTTTTGGGTTCAAAATTAAAAATTTCTCAATTAATCCTTCTTCAAAAACTTGTTTTGTCTCAGCCTGATCCGCTATGGTAAGCCTATTTTAAGTGTTTATATTTTAGAATTAGCATTACCTTTTTTTCTGTCACTCGCCCGTGTGTCTCGTCATATCAGTAAACGGAGAAAAGTTGCTCTTGATGCGTGTATGGTGTGTGAGTAGAGTTTACTTGTCACAGCGAGTGAGAAAGGTCGACATGGAGCCGCTAAATCTCGGCTCTGGCGAATCACCCTTTTAAAACAAACACCAAACAGAAGAGAGTCTGCTGGCAGAGAGAATGCGACAGAGCTTGTAATAAAACAAGAATCAACATTGGCTTGGCTTTTCAGAGGATGCCGAGAACTGAGGGATTTGAAATGTTGTAAAAGTGACGCGGAGATGGTGATTTTATTACCCAACAGGCGCTTTGCTGGATTTTATTTTCAAGGAAGTACCCTGTTTATTTACTCTTTCTCCGCCAGCATAAAAAAAAAAAAAAAAAGTTAGCCAGCCACCGCAAGCCCTTTTGATAATGTTCACAAAACTTTCAGGGCCACCCAGAATATTTTGTTGTATGTAGGCTTAGGCTATATCTGAGCCTGCTATGTACACTTACGCATCTGCTTACATATAGTATGCTATCACTTGTTTCTGCTTCTTTTTCACCTGTGTTTTGAACCGGAGATTCTGTACTCTTTCAGAAGATGCGTAATAACGGTAACACCCTTACCGTATAACAGTGAAAACACGGAAAGCCAGAAAAAAATCCGTCAATGGCGGGGAAAGATTTAATGGGTGTAGCTACAGTAACAACTTCAACATAGTCAGCTTGAGATCCTTTCCATTTAAACTGGTTGGCTGCATCCGACAACGTAGACATCTGACAACGTACGCAGTAGCTTCGCTACCCTGTCAGCCAATGACTTTGCAGGCACGAAATGACCTCACAAAACTGATTTCTGACAGACTACTGAGGCAGCGTTACGGTTTAATGATCTACAGCAAAATAGAGAGAGCTTTGGTGATAACTAAGCAAATATTTAATTACTACAATAGATTACATCAAAAAGCACAAAGCACAATCAAAACAATGTTCTTCTGCAAAATGCATGAAGTTTAGTTTTTTTTAATAGCTAGAGGGCCTAAAGTTACACAGTGTACCTTTAAAATAACTCTTTCAGGAGTCATTCTAATACAGTATTCTGATTTGGTCCTCAAGAAACATTTCTTATAATTATCAATGTTGAAAACAGTTTTACTGCTTAATATTTTGTGACAACCATGATACATTTTTTTCTTTCAGGATTCTTTGATGAATAGAAAAGAGAAAGTTTTAAAGAGCCACATTTATTTCAAATGTAAACATTTTTGTAACATTATACTTTACTGTAACATCAATTGAATGTGTCAATTGATTCGATTAAACCATCAAAATTCGATTAAACCATCAAAATATGAGAGAAAAAAAAATTAAATATGATGCAAGAACAAAACACAAAAATTAGATACGGTTTAATTTAATATAAAAAATGCATAGAAAAACAATTCTACATTGACATACATTGTCATACAAAAAAACATACATTGACTACAACATAACCAGTTAATAATATTTCATTGGTTCTTAATTTTTTTATATGACAGCCTAGCCAAAAATTACTTGGCATGGTTCATTGCGTTATCACAAATAAACAATTATATTATTATAAGTTATTATATGTATATGTATATATGTATATTATATATATACTTATATTATATTATTTCACTATAATATTTGAATACATGTTCCTATGCCAGAAATCACTTTTGGCCACTACTGTATATATTAGCATGAGTAACTCAAAATAGTTTATATTTGTAGCATTGAAGCACAAATGTTCTGGGCCTGTTGTGCGTGCCGCTCTGTTTTTCCTTTCAAAAATACAAATAGATTTTGTTGAAGTTCCTAATGACTTTTCTCAGTCCGTTCTTGATTACCCCCTCCCCGCCTTCCAAACTGCACCAAAGAGAACGCAATCAAAAATCACATGTCCACTCAATTTTCTTTTCTTTGATTGATGCTCAACATGAGCTAAGCATAAAAAAATGTGACAACAACAAAAACAAATCTGGAAGCATATAGCTGAAAACATTATACCATTATACCACAATGGCTAGTTAGTATTTATGTATTTATGTGTAGTATTTGTGTAATTATAGTATTTAATAAATACACAAATAAAGTAAATATATATAATTATACTGCTTTACTCTTGTCTTTCTCATTGCAAATTTGCAATCATTTGCAAAATATAGATTTTATATGAACTCCCAAATCTGTTCTAGTGGAAAATGTGTTAAATTGAGTGTGATCTGAGATTCCCTCTTCTGCCCAGTTAACTTATATATTGCACAGTAATGGCTAAATTAATTTTATATCAAAAACAATGAATTAATATAATTCACCACTTGAAAAATATATAATATATATTTATAATATATATACACCCACTATATATATATATAGTATAGTATAAGTATATATATATATATATATATATATATATATATATATATATACTTGACCCAAACTCCAACAAATCCATTAAACTGATTAATATAAACAAAAATAAATTGTCCCTCATGGCTGGATCAGGTTTGATTCACACTAAGACCAAACATTTATTGTGAGTGAATGTTATCTCCGATTACATCAAAGCGCACCATAAATTACGGAAACAATTATAATTTCCCTACACTTTATGGACGTAATCTTGCATATACCAAAGGCGTTTTGTTGCTCACCCCTTACAAACAACAACAAAAATATATTGATTATGATTATTCAATAATAATAATACTAATGTTTACTAATATTTGTATAGTTTTGCATTTATGCTAATTACCTTTCATTTAATAATTATTACTTAATTCATTTTAATTATTCATTTAATAATAACATATATTATATAATAAAAATATTTTTTCTGGCTACTTTTTTTTGTATGGTTATGTTTTTTTTAGTCTATATCAATCATACAGCATAGAATGAAATAAAATGAATAGAATGAAACAGTTCTGCAACATTAGGTAAACGCATTAACGTTAACATCCCTAAGCTGAAAGGTGTGCCGTTGTACCGTAGTCAATTTGTCTGTCGATTAGCACCACATATTTTACAGGAGTTATGGTTTGAATATACCTTTTGTTTCTAACTGCACTTTCATTTGCATCTGGTGTAGATTTCTTTCCCTGCAAACCAAGCATGTATGTGCTGGTGCACTGGTGCATATACAAACATCCTTCACTCCCACTCTCCCTCCTTGTCCTTTTGAGGATATTTGAGTTCATATAACTTGCCAGCACCACAATTAACTCCCAGAGCGACCTGCTCACCACCCTGTTGTTGAATCGGATTAGGTCTCTCCCTGTCTCCGCCAAGCTCCTGCCAGCTTATCTGGGGCATGTTTGGAGGGCGCAGCAACGGGACAGGGACACATGCCTGGAAATAAACGGAGTCTCGCGGTGATAGCCTCCCTGCTCACCCAGCCATGAAGGTTAAAACGTCTCATTCTTGCCTACAGTCAACCTTGCTCCATGACTGTGAATAAGGATGGAGGAATTCTGCAGACATCTGCGTCTGTGTCTGCTGTCATGGGTCAGCAGGTAGACAAATGATAGAGAGCATGCTGGGGGTCACGGTGTGTTTAAACACAGAGGCCAGAAAGTCAATCAATGGATAGAAAAAAATGTGTCAGGCATCACAAAGCAGCCAAGTGCACAATATTTTCTGTATTTATTGTTTTATTGATCCTTGCTGCTGCGGTATTGTGTGGCATTATGAGATGCACTATAAAACTATGTGCATGTGTCAGTACTGACCTTGAGGTTGTTCTTTCATGAACCTTAAATGACCAGTCAGCAGTATTTTATTGAAAGTGTTAGTTCACCCAAAAATGAGAATTCTGTCATCAATTACTCACCCTCTTTCGTCCGTCGAGACTTTCGTTCATCTTCGGAACACAAATGAAGATTTAAAAAAAAAAAAAAAGTTCACGGAGAGGCAGAAAGCACACCCTGTTTATTTTCTTTATTTTACAAAAGCACAATGGGTTTTTTTTTTCGCTTGTAAGTGGACACATAACATTTAACAGTTTATTTTTTCATATTTCTTAAGTCTGTATAACCACAAATGACGGAGTATTTTAAGTCTATTTTGCTGCTATGTGAAAAAATTCAAGCAAAACGCGCCGGCGCGTTTGTCGACCCCAGAGGGTTTAAACACCTTATAACCATACAAACATCTGAGCTGACGCCAAACTGACGTTAGCATAAACTAACCTACCTAGCTAATGTTATGTGTAATGCATGGAGCTAGTAGCCACTCAGCTTCGTAGTCGTAGATGAAGTTATTGAAAAAATAAACTGTATCGCTTGTCCACTTTGGAGCGGGCTGTGATGGAGTGTTGTTCAGTTGGTTGATGTACGTCAGAAAAAGTTATTTTGGGTAAATTTACCAGGGATGCAGTTTAAAGGAGAACTCCGGTCAATTTTAACATTGAGCTCAATTTTTAGTAAATTTGGAGTGCTGTCAATACAGAGAACAACGACAAAAATCGGTGTTGCCTACACCGTATTATCCACCGTGTGGTAAATTTAGGGTCGTCCATCATGGGTTCGCCAGAGTAATGAGTGGTTCACCGGAAGTGGCAGTGCACAAAGATCACTGAATGCGGAAGTAATACGTATCAGCGTGATAATGGCCTATACTGTTTCGGGAAAACAGTCGTGACTAGCTAGTTGATTTTCTCCAGTTATGTTGTTGTATGTGAAACTCACCCCTGATCAGGCTGATTCGAGAACAAACAAGCCTGTCCTTTTTTTTAATGAACCAGTTGATGCTTCATTTAGATAAAAAAAAACAAAAAACACTTGTTCTTGAGCTAACACAAGTTCACACAACATATCTGCTTATGAAAAAGTGGATCACTACCCACATTTCCAAGAGGACACCATTAGATTCTCTCAAACCTGCACATGTAATTGATTCAATAATAAAGCTGGGCTGCATTAGCCACCAGCCTTTGCTGGGATGTGTTCCCTGATGGCCGTATAATCAAGGAAGTGCTCTTTGCATTATGTCCCAGTTCAAGTATGAATGAATCATTCTCCATCAGCAGACATCTGTGTGGTCCAGCATTTCACCGATAATGCATCCTGTGAAACCGAGTAGCGAATGAGCCACTGCGGGATGAGGCCTGAGAGAGGATACCGCGTTTCAAAACAGACCCTGTATGTCCATGGCAACATTAAAATAAGATTATTTAATAAATCCCTAATCAAGAAAGTAGGAAAGCAAGTAATTTATCTTATATAAAGAACTCAGGTTATCAAAACAGGTATTAAGTGTGTAGGGAATATGCTACCATCAGATTTGATTGAATTGTTGCATAATCAGGATACACAAATATCTATATACATATGGTGACAAAATAATCAGATCATTTAGTAAAAACTATATTGTATCTTTGTTTTATTGTATAAAGAAATATAGTAACCCACTATCACCAGAGAAGGATGGAATAGGAGACCATTTTGTGACCTTTTCCGAGCATCTTTCAAGATGTTGACATTTGATTCAGTTCACCAAAAGACTCATTTACAGATTCATTCTGTGATTTTATTTTCTGTGGGTGCATCTTTACACCAGTAGGTGGATCCTTTTTGAGTGTTAAAACACTGTACAACAGTAGGTATTGATTTAAAGTCGACATGCAACAGAATTAAAAAAAAAAAAAAAAAAAATCTTCTTTATTGTTATGTATATTCGAGTTGAATTGCTTCTCAACCAAGAAAACATGCCAAAAAAGGCTCATTGGAAAAACGTACATGGTTACAAAAAATGTCAAAACGCAAAATACACACCAATACATACATATCACTGCGGTTTCTAACAGAAATGAACACTAGAGGCAGTAAAACACACACAATTATGATTACAGGGCCAGATTATGCATAAAGACTTTTTCATGTTATGACCTCAAAACAATTTTTTTTTCTTCCATAGTGCATGATTGTAAACAAATATATTTTGGAGTTTGCATCACTTAACCAGCTCCACATTTTATTGCTCGAGAGCCAGTTTACTCAAATATACATCACAATAGAGAATAAAAGACAGTTGTAACTTCCATTTCATGCCGATGTTTTTAGACCGCTGTGTCATGCGCGAGACGTATGTTTCCACATGTAAGCTGAAAAATATGACAGAAAATACTATTTAAAATGCTCTATTAATCCATTTATTTCTCTATTGTAATTATAGATCTTCAAACAGCAATATAAAATATTGGATAAATGCTACTCACCCAATATAAACAACATGAAAGCTGTGGCTTTTTCTCTCCAGCGCCACTTATGTGCTGCTTATGCATGCGATGAGTGTGAAATGGGCTTTATTGTGTGTTTTGGAAAAGGTTGCTGATTACATTTTTGTAATTAATTAGTAATTTCTCCAGGACTACGGTTCTAAATTCCTCCCATCTCTGGCTGCTGCTGCTGCTGACACATTCAGAAAAGAAAATCCCTTCGTCTGTTTGCCTTCCCAACACATTTCGTCCCTGATCCTGGTGTCAGCTTGTGAGGGAGAGGTGTCTGGGAGGGAATTCGGTAACCACATTATCCATGTTCTCTACAGTGGCTGAGTCTCCTGGAACCGTTCAGACGACAGATCAAAGCCTCACGCTCTCTCTGTGCTGGTCCAGCTACTTTGGCGATGCTACCCTTCAGCTTTGGCTCCAGAGACAGGCTTCTGCCTTCACAGACCACGGCTTGGATTGTTTCCTCAAGTGCGGACATTCGGCTTTGATGGTCAGTTTGCTGTGACTGAGACCCAAGGGTAGGCTTAGAAGAGCTGAACATAGGAAAAGAGGATGAAACGGAGGCCAGAAAAATGAAAACGTCTCCTTTCCGTGGACAGATTTTGTCAGCATCCACGCTTCACAAGATGGAGTTAGCATGTTTTCGGTTGTGTCTAGCACTGTGGGAATTTAACCAATTCAAAAGCAGAAGAGATATCCCGCCAATGTCTTTTTTTTTTATAGGAGAGATGACATTTAATTAACTGAAAAAGCTTAACTAAATGAATCTAAAATGCATGTTTGACCTGTAACTGAAAGCAACTTTCACTGGCATATCTTATAATATGTCAGTGCCATTGTTTTGTCTCAAGATGCATACCAATATTTTTTTTTTCCTAAGGCATGTTTATAAAAAACACTTAAATGACCTAATTTAACTAAGGCCTAATCCTGGCTCAATCTAAGCCCTGTCTGTAAAACCAGACAGGTTTATAAATAATAAATAAAATACATTTTATGTAAAATTCTTATTTTTTATTTTTAAAAGAATAAATATAGTTAATTTTAAACACACTAAAATACATTTATAATAATAATAATAATATACTGAATGATAAATTGCCATTATTATGATCTGACAACCCTTCATTCAACCATTCAGTATGCCGTGCGTGTCACAAACCCCGCATGACTATCATTTAAGTGCCCCTCCTTCTGCTCCTAGATAAAAGCAGCCTACTGGTCTGTCTCGGCTGGACTTCCCAACCAACACTAATTATTGATATGCAGTTGTCTGGTTTGCATCAGCCTCCTCTGTGATCTTGGCTTGTGAGGTGCGATTATTCCAGCAATTGTTCATGGAAAAACGCACTGGGACAGGCAGGGCTGTTTATGGATGCATCTCAGCCTCTTAAATTATGGATTTCCTTTGCCCTGAATCTTCCTTCGCTGCCCCTATTTGCTTTGTTATTTTTATTTCACTTTTTATTGGATGAACGAGACTGAATTCTCAGAAATGAACATGTAAAAAGAGCTTCATTAAAGGTTCAAATATTTATAAAACCTCATTCTGAATCTAGACAAGCAAATGCTCATTCTTAAAACTAGCCAATTTTAGTTGTGAAACTCAATGACAAATCATATCTCAGTAGAGACAATCCACACATATGTTCCAAAACCATAGTGAGCTACCTTTAAGAGAGCTTTCAATGGCATTAGAGACATCAGAAAACGTAAAAATAGTAAGCTGCCTTTTGCCTTAAAGACCCTTATGACAAAGGACATGTTATACTTCTAAAAAGAGATCTTATAACATAAATAATATACTTTAAGGTGCCTTTTATTTCATTAATATTCTATTATCTGCAAGTAGATTTGTTTTATTCAAACTGAACATTCAATTGAGCACTCGTAATTTGACTCTTTTTACTAGAGAAAGCATCCTAACAGAGAAACATCACAAGTAACCGAAAGCAACTCTGGGCTCTGAATGGGAGAGTTTCCTCAGAATTGATCTCAATATAAAGTGACATTAGCATGCTAATGATCATCAGCCTGTCAGTCACAAAGCAGAGAACATAGCATGCGCATGAATGGCACATATCAACCATCCTGGATTCATTTTTTCACTAAACTTGTGACAGTGCATTCTGGGACTGCCAGTTTCAATAAAGGAATTGAAACGGCTATTTGCGTTTGCTATATTTTTAGTGCTTATTAGAGTATTATTTGCAATGTTAGCTTAGGAACATGTGCAAACACAAAACTTGTTTGTAAGCTCTCTGAATTCGTAACAGCATATTAGCATAGGCTGCTACTCTAATACGTATTTCCATATATGGCAGAAATAGTAAGAGAGAAATGCCAGCCATTCATGCTACTGATGCTAACTCAAATTAAGCGTATCTTACGTGTTTAACAAGAGGATTGCTAATAGAGTGGTGCAGGTATTACATCTCTTTGTAGGTCAAAACGCAGAATCGTGTTAGCATTTTAGCACTTCCGGTTCCGTCGTCCCGAAGTCAATGTTTTTAATGGGATATTGTTTTGTTTTTGGCTGAAATAAGGTTTGTGGTGAACACAAGCTTAAGACACTTTCACGTTTTATTCTACGACATCAAATCCATCAGTAATTATCCCATATGTGATTTATTTTGAAGGTGTAACGTGTTTTGAAAAAGGTGGTTGCTAACAAGTGGCTAAATGGGACTACAGAGGCAGTTGGGGATATTAAACATCATCACGCTGAATGAGCTCAGTCCGTTTGTTTTTACAGCCTCATTATGCTCATAATTGTGCTCTTTTAAACTTTATAAACTATTTTAACTCAAACGTTCCGGGGAAATGTTTTTAGATAAAAACTGAGTTGTCAGAAGCTTAGTGATGGTGACGTTGAAGTCGAGCAACCATGGTAGCGTATAGTCCGTTTAGCTTTTTACTTATGGCAACTGCATTTGGGCTTCAAAGTTGATAAAAGTTCTAATTATCTTTATGGACAAAACGTGAAAGTATCATAAACTTTTGTTGATCACAGAGCTTGTTTTTTTGCAATAATCTAAAAGCCTATGGGAAAATCCTATTGGGTTTTTATCGAGGGAGCCAGCGTGATGCTAACTGTCGCTTGGCCTACAAAGTGACTTCATACCTGCTATAGAGTGTGGATTGGGCCGCATTTTTCTGTCCGAGCCCGCGTCAGACAGAGTAGTAACCGAACCCGACCCGACAGGCATTAAGATATTTTTGTATGAGCCCGATACAGTTAAAATCTCATTTTCTCATTCTAATGACACATGTACGCTTGTTTATGTGGAAAGCCAGCTTTTATTAAAGCTGCAGTCGGCAATAATTTGTTTTATCATATTCACTGCAACCGACACTATGCTCCGACAGAACAACATAAATCAACCAGTTTTAGAAAAAAAAACACGCTTCTACCTCCACCTGGAGCCTGTTATTTGGTTTGCAAAAATCCACCACTCCCGGTTCTTCTGGTCCAGTCAGCGCAGGGGGGTGTGAGATATGACTGCCAATCACAGTTCGTGCACACGCCACAGATCCCCCTCCCCCCTCGCGCACATTACAATATCACATCCTTTCAATACTCTAACAAATCAAATTTAGAGTATAAACGACGTTAGCAATTGCTATCTATGGGTAGATTAGCCAGGGAATCATACCTCCGAGTCCTCCATGGTGTTGATCGATGCTGATGAGACGGGCGCGTTCGCAGAAAATCTGGTGCACACGCACTGACGAGCACAAACTCGATGGGAGGGTGCTCGGTGATAGTGGGGGAGGGGCATGAGAGTAGTAAACATTCAAAATTTGACCTAGTCCACTCAATGTGCCAGACCTACCGACTGCAGCTGTAGGAAGGCATTCGGAAATGTACAACAGATGAGCGCATCAGCGCACACGGGGCAACACGCGCACGATAACACAGGCGAGCGAGCATTATGCACGTGTTTCGTTGTCACAGCTACATAAACAAATTTCCGCATGCAGGAAGACTGGTAATATTTTTAATTTATTTTTATCACAAAAACGAACCTTTGCATCAAGTAAAACAGGACCCTTGACTACCTAAGCTTTTTTAAATTTAAAATGTTCAATGCCTTATTGCGCTGATGTGACCGATCCGAACCCGAACAACATTTCTAATTATCTGTCCGAACCCGGCCCGTCGGATCCCGTCGGGCTCGGGTCGAGTATCCATCCTTTAACCTGCAACACTCGATTGTGCAAGAGTAATGGTTAAATTAGCCACTTCTGTAGCAGAAGGCAGTTTAGTAGGTTTTGGAACAGAGCCATTGACTTGACTAGTAAATTATCTTAGAATCATCATGGTCATTTTCTGTGAGGAACAAAATAACAATTTCTCTAAATAATGTCTCCTGAACAGATGCAGATGTTGACTAATACAGATTTTCACAGTAAAATGCTCATCGGTTGTGGAGTTTAATTCGTGACTGCATGGGTCTGGAAACACTGCCCTGGAAAATTGGCCATATGGTTTGACAAAGTGAGGTTTCCCCTGAGTGATTGTGCGGCGTAGGAGTGTGAGAACATTTTGCAGAAACACCTTTGAGTAGGTTGTGACATTACATGTCTCCAGATTCTGTGCTGAAAAATACAAATGGAGTGAGATTTCCAGACGCACAGAAACAGGGGTGCATAAGGTTGACCACATTCAGCCACTCAGTTTCTAATGGACAATTTATGTCAGCTAGACTAAAAAAGATGAGTCTGAACTCTGAGGTGCAAGTTTCGTCGGAAGAAAGAATTGACATTTAAGACTAAAAATGTCTATGTCTGAGTTAAGGGAAATTGGGTGTAATGAATGCAGCACCGCTGTTGATGGTGGCCATCCCAAATCCAAGACATTATACAACAGCAGAGCAGCTTTTACTGTAGCAAGACTCATATATAATGTCTCAAGTGTATTATTTAAATCAATAATAATAATAATAATAATAATAAACACTAGGCACCAATTTTATCAGAAACAAAACATATTAGCTATGGTAAAATTATAAAATCATTTAAACTTAATTTTTTTAACAGAAGGGGAGTTTTCGGTATAGAGGGAATGCATGACATCACTTTCCCGCCAGAACACGTCCCTGAGTGGCAAAAGAGTTTCGTGACTGGATTTAATAGGGGAAACTGCAAAAAATGTGAGTAAAACGAACGATTATCAATTTAAAGGTTGGACTCAATATAGTGTTTATAATGTGTGTTTTTCACGGCATTCACGCTGAATGCCAATGCTATAGGAACCTGTGGGAGGGGCCAACATTATGACATCATCCCAGGTTCAGATAGATAAATTGTTTTAGCGGAAGCGGGAGATGGAGGACATCTTATTTCTGAAACTCACTGGAAGGACTTTAGAAGTGTAGTAGCAATTTTAATCTTTTATTTCTTATTTTGTTTTCTCAATGATTTAACATATGAATGACGTGTTCTGTATTTGGAATTCTCCTGTTGTAACGTTGCTGAGAAGACCCGAGGCTAGGGAGGGGTTAATGCAACCATAGGGGGTCCTGAGTTCCTGCCTTTTGGGGTGGGTGTTTAAAGAATGCCTTTGATGAGAACATTATACGACTCCAGAAAGAACACCTATCTTGGTCTCACTCTGCCTGCAAACTGGGCTGTTAGGGTTGGTGGGTTTTCACCCTCACCCTGCAGCTGGCCTGTGTGGCTAGAATGGGAACTATTCTGCAGAATAAATGTATATTTTCTTTTAAATACAATTTGAATATTGACGTCTCTTTTGCCTGGGAATGCTGCGTTTGTTAAAAATTGTTTTGCCACAACAGAAGTATACGGCAAACTGGATTAACTCTCACCTGCACACCATCATACTGTATTCATTGATGATAATGCAAACGAAGCTATGTACTCAGACTATTTATTGAAATTAAACATAAAAACCTATTATAATTGTATAAATTAACCCAATTTTTCATGTATATACACATTATACAGTATACTAATGTGTGTGGAAGCCTCTTATCTTCAAAAATGCTACTTTTCAGGAAATGGAAAAATCACTGTATTTTTTTTTAAATAATTAAACACTACATTGTCAAGGTTGATATTGTGGGTTTATATATGGTCAGACACTTGCATGTGTCATTATATTGTTAACATTTTACCAAAATCTAAATCTCATGTTATTAAAGACAAAGTGTTTCACACAGGCTATTTAACACGCTATGACTCGAACGACAAATGCTAGACTGAGACACTCTTCTCCACTCCTCAAATACATAAAACATTAGTCTTTATTAGACTAGTTTTTTTTTTTTTTTTGGAAGTGCTGTGCTTATTCATAACCAGTTCTTTATTTACCGTCCGTTGTACTGCAAACAAGCAGAGACAGTCTACGCTGTGTAAAGGGTGACCAATAGTATTTATGTCCATCGTGCACACTTCAGAATCTCGCTGGAAGTAGAAAGTCATCCGGGTACTTTTTGCATACTCTTTTATGAGTACTGTGAGTTCTGACATATTTATTTTGTCACATACTGTTTTACGCCTACTATATAGTAGGGCAGTATGTGATTTTGAATGTATTTACAGTACAGCTCTTTATTGTTCATTTATGTGGGTGTTTTCTTCCTCGACCTGACAAAACAGAATCCTGTTCAATTTTAACAGCTTTGACAAATTTAGCACATGTGAAAATAATTTAGCATCTTTAGTGATAATTGCACTGCCTGCAACTTTATTGTTTATAAAGGGAAGAGGAAATGAACAGTTAGGAGCGTGAATCCATTGAAAAAGAAAATTCCTGAAGGGAAGGTCACACGTTAAAATGAAACCATTAGAATTGATCTAGTCTTTTATTTTATAAAAAAAATCACACACCATAAAAATTACATGTACAAAACTATAAGATCTTAAATTGATTTATGTACAGTTACAAAAGAAAATCGCAAAATAAAAAGTGACCAAACAACTCAAATTAACATGTATACTTGTGCTCCCATTTTAAAGACTGCTGCCGCCGTCTGTTTGTTGCTTTGAGTCCTTTGAGTTTCAGTTCTCACTGGGCAGGAGGGTCATGGATGACACTGTAAATCCAGTTGAGATGGAGGAGGAGGAGGAGGAGAAGGGCAAATTGATGAAAGTGCAGGAAGCACAGACATGCTGTTTACTTTGTCCCATCTGAGTTTTCTCTCACTGGTGCAGTTTGCATGATTGAATGGGAGGAGGATGATGAATATCTAGAGGAAACAAGAGAGAGAAACGAGATCAGAGCCCTTGGCAGAAAGTGTGAAGCATCTGAAGAGATAAGAAAAGACTGCAGCCCTTGCCTAGTCATCGTGGAGCTGCTCGGAGGTCAGCTAACATACAATTTAGAAGAACGATCCAGTTCGATACAATTTAAGCTCTATCGACAGCATTTGTGGCACGATGGTTACCAGAGTGAATTTATTTGAATGAAAAAATATAGAGAAATCTGTCTGTCTGTCTGTCTGTCTGTCTGTCCAACCCGATCACACTAAATGCGTCTCTATAGAATCTCCTGCTCACCAAACATTCGTTTGATCAATAACACAGTAAAAACCGTAATAACAGAAATATTACTACAATTTAAAATAACTGTTTTCATTTCAATACATATCATTTACTCCAGGATCACATGATCCTTCAAAAAAAATATGCTGATTTGGTCCTCAAGAAACATTTATTATTATTAATATAATTTAAAAAAAAACACCTGTGCTACTTAAGATTTTTTTTAGAAACGTGATTCTTTGACATATATATATATATATATATATATGACTGTGTATTTGAATCTTTATTCCATAAATCCATGGTGGATTACTGTAACATTGTAACTTATACTTCAACTTGCATGCATACCATACATAAATACATACGTTCAAAATAAAAGGGCATAGTCAAACTAATTTATCCCATGACCAACATTATGCCTCAAATGCTGTCGACTGAGCTTAACTCCATAGTCTGAAGTCTTCAAAGACCAGAGGGAGCGGGTAAAATTGGCTTTCATAAGTGGTGATTGTGACATCTAAAATTATATTGATCTTATATGCATAAAGAAACAAAAGGAATCAACAGCAGTGCTGGCATTCTCTCAAATCTATGATGGTGGTCTCTTCTTTGGGCTTCTGGACCCTTTGGGTGGGAGAACAGCTGATATAAATGTTAATTTGTTGGCAGGAGCAGCAAACGGTGCCGCCAAACTCTGGAAAGCTTGAGAGACCATGAAAGAAGCCGGGATTAGACCAAATCTAAATCTCTGCCAGTGACTCAACCCCATGCCTTTTTTCAGATAATGTATTCGCCGACACCACCTTTAACAGACCTGGACAAGGACCTCCATCCATGCACTGTTTCAGCAAACACCACAATCAGTCTTATATCAAAACCTAAATGAACGTCCATCAATATTGATCTAAGCATGTCACAAGTGATTTATTCTTAGCTCGGCCCTGACAAAAGAAAATTCATCGGCATGAATTTGGCCTCTAGAGCGGCCATATGTTCCAGCCAAGCGTGCTCAGCTCTGAGACAGATTCTGGATGTTTCACACCGCATGTGGCCCCCGTGATGGATCTGTCTGGAGCCGCGTGGCATAGATGTGATAGAAGAACACACAACCAACATCATCCAAACACAGCTAAGATCAACAGCTACGGGCATTTGCATATTAAGTGAAGTTTCTGTTCTTGTTTTTAATCTCAGCCGTTTTTTTTCTCTCACCTACCCCGAAAAAGCCGTGCGGTTCCGGTGTTTAATCTTGTTAGGTGAAAAATGAATGTTTTCAGTGCGGAGTGTGACGACGTAAACAGACTACTTAAGATATATGGGAGTTCATACAAAGAGAAAAGATATGCCGGTTGTTCCGGTGAAGAGACTATTTTGAGTATAAGAAAGAAGATAATTAAACTTCAAACTACAATCCCATTGTGTCATAAAAGCTTGATCCCTCAGCTCTTCAAATGCTTGCCCTGAAATCTATTTATAATTCACGGCAATTAAGTCTAGATTTGTTAATATCTTTCGGTTGCACTGAAGCATCTCTTAATTGTTTTAATATATATGTAAACATCAGTGTATTCAAATATGCTCTTGTTCAACAGTTTTGCGTCTGTAAAAGGATGCATCAAATTAATCAAAATGACAGTAAATACCCTCATAATATAACATACGTTTTATATTTCAATTAAATGCTGTTCTTTTCATCAAATAATCCTGTTTCCACAAATAAATAAATAAACAGCACAACTTTTTTTCAACATTGATAATAGTGATACATGTTTCTTCAGCAGCAAATCAGCATTAGAATTATTTCTGAAGGATCATGTGACTGAAGACTGGATGGAGAAATAGAAGGCAGAGATTTTACGTTGCGGTAATATTTCACAATATTACAGTTTTTACTGTATTTTTTTTTATCTAATACATGCAGCTTTGGACTTCTTTCAAAAATATTCAAAAAAAATAAAATACCCACCCCAAACTTTTGACGTTTTTTTTTGTGTGTGTGTGTGTACAAAAGTACACATTTAAAAGATTGTTTTTTTGTTTTGTTCTGTTGGTGGTGCAATTTCTTTTAATCAGCCAATCGAGAGGACTTTTTCAAGGCTAACCCATGCTTAAATTAAATTGATGAAGAACTATATACTAAACCCGTAGATGAAAACTTTAGCGTAAACACGTCCAATCTTTTTCATCAGAAAACGAGGACGGCATTCAGCACTCAGAGAATCTTATTACTTGGTTTTGGCTGCCATTATAGCTTTCATTATGAGTTATATTGGCACACCTTGTTTCTCGTCAGCACTATTGATTCTGCAATTAAATCTAGCCTGACCATTAGATATCAAATAAAGGAGTCTTTCAATGGATTTTGTGCAAACCCAGGGGCAAACAGTGAATGACAGCTGGGCATAAATCACAGAAGCTCTTTAATAAAACAGCAGTCTGTCATGCAAATGACACACAGGGGAATGACAGCCACATCACTTTCCAAAAGAGAGAGATAAGTAAACTCCATTTCAAATCTAATCACTTTAATGCTAACCTATTTAATCGACGCATTCACTTGCACATAAGTGTATGGAAGAATAGGTATATGCATAGAATGTTCATCTTTTTCTGCATACACTGAGTGTTAACAATATATATAGTTTTTTTTTACTAAAAAATATTTACAGTAAAAACGTCTCGGGTTATGACTCTAACCCCTGTTCCCTGATAAGGGAACGAGACACTACATCGACTACGACACTTTGGGGAACGCCCCCCCAGAGTAGCGCTTCTGAAGCATGAATGAAACTAAGCCAATCTTGATTGGTGTTGCGTCATGACGTAACGTGTTAGGACACGGAAGCTACAAAAGGATACCAGCACCCAACAGCGTCAGCTTCTGTGATTAAGCAAGTCGCTCCCAGGCAGGGAAAGGCGTGGCGAAGGGACGCAGTGTCTCGTTCCTTTCTCAGTGAACAGTGGTTACAGTCGTAACCCGAGACGTTCCCTTTCAAGGTTTTAGGGAACGAGTACCCACTATGCCACAACGAGCCCTGCCTGTCCCAATGTGAAGCTGCGCACAGGCAAACTTAGGACGAGAGTGCTAGGCATAGAATGGATGTCCAGATTATAAAATCGAATAAAAGTGTGTGGGGTGGCCCATCCAGCTGCATCGCACACTTCTTGGATCGGGACCCTTGAGAGGAGGGCTAAAGGACACCATGCCTCTCGATGAATGAGCCCTCACGGCCAAAGGTGAAAGCAAACTGCGCACCTGATAATCCATAGATGTTGCCTGAACGATCCAGTTGCTGATGGTCTGTTTAGATGCGGGAAGCCCCTTCTTGGGCGACCCGAAACACACCAGCAACTGGTCTGACTTCCGCCATGAAGAGGAGCTCTGAATATATAACTTTAGAGCTCTGACAGGGCAGAGCAAATTAAGTCTCTCTTCATCGCCGTCACGTGAGGTGGAGGATGAAAAGCCTGCAAAACCGTAGGCCGTGCCACATAAGAAGGCCTGGGATGCAAGATAGCCTATATCGAGAGTGCCCGAAGGTCTTCTACTCTCCTCAGAGAAGTAATGGCTAGTAAAAAAGCTACCTTGAAAGGTTCTTGGCCTCAGCCGACTCCAGAGGTTCGAAGGGAGCCTTGACCAGCCCTTCGAGAACCACTGCCAGGTCCCATGTGGGAAACCTGGTACGAGCCGCATGTCTCATCCTCCAAGCCCCACGAAGAAAATGTTCGATCAGCGGATGTCTCCCCAGAGGCCCATCACCCAGAGGAGCATGGAAAGCCACAATGGCAGCCATGTACACCTTGAGTGTGGACAGGGTAAGACAAGCTGAGAAGCAATCTTAGAGGAACTCCAGCACTGAAGCCACCGGGCAGTTAACTGGGTCCACCTCACGCTCTCTACACCATTGAAAACATTCCATTTCAGGCCATACAATTTTCACGTGGAGGGAGCTCTAGAGTGGATTATGGTTTCCACTACTCCTGCTGACAGGCCATCCTCTCGGTACTGTGCCTTCTCAGGGGCCAGACCCACAGTTTCTATAGTTCTGCCCGAGGGTGAAATATTGAGCCCTCTGCCTGCATCAGCAGGTCCCTCCTGATGGGAATCTCACATAGCGATCCAGGAGTGATATTATGGGCCCTATCTTGCACCCAGCGCAATTGACTTTGAACACCGACGCATGTATCATTCCTATTTTGCACCCGCGCACAGCGGACTTTTCCCTCCACAGACGCACGTCGGTAAATTAGGAAATGAACTTGCGCCCGCGGGGGCGGTTCAGCGCAAAGATGAGGCGTGTTCCGGCGCAAAACTTCCATGGTGCTATTTTCCAGTTTTAGAAAGCAATTGCGCCATTGACCAGGAAAAAAACAGTCTAAAGACAGTGGCGCGTTGCGCGTTAGTGATATGGTATTTTAAGGGCGCGTGCTTGTCCATAATGTAGTGTGTTAACGCGCATCCACTTTGATTCTCTAATATAAACAGATGCAGCAGTTTTAATTTTTGCAAATCATACATTATTACAAGGAAAAATATTAACACACGAGGGAAATCATTGTGTCCGTGAAGATGTGAAAAAGATCTATCTAGATAAAAAAAATATATATATCTAGATTAGGCTACACATTTACTACCCAAATTGTACGCCTGTTTAACCGAAGCTAATTTGGGTGGGTTTCTCCCATCATCCCCAATGTCACTTCTCTGTGTTTTACGGCCCTGACGAGAACGTCGGTTTCCTCGGCTGTGAACCGCTCCTGTCGTGCGCCGGCAAATCCGCCGTTATAATAGCAATCCGCCATGGAACAAGCGCGCCGTCTCTTAAAGGGAATGTGAGAGGACGCTCTGATTGGTTTATTTCACGTTACGCCCAAACCACACCTATGAATAATGAAGCTACTTCAGACCAACCCCTTTTAGATTTGCGTCGGGCGCAAGAGTCATTTTTCCCGCCGGGAAAATAGCAACAGCGCCGGGATCCGCCCACAAAGTTACTTGCGCTTTGCACTTTGACACTTGCGTTTCAGATCGTTAAAATAGGGCCCTATGTCTGAGAACCATACTCGGGCCAGCCACAATGGGGCTACTAACAGTAGACTTACCCCGTTGCGACAGACCCTCCCTAGAACTCCCGGGAGCAGAGTGATAGGGGGAAATGCATACAGACGCAGCCTCGGCCACGTCTGCACCAAGTCATCCAACCCCAGCTGGGCTGGATGTGTGAGTGAGAACCACAGTGGACAGTGTGTCGTCTCTTGAGACGGGAAAAGATCCACTTCCACTGGGCCGAAACTCTAACATATCCCGAGGTGGTGGAGTCTCCATTGCCAAGCAGGACTCCTTTTCTGGCGGAGGAACACGTTCTATGGCCTCCTTTACCAGCAGGGAGTTTACTTCCTGTTCCAATATACGACCCTGCTTTGGGTCGACTGCAGTCCAGACCACCCAGTTGAATTTCGGTGGGTCTGTACCCCTTTTGAATGGTGTGCAGGGCCCAAAGAGAAATATTTGTTAGATTTTTCCATGCATCTAAATATTTTACCAAGGGAATTAGCCTCTTGAAGCTGGTTTCGGGTATCGTTTGAGATTCGTTATCGACCCCCTGAAGCGGCTCTCCGGCAGGGTTCGATCGAAAACGTTTCTCGGTGTGCGAACGCGAGTGCTGCCTGGCCCCAGACCTGTGGGGCAGACAGTGCAGCGTGGGTTCGCTGGAAACCAATGCGTCCCGAAGCGCACTTGGCTGCGGGAAGCCGACATCGATTTCCTGTGGGCTTCGCGGAGGAGGTGACCTCGATCACTCCGCCACGGGTGGGCCAGCCCGAAAAGATCCAACGTCTGCTAGGATCTCTTCCCCGAAGCCTTTTTCGCCGCCTCAAAAAAGGGCCGTTCCCCAAAGTGTTGTAGTAGACGCAGTTCGAGTTCCCTCAAAAGGGAACCTGTTAATTGGTGAACTCTATGTTACCTTTTCACATGGCAAAAACATTCTAAACTGTTTAACATTGCATTATATGTATTTTTACAGGTATTTTACTGACATTTTAAACGGTTATCAGTTTAGGTAAAAACAAAAGGAGATTTTGTCCAAGTAATTTGTTATATTAACATTATAACACTTACTGATGTTTCTGGTTATAAAATATAGCGCCAATATGCCATCCCGAAAAAGCTGAAATTAGGGGATATCTCAGCTGTAATTTCATATTTTGAAAAGATGCTTGATCAATATCAGAGTAACCTGGTGCATTCAAATACAAATTGGAGAAAACTCTCAATTTGGTGAATGTTTCAAAAACTTAAATCGAGGAAAGTGTTGCAATATTACTGGAATGGGAATTAACAAACATTAACATTGTGAATAATCCATCAGTATTCCAAACCATGTGTCCTTTGTAAAATTAGATTAGACATTTGTTAATGTATTTCTTTAAATCTCAAGCCATGGAATGTGGGCATTATATCCTGGCTGTCGCAATATTCGGAAAGGATTTTACAACCTTAAAACCCAGTGTGACCACCTCCGAACGAAACAAGATGCATTTGGAGAAGTCAATGTGGGCGACCATTTTAATCCATCTGGTTAATCTAAGCAGTGAGTAAATTCGCGTTTTCTCTGACCCTATGAGGGGAGCATCTGGGCTCATGGAAAGGGCAAATTCGTGAGTCATTATATGTTTCATTCCTAATTTCAATTAGCACGCTGAAGGGTCTCCAAGAAACAAAACATTAGCAACAAAACCAGCACCGAACCGTTAATTTCGAGGAACGCGGCTGTACTATGTGATTAACAATGTTGTGGTAATTACTAATTGCGGAGTACTTATCTCAAAGAGGTGGAAGGTGGAACAAAGAATTAAGGTATCAGCAAACATCCCCGCTGGGTGAGCAGACATAGACCAGATAACATCGCCGTGAACTCCATCAACACCGTGTTCACAGAAAACAACAACAACAAATCACAAGAACGGCTAATTAAAACAGCAGAAACTATGCTTTTCCCAATTCCAATCCAATCCAACATTGGTAAAGGACATTTCAAGGTCTTTACCACGAGCCCAACTGTCTGCACCAGAAGTGAGATTGCATTTACGATCCCGAGATAATTAATTATTACATATCAATATTTAAAACTGCTCTTGTAAGTGTAATTTCTGTTTTAATGGCATTTCTGTGATTAAATGGCAAATAAGTAATCAAAACGGACAACCTGCATAAGCGTCTGTGGCAGCAAAATGTGTTCAGTGAGCTTATCGCTGTGTCATCGGCATGGAGAAGTGATTAGTCATGTAATGATTTTTTAATTGGCGAAGAAATGAGGCTTGACAAGTCAAAACGAAATGCTAAGTGTGGCGAAGGGGTGCCAACAACTAAAATACTGTGTAATTGCAGTTCAGTTGGACTATATATTTGTTTTAGATATAACAACTTAGATGCACCACTGAGAGATGAAAGTCTGAAATAACAGGGTTGG
Organism: Phoxinus phoxinus; assembly: GCF_949152265.1. Taxonomy (NCBI): domain Eukaryota; kingdom Metazoa; phylum Chordata; class Actinopteri; order Cypriniformes; family Leuciscidae; genus Phoxinus; species Phoxinus phoxinus. Next base: position 34,392,487 of record NC_136879.1, on the reverse strand, counting down.
AAAGCTCAGTCATAGAACATGTATATATTTGTTAGCATCATTACTCCAGTCTTCAGTGTCACATGATCGTTCAGACATCATTCTATTATGCTGATTTGCTGCTCAGGTAACATTTATTATTATCAATGTTGAAAACAGTTGTGCTGCTTGATATTTTTGTGGAAGTTGTGATACATGTCCTTCAGGATTCTTTAAATAGAACAGCATTTATTTGAAATGTTATGTTTTGTAACAATGTAAATGTCTTTACTGTCATTGTGATAAATGCAATGCATTGTTGCTGAATAAAAGTATAACTTTCTTTAAAAAAACAACTAACATTTAAACAGTAGTGTACTGTATATGTCACAGTTAGAAATGATTGCTATTTTTTCTCTCAGCTATTGTTGTTAGATGCCTGAAGAGCTATATGTGAATAGTTTATCAATGGCCTCTTTACATAATCAAGATGGTATCACAGAGGCAAATCTCAGTCGACACCTGACAGCCAGGGTTGATTCACAGCTTTAAGCATTGAAAAAGGGGAATAAACATCTCAATCCATCTTAACTTTGCATTTCGAACTTTTAACTGCTCTCGTTTCTCAAAGTCATGGAAAGCAGAAGCTTTGATTTTGGGATCAATAGCCACGTGAAGCGCCAATCGTTGGCCTGTCAATTTATCCTTGTCAGCTCCTTTAACAGGAAGACTTTTAAACAGAATCCCACTGATTGCGTATGACATCGGCATCAAACACCTTTCTGAGGTCACAGACAGCCAGGCCACGTGTCATCAAATGCAATCAATATTTCATCAAGAGAGTTGCAACTTAATCGACAGCTAAGGTTTTCGAGTGCTGTTTATTCTCTGACAATACAGTATGTAACCATTAAGTATTAAAACAAAAAAGTATTATGTATACACACACACACACACACACACACACACACACACACACACACACACACACACACACACACACACACACACACACACACACACATCCTCCTATTTCCTTAATATCTTAAATAATTTTGCAGCAAACATGAAAGTGCCTCCAGGAACATCCATTTCTTCATTTACATTGTAAATAAATTACTTTTGAAGTTGTAAATAAAAGAGAGCTCAAAAATGAGAGATAACTAGAATAGGCTACGTTTTACAAGAAAATACTAGTTATTTCTAATAACTTCAAAATGTCATGTTTAATTCATTGTAACCTTCAAATAATTCTTTGTAATTATTTCTGAAAATTATAAACCATTTATTTATTTTTTTGTTGACGTGCTATTTCGATGGATTGTCCAGTGTCTGCGTAACATTCCCTGGTGCATTTGGTTTGCGTGCAGCATCCTGTATATTCCTTTTGACATGCTCTGTCAAACCTCTGTTCTGACGTCACCAAGCATGAATTTTTAGCAACAGTTAAAATAAAAATACCAGTATGATCAAATAATTCATGAGGCTGCTGCACTGTTTCTGAGCTTGAATACAATCCTCAAATCCAACGTGCAACAACTATGCTGTTAATAGTTAAGTCACCTTAACCGTAATGTAAATTGTAAATTGTGAATGGCTCCATTATAACCTCTGCTTGACGTCTAGTCTTAAATGGGGAAAATGTACATACTTGGCATTTACTATGGCCTTATGTTGGCATTTGTTTGCAGTCAGAGGTGATACTTGGAGATGAAAGGTACTGATTATGCAACACAAACAAGTTAATTATATTTCCACATGAGTGATCATGAGTTTTGGTAGAGCTTCTGATACATGAAGCTGAGGTGCAAGACATTAACTGATAACCTCAGGACAGACACCGCAATGTTAACACAAGAGCTGAGAGCTTCATAATCACTGAGTCTGATCTCTTTTGAGTGAGCAAACCTTAGTGAGCTGTATATATGTATATATATATATATATATATATATATATATATATATATATATATATATATATATATATATATATATATATATATATTATATATATATATATATATATATATATATATAATATATATATATATATTAGACTCTTATGCTCATATTGCAAAATATCATTACAATTTAAATGAACTGTTTTGTATTTTAAAATGAGAGATGCACCGATTACATTTTTCTTGTGTGTCTCAGTAGGTTATGATTCAGGTAAGAAAGTAATCAAATGTAAAATAACACTGGATAGTCTTCATTGTAAAAGTTAAATACAGATTCATGTTTACAATTAAAGTAACACAACTTATTAAGTAAAGAGCAGAGAGTGATTTGATTTTTGTTTTTTTGATTAGAGTGATTTGTCACTCAGAGATGTGGTTTGTTTTTTGTTCTTGATTAACATGACAGACAGCAGCAGGAATATTAGACTGCTGTCACTTTAAGAGTTTATGCACGGATCCAATATACTGTTACACAACATGCGTTACCTTTCTCAACTATTCTAAAACTGATTGTGTTTAACTGAATACTCGCCAAGGTGGGCATTTAAAAAAACATATTATTTTGCCGTTTTTTGCCTTTATTATGACAGGACAGTTAGTTGACAGGAAGCAAAGTTGGAGAGAGAGAGGTGGATGGGATCGGGAAAGGCCCATGAGTCGGGACGCCCGAAGCGTAACCGCTCTATATGTCCGCGTGCTGCCCACGAGGCTATTGCCACCGACCAAGATGGGCATTTTGATATAATTGTGTGTGTAAACCACTCATTTTGCGACTCACAAGATGTCATGATTCTGCCATCTAGTTCTTGTCTTTCTTTAAGTCTTGAGGCAGGATCATGACAGACCCATGTTTTATGTGCAAACACATGGCCTTGTTGGGCCATGTGCTTGTGTTGTCTCGTCATCTAGCCCCGCCCTCCTTGTTATCTTCGCTTAGTCATTATTGCTTCCCCATTATCACCTGTTTTCTTCATTAGTTTGTCTCTATTTAATCCCCTCGTGTTTGCTGTCCTGTGTCGGTTCATTGTCAATCCTTGTCAAAGTCTGTGAGTAACCTCTATAGAGTTATCGTCTTGTTGAGCTATTTCTTGTATCAGTTATTTGTCTTCTAGTTATCTGTCAGTATCATTGTCTAGTTAGTCACCATTGTCCTGTCTTGTTTTGCCCCCTCGTGGGTTTTGTTTTCCCTTTTTGTACATAGTAAACCATGTGCTGTGACTACTGTCTGCGATTGGGTTCATTCCCTTCTTCACCCTTCCAACATCATAACACAAGATGCTTGAGACTGAGAGGCGGCTTGTTGGCTTCACTTATATAGATCAGTGGTGCTTGCGCTTTTTGTCTGAACACGAAACCTGCGGGAATACTAAAATGATGCACAACACAAACATTATTTAACTTTAGCAAATTTCCAGGAGTCAAATCAAGTTCTGATTAATTCGGTTTGGGAGTAGAGATAAAGCCCCGCCCGCACTGACAATTGATTGGTTGGGTCCTTACATGCGCTACGTGAGGCACACTAGCACACACGCAAGGTCTCTCGCTCCCTCTCTCTGCCGTGCGCGCTCTTGCTCGCTCGCTCTAGATTCCGGGAGATTTTAACTAATTTGTGGGCATCAGGGAGCTGCTATCAATATGCGGGAGACAATATCCCGGAACTTCCGGGAGACTTGGGATGTTAGCTAATGAGAGGAGTGAGTGAGAGGAAATACATGTGACTGACCGGCTGGTCACCCATCGGGGCCAATAATGCCAAAATTGTCAGATTCCGGTCCCTGGTCAGTCGATCGGTGCTTTTATATTTAAAATATGTATTAATGTATTACTGTGATGGCAAACCTGATTTGATAGATCCTTGCCATTATATTTAAGGCGAGACACGGCAGGCAAAAACATCAGGGTTTTTTCACTGGTCAATTTTGAGATTTTGGGATATTTGTCTTCAATAACATGTCTTCTTTCAGACTTGTGGTGAAAAAAAGTCCAAAATACACATGTAGGTCTTTATTTTACTACACTTTGTCTATTTGCGTCTGTAGATTTCTCCGAAATTCAACAAAAGTTGGCGTTTTAAATCAACGCGCTGCTCCGCAATCTCTCTCTGCTTCCTTTAATCTCACAAAATGAAAAAAGAATTTTGCACCTGGCTTTATCATATGTTCAGATCTATCTACTGAAAATATATGCAAAATTGCGCATATTTAATGTTTAATTTAATTGTACCCTATTCACCTGTAGTGTCGCCTTAAGTAATATATTTAATTATTAATAACATAATATTTATAATATTAAACCGATATAATAGAATGTTTATCAACACTAGTGTACACTCATTGAGTGTACCAGTGTGAATTGCATCTATACTGTAGACAGTATTTATGTATACACATGCACACAAATATAATGGTATATGGAGTGGCTTTTTATATGTCGGTTTAATTGTTTTGATTTGTTTTATTAGATGGATAACTAGATGGAATTGGAAGAATTACAATAACTTTGAATTCTATTATGTTTGTGTAAGATGAGCCCTATGTCACATACAAAAAGCATTGTTGAGAATAACATTCTACATAATTTTATTGACAAAACATTTTATGTTGTTAAAGGGATACTCCAGTTTTTTTGGAAATAGGCTCATTTTACAACTCCCCCAGAGTTAAACAGTTGTTTTACCGTTTTCGAATCCATTCAGCCGAACTCCGGTTCTGACGGTACCAGTTTTAGCATAGCTTAGCATAGATCATTGATGGGTCCAGTAGCATTTCTTTCAAAATGATCAACGAGTTTCAATATTTTTCCTATTTAAAACTTGACTCTTCTGTAGTTAAACTGTGTACTAAGATCGACGGAAAATGAAAATTTTCCAAGCCTATATGGCTAGGAACTACTCTCATTCCGGCGTAAGAATCAAGGAACTGTGCGGCCGTACCATGGGTGCAGGCGTAATGATATGACGAAGCACTTGCCGTCAACAAACCAACGTGACAACTTGCTTGCACAGGGAGCGTGCCTTGTAGCATGGAGACATTTGTGAGAGACGAGAATCATTCGTCATATCATTACGCTTAGTACACGGTTTAACTACAGAAGAGTCAAGTTTTAAATAGGAAAAATATTGAAACTCGTTGGTCATTTTGAAAGAAATGCTACTGGACTCATCAGAATCAATGATCTATGCTAAGCTATGATAAAACTGGTACCGTCAGAACCGGAGTTCGGCTGAATGGATTAGAAAACGGTAAAACTTAACTGTTTAACTCTGGGGGAGTTGTAAAATTAGCCTATTTCCAAAAAAAGTGGAGTATCCCTTTAAACCAGTGAGAACAATTATGAGAACTGATTGAATTTTGATGTATTGCATCTTGATAGAATCTGTTTCATAAGTAAAATGTAACCTATTCAACTTTAAGGAAATGTTTCTAGTGTTTAGCAGGTAGAGACACATTTAAGGTGAATATTCACTTTCCAAAAGAGCAAGTGTATACTCACCCCTTCCAGTGAGGTGTTATTCTCGAACCCAAACCGTCCAGTAAACAATGCATACTGAAGTCGGCAGCAAACACATAGACAGTCCCGGCCGCGGGGATGTAAAAGGCAATATGTTCCAAAAGCCAGCAATGGAGAACAATTATTGTGCTCCGTTTCCATTCGTTGCGGTAGTGGATTGAGTCCTCAAATATGTCCCGGTAGGAAACGGTTGGATAGTCCTTGGAATACAGTGTGAGAAGTGAACACTCAAGGGAGAAAGTCCAGTAGGGGTTCAGACAAATTATCCCATATTCCTCTCCCCATAATCAGATGACCTGGCGAGCTCTGGGGTGGGTTGAAAACAGAGAGAGAGATAGAGAGAGAGAGAGGCCAACAATAAACAAAACAGTTTCAAAACCCAAATGAAGAGCAGATGTCTCAGCTGGTAGTGCAGATTTTTTTTGGAAATACAAACCCGAATAGAGAACAAGTGCATCTGTCACACTACACAGAACAGAGATGAAACAGAGCTGTCATATGCACCAGACAGGACTGCAGAAACTACGCCAGAACCCGTGTACAAAGAAAATGTGTTTGTTATGCGAAGGAGAGTATCTGAGTTTTATAACTTCATCCCAGGGTGTTTTCAGTCTCTTACAGCAAAGGTTTGACCATTTACAAAAATAAATGAACTTTATAAAATTCCACATAGCAGATGACTTAAGAAGAAGTAAAAAATAATTGGTGGCATTACTCTTCAGGGATGACGGCTGTCTCTTGCGGGACAGCGGAAGGAGTCATCAAATTTTAAAGTCGCTCCAATCTCGTTGAACCCTCTTCTCGTCACTGACCTGTGGGCTTGCGGTGTCTGGGGAAGACAGAAAAGAGCTGTGAGGGATGGGTAGTGACAGGACAGAGTGTTCACGCGCCTCTCTCAGAAGACCACTCAATGGGAGTCTGCTGGCGGAAGTGAAGGACAACAGCCGGTCTGTGGTGGCAGAAGGGCTACAGTGGTGTATAGATCTTCTCTACTACCAAAACTACAATATAATGTGTCACACAATAAAGGATAATATGATATCAGCTGATTGTGAAAACAAGATACACACTGATAAGCTGATCAGGAAGCAAAATAAACCCTGAAATATGATACCAAAATATCGTAGTAATACCGATACTAGTAAATTGTATTTGTATCCCACTTATGTGGCTATACGCAATAAATAAATAAATAGACTTTTTGTGGCATTTAATTATAATAAATGTATACCTTCAAATCTTAAAAGTATGTTTTTATTTATTTATTATATAGTATTAATGAAATACAATGCCACTTAAGTGTGCTTAAAGAGAGTACACTTTCGTGTCTGTTTCTTAAAGGGTTCATAGTTCACCGAAACAGGAAAATTCATCATCTCACCCTCAAGTTGTTCCAAACCTGTATGCATTTCTTTCTTCTGCTGAACACAAGAGGAGATATTTTGAAGAATGTTGGTAACCAGACAGTTTCTGGTCCCCATTGACTTCCATAGTACCATAGTTCCATAGTAATTTCACATAATTGAATTTAATGTAAGTTTAAACTACATTATTTTCATTGTATTGCAATGAAGTGTCAGAGAAAACATTACATTGAGTTTGCACTTAATTATATTATTTCCGTAATAAGTACTCTTCTTAAAAGTATGCTAAAGTGTATATCCTATTACCAAGGGAAAATATTAATTTGAGTGATGAGATATGAGACTAGCAAAGCTGCAATCACAGAACAGGGACAGGGGTCAAATAAACAGCTGCAATTGACCAATCAAGATCAAATATTCCAGAGAGCTGTGTAATCTTGACTCGAATGCAGTGCCAAAACAAATTGACTGCTGGTACGGAGTCTTTTGATTTACAACAAGGAAACATCTTTCAGATGTCAAGATCTGTCACTACTCTTGCTAATCAGCAAACTGTTTGTTGCACATGTAGAACAGAAAGTAAATGCAACATACTATTCCATACACGGATTCCTCTGATGTATTATGTAATGCACAAAGCCATTTTGTATCACTCCATGTTGTTTATCGACCGTGTTGGTGGGATGCCATTTTTGGATCAGTAGATACAGAAATGCAATCCTGTGAGGGCGCTTTTGAATCCAATGTTTTGTTTTGTTTTGCTGTGAAAACGTATCGATATGTTAGGTAAATTATTATCACACATACAATTAGCATGACAAGAAATATGAGTATCTAATTGTACATTTGTTTTAAGTAATTCAATTCATATGACTTAGTTATTTGACATAATCAGCTCATACTATTCACACACTGTGGTAAAAACTATTTTTTTTTAATAATCAGAAACCACATATAAATGAACCAGCACATATTATGCACTAGTATATAGTATTCAACTATCTACAGAAGTTGCCTGTGAATATTATGTAGGTTAAGCCTCTAAATTTTCTTAAAAGGCACAAAAAAATCCCCCGATCCTAAAGAGCCTGTCTGAGTCATCATGCTCCTCCAGACATAATACATTTTAATTCACATCCTGTGCCAACTTAGTTGATTGATGATTGCAGTTAATACGTGGTCATTAGGTGTCTGAGTGACTGACGGGATCAGGAGAATCATGGAAGTTCATCCTTCTGCATCACCCGCTCTCGACTGAATGGACTTTATCGATTTAACAATTTAAGGATGAGGTCCTCTTGAATTCCATGAGCATTCATCTAGAAACTCCAATTACCTGATTGGACCCATAAATCCAAATTCCACAAAAGGAAAAGCTCTTCAAGGAATACCTGGACGTGGCCCATTGAATCAGGTGAATAGCTCTATTTCTGGCAATTACAGGAGTCTATATATATGCACTCCGAGCAGCTGTAAAGTGCCAAGGCATTGTTAAAAACACACTGTCAAAGGGTCATATGAATGTGCAATTATACCTGAAATCAACCTTAAGCATTTTGAATCAAACGATTTGCCTTTGGTTTTGGTTTGCTTGCTGTTGTCTGGTACCTAAAACTCTATAACTAATGCCGGGTACACACTGCACGATTTTCTCATCGGATCGCTGTTCAACTGTCTGGGTTACCATTTAGTTGCTTTTGTGTGCACAGTACACAACATTTTATTACAATCACTGACAACTCTGTCTGGTGTACAAACTACATTTCACAACCAAACACAAGCAAGAACGGAGACAGGAAATAATGAAGCTCCGAATAAACATATAACCCTCCAACTCAATCTGGGACGGCATTAAAACAAACCATTTACTTGTACATGACTCTGGAATCTTTCTGAAGTCCATAAAGAGATGTAAACAAGCTGTTTAAACTAGACGTGTCCAAGCTAACGCTCTTTCACTTTTCCTTTTGTCCTGTTCTCGACAGACTCAAGTGCGTGGAGGAGTATGTCAGAAACTGAACGTGCATCTGTATACTGTATCCAGTGTAGACCGTGATTATAATGGGATATATTAGCTTTTTGACGCAACGCTCGCATTCGGTGTAGGCAAGTGTCAGCCGTCAAGCGACTGGATGCCAGTGGGAGGGCGCCTATGTCTTGCTCTATCTTGCAATTATTCATTGAAGTCCTGTGTGACGTCACAGATCACGCAATATTAAAATTAGCACTTTTTGGAGCTTGATTAAATAAATGCTTTGTTTTTAATATGGAGTATGTTTTATAGGGGAAATATCATGAAAATGTTCCATGTTTAAGTGCCATAATCGAGTCCCCGGTGCATCTACCAAACTAGAAAACGTGAAAAAGTGACAACTCAGTAACTTTGTTTTGTTAAGCCTTTCTCTGCAAGCATTTAAAAAAAATATGTCTGACGTAGGAAAGGGATCTTATTATAATAGTACTGCCCCTTAAACTGCACGTTTCCACCCACAGCGCCACCGTTTGGTTTTCACAAGCGACAACAGTGTAACCAGTTCTAATGCAATGGCAAACGTTCGAAGCAAAGCACGCAAACTGTTCTGTCGTTGGTTGCACAGATGAGCACAGAACACTATTTAGAGTCCCAGCCTCAGAGGAGACAAGAGAGCAGTGGATTTATTTTATTTTCAAAAGAAATCCCCCAGAAACAGTAAGCAAAAACCTGCTCGTGTGCGCTAATCACTTTAAGTGCTTTCACAACCTTGGACAGTACAAAGCAGGAAGCGATTCAAAGTTGAATCAATGTAAATCCACAACTACTACATAAATGTATCCACTAACCATTCAGAAACATCCCGGTTTAGTCTAAAAGTTGCATCCTCTTCCTGAGTCTCTCCGTAAGGCTGCACTCCGCTACTGGCTATTTCTGAGATTTTGGATGAGTGTCATTATTCGCGTGTTTGTTATTGCCTCGTGTAATAGGGAGCAGCAGCTCATTTGCATTTGAAGGGACACACACAAAAACTGTGCGTTTTTGCTCACACCCAAAAAGGGGCAAAATTGACAAGCTATAATAAATTTGACCCTGGATCACAAAACCAGTCACAAGTTGCACGTGTATATTGGTGGCAATAGCCAACAATACATTGTATGAGTCAATATTATAGATTTTTATTTTATGCCAAAAATCATTAGGATATTAAGTAAAGATTATGTATCATGAAGATAATTTGTAAATTTCCTACCGTAAATATATAAACCATTTATTTTTGTGAGTGAATGCAGCACAATCTTGAACATAAATGGATAACTTTAAAGGCGATTTTCTCAATGTTTAGATTTTTTTTGCACCCTCAGATTCAAGATTTTCAAATAGTTGTATCTCGGCCAAATATTGGCTTATCCTAACAAACCATACATCAATGGAAAGCTTATTTATTCAGCTTTCAGATAATGTACACAGCTCAATTTCCAAAAATTGACCCATGTGACTGATTTTGTGGTCCAGGGTCAAAAATGATCTAGGGGGTATTTTGAGCTGAAATTTCATAGACACATTCAGGGGACACCATAGATTTATATTACATCTTGCGAAAAGGGGCAAAAGGGGATATCTCTTATATGTCAAAGATGAATGCAAAATTGATCTCTCATGGCATGACCCCTTTAACAAATGTAACCTTTTTGTAAAGTGTTACCCACATTTTCTTTGACTTACCTCCTTGTGTGTCCGTTGTGCTTGTACCCTCTTTTGAGGAAAGCGAAGGACGTCTCTTGAGCTCTATACAAGTTCTGGGATGGTGCCTTTGTGTGGGGGAGACTGTGTCCTCACAGGTCATCTCTGAAATCTGCACAGCTGTCTCAGAGTCTGTGACCAGCACCATGGCAGTGGAGTCTTTTAAACTAGCGGTGGCCCCGGCGGCCCCCCCTAAACCCGCTCCCGAGGCCTCATGGCCCTCTACGATTTTGGAGCTGGAGCGCGGGACCTGCCCCGCCGCTTGACCCCCGTTCGTTTGCGAGCGTACGTTCGTCATGGCGGTTCCCTTTCCAGAATCTGCCCCCTGATGGCTATAGACTTTATATCGGATCATGAGGATGATGATGAAAACGAGGACGGAGGCCACGATGATTCCTCCGATGATGATGATCATGGTGCCGCCCAGGAAATGGCTTCGGAGCGACTGGCACTGGCTGTACTCTGTCTCCGTGACAAACGAGACGCAGCCCACCTGGCGCGTGGCGGTCAGCGAGGTCATGCCGTCGTCGTACACGGCCAGAACACACAGGTCATAGTCTCGTCCAGATACGAGGTCTCGCACCAGGAAGTCGTAACTCGTGGAGGGAATCATTCTGCAAGAGAGGCAGGGAAGAGTTGAACATCATCATGTATTCCTCGGATAATACATGAATATAATTAAGATTAGCCAGCATGTGCATGTATTATCTACGGCCACATGATCACTGTAGAGAAACTTGAGTAATTATATCATAATTCTGAATATTATGGACATTATGTTAATTCTCAATGATGAGTACTACTTTCCATCATAAAAAACAGTGCAGGCAAAAATTTACTCTTTATTAAAAGGCTCCATCAACATAAAGTCAAAATCAATACCCAAGATATTACATTAGTTTCCAATGAAATTTACAACATGAATAAGGTGTGCTGTACGTGCAATGAAAATCTATAGGTGCAGTGTTCATATTTAAGCAATATACAGTATAAATATGTTAGAATATTTTTTTTTTTGAGGGGTGAGGGGTAACTATACAATATGAATATATATTGTATCTTATTGTATTCATTGTGGCACAGAATTTGATCAGACACTGCACTAAGTTCACAACAGACAAATGTTGATTGGATTTTAATGTTTTATTATTATTATTATTTACTGTGCAATTACCGAGACAGTATGGAAAATGCATTATTTGGAGGCATGGATTGATCTGATTTGCATATACTACAGACAGTGTGGTCTTAGTATTGCTTTTACAATTATTACAATTACATTTTACATGCGACACTCCTTGGCGTTGACATCGAAAGAGAAATGATTTTCTTTTGGATAAATAATGTAAGAGCTTGACACAATTAAACCTACATTAAGTATTCTATTGCTTCAATCGACTATTTGAAAAGTCATCAGAGTTCATTGAGGGTAACTGAAAATTGACCATTTATCAAAGCAAACATTTCTGTGAATCTCTCAACTACAACGATTAGAGAGATTTTCAAGACTATGGTACTCATAACACTGAACTCAACAGTCATTAGATTCAGTTCAGAGAAATCCTGGTTCTTGTTAATCTGTGCATTTTCCAAGCACTAATACTGTACATAATAATCCCACATATCATAACTAAGCATCAAAAAGACCATTACAAGTTGTGGTAGACCAGTGCTAATCTCAGTGTAAATTCATTGATATTAATATAACACATCTGTATTACGCTGCATTTATACAGTACATTGCATGTGTAATACAAATGATGACATTGTGGGATATTTTAGTATTAAATTCATAATCTTATGTCAGATTACTTGCACAGTACTGCTTGTTAAAAGAAATCCCTTGCTTTTATGAGAGCTTCTCATACCATCTCGGTCTGAAAAAACAAGGTTATGTCATGAAACTTTAGATGGCACAGGCTGATCCTTAACTCAATATGCTTGTACTGACATCGTCCTCTGTAGGACACAGCTGATTGGATCATACTGTATCAGTAGCCAATGAGCTTGCTGCTCAACTTTCAAATACTTGGTCAGCATTTGCTGTAGCAGTTAGAGCTTTCAGAACCCCTCCACCTTCCCCAGCTCCACCTGTATAGATCTGCTACGGGTAATTCATGTATGCTATTGTACAACAGCAGAATGTCTTACTTCCTCATAGCAATCTGCCGTGTGTGTATTGGACGTAGCATGTCCAGTACATGCTCTGAAACAGCAACAGCAGCATAGCAAATGCCAAGACTAAACCTAATATATAATAAACAAATCTCATAACATGCACAATATAAGCGTGCTGATTATTAAGTGGGAATCATACAAGTTTGATGTAACAGAGGCAACACTGGAAATCTACTGTAAAAAAAAAAACAAGATTCTGCATTGAGGGATATTTTGATTGAGCAAGCATGCAACATTTGAACTGCTGAACCCGAGAGCAGAAAAAAAATATCCAGCCTTTAATTCCACAGAGGTCACTGGAAAGTCAAGTTAGAAGATCTTTTTTTTGCTCCCATAGATTTCCACAAAGAGTATGATGGTGAATAAGAATATGGTGGTGTTACACATATAGGTCAGCCAAAAAAAGAAAAACTCATGTTTATTTCAAACCTTTATGCTGTGATTTTTTTTTTCTCTCTCTCTAGAACACAAAACTATGTTATGCAGCTCCTGCTATAAAAGCCCCAAGCAAGCCAATAATTATAGCTTTATGTGAAAAAAGACTGAAAATTTAAGTAATGATCCACACTCTTATAGGGAAAAAGGTTCAATTTAAATAACCCTTTATATGCCAAAAAGGTTCTATATAAGGGTAAATGTCTTAAATTATTACTTTCATGTATTTTTTTTTCTACAAGCTGCTTAATTCATGATATATATAAAAACAATTAAAACAAAATGAATTAATTAAAACTAAATCCACCAAATGATCCCATGGGAATCCCTGAAAGGTGCCTGACAGAACCTATGCAGAACCTTTGAGGTAACCTAAATAAAGTGCATTTTAGGGGCTGTTCACAGAATGTGTTTTCCATTCCACTGCTCTACTTTTCCATAGTTTGATGTGTTTGACCCTTGCGCTCACGTCTTGCGTCTTTTGCAGTGTCTCGTTCATGACACTGTGTTCTAAAAATATGGCGCTCAAGTTAAAATGTGAAACTTTTATAAAAAAGCACCTCGAAACCTTGCGTTTTTTCCCCCATTCCAGTGCCTGTGTCTCACGTTTTTTAATAGCAAAAATGTGTTCTGTGTGAACCGGCGCTTATGGTGTTTTTATGGGTTTTTTTGGAGCTTGACAGATCACTGTATTCTGTATCCATTGTATTCCAAACAAATTCTCCTTTTTTGGGGGGTAAACTAACACTTTAAAGCCTATGTCAAGTTTTATAAATAAAAATAACAATGATAAATTGAGAAATATGCATCATGCTACAACGTGGCAAAGGAAAAACAAGCAACTTCTGGTTATTGATTTTAAAGCCCTCTTTGAAGTGTTCTCATTTGCGTCCTTCCTTCTGTTCATTCAACAAGAAACTGTGCCTTTGTTTTTCCCATTGAAGATGACATGCGTCAGATCCCTCTGCACCTTAATTCATTACTCAAACACACTTCACACACGCTCGCTTCATTTGCATGCAGTCGGGCTGTATGATATTAGGGCCACCAGTAAAGTCTCAAGTTATTACCGAGGTATTCCAGGCCATCAAAGACCCTCGATTTAAAATTGCTTTCAAAAGAAAAGACCTGCTAATAAAGAAAGAGAAGGATAATACAATAGAGGACTGTGTGCAGCTGCGACAAAATAAAAAATTTCAAATTAAAACAGCCATCATTTGGTGAACAACTGAGAATCCTTTTCTCTATGGTGCCACACAAATCAAAGCCGTTCTCCATTTTTGCAAAGTGGTTTATTGTTGTCATACTCGATTCTGTTGATTTATCAACATTCCCTGTCTGATAAAGGCTGGAAATAAAGAAGAAAAAAAAACAGTATTGAAAGACTGTATAAGTTTGAGTTTTTAAAACACACCTCACTTATGAAGTGAGTCACTCCTTCTATAATGCTGATTCTTCAACAGAAACTTGCATTTCGAAACAAGTTATTAAAATAATGTCCCTGAGGGATTCACGTCATCCAATCCCTGCATTCAACCAACAGTAATAAAACACTGAGGCATGTAAATAACACGGCTGCAAAGCATAACACTGTTAGTGCGCACCTGCCACAAACCAATCAGTCATTTATTAACTTTACTGAAAAGAAAATATAAAAAAATCTATGCTCTCAAAGAAAAATCACACTAATATGCTGTGGGGAAAATGCAGTTCATTTCATTGGCGAGGTGAAACATTATCATAAAAAATTGAACTTTAAGTAACGCCTAGATGCTAGCAAGGAACTGCCTCATTTGTCATGCTTACAGACAAATGATGCACAAAATACAGCTTTCGCCGCTTTTTATAGCAGTTCGGGCTAAACAGATCTAACAAAATGTGCTGTAAACCTATTTATCAATGCAGTTTTTCACAGTATAGGCTTTTATTAGGCAATATAAGCGAACATGTAAACCCAAAAGGCATCAAAAAACTGGTCTCGCTGTGTTTCTGATTACCTAACAAGAACTGCTTGAGTGAATCATCTGTTCAGGAATCGGGCTACTATGGGGTGCGTTTCCCGAAAGCATCGTTAGCCAACTATGGTCGCAAGTTCCGTTGTTATCAGCATAGTTCAACGATTTGGTGTTTCCCGAAACCATCGTTCCAACGAACGTTCGCAAACAGCATCGCAAACTTGTGTGGTTGGACAGCCCTCGAGCTGTGGTTAGAAGCATAGTTTCTAGTTTACATGATGTAGACTGAATAAATCCTTACCTTTAGCAAAATAAGCAAGCTGACATTCAGTACAACCCGTGTTATTTATTCAGAATACATACAAATGTAATTTACGTCTTTTAGTTTGCCAAGACATTTAAAGCACCGTTTTTGAAGACTGCGCATGTGCGAACGTGCTCTACTATGTAAGAACGAGCCAAATATTGAGTCTGGTAATAAAGCAAAATAACTGACAAACATTTTAAATGGTCTTCAGATGCCATGTCTGTAACTTATATGACAAAATCTAGCATTAATTCGATCTCAAACTGATTAATTAAAATAAGTTATTAGTCCACCACGCGCGAGACGTCATAAACCAACGTGGTTGAACGATACTTTGCGACATACGGTTTCGGGAAACAGTCGTGACGAGCTAGTTGATTTCTCCAACGATGCATCGTACTATGGTAGTTAAGCAGTGAGCTATATAGTTGTATGGGAAACGCACCCCTGGTCATGCATGCTTTTGATTCGCTAAAAATAACTCGCTCATAAAAGTAATTTGTGAATCAGACTAAATCATACTGGTCACATTGTACGCTCTTGATTGGTTATAAATAATTGACTCATAAGAGTAATTTGTTCGTGAATAAGATTACGTTACATTGGATGCGCTGTGTGTTTTTGATCACTAAAAACGACATACTCATATGAATCATTTGTTCAGGAATCAGGTTGTGATGCATGTTTTTGATTCACTATAAAGAATTGGCTCATGAGTCATTTGTTTGTGAATCAGACTAAACCACATTGGTCACACTGTGTACTTAATTGATTAAAAAGAATTGACTCATACGAGTCATTTGTTCGTGAATAGGACTACGCTACATTGGATGCGCTGTACAGTATGTTTTTGATCACTTAAGGAGACTAATATGATTTATTTGTTCAGGAATTGGGCTACTCTTATCTTGTTGGAATTATTATTATTTTTATTTTTTATTTTTTTTTGATTTACTAAAAAGAATCTACTCACAAGAGAACTGGCCCATACGAGTAATTTGTTTTGCAATTAGACAACACCACATTGGTCACCCTGTATGTTGTTGATTTTCAATAAAAAAAGGGAAAGAAAAAAAAAAGAGTAATTTATTTCAGGAATGCTACTCTGCTTCCACCGTTTGTTTCTGATTCACTAAATAAAACCAACTTATAAAAGTAACTGTTTTTAAGAATAAGGGAGAATTAGTCCACACAGTAGAGGTAGTGACCCAAAAACATTGCACGCATTGCAGATTTTTCCAACACGGGTGCATTTTTTCCATACGTTAGCATCCACTAAGCTTATTTATTTGTAAAATTAGCAGCGCTGTAGTCTCCTGCGTACCTGACCAGTTTGTTAACAAGGGTCTGCTCGGGGAGCATCGCCGAGTTCAATCTTTCTGTACGTGCGAGCAGAATCCTGCCACAGCAAGATTGGCTCTCGCAGGTTATGATCTCAATGCTGCTCAGTTTCAGGGACCAATTTATTACACCAATTTATCTCATATCAGGCCACAGCTAAAAGCACGCCTGCTAACTAGCAGCTGAAAAGCCATTCGTTACAAAATGCTTTATTCTCATTGCTTCAATATAATCTGCAGGCTCTCAAAATGATATGTACAGTCAGCTGTCAAAACAAACTAAACCTGTAGTTTATTAAGCTACAAGCTGGTCATAAAAGTAATTAATCAGTCAAGCTAATCTTTTGATAGAGCAGTTAGCTCACTATGCTACTAACAAAAGGTAGAAAAGGTAGAATAACTGCTAACAGCCATTCAAAAAGTTCATTTAAAAATAACAAATGCATAAATCTTAATTAGGGTGATAGTATTTACATTTGTAACTTTCTTTAGTGTACAATGTTGCTGTTTGTGCATGAAAAAGGTCTAGTTACAAATCACAAAGACACCCCAAAGGGAGTTATTCTCTATATCAGTGTGCACTATTTCTGAACACCTTGATTGTAGTTTTCTTCTAGGAATGTACACGTCACAATATTCCTAATTTAAATAATTCCCGCTCAAGGCATACACAAAAAGGCCTGGTTGAGTTGTATTAGTAGGGTGTTGAATATCGTGGTTATTGTGAGGGGCGTGACATTTCTGAAACACACTGGAAGCAGTTGACCAATCATAACACACTGGTCCAACCGACCAACCAGAGCACATTGCGCTTTTCAGAAGGAGCGGCTTCATGGAGACAGGAACTAAACAGAGCGTTATTGACAGACTGAGAAGAGAGGTGCTGCAACAAATGTCAAATATGTGAATTTTCTTTTTTTGTTTTTTTTATAATCAAGCATGAAAAAAATATTGTAGTAGTCCCCAAAACAAAATCAAGATTTTGAAAAAGAGCTTAAGAGGTCCCCTTTAAAAGTAAACAATAGTAGTAAATAGTAGTATAGTAAATACAACTATAAAGCACACTGCTTGCTAACGATTTTCTTGTAGTTTTACAGTAACTTACTGAGAGCACGGTTGCCAGCAAGTTACTGTATTTTGATTTACAGTAACCCTAATTTATACATCAGAGTTAAAATAAGTTTGAAATTTTCATTTCAATATTTTGTAACATTAAAATATTGTACAAAATATCTTAAAATGCCAGACACGGACTTGGTGCAAATTATTCAGGGCAGTGTTTCAGTGGTCAACTCATCTTCTTCAAGACTGTGGAAGCACACAGACATCAAGACAGACACACAGAACGTTCTTCTGCCCAGCATGGAACTCTAAAAGACATTGAACTCAGCTGGACGTAAAGATATTTCAGTTAAACTCAACATAAAACACCATTCACAACACTTTATGGAGGTCAAATATATCTTAAAAAATTGTGAAATGTGAGTGTTAGAAACGTCTTTAACACCCACATTTGAGGAGGCTTTTGACCAGAAGATGAAGGCTGAAGGTCAAGCTCACCCTCGAGAGCATCTTGACATATTCTAATGGTGACACTTCTTTTTTCAAATCTATTATTATGGCTATTATTGCTGTAACCTTTACCACATGAAGGTTAACCAGCATTAAATTACTATTGTAGACTACCCACACAATTTCAGAAAGGCCACATTATCTACAACTGCAGTCTGAAACAGTGCCTGAATAGATTTGGCTATTGGTTAACATTACAAACAGAAATGAAACACACAATACATTGACATTAATGTTTAATTCAATACATTAATGTTTAATTCAATGCTTTACGTCTCTGTCAAAAAAAAAGGGTTTTATTTTTATAGCAGATGTTGACTTGTGTGATTATTTGACTGAATTAATTACAATACATTCTGATTAAGTAATGAAAATGACAGGCCTAGTTACATTTTAATAAAATAATATGAAGACAAAAAAAAGTTTTCTTTTTCACCTTTAGAATTAAGTGCTCTGATAAATCATACACAATATGACTAGGAATATTTGTAAAAAAATAATAACATTTTACTTTAACTTTAAAATAGTACCAAAGGATGGAATAAATACACTATTTACACCATTACATTTTTTTTATGTTTTTGAAAGATTAGGCTCACCTAGTCTGCATTTATTTGATTAAAATACAGTAAAACATATTATTGCAATTTAAAATAGCTGTTTTCTATTTTACAAAATGTCATTTATTTCGGAATTTTCAGCATCATTCCTCCAGTCTTCAGTGTCACGATTCTACAGAAATAATTTGAATATGCTGATTTGATGCTCAAAACACATTTCTAATCATGAAAAAATATTTTCTTTTCTGGAAACTGATACAGGTTTTTCAAGATTGATGTGAAATAGGAAATTCCAAAGAACCGCATTTATTGGAAATATAAATCTTCTGTAACATCATAAATATCTTTCCTGTCACTTTGGATCAGTTGTATTGTGTTCTCTCAAAACAAAAAAATCGTACTGACCCCAAACTTTTGAACGACAGTAAAAGTTGTAGTACAAGTTGGAGGACAACAAAAGTCAACCCAGACTATATGAAACTTCATGTTACATGGAGCTGTATATCATCAGAGATATTCAGAAGCAGTTGACATTGGGTTGTCAGACTGCTGGCAGGCCTGTGGAGAGGGGGGTGGGGGGTGCAAGGATGGAAGAATGGGGGTTTGGCCCATTCCTCATTCCCAGAAGAGAGCCAAGGAGACCATGAGCCTCAGGCAACTCAAGATGTTCTCTATCTCCTTTCCCGGCTATAGAGGAGGTCTGTTTCCAGTTTGCATGCGAAACGGAGAGTCGCAATGCATTTGCAAGTCTCGGGTTCCCAGAAAATCCCTGGGAGCCGAGTGATGTACAAATACGTTTTTCAAAAGATGGAGCCACTAGGTAATGAATTCTCCAGATTTTCATAATACTTCATTACCATTGGCTCCTTCCTCATTTGAATTCCGTGATAATAATCGAATGCAGTTGCATAACAGCTTCCTCATTACAAACTCACGGTAACGTAGATCCAGTGCCCTCCGTCCCAAATACACATTACACAAGGGCGAGCTTCTGCGTGTCTGCGTCTACCTTGTGCATTGTGCCAGGACTTGCATTATTGATGTGCGGTGAATTTCTAAAGAGCTTTGCAGAGGGTAGCCGGTGGGCGGCAAATACAACCCCCGTCTCCAAGCCCTCAATGTCCCTCTTCTTCTGCACTAGGACACCAAGCATAACCGACTGCTGATTCACTTATCACTTATTCATAAGCTCACATCAGTGGTCTGTACCTAGCAAACATCATTTGAGTAATAGAGGTCTGCACTTGAGTTTGGAGGTCCTTGAATATTGATCCTTGTAAGCAGAACAGCCAGAGAAATGGCTTAATGCTAACCTAGTCCGTCTTACCTTGTGAAAAAAAGGAAACTTACTTGTACTGAATGTGCACTTGTATTGTACTTCAAATCGTAAAAGTATATTTGAAGAAAAACTGTACTTGTAGATAATTGTAGATATTAATGAAAAAAGTCAATTTAAAGAGAGTACACTTAAATTACATTGTTTTGTAACACACTTTGTAATGATATCAAGTTCCCTATCAAGGGAACTCCCGCTGCGTTTATGCTGTGGGAACACTTCCAAGTGTCTCGTCATGAAGCAAATGTATAATCAGTCCAATGAATGAGCGGGACGTCAGGTGACGTCATAGACCAGGAAACTATAAATCACCCCTGAACGCAGAGCGTGACAGCTTCTGTTTCTTCAGCGAAGCGCTCTCTGTGTGAATCGGTCTGATTCTGTCTGTCTTATTTATTGTTGTCTGTCAAGTTGCAATATATATTTTATGGCAAAAAAAGAGCAAACAAGCGTTGTGTTGTTCCCTGCCCACGTTATTTTACGAGCGGGGACACACACACATCAGCTTGTTTGGGAGTGGAGCATGTTAACAGTCAGTTCTCGAGGGGACTGCCTGTGAGCATTGCTAGAAGCTGTCCGTGAGGACGCTCTGCTCCCGCCGGCCGTTCTTCGAGGATGACGGTTCGGTTCGCGTTCCTCGAGGCGCGGGTCCCGCTGTTGCCGAGGCGCGGCGGGGACTCGTTTCGTGGGGTTCGCAAACGGATCTGACAGCGGGGGTTGAGACGGGCGCGCCCTATCTCGGCTCTCATCTGCCAGATCCAGTGGCTTTTCTCGGGGAGAAGCACGCGCTGCGTTTCTCCTCCCCGCGATGAGACACTCATGCTGCGATTTCCAGTTCCGAGGAACTGGTATCGTTTATGTTTTGTTAAGAAAGAGAGAACAAAACAATAAAGAATATATATAAAGAATATTATATATATATATATATATATATATATATATATATATATATATATATATATATATATATATATATATATATATATATAAGGCAGATGTTTATGAGTTTCTAATAAATAAGTTTGCTCATAACTCTGTTGAATAAAGAGGAGCTTATAAAAGGAGGTTTTATCTAGTGCTGTTGCTAAGTTAAATAAATATTTACTGGCCAGCCAACATGAGAGTAAAAAGAGAATATAATGATAAAAAATCTGAGAGTGAGGATATAATGAATTTATATAAACTCTATATCTCAGCCTCCTCGTCGGGGATTGCCGTTTTAAAAAAAGCGCCCTATCTGCACACTGAGGTGTCGAGATCGTGGAATAAACCGGTTTCTATTTATGTGTTTTAAATCCCCAAACTTCTACTATAGTTATGGGTATTTAGTATCATGGTATGACAGAGCCTCGGGTTAAGAGACGCTTGCAAGCTATCTCTCTCCTGAGTCGGCGTCATTATAACCCCGACGCTACCCACCAGCCATCATAAATAATAGATCAATATTATTAAGCAGCGCTGGTTGGTAAAGTATATATATATTTATATATAAGGGCATGGATGAATGTGAGGATGTCAGCGCTGACGCTATTCCAGAATTGCGTCGCGCAACAGACAAAACTGTACCGGGGAGGGACGGTTTTGAGAAATCGTTTTTCCTCGGCGTCCTCTGGAGGGCGACTCTCTGAGGAGGGTTGCAGCGCTGCCAGTTCGGTTGTTTCCTGCTGGTGGCCACGGAGTGATATATATTAAGTTTTCTGATGTAAAGAAAAATAATATAAAACATGTCTGTTCTTCTGAACTCTGCGCTTTCAAATAAACAAAGGAATAAACTATTCAGCGGCGTTCCAGAGGATTCTTCCTCACCGATCTAATGTTCCTGAGACTGCTGGGAAGCAGTCTCAACCTACTAAAGCTCCTCGCAGCATAAAGTGCTGCAAAAAGAAAGAAAATAAGCCTGACGCCGAGGCTGCAGGCTTCTGAGGATGGTCCCCTCCGGGGTAGGACGGTTTTGAGAAATCGTTTCTCCTCGGCGCCCTCTGGGGTGCAACTCTCTGAGGAGGGTCGCAGCGCTGCCAGTTCGGTTGTTCCCTGCCGGTCCTCCGTTCAGGGCACCGAGGTGTCAGCGTCCCCAAACGATCCTCCGAGGAGGGTCGTAGAGCGGTCAGTTCGGTTTCCCTGCCGGTTCGCCGTTTCAGGGTACCGAGGTGCCTGCTTTTTCCAACGATCCTCCGAGGAGGGTCGTTGGAACTAGGAGTTAGAGGTAGGCAAGATCTGAGGACTGTCGTTATCTCTAATAAAACTTGGACAAGAAGTCCTGACGCTGAGGCTATCAGGCTTCTTAAGGTTCCTCCGGGGCAGGGACGGTTTTGAGAAATCGTTTCTCCTCGGCGACCTCTGGGGTGCGACTCTTTGAGGAGGGTCGCAGCGCTGCCAGTTCGGTTGTTCCCTGCCGGTTCGCCGTTCAGGGCACCGAGGTGTCAGCGTCCCCATACGATCCTCCGAGGAGGGTCGTAGAACGGTCAGTTTGGTTGTTTCCTGCCGGTTCGCCGCTTCAGGGCACCGAAGTGACTGTTCAACCAAATCCAGAGGCCAGACTCCAGAGACTGGTGCCCTTAGCAGAATTTCTGGCAGCGTGGTTACTACTGCCACATATTTCTCAGTGGGTCCTGCTCACTATAGAAGGGTTTCAGAATTCAGTTCGGTTCTCGTCCGCCCAGATTTCTAGGGGTCCTCCCCACAGTGGTGGACCTCGAGCAGGCTCTGGTTATGGAGCAGGAAGTGCTGACACTTCTGCAAAAGGAGCTATAGAAGGGGTTCCTCCTCCCAGCAGACAGTCAGGGTTTTTCAGCCGTTACTTCATTGTTCTGAAAGAGGATGAAGGGTTGCGTCCTATTCTAGATCTGCGTCAATTAAACGGCAGTTTTCAGAATCTCAAGTTCACAGTATGCTTACGCTAATATGATGGTGCACAGATTCAGTCCGAGGACCGGTTTGTCACAATAGACTTGAAGGACGCTTACTTATCTATCCATCCTCATCACAGGAGGTTCCTGAGGTTTGCTTTCAGGGGCGAAGCATACCAGTATCGGGTTATTCCATTCGGCCTATGTTTATCACCCCGCATCTTTACAATATGCGTGGATGCAGCTCTGGCTCCTCTGAGACCCCAGGGCATTCACGTATTATATTATTTAGACGGTTGGTTGATCCTAGCTCAATCTGAGCATATGGCAGTTCGGTATCGAGATGTCGTCCTGTTTTATTTAAGATGTTGGGGTTGCGACACAACACCAAGAAGAGTGTGCTCCTCCCAGCTCAGAGGACCACTTTTCTAGGTGTGCTATAACGATTCGCCGTAAATGGGGTAAAACTAGGCCAGTCACTCACTGTGAAGCAGTTTCAGACTGTTGGGTCTCATGGCAGCTGCGTCCAACGTAATTACTTTTGGCCTTCTGTACATGAGACCCCTGCAGTGGTGGCTCAGGACCAAGGGGTTTTCTCCGAGGGGAAATCCGTTTTCACATGATCAAGGTCACACGGCTATGCCTACGTGCCTCGGTCATGTGGAAGAACCTTGGTTCCTCGCCCAGGCCCAGTGTTGGGGGCTTCTTGTCGACGCATAATGCTATCGACAGATGTTTCCCTCACAAGTGGGGGGTGATCATGAGTGGTCACTCGGCGAAGGGTCTTTGGCAGGACCATCTTCCTTTTTGCACATAAATGGCTAGAAGTGATGGCGGTATTCCGATTATCTCAATACTTCCTGTCAGACCCGAGAGGTCACCATGTGCCTGTCCTTTCGGACAACACACTGATGGTCTCGTATATCAGAGCAGATATCCTGTTGAGGCAGGGGCTGAGGCCCGGGGAATGGACACTTCACCCTGAGGTGGTGGAGCTCCTTTGGGAGAACTTCGGTAAACTCAGTCTACCTTTTTGCATCGTTTATACTACGCATTGCCCTTTGTGGTTCTCCCTGATGCATCCAGCTCCGCTTGGACTGGATACGATGTACTAGGTGTGGTTGAGGCTACACCTGTACGCATTTCCCGATATCTTTGCTCCCGGGAGTTCTGGAGAGGGTTTGCCTGGTAGGGGCTCATCTATTATTAGTAGCCCAATTCCGGCCGGCCCGAGAGTGTTTCTCAGACCTACTGTCCCTTCTAGATGGCTCTCCCATGGAGATTCCGTTCAGGAGGGACTTGGCGTCCCAATCAGGGACACAATATTTCACCCTCTTCCGGAGTTATGGATACTGTGGGCTCGGCCTCTGAGGGGGCCCAGCTCATAGATTCAGGTCTCTCGACCGAGGTCGTGGAGACCATACTCCAGTCTAGAGCTCCCTCCACGAGAATACTGAATATGCATTGAAATAGAAACTGTTCTCTGCCTGGTGCGGAGAACACCTTCTGAATCTTGTTATCTGCCCTGATGGTACAATACTTGATTTCTGCAATTAATGTTTCTTTGCTGGGTTATCTCTGAGGAGAGATCCTTAATTTCGATTTCTCCGTGGTACATGAGGCTGAGGCCTGCACATACTTGGATTTGCACCTGGTAGGGTGATAGTCTTTCTTCACCCCAGGCCGGGTTGTATTCCTAGGTCCCTTCTAAAATTGCGGGTCATTTGTGCTGCAGGCCTTCTGTCCTCCACCTAATACCCCAGATCAGGAAAAACTTAATCTGTTATGCCCTTTCCGGGCTTTGGATGCTTATGTCCACAGAGCTGCCCTGTGGCGTATATAAGAGCAATTATTTGTTTGCTTTGGGTTAACTAGTTAGGTTGCCCTGCATCTAAACAGATAATGAGCAAGCAAGTAGTTGAGGCTATCTCACTTGCTTATGAAGCGGCCGGACAGCCTTCCACTCCTGGGGCGAGGTTGCTTGCTTCTAGTGTGCGCAAGGTCTTCACACAGAACGGGCACTTGTCATTATGGCGTAGTGGGTATTGGGGTTCCCACAGCGTAAACGCAGCGGGAGTTCCCTTGATAGGGAACGTCTCTGGTTACGTATGTAACCTTAGTTCCCTGAGAGGGAACGAAACGCTGCGTTCGCCTGCCATACTTCCTGCATGCCCTGATCGACTTGCTTCAGGCTTTTCAGAAGCTGTCACGCTCTGCGTTCAGGGGTGATTTATAGTTTCCTGGTCTATGACGTCACCTGACGTCCCGCTCATTTATTGGACTGATTATACATTTGCTTCATGACGAGACACTTGGAAGTGTTCCCACAGCGTAAACGCAGCGTTTCGTTCCCTCTCAGGGAACTAAGGTTACATACGTAACCAGAGACGTTTTACCTTGATATCATTTTTTTTATTTTTTATATAATCTTTTGTTGTGTTAAAGTTTGTTTTACTAAATTGCAAATGCAATATTGCAACACGTAATTACTGATATTTAAATATATGGCATACAAGTTTTAATAGAAATGACATTAAAGTGTATTTTAGTTTACTATAAATTATTGTCAGTGCATTCAGCAGTACACTTTAACCATATTTCAAAGACAACAGAAATAAATGAATTTACAAATATATGTACTTATGTCCTACTTAAGTGGTTTGGCATGGTAATGTATATGTAAATGTTGATATATTTGGTTTTGGAGGAATAGATCTTCCACGCTGTTGGTTATTGCTTCTGCAGAGCAAGTACAGATTCACTACTGCCAATAAATACACAACACGCTGCTGTGAGCAAGACATGCTGCTGCTGTACAATAGCATTCATGAATTATACCCGTGGCAGATCTACTGTATACAGGTGGAGCTGGGGAAGGTGGAGGGGTTTCTGAAAGCACGCTGAAAACAGCTACAGCAAATGCTATCATTTGAAAGTTGAGCAGCAAGTTCATTGGCTACTGATACAGCAGGGACCAATCAGCGGTGCCCTATAGAGAATGATGTGATTGCAAGTAGATTGAGTTAAGGACCTATTAGCCTGCGCTATCTAAAGTTTCATGACAGAACATTGTATTTAATTGTATTTAATAAAACATTTTTAAACTATACTATATTTTCATTTAATTTCAAACAATTGTCAGTAAATTGTCAAAAACTGTCCATTTTGATTTCATGGTGACTTTAAGTATATATTTGTTTAAAGTATATTATTTCTGTAAAAGTGTAATAAAAGTATGCTAAAATGTACTTCTTTTCCATAAGGGTGCATCCAAAAGCCTGCAAACATTTACTCTGAGAAAAAGTGATTGTTGGTGGAAATATAAAGCCTTGTTAATAATTAATGCAATACATTTCCACTTTGCTCGGACACAACTTTGCTTGTAAAAGGACACCGCTACTTCACTCTCCCATTACTGAGTATAAATGAATGGCTTGTGTTGGTTTTATCAGAAAGCTGAATGACCGTACAGTGAACTGTGAAATGTCTGGAGCATGTGTGTGCTGCAGATCCATGCATAAATACCAGCCAACACACGAATGTCCTTGAGACTGCAAGTTGTTATTGAGATTCTGTAATGTCTGAAATCTACCTTCCAATTAAATATGGATAATTGGACGTTCTTGAATTAGAGGTTTTATAGGTTGCATGTATTGTAGATAACATGCATTTATACATGGATTTCATCCCACACAATTTTTTTTCCCACGCTTAGTCTACATCATTTTCAAACTGAGATCTGAGGATATTAAAATATGTTACAAAATGTATTTTTAGAGCTGTCACATGTGCACTTAAAGGTACACAGTAGTTCATGTTTGATAATACATTATCATTTATAATGATAATTTCATTCTGGTCTCTATAGACGGGTTAGAAACCATGCATTGTATTCTATATTTAAATGTTAATCTGTTTGAGACTGCTTTTTCCAATATACAATACACACTATTCATTTTCGACAGCCATAGATTTATCAGTAAGAATTTTTATGAAGAAATTAATGCCCTAGACAATGTTAATATCAGATGTCAACATAATAAAAAAGTCAATATTTTCTAGATGATACTTTATTGCAAATTTACAATATGGTTTAAGTACTATAACAAATAAATAAACAAATGGCAATAAAAAAAGAGTTAATTAATTGTTGTCTTTCACACTTAATATTTGCCCCACACAATATAATATAGTATTTCATGTAGTGTATGAAAACATAAAGCTACAGGAACACTTGAAGGTTATGCATGCCACAACTAAGCATTAAAAATATAAATTAAATATACTATAAAATACAGTCAATCTGCTTCATGGCCAACTTTTAAATGTTTCCATCAGAGCATCATAATTATGAAGAATTGTAGGGTGCCAACATTTAGGAGCTTAGACTTAAATTAAAGGACATGTTATGTCATAGCCAATTATAAGTGGTGCTACCAAAGATTAACTCAGTACAGTAACTTACTGAAGATTTTAAAACACGAATAAGTGCACTTTCTTTCCCTAAATGCTTATTTGCCAGTAGGCCTACCATTTAAACATAAAAACTCAACGACAGCTTTATTTGCATTTAATGCAACACACGGTTCTATTTTCGGCAAACCATCGCACTTGCTCATCACAGACCACAGTGAATAGAAGTGTTCAAATCGTTCTTCCTTTTCAGTCATCTGAATAACATCAACTAATTAGGAAAGACGGAGACTGCTTGTTTCCTGCAGGTAAACAGTGGCTTGTGTGACATCAGTCTGACAGTCGCCCTGGAGTCGAATAATCACCGCAAATGAAGGTATAACGGTAACTCGTGCTCAAGGAGATGTCTGATTGGAGTATGATTACATCCAGTCAGAGAGAATATCTCTATATTGACACGAGAATGCGGTTGAAATTGCATTTAGGCGTGCCTGCCAGGAAAGAGGCGGTGACATGCCAGTGCTTTCCTCTGAGAAATGCCAATTCTATCCTCACATGGCCCACGGTCTTCTGGTCGGCCCGCGCTAGTCTGAGTTAGAGCTGTCTCTGAGCTAATGTGGTGTAAAGTGAGCTGGGCCTAATAAAGCATGGCGAAATGGGAGTCGACAGACCCAAGATGTCATCAAAGAGTGGGTCAAGAAAATGAGAGATTCTGCTATATTAGTCTGGCGGATTTTGAAACTAAGCTGCCACATTTGTGTTTGAGTCTGTTTAATTGTCTGTTTAATTTTCTATCTGCTTATGCAAGTGATCAGATAAAGTGTGAGATGCATCCTGGCACAGGCATTTACACATTTTTGTTCCGTAAAATACTCTGAGAATGAGAACCTCTCTAATACCATCTGTCTACAATCAGTAAGCAGCAAATCATTCTGGTGTTGTGCAAGTGCGGCGTCAAGCCTCGGAGAGGAGTTTATTAACATAAAAATAAACATAAAATGTCCAAAAAGGGGAATAAAGTGTTTATGGGAGTAAAAGTGTCCAAAATAAATAGGGGATCTGGTGTTCTCGTTAAAGGACAAGTTCGGCATTTTACACTTAAAGCCCTGTTTTAAGATTGTTTCTGATGAAATAGAACGGTTACGATTGAAATTTGGACACATGCTGCTGGCCCAAGAACTTTCGGTTTCTGTGGTAGTACCCCTATCGTAAAAACTACGATAAAACCAGTTGGAAAGCATCTTTTGCAGCGATTTTTGTGTGAGCATATCAGTGAACACCCCTGACCACTCGGTGAGTTTCACGTCTTTGTAAACGAAAGTTTAGGAAGGATTGTTCCAGTGCACCTATGCCACTGTGGAGACCGAAACCGAAAATTCTCCAGCCAGCAGTATGTGTCCAAATTTCAATCTTAACCGTTCTATTTAATCAGAAACGATCTGAAAACAGGACTTTAAGTGTAAAATACCGAACTTGTCCTTTAAGCTGGGGCACGTGCAGGGAAGGTAGTGCTCAGATGGGTAGGTCCAGGTAAACATATTATATAAAATTATTATATATTCATTAAATAATATATGAAATGTATAAAGGTTAAAAAAATGTATAAAGTTTGAATAGATGTATAAAGATCAACACGTAAAAATACAATGTTAATAAATATATTTACTGCTATACACTACTTACAGCAGTATGGTGGGAAAAAATAGATGGTTTTGTGTTCTCTCGCAAATGTTTTGCGTTCCCTCGCAAAACCGCTTGCGTTCCGCCAAGAAACTCGATCACAAAGAGCTCAAAAGGTTTTGCGAGTGAACGCAAAGATATTTGGGGGGGAACACAAAAGCAATAGGAGCTTTCGCACTGGGTAGTTCTAGGAACTAGCCACCAGGGTGGTTCCCCGAGAACAAATAGTTCCGTTAAGATAATTTTCCTGGTTGCATTCACACCGCCAGTAGGAACTCTAAAGTTACGTAAGCCGCGCATGTTGTTGTGACTTTTATTTTTTAAGGTGTGACTGACCTTTATTTTGAGTTTACAGTGATCGCATTTTCAGTGTTCATTAGTTTACGATCTGTCTAACAGTCCTAATACGTTATTAGATAGAACTGATGTACATAGAAAGTAGACAGTATATGAAAAGGTATTAGCGTATGCAGTGTGGTTGATGTCCAGTGTCGCCAGCTGAGCAGAAATACATAATCATGTTTGGATTGGTCCCCTCAAAGTTGCGTTGTATTTTCTCTTTAGCGTAAAGGTTGAGAGGCCCATCTATCATTGTTTTACATGTTCGTATAGTTTCTGGAGTAAATATACAGGCTATAATCTGTATGTTTACACTGCTTTTTCTTTTTTTTTAATGGCGGGTGCTGGTGTTACCCGTGCGTTCAGCCAATCAGCGTACACTAAAGTCACTGGTAGTTCCTATAGTGCTGGTTTAGACCCTACTCTGAACTAGGAGCTAAATTAGTTCCTCCAAAAGGAGTTCCTAGAACTAAAATCGTTCCTAGTTCCTGCGGTGCGAACACGTTAAACACATGAACGCATTCTAGGAACTATGAAAAGCCCCTGTTGACTTATTATTTTTCCACCATCACATTTTTTTTCCCACCACCGTGTCCCTTTGGGCCGGGCTCCGAACATATATATATCCTGTTATTGATGTAAATGTTATAAATCTAATATCCTCAAATGTAACTTCATTCGGACATTATCCCAACACAATGCAAACTAAACCTCGCCAGAGGGCTAGGCTTCCAACTGAGGTTTCTTCTTATTTCCCAAAACATATTTAAATCCCACATAACCGTCTTAATTAAATATTAGGAGTTCATATTTACTTCATATTCACATCTCAGTACTGGATTCTAATGAGTCTCCATTTTTTTTTCTATCAGCCATGGACATTTGAGCCGGCCAAAATTGGAAAATATACCAGAGGCAAAGAAGCAGAAAGCTACGAGAACATAGGGAGTCAAACCGCAGTCTCATCTTTCCGTGTAAATGCCGTGGGCGATCTGGCCACGCTGGGAAAGATGCATTCCCGCAATTAAATCGGTACATGCTTAAACAGTCCTGCTGACTCCTCGCTGTACTTCTGAATGCTATCTCGCGCTCAGCCAGGGGAGGAAACTGTTTGCGGTAACTGCCTGACAGGCTGGAGGAGAAGAGGATTGGATTGTGTTTCACAATAACCGGGCCGGCTAAACAGCTTTCAATGCCAGTGGTATGGATAGATAGGGCTTTTGTAGCAAAGCTGCTGTCCAACAATCAACTCGTTAAGTCTCACAATATGGCTTTTCAACTCGCAGACCTTGCGTAGGCCTCAGGTGGGCAGTGCAGGATGCTTCATCGTTTTATAGTCACATCTGCCAAAGCAATAGCTATAATTTTACACAGCATAGTGAAAATAAATGGCCTACTGGATCCAGGTCAAGATCAAACACTCAACAAACTAGGCTCATTCGCAAACTGCCCGGATAATCCATCAGTTCCAGTCCGAAAGAAGATTCCCAGGCACCTTGAACATTTTTATATGAATGTCCTCAAAGGAAACCTCTCTCTCTCTCTTTTTTTTCTTCAGAACGTTGACTGGCTTTTCTTCTGCCACAACCAAAAAAAAAAGATTTGCTGGCCAAAGTTGCACAATAAACAAAATGCTGAGAAAAAAAAGAAAAGAAAAATGGTCCGAGAGAGAGAAAGAGAGAGAGAGCAAAGAGGAAAAAGCTGGTTCAACAGAAGAGCGTGGCCTCATAAATCTCTCCTCTTTCCTTCTGAGGATCGATTGATTTGATAAACGGGGAAAAATATGGTGGTGCTAGTCACTTCTTCAAATCTGCCTGGTTTCACTGTAAGCACAGGGACTTTAAGTAGCTCTAGGAGGAGATGGTCTGGCTCAGAAATTCCTTTATTGCATTAAAGTGAAACCTCAGTCACACATGCTAGCTAAAGGGCTTTGCTGTCTTGCTTAAGGGAGGGGGTGTACTTTCATTACAACGGATGCATTTCGTCCCACATAGCGTTCTTTTGATCGCTGAACTGCACTATGATTTTGAAAGATTTGGTATTGAGACCCTTGAAACGCAACCTTGTTTATTCATGGCAAATTCTGAAACGGACCGCTCAATCAAATTTGTTTCACCCTAAAATTCACTTTACGGTTTTTGTTTGAGGTCACAGACCCCATGGTTGTTTTGAAACTAAACTGTTATTTTCCCTTCAGAATCTTTTAAGATGTTCCTCTGGGTCAAAGCCCAGACAGATATTACTGAAGCTGTATCCCTCAATTTTAGACAAGCTCTTTGAGAAAGGTATTTGCTAGGGCCACAAGGGCCACACTATTTGGGGGAAAAATCAAATTGCTTTTTTTTCTGTGAATAGGATTTAAACTTAAAAAAAAAAAAGCTGTAGGTTTGTTAGTAGGGCTGCATAATTTGACTAAATAGTTTATGATTGTATCTCAATTAGTGTTTTCAAAAGTACAGACTTCGTCTAAATGTACTAAAAGTACTAAATTTCCCTCTAGCATTTTGAGCGCTGTTGAACGGATTCTTAAACACCTCTGATTGGCCAATGTGTTGACGAGCTCAACATACATGTCTGTGATTGGCTACAATGATCAACGTTTCAAAAACATGTTGTCTTCACCGAACGCTTACACAGATACACACAGGAGCGTTTGAAAGCAAGCGTAAATCAGCGGATTACTAATATATCCAATAATAGACACATCCACTGATAGATGCCTGCTTTCAAACGCTCCTGTGTATGTCTGTGTAAGCGATTGGTTAAGAATAATCCGTTCAACAGCGCTCAAAAAGCTATAGGGAAATGCTGGTATCATCACATTTTTTAAATTCCAGTACCGAAATGGTACAGAAATCGGTACTTTTTGACAACACTAATCAAAACTAAATCAATATGACTAATATACATTATAACTGTATTGTTTCAAATAATTAAACACCACGTTGTCAATGATATTGTGGATTTATATATGGCCAGAGACTTTCATGTGTCATTATAAACATTTGACCAAAATCAATATCATATTGAGTTATGAGGTTTTTGACCAGCGAATTCCTGACGTTTTCAGACATATGTGTTTTGTCTGTCATTAGAATGCATCACATTACATTTTCATCAACTTACAGGTTATAAAGTTTTCTGTAGCGCTCAAATGTTTCTGCCATGGCCAAAATATCATGCTATTGAAAACTATTTAAGACAGAATGCATTGACAAATGCTAGACTAAGAGTAGACACTCTTCTCCACTCCTCAAATGCATAAAACATTAGCCTTTATTTACATAATGTTTCTTGGGTAAAGAAAATGCTGTACTTATTCAAAGAACCAGTTCTTTATTTACCCTCCCACGGCAAACAAGATGGTCCAAACTGTGTGCGGCACTTTAAGCTTCTGTTTTGTTGACAACAGCTGGTTTATAAGCAATTAGTACGGTGGCCGAGAGAGCTCAATGCACTGCAACTGAAGAAAACACATGCAAATAGAAAAACACCTGCAAATTAAGAAAACATCTTCATCAGTTTCACAACACATGTGTGCTCCAAATACTCTCAACACAACCAAATACAGAAACACGCTGCAAAAGTTCACAACACAACCAAATACAGAAACGCGCAGCAAAAGTTCACAATACAGACAAATACAGAAAAGCGCTGCAAATAGAACAGAACACAATGGAAATGTTTCCGGGGAACTCAATAAGTGACGGACCCGGCTGGGACGTGCTTGGCATAGACATGTATAGAAAGGCTAGATGGCTTACCGGCGCTGAGAGCCAATGGGACCCGACGACATCACACGGCGGCCATCTTAGGACAGGACCGCTCGTCCAGTTATAACATTAAAGTCTATTGTGCATGTAGTGCTGAAATAACTATATTTTGCTCAATTTTCAACCGATTTTCAAACGGCTTGGTGTGTCATAAACGTCAGGGATGCCATGAAACACACAGCTACGCTGCAATGTTAAGCGTTTCTCAAAACGTGAAGCTACAATTTAAACATCGGCATCAGCACAAATCATAGCCACGTTAATAAGATTTGTAATAAACCAAACCGTTTGTAAATCCGTCAAGAATTCAGCAAGTTACGAGCATTTTAGTTGGCGTATGTCACTCACCTTCCGTCCACAGCAGCAGGGAGCAGCAGCGCAGTCTCCTGACCTAAGATGGCCGCCAAGTGACGACACAGCTGACTCCGCCTTGAGCCATCTAGCCTTTCTATACATGTCTATGGTGCTTGGTGCTTACTGCTTATAGCTGTCATCCACTTTCATTTTATTAATTATTATTAATTTTTTTTGCAAAACATACAGAGATGACACATTTATGACATACAACTTTGTATACAATATACAAAATGTATTTACAATATGTTCAATGTTATAAGAATACTAATCAGATAAGAACAATGAGCTGAAGACTAAAATAAATAAATAAAATAATTTAGTCTCATTTCAAGTTTGGGGAAAATGTTGTGCTCCCAAAAAGCATGTTATAAGCAACTCAAACTCAGAGCAGTTGCAGAGATGAGAAGATGTGGAGCATTTCATGCGAACAGAGCCGCTCTGAGACACTGAGAACAGCAGATCATGAGTTGCTGACGTGTAAATAAACACAGTGCTGCGGTTCACACTGAAACACGCAGCGCATACATTTATTTAATTAATCACAGCCCTTAAAATATAATAATCGCACTATGCCGTCACGATTTTTATTTTATTTTGATGAATCAAGCAGCTCTAGAGACTGCTATCCAATCCAGCAACATGGTTTGTGGGGTGAGAGTGACCCCTGCAAGAACCCATATTAGAAAAATGCAATGAAGCAAATAGAAGTCAATACCAAATGGAAAATTATATCCTGAGACCATGAACCCAAGTAATGTATAATGTTTCAGGAAAATTTAATTGAAATTTACTTTATGATTAGATTAGGAAAAGGCAAAAAAGGCAAACAGAACATTAGAGTTAAAATACATTCTTCTATAACACAGAACACCCAATATCTACAGTAGATAAAAAAAATCCCCAGTGTCGCAGCTTACTAATGCATGCTAATTACACCCCCACAAGGAAAATTAATTTTATGCTTCGTTTAGAACGACGGCGGGATCCGGGATGGAAAAGACATGAAAAATGAAGCAAAAGATTTTTCAAAATCAATCTTTAATAGGTGGCTGATTCTCCAGAAATGGTAAATAAATGCGATCCATGAAGACGAGGTGCAGAAATGTTTAACTGTACAACTGAAAGGTAAAGCGTTTCAATGTTAAAATACCTTCTTCTACTTAGTATGTGTAATTCTCTCTAAAACACTTTCAAAAACACAAAGAAAGGGGAATGTTTTAGTAGTACTAATTAAATGTGCTTTGTGATGTAATTTTGAAGACATTAACATATTTTCATGATTAAGAAATTGAATAATAACAGCCAAGTGCTTTAGTATTGTAATCAGGCACCAAATATTAAAACTAACAGTTAGTTTTAAATAATTGTTAGCATTCTGCAGATATAATTGAACGTTATGCTTTGAAAACAGTCATTATTATTATTATTCCTTTTGCCATTATGTTAGGTTAGAATGTGTTCTGTTCTACAATTTCATTTTTAAATTATTAAACCACTTTGTATTCAAGAAGAAAACATGGTCTGAGGCAGAAAGAATCCTTCTCTTTCATAACAATGATTCCGAGTTATTTTGTTTCGCTAGATTAGCATCTTTTTTTTTAAGGCTACCTGTTGTCGGCTGTCATTAAAATCACTATCTAGGGCAGGGAGAGTCGGAGAGATGTTTTATCTGCAGGGCTATGGCACCTCATTTTAATTAAAGCGTGTCGTCTTGCTCCGGTATAGAGGGAGGGGAGTCGTAGTGACGTCCATAATTAAAAATTGATCTGGGACACTGCAGGAATGATGGAATTCCTGGGAGGGAGGAAGAAAAGAGGAGGATTGGTTGATCGAAATGCAAACTCAACATTTTGACAGTCTGCACCTTTAGGTGGTATATAAGGTATGCACTGCACTAGGGCTGGGTGGAAAATAAACTGTACAAATCTTGTTTTATAAATAGAAAAAAAAAGTAATAGAAAAAAATAATTGTATGTGTTCTGCACTGTTTTTCACAAACGCACAATACTGCTCAAAAATATTGGTCGAAAATATGTTTTTGAAACCAGTCTCTTATGCTCACCAAGGCTGCATTTATTTTATCAACAAAAAAAATTGCAGTAATATTCTGAAATATTATTCCAATTTATAATAATTTCATATATTATAAATTGAAATGTATTCCTGTGATTCAAAGCTGAATTATTTGCATTATTACTCATACATAAGTCTTCAGTGTCACATGATCCTTCAGAAATAATTCTAATATTCTGATTTGCTGCTCAGGACACATTTCTGAATATTATCAATGTGCTAATGGGCTAATTAATATCTTTATGGAAAACATGATACTATTTTTCAGGATTCTTCGATGAATGGAAAGTTCAAATGAACAACATTTTATTGTCTTTTGACCAATTACATGCATCCTTGCTGAATAAAAGTTTTAATTGTTCAACTACAACAACAACAACAAAATCAAAAGACACAATTTGAACTGAAATGATTCACAGAAATGAATCGAACTTACCAACTAACTTTGATTTTCTGAAAAAAGTTCAGAAATGATCTTATACACTCGAGAACCGAAATGTAACGATAGATGTCCAATGACATGATCTTTATGAAAATTTACATGCATTTATTGTAAGAATTTTACTAACAAATGATTGTGAAAATATCACATTCTACTTGGTTGATGAGCTTTAATATATTTAGCGACAATAGGCCTTTCATGAAACTTTCACAAAATGTATAAGTGAATGTTAAATAAACCTTCCAGAAATCTCTCTCTCCAGATCTGCAAACACTTCATAAACATCAGATTTAATAGTTAAACATGTGACTACTGTCCAATGAATAAAGGCAAGAACATGTTAATGCACACTTTGAATTTGTATAGTGAGCAACACTCTATCAGCAAGATTGACAATAGCAAAATTGCATTAATAGATCACTGACAAGTTGCTAATATTGTATGCACAAATATAGTATTTGGATGGGGATTTGTACACCACCAGTAATCTAGATTACGGCCTTTAATCTACCCAGATAATGGCCTTTCATCACGATGAGGCAGTGGTATCACACTTGCAGAGTTTGGCATCAGCAATGGAAGGAATGGTGCAGATAACACAGACTTCACGCTCTCTCCTGCAGTCCAGTGATGCCCTTGCTGGGAGTCTTTTTAATCAGCTCATCAGTCATTCCTGATGAATGAAACATTAGCCCTTCTGCCTCCCAGTTCACACATTAACCATCTGCTAATCAGGACTAATTGGGCACGGCTACTCTTAAGTTCACCCAGGGAAACATGACCACGACATATACTTTCCTTCTCCGTATACTCTTTCCATCACAGCCGGCATCCCGTCATTACCGGTATGTGGGCTTTGTTTGTTTGCGTTTGGTTGCAAAGAATCCTATGGCTGGTTAGAAGCCTGGTAGGAAGACCCCATGCTAAAGACCAGCACTCAAAACAACATATAGCTGTAGTCTGCTCGATATAATATTGCTATATCATGGCACTATATTTAAACATTCATATACCAGGTGCATGTTTTTTACAGGTGCATCACTATTTATGTAATCATGGCAGGTGGTGCAGTTATGCCTTATTATTTCTAACAAACAGGACATCTGGGTCCAGTCAAATATCTGCATAGGCTACTTTTAGATGGCACATTTTCATTTGAATTATTAATCTTTTGAAATACTCTCTAGAGTAAGTACTTAGGAAAGTAATTACTTTGTAATCGCTAAAAAAAGTGTTTTATAAAGTATGAATGTGCGTAGTGTGAATGTAATCTGGATGTTCTTCATTCTCCATGTCATTATCATGTGATCCTCTCCCGTGGCCTCATGGGATAGTAAAGTGTCCATCGTATGCACACTTCAGAATCTCATCGCAGGTAGTAGGTCGTCTGGGTACTGTATGAGTACTGTGAATTTGGACATACTTCTTTAGTTACATTTTCGCCTACTATAGTAGGGAAGTATCCAGTTAAGGATTTAGGTTGGTTTTCACTGTTTACTGGTTGCCTGAGTTTGTGTGCCTTGCTTGTTACCATGGTTTCTATTGACTTGCGCACCTGTTACTTGTTCCGATCACTCCTGTGTATTTAAACCCTCTGTTCAGGTCAGTTTGGTGTCTGGTGTCTTCAATGTTAGATTTGCTCCTGTGTACTTCTCATGTGCTTTCCTATGACAGTGTGTTTTGTTCTGTTTATTCAGTTTAATAAAGTTAGATTGTTGCAAACGGATCCTACTTGCTCCATCGGTTCCAAAAGTTCCATAAATGGTGAGCTATATAACACGTAATGATGGGTTCATGAAAATTATAGACCAAAATACATATAACCATGAGTAAAAATAGTCCAAACAGATGTGTCCTTTTCACCACTAAAAAGAGCTTTTCGCTGGTTACAATCACATAGCTATTGAACACAAGTGGGTGCCAGACAGGCAGGTTGCACCAACCATCTGTCCCGGTGTTTCAATAACAAGCATATCCACCTTTTCATCCAAAGGCACAATTTACATTGCCTGATTTTAAAGCACACATGATCTGATCTAATTAAGATTTCTGGACTTTGCTTTTGTCTGTCTGTGAAGTGGATAATTGCTGTGTTTCTTTAAAAGCAGCTGCTGGGGGCCCAATGAAAATAAAACCCTGAATTTTTCGGTGCTGGTTTAATATCCATTAAGAAAGCAATTAGCAGATTGCTAAGAGTAAAACCTTTCTGCCATTTGTATTAGCAGAACACCCATCTACCCAATTAAAAGTAGCAACACTACTTACTTAGATTCATTTTTCAGTCACATGAAAGTACTGTAGCTCGGCTGTTTTTAAAATAGTAGCTATACGGTCTTGTCAGTAACAAAATCTATTATTTATATATTTCCCTCATTATTTTAGCTTTATATGTATCATTAAACAATTTTAATAGTTTAAGCTTTAGTTAAAGGGATAGGTCACTTTAAAATGAAAATTCTACTCACCCTCAAGTTGTTTCAAACCTGTATGATTTTCTTTCTTCTGCTGAACACAAATGAAGATATTTTGAAGAATGTCGGTAACCAAACAGTTAACTGATCCCTTTGACTTCCATAGTAGGAAAAAAAAAATACTATGGAAGTCAATGGGACCAGTTAACTGTTTGGTTACTGACATTCTTCAAAATATCTTCCTTTGTGTTCAGCAGAAGAAATAAGTTCATACAGGTTTGAAGCAACTTGAGGGTGAGTATATGATGACAGAATTTCAATTTTAAAGTGAGCTATCCCTTTAAGAATTACAGCACAGCACTGCTTCCATTCAAGTGCAACTTTAAATGATTTTTTTGTTTTGTTTGTTTTTTTGCCACAGTTTTGATAATGGTAATTCAAAATGGCAATTCACCACTAGTGAAAGTGCTGCTTTATCTAATTTAATAGATTTTTTTTTCTTCTTCAAATCCATTATCCATCCATGCATCTCATGTTCAGTGACATTACCACTGTGTGATTCACAGTTAAACAGTGCAGAAATAAC
Organism: Phoxinus phoxinus; assembly: GCF_949152265.1. Classification (NCBI taxonomy): domain Eukaryota; kingdom Metazoa; phylum Chordata; class Actinopteri; order Cypriniformes; family Leuciscidae; genus Phoxinus; species Phoxinus phoxinus. Next base: position 34,353,376 of record NC_136879.1, on the reverse strand, counting down.
CAATAATGCACATGAACATACCCACAATACTCATACTGTCACTCGGCAACAACTGTGAATTGCAGCACGTCATTCACTCTATTTGCTTGTCACACTGTATTTATTATCCCCTATTCAGACAGGTTTTCCCTGAGTAGTTTGTGTTTTTTAGAAAATCCTCTTTAATCCCATCCGAATTGAACATGTCCGGCTAACTCTTTACTCCTTCACTTTTAATATATGTTGACCTTGTCAAGTTCACTACCTGGTGCACCTTAATTATATATTTCAACCTTTTTGACAGGGTAAAATAACAGTTGGTGGTTATTTTTGTATCCAATGTACAAAAATGTAATTAATAAGGAAATAAGGAAAGTCTGATCACAAACTCTTCTGAACAACTTTAAAAGTCAAGTATGGTGCTCATTTGATTCAATTCCTCCCTTAATTATACACATAATGCTGTAATTACATCACATATGTAAGTATTGCACATTTCAATGGGTTTCGATCCTGTCCGAATCAAATCACATAATAATTGTAAATTAAACATTGTTTGGAAAATTAATCCTATCCGAAGAGTGCTTATCGGATTTCAGAATTACAAGATGGAATGGAAACAGAACAAAAACCAGCGTCGTGGCTGTTAAATAACAAAGTGCTCAGTCTCTGATTTATGAGGAGCTGCTTTTAACCACTTTTACCGTGCGCTACATGGATAAGCTTATTTTCTGCAGTCTTACACAAGGCTTTCTTAAGGATCGTTATTTAGGGAACACAGCTGTGCTCTTTTCTTCCTCAAAATAAAACACTCATTCTCAGAGAATGAAAGTATTACCCTCACAAGATGTGCTTTAAAGACAAAGACAAGCATATGCACTGTAAAATCCAATAGCTTTCCTGACTCACTTATACTTAGTAAACTTTACTCAGTAATATAAAATACATACTTCTTACTAGGTTTTGTTGAGTTAAAGGCAATTGCAGCGTGAAAATAACAAGTTACTCAATCATTTGAGTGACGCTTACTTGAAATAAGCAAGTAGCAACAAAGAATGCAATGACGTTACTAAACCATTGAGAGGCAGCAGTGAAATAAAGAATGCCTAATGTGCAGAAAAAACAAAGAAGAAGAAGCGGCACTTGTGAGAGCATGCGTAATAGATTCTGTGCGCATTTTCGGGTGTGAGCATGTGCTCAGTAGAAGCCACCAACGTTCAATTTCCTCGCGACAACAGTGGTGCCTGTCGGACTGTGCTGACGCATTTGCTGGAAATGTACCGATTTCATTGCTTGTGGAATATTAAGGTAAGTTTTCAATCAAGTTATGTTTTATTTGTGTGTGAATTTGTGTTTCTGTCTGCTGCCTCAACATTAGCTAACATTTGTTAAACATTAGCAAAATAACAGCCAGAGCACATGTTTGGTGCAATCTTGGTTTCACCTAAAAAATCTTATTTTAACTGAAAGTGACAATTTAAATGTAGCTACAGCGAATTTTGTGTTTTCCCCGAGTTGACACAGTGGATGTTGGTCATTGGTCAAATGTTGGGTATTAACAATACAGAAATTTGAGCAGCAGTGCATTTCTAGATTGATACAATGCCAACTTACATTTTTATTTTCATGAAGATATTTAATAAAAAAATACATTTCTAATAACTTTACAAAACTTTCAAGCAATTATTTTTCATTATGACAATAATTAATTCTACATTTACAATCAACTGCCAGGTGTTAGCTTTCAAATGAGATCATACTTGTGCTTTTAGTACAAAGGGTTAATGAACTATAATAAAGTTAGTAAAAAAACAACACTTTCTTTCAAATAAGTACTATTATTTTTTTAAGTAAATGTGGTTGCTGTTCTGTAATTATACTTAAGTGAGGATTGTTTATACTCTTCATTTTTTTAAATTATTTAAACTCAATCTGAATCTTTAAATATTAATATAAGAGGATATATATATATATATATATATACTTATATTTATATTGGAAAACAAGCATTATTCTGTAATGCTTGTAAATTATTCACATGTGTCTATGATCTACAAATCTCATCACTGTAAGTGGAGCTTTGTTTTAACTAAGACATTCTTTGTCCTTTACAGAAGTGCTTGTGGCGACTGGCTTGAGGACTCTTCACAGCTGCTTTGTCAGTGTTGGTCTCAATACACTGGAGGTAGGATAACAGTAGACAACATTTTGGAGGATATATATATATATATATAACACATGCACATTAGATGACCGAAGACTTACAGCTTGCACCTAAAATTTCCACTTAAAATAATTTTTTTGCAGGTGCAGTGGAGCTGTAAGCAGTGTATTTTTTCTACAGACAAAAGAGGAATGAAGATAGACTAGAGGCTGAAAGAAAGCTCCTGGTTGAAGAAATGAAAAAACGGAACCTCAGTGAAACTGTCATTGGATCTAAGATGGACCAGACCTTCCCACTGCGGAGACAGGAGATTGTGGAGGCTGAACTTCCAGTGAAAACCCTGGAGCGCTGGCCAGCCCTATTTACAGAGACAAGTACGTATTGATATTGCTATGCTTTTTTGTTTGTTTTCTCCTATGACAAAGTGTGTATTTAGGTTTTAGGACTGGTAACCAAAGGTTTTCCAAAATTTCCACTCTGGCTCAAGCCAGTCTACTCACTTAAATTTTTTTTGTCTTGTAGGTGTTTGCTGAGTTCAACCGGATAGCTACGACAAACTTGGAGAATGACTTTGTTGGAGAGAAACTGGCTGAAATTGTGCAGCAAATTAATTCAAGGGTCAGTAAACTACAGACGTGTTAGTCTGTGCTGTTCTCTGCACTGTTAAGCATACATGGTTTCACCTTTTTCATATACACTTTTAAAAATGGGTTTGTATTGTAACTTTTGAATGTTTGTATTGTAACTTTTGAACTTTATTTGTTCTATCCACTTGTAGAAAGCAGATGTGACAGCAGTGCGTACCCTTGTTCTCCAAGCATCTCTGTTCTTCTTGGTGATGACCCCTGTAACTTCTACAACACCTCCTTTGTAAGTTCTCACATCTTAAAGGAGCACATACTGTATGTCACTGTGTGTTCAGAACAGAGATGGGCTGCATGCTGTGACCGTTCAAGGGATACTCCACTTTAAAATGAAAATTCTGTCATCATATACTCACCCTCATGTTGTTTCAAACCTGTATGAATTTCTTTCTTCTGCTGAACAGACAGTTTCTGGTCTCATTGACTTCCATAGTATATATTTTTCCTACTATGGAAGTCAATGAGACCAGAAACTGTCTGGTTAGCTGATATTCTTCTAAATATCGTCCTTTCTGTTCAGCAGAAGAAATAAATTCATACAGGTTTGAAACAACATGAGGGTGAGTATATGATGACAGAATTTTCATTTTAAAGGGGAGTATCCCTTGAACGGTCACAGCATGCAGCACACAGAGTGATATACAGTATCTGAATAAATTGTATATTAGGACAGACATCAGAGCTTAATTTCCTTCATGTTCTTAAGATGGGTGTAAAGTGAAAACTAAAATAAAAATAGGCTGGAGGGAAGTGTTGGCAGGACAGATGACTTGATGACAATTGATAATGCCTATCAACATTTACTTGTTGTAATGTTGTTTTTCGTTGGTTGTATACAGGATTCTGACAGTAATGAGGCCTGGGCCCAGGTATCTGTTGGGTTGCTGACTGTCATCAGTGAAGATGCGCCTCTCTCTCCAAATCATCTCCATCTCGACCCAGTGTCTACTGCCATCATTCTTGAAGGAGGTATTGTAATGGACATTCTCCAGAACCTACCTCAAGCACTTTGCCTCTTGTTTGGGCTATGCGCTACACTTGGACTACCCTAAAGCTATGAAAAACACATTCAACGAGTGATGCTTGGCCTGGGACAGAACAAACTTGACACAGTGGATGTTTTTCCACAAATGACAATGTTGTGTACTGTATATTACTGGGAGATTATTGAAAAACAATTTTGGTACCGTTGTATATGTGCAGATAGGCAAACATTCCGCTGTCCGTTCCGTTGTTCACACCCCTGGGTGTTGCTTTCACTCTGTACTTTGAAGAATGTTTTTATTTTTATATTTTATGGCAGTGTAATAAGCGTGTGTGCGCATTCTAGTTCTGTAAGAAGACATATTCTGGGGTTGGCGCTAATACCTTGACATTGATGATTTTAGTCTGAATTTTGTCTTCAAGTGGTACTGATCACTTATAGTAATGACTAACATTTTAATCTCTTCGAAACCAATTAGTATCTCTATCAGCTGTCTAAAGTACAGATTTGACTGTTTTCCCAGTACACATCTCTGTACTGGATACACTCATAAAAACAAGTATATTTCTCAAAAATTCATATTAATACATATAATCCGGTTAAAAAAAGTTAACTTATCAGCCAAGTCAAGAACTCAAAATTGTGAAATCCTGTGCCAAAATTTGATTGATTGAAATAACAAGGTTTATCTGGACAAATATGATAAAATACAATCAGAATAAAATTAAAAATGTCAAGGTAATGTATACTTTATCAGATTCAAAAGGTTTTAAGACTTTGATTTTAACATTGGAAATTAAATACCAATGGTTAATGTTCAAAGAATAAACCTGTTTTTCAACTATAATGTGGTTGTGTGTTAAATATTTCTATTTTATGATACTTTATACTTATTCTCTGGTACATTTGTGACAAGTGTATAGTGAGTTCGCAGAACAGAGTTAACATATAGGTGAGCATTTGGTGATTGAGAATATCTTCAGAATAACAATGTCAATTGATTACTGTAAAATTAATGTTTGAAGTACTTCATTTACAGAAGTAACAGTTACTTCGGTTTGCATGGTTTTAACAAGTAAATCAGAATCGCTTTAAGTAAAGTTCACATGGCATTACTTAGTTGTTTGAAATAGTAATTCTGAGTAGACTATACTAAGTCAGGAGTACATCGCACACATTTATTTTAGTAACTTAAACTCAAGCGTAAGTTTACCATACTAAACAAGGATTTGTTAATACAACACGCAATACCGATTCCACTGTACTTAGTTTTTTAAGTGCAATCGGTTTGCATGCTTTTTTTGAGTAAGCGGAACTAATCGGATTTTACAGTGTGCTGCTGCTCAGAGCATTCTTTTGAAACAATGACAAATTGCAACTGAACTTAATTTGTGATCGCTGATAGATGTGTGCTTTCTTCCCATCAGACACCTCTATAAGCAAAGCCACTTTCAACGATTTTCAACGACAATTAAGGCACATTTTTGTTAACTCTCCTGTACACATTAGCTTATGACTATACTAGCACCATGATACTTTCAACCAAATGATAGCATTGAATGTGATTTGGATTACTTAGATAAGAGCCTACCTAAATGTGCATTTTTTCACTGCTTACAAAATAAAATACTTTTCTACTATATAGTATTCGAAGTACACCAAAAAAGTAATATGTCCAAATATTTCCGGAAAAAAGTGAGCAAAAAATACCCGAATGTCCTACTTCCGATGAAACTTTACTATCCCATGAGGCCACGTGAGAGGATTTATGAATGGCAGTGAAGCAATTTGAGTCTAGCAAGTCTTTTGTCAATAATTTTGAAATGGAAAATGTGAAGGAACCCTGTAGCTATTCTTATTCATACTATATAGAACATACTTTTACTTAACAGTCAGTAAATTCAGATTCAAATACCTACTCAGACAGCATGCAATTTCAGATACACCGCATGTTTACGTTTTTGTTCACATTTTGCCTCTACTTCGTTCCGATGTTCTTGGATGTTATTCTGACATCTACTGGCCTGGATGAATAAAGTTTTTTCTACTGCAGCCACTTCACACTAAAGCCATCTGTCCCCAAGACTTTTTAAACTTGGCTTTGTGATTGTAAAATTCAAAGTTTGCCTTGATAAACGTTGCCTTTTCATTTACTCTCTATTTTACTTTCAATTCATATTCATTTCAAATTCAGAAATATAATTAAAACTTCAAGGTCATCAATTCATTTCTGAATGATGCACAACCTTGGCAAACACATGCATTTAACAAATTACTAAAGTGTTGTTACCTCTATGTTTGCCTATTCATAACATACATATTCATACTCGCATACCTGCAGTCTTTTTGGTGTAAGGCTGGTGTTTGGTTGGGCTCTTTGTTTTCATGTGACATGTGATCCCCATATTTCCCTTTTGTTCATGCCATGTGTTTTTTTCTTATTATTTGTATTATATTCTCATTAGTTTCATTACATTCAGGTGTTCCTCAATTGCTCATTAGTAGTCTGTGTATTTATAGCCCTGATTTTGCCATGCGTTTTTGTCAAGCTTTATCCTCTTTTGATGGAGTCAACTCCTGTGAGTTTCATGTCAACACCATGCTTTAGTCAAGTTTAAGTTATGTTTAATTTCAAGTTGTTGCTTTGTTTGTACACTTTTTTTTTAATCATGCATTTGGGCTCAGAAAATTGACGCCGCTTTAGTGGAACCATTACAGAAAGCTCAATGTTACACAAATGAAAACAAAAGCAAATGGCATGAACACAAGGGAAACATGGGCATCACGTGACACTTGAAAACAAAGAGCCCAACCAAACACCAGCCTTACAACAGGCAGCCTTTCATTTATGGGATAAAAAAAATGCATAAAGTAACATGTGCTGGTTCAGAGTGTTCTTGTCCCCTCCAGCTGTTCTCTAGTGTGAAAAGAAAGCAGAAACCTATTTTGATATGTCTCTATTCGTCTGTTCTTTCGGAGAGGCTGTTCAAGATGTTACTCTTAGCTGTCAGTGGTACATGTACTTCCTGTGGCATGCTGTCAGAGGGAAGTCTGGCCAGTATCATCACTGATAAAAGAGCACAAGTGCCTGTCCAAATCCAGCATCTTTATGGATTTTTAACAGTTTTTGTATTTATTTACCCGTATCATGACTCTGACTTTAATAGAGAAATATATGGTACAATGTGGCCTAGACAAACCTATCGACACGCTTATTCGATCAGAAGGAGGAGCATTGTGGAGATTTGGTTAAAAGGTCAAAAAAGAAAAGAGAAAGCTTAAGCAAAAGTGACTGGATGCCTTTTTTAGAATCAATTGCTCGGTTTTAATGCACATGAGGTTTGGCAAGCTGGACTTCTCCTTGGGATGACCCAGTTTCTCAGAATTTCATAGTAATCCACTCTTAAACGAATAGTTCAGCTAAAAAATATATATATGTGCTGCTTATGCTCTACTTACGCATGCAGTGTGAAGTTATATGATAGCTTTATATGAATCAAAATTATAATTTGTTATTCCCTTTTCTAAAATCGTCCCCTCTGGACTCCTTTTGTGCTACAGGGAAGAAAGAAAATAATATAGGTTTGGAAGGAGGGCCAATAAATAATGACAGCATTTTCACTTTGGGTGTAGTTTAATATTTTAGGGCCCTTGAATAATTTTAAGCCATCTTTATATTATCTGCATAGAGATAGCAATGTAGGGAATGTCATTGGTATAATTAATTTGGATTAATGTATAATTTTCATTAGTGCCCCGTGCCTTTTTCTTCAAATCCAGCATGTACGGAATGTTCTTGTATCCCTGACCCAACAATACAGCTACCAGTATCAATGATTCATAAAGCCAAAGTAGCCTATCTTTCATCCATTCAGTTTTTCTTTTCTTCCAGGAAATGTGTTTAGCTTTTATGGCCATTCGTTTCACTGTAGCATATTGCCCAAGGTTGTGAGATGGATGCTAATTCACGGTCTTCCCCAGCACCCAGACTAATTAAACATACAGAACAGCTGTGAATGAGAAGATATCACAATTGGTGTGGATTCTAAACATTAGAAAAAAAAGACAAATTAGCCTGGTTTGTGCCCACCTCTCCCAGCACGTATTTAGTTTTCTCTTTCACGTCAAAAAGAATCATCTGTTAGTCTGACCATAGAGTCATCTTCTCTGATATGTCTGTCTTCTTTCATGAATGGGATTTCGGAGGCTCAAAGAACATTGTGCACAAACACTTTGAATTTTGGATATCCCACAGCTTTAGAAAGTGCTCTGGGAATACATGGCCCATAAACAGTGCAACTTCTGACAGATGAAGCAAAGATTTTCTCTTTTATCGTGACAAAGACATCCTGCAGTGCAAAACAGATAAAGTTGCACCTTTTGTCACACTGAAAAATGAAGCATAAGGCAGGTCCGTGGAGATGAAGGCCATTGATTATTAAATTAAATGATACAGTAAATAAACAGCAACAATATTTAAAGCGAGTCCCAGTAATGAAATCAATTGAGATACTTAACAACACATGAACATCATATCATTGTAATACACTTATATAGGAGAAGACTAGATATGTTATTAGATGCCCAATTGCACCACACTAACATTGCTATGTTAACACAAGCATTTAGCCTTTTATAACTGTAATTAGATTTCACAAAATAATGAGACACCTTACCTGTAGACCAAGGTGTCATCTGCCGAGCTGTTGTACTGAATCTGATACATCCTGATTCCAGGGAAATGTTGTTGCGAAGGCCACCTGATGAGTGCAGAATTTGCCGTAAGCTCAGCAAGTAGCACCTTCCTTTCCTGAGACCTGGTCTCATTGCTGACTGATGAAGTCGACTTAGCAGAGGTTAGAATATCGGATGGACCTGGATCAGGTTCTCGGATCCGGTTAGTGCTGTTAGCTAAGTGTGGCAGCGGGCTGACCACCAATTCCACCGTGCCTGTAGATTCCCCCGCAGCATTTGACGCAATGCAGGTAAAGACTCCCGTATCCTTCAAGGAAGTGATGTTGATCTCCAAGCTCCCGTTGCTAAAGCTTAAAGTACGGGAGGTGTTGGCGATTAGACGGCCCTCTGGGGAGATCCAGTGAACGTCTGGGTCTGGGTCACCATTGGCCTTGCATTTCAGGCTGGTGGGTTGACCTTCCATGACAAAGGTTTTGGGAGATTTCCTTGTAATCACAGGGGGATCACAGATGAACTCCTCTTCTGGAATTGTCCAGAAGTACTTTGCCATAAGGTCGGGAGGTGACGCGCACGTTTCCAGGTCATCCTCTCGCGTTACCCTTCTTAGCCAGAGTAGTTCACAGTTACAATGTAGTGGGTTTCCTCCAAAACTTAGGACGAGGGAGGAAAGGGGTGACCCTTTTGACTTGGCATAAACTGGTATCCTAAGGAACAATGGGTCAGGGGGTATTTTCTTTAGCTTGTTGGATGTCATATCCAGACGTGCTAGTTTGTGTAGGTTCGAAAAGACTCCTAGAGGGACATGCTCTATGAGGTTATGGTCCATGTTGAGAGTGTTTACATTGGTGAGGCGTCCTATAGTGTCCCATGGGATATCCACCAGGTTATTGTACGAAAGATCCAGGTCCTCAAGAGTCCCCAAGAAGTCATCGAATGCATGTGGCGAGATGTTGTGCAGTTGATTGCTGGCAAGGATAAGGTGCCGTAGGTTGGTGAGTCCACGGAAGTGGTCGTCCGTGATGACGCTTATGCGGTTACTGTCCAGGTGCAGTGCACGCAGCCGCTTAAGATCGGCAAAAGCATAAGGCAAAATCTGGCTGATGGTATTGCGGGACAGCGTCAGGTGCAAGAGACTGGTCATGTTTGCGAAATCCCTCCTCCTTACTGCGGTGATAAAGTTCTCTGTGAGACGCAGCTCCACTGTACGCCGGTCGATGACTGTTGGCACAAAAAGCAGGCCAGTCTTGGCACAGAGGATGGCTAGAGATGGCGACAGGTTCTGGCACATGCAACGCTTGGGGCACAGCTGCCCCGAAGCAGACACAGCCAGCAGCAGTAGGGAGAAGATCAGCCACTCCATCTCTCGGGGGGGAACTGCAAGACAAGCAAACACAGTGTGCCAGTGTGACAACATGTAAATCTACAGCTGAAGTTCTAAGCCAATGACTTTGTAAAATGCAATGGCACTGTATTGGATGAATAGCCCTAATCAACAACATCACGTTGCTAACACTGGCCTAGGGTAAAGGCAATAGTTTTTAAAGTATGTTTTAGTCACTGGGATCTTAGAGATTCCAAGGCTCTATTAATACCGAATGTACTAAATACTTTATTTTAATAGGGACAGTACATAAAACATGATTTCAGCCAAAAGCTGAGAAATATGCATTGCAAATACATATATACATATGTATGCAGACATATATACACCCATAAAAGAACACTAGATACCTATTTTAGGAATACTTCCAACCCTGGCAGCATATCTAAACTAGTGCTTAACCATCATTGTGAAAGGCTTTATAACATGTACTGCTTTAATTTCAATTGGCAACATGTCAAAACAATCAAATAGATCCCAAACAGAAAAAAAAGTGATTAGAATGAATGGCAACCACATTTCCAAAATAGTGCACTACTTCTTTTTAGTAAAACTGAGAGGTGAGGCTTCAATAATATCTGGCTCTGGGCTTTGATTAAGTCAGAGATTCATATTAAAATAAGTTGAAGGGAAAATAATAAGTTATTTAAATTGCTCTCATTGTTTTTAGACATAATTTTTTGGGGCCTCTGAGAGAGAGAAAAAAAAATCAATACATTATAAAGGTTACAAAAATAGGTTATTTCTTTCGACGTGCATCACAGCTTACAAGATACAATGTCAAAAGAAAGAATCCTATCACCACTGCAAAAGCAGAATATGGCTTTCCAATGTTATGGTTACACAGTCATTTAAAATCAACTCATAAGTAAGTTTGTGTGGAGATGATGCAAGGTGGCAGAAATATGTAAGTCCTTCAAACTACATTAGCAAGTCTGCACTGCAAAAAAGAACAACAACAAAAAAAGAAATACAGCATGTTTTCCTATATCAAACTAGATTGCTTTGAGTACAAACATAGAAATATCAGAAGAAAAAAAAAAAATCACACATTTAATTGTGTTCTCCTCTCAATCACAATACAACCAGTTTTCATTTTAGAGATAACGTTCAATCAAATATCTGCACTTCATGAAATGTGTGCATCTCGGCAGGTCTTAAGGTAAGCGTATAATAGAGATAATCTTTCTGTATTAAGCTGCCACGCGACAGGACTGAAACCACAACATTACGGAAGCAAATCTGTCCTGCTAAAACAAAAAAGTATTTTGCTGAGATGCATCTTGTGTGAACTCTTTAATATGTATAGTTTTTTTATTGTGGTTATGCTATGACATCATTCAGCTGCTCCTCTTGTTGACAATATTGATGACAATTTCAGCTGCTATGGCCGTTGGTTTTTACAACATAACGGTCTGTGTGAGACTCGTTATCGGCCATTACATTGTGTGTGACTTTGGAAAAAGGAATCATCCACACTGAATGAATAAATCATGCCACTGTCTTCAATAAGTTAATTGTTTTATTTTTTCTATTTAGGTATTTAGAACACAGATTCAATCCAATGTAACCATGGATTTAATTATAGTTGCCTTGAGTGAGCCAAACGGATTTGCATCTCATACAACACAACATCCATGTTCAAAAAATAAATCGGATAAATCAGATAAATTCTCTCATTGGACTTGTTTGAAGACTTGTTTCATAGAAAGTTATCTCTGATGTACCCATCTGATTTGGCATCCAGTTAAATGTGTGTTTTTCTGCACCACTGGCGTCAGCAAAAAGCCTGAAGTTCTTTGTACTTCATTGCTGAATTATCTGGATTTAATTGTTGATGATGTGACATGATTCTGGATTGTTCTTCAAAGCTCCTCTCGGATTTGCAGTTATAAAAACAGGTCTGTAAGCTCAAAACTGAGCAGAAGTAGGTTTATTTAACTAACACGATTCGATGGCAGCTTCAAAAACAGTATAAAAGACACAATTTAAACTACCATTCAAAGTTTAGTGCACATCTGATCCGTGTTAGTGTTTTGCTTGAGTTGGACTTTACTTTGGTGTGTTCTTTGGTCATTCTCTTCTGTTGCCATGGTTTTTTATTTGCCCTCATGTGTTCCACCTGTGTCTTGGTAATTATTTTGTTTAGCCCCAGGCTGTGTCCAAAATTGCCCCCTATACCCTTAAATAGGGCACTATTTGAGGGGACAGCCATTTGTAGTGGTGTCCGAAACCATATGATGTTATCAAGTGCACTCATTCAATCCCATAATGCAACACAATAACGAGTGTACGACTGATGGATACTCAAAGGCTAGAAAATACCCACAAGGCACTGTGAGGGTTGTGCCGAATGAATTCCTGCATCTTGCCAGAAGATTGCGCTCACAGCTGAATCATCCATCCATCCATTTTCCGAACACAATTTCGAACACAGGTTTAGTCTTGTTCTGATGTCCTCATATGTTAGTGTTTTTTTTTCTTTTTTTTTCTGTTTCTCGAGTTTTGTTTCCTATTAGCATAAGAAGTGTGTCCCTGGGTTTATTTTGATTACAAAGAGAAACTGCTTGCAAACTGATCAAGCTCTTTTGTTTTCGTCTCTGTTTGCAACACCTGCGTGACATTCGGGGGCGAAGTGACACATTTATAAAGTTACAAAATATTTATATTTCAAATAACTCTTGAAATTAATCTTTTGAACTCGAACCCTCTATTCACTGAAAAATCTTTTAAAAAAATTGAGCATAATCTCCACACAAAAAAAGTCTTCAGCATTTTTTCTACATGATTTTAAGAAATGTTTATTGAGGACCAAAATCAACATATTATAATTATTTCTATAAATTATATATAAAAAGAACAGTTAAAATAAACAGTCAAAATAAATAGTTCTTTACATTTCTTATAATATTTCACTACACACACGCACACACACACACACACGCACACACACACACACACACACACACACACACACACACACACACACACACACACACACACACACACACAGTTTTTACTGTATTTGCTCAAGAGACTTCTTTCAAAACCATTAAAAAAGCTTACAAACCTCAAACATTTGAACAATAGTGTACATTGTTTAAAAAAAATTAACACTTGTTGAAATGCAAGGGTAAAGACAAACTATTGTATAATGTATATATTGGTCATGATTCAGACAAATAATCCTGAATATCAAAATATCAAAATACTGTAATATTCACTCGGAATTAGTAAAATATTAGTTAATGGCAATTCAGATACAAACCTAAATACTCTGCAGAACAGTAACCAGTCCTTCTTCTTACTGTAAACATCTCCATCTGTAAGCAGCTTATATTTAAAGAACGAATGGTGGATAAAACTACCTGAAGTAGAAGGAGAGAGTGACACTTCTCCACTTTACTCTGATGTAAGTGAGAGGCGGTAAGTGATTTCCGGAGTCTTTCTACCGTTCCGTGCCTCTGCGACTGACAGAATTCCTAGCCCAGAGAGCTCTGATGCAATGGAGATGGATTACCAAGTCCATGTTTCTTTCTACCAGAGTGCCCATGGGCCCTGTGAGGTAAAAGTGTGGTGAATCGATATGAACTTCCTTTTCCTGGAAGGCATGGAGAAAAAATAGCCTTGCAGACTCTCAGAACTCTGACCAGATGCACCATTATTTTTAGCTTGTTTTGTTTTTGTCCGTCCATTCAAAAGCGGGCGCATATTAGTTGCAACTGCTTTGCTGCAATGCATCGTGTATCATCATATGACTCAACCCCCTTTGTGCTTCAATCAGTGTCATCCAGTGGAGAGCTCTAGAATCAAGCAATCACAGTAATCACATGCTGCCTCGGGACTCGAGACGTGACCCGCAGGGCGGATGTCATACTTGTCTGTCACTCACAGTGTGCGCCGAATTATGAATTGAACGAAGGCTACTGTATAGAGCTTTTCAATTAAAAATTCTCAAAGGATTTAATTTGGCACAATGGAGGCCCAGTCGGGTGTCATCAAAGACGGAGACCCCTTTGGGGTGCACCAAATTAGCTCGCGAAACCGAGTTAAAATGTAAAAATACAACTCTGCGACCAGCAGAGGCACAGACCTGAGCTTTTTACACTGGATATGCAGCTGTCTCCAGCACTCATTCATCCCGGGTAAAATTATGCCCATTAGTTCATGTTGCTATGACAATCCAAAACAGAGAGTGCATTAATCACACCCCATTATCAGGCATTTTATTTTAACAGTGGGCCTGTGGTTTGCTTCTGAGTATTGAACGCTGATCTGAATTATATCAACACAATGACAACCTGCAGAAACAGGCGTTTTTTTTTGTTTTTTTTCTGAGCCAAAACAGATGCTTCGAATACATAACGCATTCAAATAACAGCAGTTAGCCATTTCCACTGATTCCATGGCCTTTGAATCCATCACAATCCTCCTAGTTACTGAAGGCCTCATTTGACTGCAGATGTTCCCTGGTCCATTTAACATGGCTCGAGTTTCCAGTGGATTCATATATTCACAGTTTGAAAGTCTTCTCATTGAAGAATGTGGAGACGTTGTACGCTCGCACACTCATGCAGGATGGGTTGTTAATTGTTTGTTCTGTGTTAAGTCTCAGAGGGAGACGATGCCCTGGATATCCTTGGCACTGGAGCATGAGTAACTTCCAGACTTGTTTCAAATGTTCAAAGCAGTTCTTTAGGTGGTCTACAAAACCCACGGCTCCTTTACAAAATCATTTGTTTCGTTTGTGGTACTTCATAGCATTAATTTCACAGAGCTCAATATGTATTTAACCCTGAACATGTATTTAATTAGTAACGGGACAATTTACAAATGGTTCATAAAACATTAAAGGCCCCGTTCATATGCAAATGTATTCCTAAACATTTGAAAATGCTATTTAAAATTACAATTGATAAAATGTATCGGTTCTCATTGATGACTCATTTTGCACTGCACATATTTATATATATGCATTGTGTAGTGCACACACACACACACACACACACACATATGTGTGTGTGCGTGTGTGCGTGTGTGTGTGTGTGTGTGTGTGTGTGTGTGTGTGTGTACAGTATATGCCTATATGCAGTTGTTATGTACTTTATTTTAGTACTATAGTATTATATCAGAGGGGAACAGTCAGGGCTAAACTATGTTTAAAAATAATATTTAAAAACTTAGACAATAAATATTTTTGAGGAAAAAACCTTTCAAATCTGCCTATTCAATTTATGTTGTGTTGTCTGCATGCCTATTTTCTCCATATTAGGATTTTTCCACCTAACGCTTTCAGCTCTATGATTGGTGGTCCAGCTGTCGAATTACAGAGGGCCAAGCCATTGCAAGCCAATGAGAGACACATTTTAAATGACAGGAAAATGTACCAATCACATCAGCTCTCTATATGGGTGGGGCTTGTTTTCACAAGTTATGCCCGCTGTGAGGAACATGATCGGAGAAAAAACATAAATAGCTAGTGCTATTCGCTATAGAGCAAATAGCATTAGTGAGGCGGACATTGTTGCTAATTTATTATCCATGTCATTTTCAAGATTAACTTTTAAAGAAAAGCTGGATTTAATCTGCAAAGGAAGACCCACACCAGAGCTTAATTTGGTGCGGAAAGCCATGTGAAAGCATGTACGCCCCGGCAATTCGGCTTTTAAGCGAAACCCCAGGATGGCAGCATCAACCAAGAAGGATATTTAAGAAGTTATTTAAAATAGAACAGGTCACGTGCCAAAATATACAATTTTGGCCACCGCTGCCACTGTTTTATTTATGTTAAGCTTCATTTGAGAAAAGTAATTTTGCAGAATTATACCGGTCAATCTGTAAATTTACCAACTCGGCAATCATTATGCACAATTGCTGTAATTCTGCATAATAGTTAAATTTTTCCAAAATAAACCATACGTTTATTATGGTCTGTTACATACATTTAATCATCTGCTGTCTAATGGTATTATAAATGATCAACATTGGTTCCAAAATGCCACGATCGCTGTTCAAGGTCTATGATGCCTGTCATTAATATGCTTTGGTCTGAGCGCTAAATAAAATTTTGTTTTGTGCGTCATGCATTTTGAAACCTGGCCATGTTGTCACCATATTCAGCTTAAATGCACTTTGAGATTGTGTGACGATGCAATTATTTGTAATGAGGATTTGCATTTTATTACATATAGGTTTATTTTGGTGATAACCCTCGAACTCACTTCGCTGACTGCTTGTTGCATTTCTAGTCAAAAGTAACTAATGCAAAAGAAGAGGACATCATATTATGCTGAGTTTACTTTTTCCTGACGAGGGAAGGGGGTGAGAGGGCCAAGGTTCAAGAGTCACACTAAACTATTCTGACATGTTGTTGCCAACACTTACACACTCATATGCTAATGTCCACACACATAAGTACAGCTTGAACCTACTTTATTCATACATATTAATGCTGAAAATCTCTATCTCTACTTTGTGTTTGGTAAAGGTCACACTGTAGGACACAGAATAAATGAGCATGGAACCAGGTGCACATAAACAGTGCAGAATGAAATGACAGTAGGAGGCAAAACTTACACTATTTTTAAATCGAAGAATCTTTACTTCCTGCTGGGATCCTGATTAGCAAAATTATGCTAAGAGCACCAATAGATTGCCTGGTTAAAAATGTTATTTTTCACTCGACACCCATCAGTAACTGGCAAAATGTTTGACATGTAAGGTGAACGCATAAACAGTCATTTGTAGACGATAGCAAATATCTTTTTAAAAAGTGTCAGTCTGTATTTATGTCCATCTTTGCAGTCTAACCAATTCATAAAAATTCAAAATTCAAAGAAAAAGTCCTTGATTAACATAGCCTATATAAAAAAGTTTGGCCATTGAATTTGTCAAAATATGCTGATATTGGCGGTTTTCTGAATTAAACTCCATTAATTCAGAGATGTCAAAACACACACAGCCATGGAAATGTAAAGCTGGATCAAAAGAGGAAAAAAGGAAAAGTGGCAGTTTGGTTTGATGACCTAATGTGAATTACAGAGGGCATTCTTAAAGAGCGCTTTAATACACAAAGTGCTGCAGGAAGAGGAAACACAAACAACACATACTGAAACACATAATTGTCCGTGACCTTTGCGCAGGGCTCCTGCAGAACTGGGCAGCTCTTCAAAAGAGTGGTTTCAAGGAGAAAGGAAAGCAGTGGCATACTCTTTGAGACAAGCTTCTATTCAGCATCCCTACATGCAGCTGTCCCTCTAGGCCACTTTCTTTGATGTGATAAGAAAAATTATTTAAAGATATACACTGCCTTTTGAAGATAGCTTGCCATTTTCCATTTAGAGATATTCTTGTTGCTTTCCACAGTGACTGTAAGATTCTGTAACTGTCTGGGTTTGATCATTTAGGGAGTCCAGGGGGCACACTGCGCCTCTAGTGGCGAAAGCTAAAATTGCGATGTTATTTTTTGAGCGGGTCAATAAAATAAATAAAATGAATGAAAGTAATAAAAAAAAATGTATGACTATTTTGTGGGTAGAATTGTATAACCATGACTAAGCTCATATATGTTTACCCTGTATCGTAGAGTTTGTTGTTGTCATATCAGCGTGCATCACTTTTGTCCAAATCCTTTTTTAGACATTATTTTTTTCTATTTTTGCTTGTATAGAGCTGTCATTGTGATACTTAGACCTCACTGTTCCTCCACTGACTACCGTCACGGCTGTCTGAGTGACCAAAGAACTACCGGTATGTAAAGTCTTTGTAGTGACTCCTGTCAGCGTTTGCAAAGACCCGTTCGCAAAGACCCACTCCCCTTTAGTTACTGTTGCTATGTCCGACAAGCCATGCCGCTCTCACGCCATACATCATGTTCTCATGATGTGAATACATCGCGGAGCAAAGGGAACACTGACAGACAGAACAGAGCAGCTTAATTTTGATATGAATCAAAGAATCAACTTTCAGATTTGGTAATTTTAAACAATAAATACCTTTTTGTGGCTCTTTAAAGTGTCGAGACAGATCGCTGTAGTGGCTCAGTTAAAGCTGCTCCTGAACCGATCATTCATTATTTATTTGTTAATTTATAGCATCAAATAAAAATTAATGAACATCAGAAGGAATGTTGTTTAAACCGTGGAAAGATGTCAGTACACACCGTTTTTTGAGTTCAAATCCACCGACGTTAATCTACTAACTCTCCTGACTGCTTTGTGAGACAAAATGGCGGATTCGGCGGGTTGGGATTGGTCAGATTGCCTGTCAATCAAACTCCCTGTGAAGGGTGAATTGTGATGAAAGGTAAATATAGAGTGACATAAAAGTCGCATGAATTCCATTATGACTGCATTGCAAAACAATCCGACTTTTATCTGATTTAGGCTTTGTTCAATCTGCCAGCAAAATTCAGATTCTTTGCATATTCAGATTTTATCCAGGTGGATTTTTGCGCGACACGCAAAACGTCTTTTAACGCGACACTCTTAACGCGACACACAACAATCAAGTCAAAACTTGTGACGGAAATGCCGGAATTATTCATACGGTATTCAAACGGTACACTATGTCCAAAGATTTTGGCCATGTCTACAGCATGGAACATCACAATATATTTGTGAGTTTTTCTTGTGAGTTCTGCACTGCGGCTCGACATATTTTTCCTGCACGCGTTTTGAAAGCCTCATCAGATTCATGGGTACGCCTACAGTACATAATTTGCAAAGCAACCCATGTAGATAGGTTTGTTGTCTGGACGCACAGACCACAAAAAAATTATTAAAAAAATTGGGCCACTTTGGCTTAGAAAGCAATATCTAAGGTCAAAACTGATGTTCGATATTATCATCAATTCCAGATTTAATATTTATTTTGCATATATCCAGGATTGACTTTGCCCTTTTAAAACACTGTCTTTAAATCTCTAAGAAAAAGCTACTGTTTACCTGAATCTAATTCTTGAATCTAACCACTTGAATTCTAAATGAAGGAAAGCTGTGACTGTGCAACATTTTGTACTGTAGGTTTTAGTAGCAGCTGCATTCATTGATTGCCAATCCTAGCATCCCCAGGCCCTAAACATATATTCCAATATGTTAACTTGGAAATATATATATATATATATTTATAATTATAGCGTTTAAATATGTAGAATTCATGCAAATTCCTTCCCCATTGCATTGCAACAATTCTAAAGAACTTTCTGAAGACAAACTTCCAAATGCGACATGTAATACAATGGGACTCGGCCTGCCTGTAATATGTTTCTTTTAGTTGTTTTGGAGTGATATTCCACATCCTGTTCACTGCACATTTCATGTGCCCTCATTTTTCTGTCATTGATGTCTAACTTGTTCCCTCAGCTCACTATTCTGAATAGCAAAATAAAGACAGAGGCCTATTTAGACTAGAAACAAACCTAAAACTGCCACTGAACACAAGATTCACAATTTGACATCATCGAGCTCCAAACAACAACTCAGCAAAATGGAAAGGAAGTTTGCAGCTGTCATATCTCATTCTGTCCTCCAAATCACTTCTTTGTGGAGATTATACAATTCCATCCTTTTCAACTAAACAATAAATGCTGTAGCCATGTGATCTGCAAATCCATCATTGTTAAATAAACCTGATAGATAATACATGGAACGGTGAAATAAAGCAAAGCAGGCCCCACATTTGTGCACACATATATGCGATATAAGTACTTATTTTGTGGAACAGCTTGTGATTAGACATTATGTTAATGTAATAAAGTAGCTATATTAATGCAGTATGAATATGATCATATGGGCATGATGATGTAGTGTTAGCAATGAAAACTAAACTGTTAGAGTCATGGCATTTTCTCAGCCATTAAACATGAAGGTCAAACTTCGTTGCACACACAAACACACAAATACGATCTTATCAGCTCTTGAGACAGTAATTCAACACTCCAGAGCCCACGCTGATTTAAACCCCAAACGGTCCCTCTTCCAACACAGTAATCTTTCCCTAAACAAAAACCAAATCACTGATGTTTACAGCCATGTAAGGGTCATGCACCAATATCTAACACGGACACATAATGTGCACTTGGATGTTTAAAGTGGACAAATACAGTAGCAAAAACAACAATAATAGTAATAATTGTCTAATAAAAGTATTATCTGGCAAAAGGGACCAAGTGGACTGACACATAAATTGCCTAAAAAAGGGTGTACAATGCCCTGGAATGAACACCAGTCCATTTAGTCCATTAATGCCTTTCAAAAGCACTTTTATTCAACTGATATGAGGTTTTTGTTGGACAGACATAACAGACTGCCTGAATGGATGTATTCTAACCACAGTGATTTATACTAATGCATCTGAATCAAAACCTATTGTCTATTCAAACTCCATTTTGAAATCACTGTCAAATGAGTTCAAGAGGTTTCGCACAGTGAGAAAATCACTGCATGAAGCGCATCATTGTTATGATTGATCGCTTATATAAGTGCGCTCAAACAACAAGCCTCTATACCGACTGATAATTATATCAACTCGACGGCTTCATCAAAAATGCTGAGATAATTTAATCTGACCCAGTTTGTGTGATTTATTTTTCTAGGTCTTGAACTCAAGATGTATTTTTCAAGTCAATAATCCATCATAAGATGCTTAATCCTGCCCTACAAACATGCTCAGCGTTCAGCCGTTGTCCTCTCGGTTTGTCTGATGCTTCATGATGTGTCGGTTTCATAGTGAGATTCAACATAAGGAAAATGTAACCAGCGCATAAAAACTTGGTGCCCTTGAATGACTAAATTCTGCTAGGCGTTCTGCTGATGTTTGCTTTAATTAGCGCAGCGCCGCCTGGATACCCTCAGGAAAATAGACTTGGCAGAGAAGCGACTGGGTTTCGGTTCTGAGATAACCTCTCTCAGTCAGTGAACATATAATATCAGTCAGCTCCCTGCTCTACAGCCCAAATGACCCTGAAACGCTCTGCGGCCCATCCTCTCCAGATACTGTCATCGTCTACTCTCTTCCGTGGTGTCTGGGCGAGCATGTGAAGCTCTACCGCTGAATGAGGTCAGCCAGACAGATGTGGTCTTGACACATTACCGCTGGTTAGCATAGACAACCTTTCAGACCCCTACTGCTATTCATTCATTGCCCACACTGTGATAAGTTAGTTATATCAGCTGTTGCTGCCCTAACTCGCCATGTTTCAAACTCCTACTGTATATGTGCGTATAACTAAACAAACAAACACAACATCCATTCTCTAAACCGCTTGTCCTACGTAAGGTCTTCAGTGTCTTTTTGAGGAATACAAAAACGAACAGAACAAAACCAAAACAAAACATCCATTCTCCAAATCGCTTGTCCTATGTAGGGTCTTTAGTGTCTTAGGCAGAGGGACAAAACAAAACATCCATTCTCAAAACTAAATAAATCTATTCTCCAAACCTAGAACTCCTATTCTCTTGTGTTGGGTCTGGCGTTTTTAGCCAGCTGAAACCGCTAGGCGCTCTGCTGAAAATGCCTAGCTGTGGGCGCTTGAGAGCGTTTCGGCAGTTGAGACACTTTGCTTGATACAATGTAACGTATTTTCTCTGGCTCTTGTTTTGAATGATTTTGTTCCGTTATTGTGATTGTTGTTGTCATCTGTTGACGTTGTACAAGCAGAATGTGACGGTTGGTCAGTGTGGTATTAGTCCCGCCTCTCCTCCACTGTGATTGGACGGTTGGGTAAAAAGTGACAGTGATGAGTTTTACCCCAAAGTTGAACATTCTTCAACATTTACATTTAGTCATTTAGCAGACGCTTTTATCCAAAGCGACTTACAACTGAGGACTACAGCAAGCGAGTCATCGTGAAGAGGCAAAAATAACGCAAGAAGTGCTCAAAATACAAAGTTCAGGCATTGCTCAGAGTAACATTAGCCAAACAAGGGAGGGTTAAAGGAAGAGTTTTTTTTTATTAATTTTTTTATGTCAAGTGCTCACGGAAGAGATGAGTTTTCAGTTGTCTTTTGAATGTGGTCAGGGATTCTGCATTCCGGACGAGGGTAGGGAGATCATTCCACCAGCAAGGAACCGTGAATGAGAATGTTCTGGAGAGTGATTTTGTGGCTCTCTGTGATGGTACCACGAGCCGTCGCTCATTGACCGATCGCAGGCTTCTGGTAGGGATGTAGACTCGTAGTAGCGAGTGAAAGTAGGAGGGAGCTGAGCCTGTGGTCGATCTGTAAGCAAGCGTCAATGTCTTGAACTTGATACGAGCAGCGAGTGGTAGCCAGTGCAGAGAGATGAACAGAGGAGTGACGTGGGCCCTTTTGGGCTCGTTGAAGACAAGACGGGCTGCAGCATTCTGGATCATTTGTAGAGGTTTAATTGCACATGATGGAAGACCGGCCAGAAGAGCATTGCAGTAATCAAGCCTAGAGATAACCAAGGCCTGGGCGAGAAGTTGTGTTGCATGCTCAGTTAGGAAAGGCCTGATCTTCCTGATGTTGTGTGCAGTGCAAACCTGCATGATCGAGCTGTCTTTGTAATGTGGTCGCGCGAGCTGATCGCCTTCAACTCGCGGCGATCAGCGCTTCAGCGTAAAAAAAAAAAAGCTCAGCGCCTCGTTAGAGCTCATGGCGTTTTAAAAATGCGGTGCTCCCATTGAAAACAACTGAAAAAACACACCAGCGCGTGAAAAAAACGCTTTGGTGGACACATAGCTCCAACTAAGTACAGGGCTGAGTGTGTTTTTTGTTTATTTTTTATACACAATGATATTTTAATTAATTTGTAATAATATATAATATTAATTAATATTGGAAACATATAACGTTTTTTTTTTTATGTAATAGTTTCACAGCCCTATATACACTACACACTTGGATTGTAACAGTTATGTATTCCACCCCTTAAGGTATGAATGCACAAAACAATGCTGGGCACTGCACCAAAAAGTATAGCACCATTACTCACAAAACATCATATTTCTGCCCTATACAAAACAATTTAAGGACATGCAGACACAATCAACTGCTCTATGTACGGTACATTGACAGCACCATTTAGCTGACTTCATTCACTCAATGCATTCAGAGCACCTGCATCGGTTTCACGTGCGTCTGTGGCATTTCGGTCATATTATACCCAAAGAAAAATGATGTTTCGGACTATTGATGCGACATTTAGAGTCAGCTGCCACTGAAATGCTTTGGACTGAGGCTATTACCCAGAGGGCCTCACCAGTCAGCTCTGAAAGCATCATGTTTCTGGAGCTTTAAAGAACCCTTCACATTGAATTAGGCCAGGTAGGGTATGCGCCAGACCGTGGCAGGCCTGTTTTCCAGAAGGAACATACTTACTTCTTCTGTATTTCATTTTTTTTTCCTTTAGTTGACCTCTGACCTTAGCTGTGACTTTGTTGTGCTGGTTGCAGGTTTTTTTCACGAATGCTACTAGGCAGCAAGAACTGTATTTATTTTTCTTATACAACTATGACAGTAAAAATATTAATCCCTATGCCACCACGTATGAGTTATGACTAATGACTGAGGCAAAATAACAGCTAGAAACAGCTGTGGGAGGATATTAAATAACAGAAATATGAAAATTAGCTTGCAGTTTGAGTTGAATATAATACACGCCTGTTCTGTGACATGCAAATATAAAAGATGGAAAACATTAAGTATAAGAGTATGAGCTGAGGAGAATATTTTTTTATTATTAACTTACAGATTCCTATTTTAATGAAAAAGTAAACTCTAACAGCTTATCTTTGTCTTTTTGTCCATTATATTGCCACTCAAAAACAACATCATACGCCGCATAAAATCTAAATTGAATCATGTATGGAGAGCTTGGTGTGCCTTACAACTTGATTATGTAAACACATCATATCCAGATGATTAGACAATAGAAAGCAGTGCTTGACATGGATGTGTTTTGAATCACAGATCTGTTATTTTTGGATATGAAGTGATAAATGAGGAGAAAAAAACATTCAGGTAGATCTAGTTCTGATTTGTTTTCTAATCTTTTGAGTCATTTCGCAAGTAATGAAATCAGATTGGTTTGTTCAGACAGTGAAGTCAATATCCGTTACAGTACATGGTTTACATAGTAATGGATGCTGCATTTTGTAATGTATGAAGCTTATATGACATTGGGCATATAAAGAACTACTTGAAATCCGAGCTGAAAGTCCAAACGTGTGCAAAAACAAGAATCTGATTCCAAACGATACATAGCGTTATTTTCTAAACTCGAAAAAAAATGTTTTTTCTATTTTAAAGGTCCCATTTTTCCTGTATTTTTGAAGCTTTGATTGTGTTTACAGTGTGCAATATAACATGTGTTCATGTTTCGCGTGTAAAAAACACAGTATTTTTCACAAAATGTACTTATCTGTATACCGCTGTTTAAAAAGTATAATCTACCAGTTAGCTCCACTCAAGTTCGAACCCGAAGACGGACACGAGAGGCCGGGGAACAGAGTAGACGTGATAAATTTGAAGTTGCAAAAGAAAGAACGTCGTGGATCTGGAGGTGAGGTGAATTAACAGACTGCAATAGCCTGGACTTAAGTTGGACCCAACTCTTCAAATGTAATCAACATTTTCCTAAGTACTAGATGTGTTAGGCTATTTAACATGATATTTGAATAATTTAATTATATTATGATGGAATGAACGAAATTACTCGAAAAAAGATTCGTTCATTTTGCTGAACGAGATTCAAAGATCCGAGTCAGTAAAATGAACCGAACTTCCCACTACTACTGGTAGCTAAGCGCATGGGGCTAATGGAGCCTTCACGTGCTATGGAAAAGATGACATTTTCCACTTGTGAACTGGTATTTACCAGTGTGTTGTGTTCAAGTGCTTTTGTTGTCGTAATGTAGGCCTAGGGAAAAGATCCAGACCTGATATTTGGCTAAAACAATTTTAGATTGCTTAAGTCATCTGCCACAGCAAGAAGATGACTTATCAAAACTCAAACAGTAAATAATATGCTGTATATTTTCGGTATATAATGGTATTTTTAAAACTGACACTGAGTGTTAACGCATTATATTACAATTGGTAATGACACAACATGGTATAGGCTACAAAAACTATCCGCTTATAGTAGCAAAAAAAGAACGCTAAGTTGTGTACAATGCTTATTCACGACTCTTGCGTTGCTCTCCGCCATTTTGAAAAGGTCAAAGGTTATCTCATATCGGCAACTCGTGCATCAAAATATTCTACGAGCTGCCCTGTGGAAAATGCCACATGAGGGGGTGTTCATGTGCATTTTCCACGTCAGCTATTGGTATTTACCATAATTACCATAGCACGTGAAGGCTCCATAAGTGATGCGTCACCCCGTGTATTGTTGTGATTGGTCGTAGTGTTAGCCAATTCCGTGCAGTGAGATTTTCAAATGCATGCTTGGTGCCGCCCCTCGAGCAGGTCGATTTTCATGAATCAGACACCACCATTAATCTTTCATATTTAGGTCTGGATTTCCAAGTCTTCCAGTCTTCAGTGTCACATGATCCTTCAGAATCATTCTAATATGTCGTTTTGCTGCTCAAGAAACATTAGTATCAATGTTGTAAATGGTGGTACTCAATATTTTTGTGGAAACTGTGATTTTTTCAGGGTTCATTGATGCATACAAAAGATGATAAAGATTAAATTATAAATTTGCATTATTGTTGAAATAATATTTGCATTGCTGAATATAAGTTTTAATAATTGTTTTAATACTCACCCAATTTTTGCGGTTCATACTATGAACAACATTTGAGTCAAATATGTAAAAAAAAAAATACTGTTTACCTGAATAAAACCTAAAAGTCTCACAGAATGTTGATAAAGATTCCTCTCTCAGAGTCTCATCAAGTTACGGCATGACAGCTGCCAACATCAACATCTCTACTGCTTTTTCATTTTAGGTGTGAAATTCCATATCTAGGACAATTTTAAAGGGACAGTTCACCCAAAAATGAAAAATAAAGTCATCTCGTTCCAAACCCACATGACTTTCTTTCCTGCACAGATCACAAAAGGCAATATTTAGAAGAATGTCCAAGCTGATCTTTTCCACACATTGACCGAGTCACTATAAAACTGATCCCTACAATGAACTATATTTGTATTTTGAAACCGTTTGAACCGTTTTGTTTGAGGAAAAGTCCTAAATGTAAATTATTCACACTGATAATCTCCACTGCAGCTCTCAAATCTAATTCACATTTCTGTATATTCAAAAAATGAGCCTACGGGAAGACTTTCTATAAATAACTAAAAATCTAAATTTCAGTTTGCTTGTCTTCAGAAGACTATTTAGTGCACAAGTCATTTGAACTGCTGTAAAGATACCTTTATTTTGCTTTATGGTGCTTGACATTCTGTGTTCACTCTTCATAAAAGAGCAGTGCATAACGTCTTCTCTTGTGTTCAAAGAAAGAAAGAAAGTCATAGTTTTGCAGGCTTGTGAGTAAATGATGACAGATTT
Source organism: Phoxinus phoxinus (assembly GCF_949152265.1). Classification (NCBI taxonomy): domain Eukaryota; kingdom Metazoa; phylum Chordata; class Actinopteri; order Cypriniformes; family Leuciscidae; genus Phoxinus; species Phoxinus phoxinus. Next base: position 34,327,046 of record NC_136879.1, on the reverse strand, counting down.
GTGGTTGCATTATTCCTTGAACACCTCCCTGCTGTGAGATTTGAAGCGTACCTCTATCTGAGAAGCGTAGAAAGGCTGGAGATGCTCATGAAGGCTCCACTGGCAGCGTTAGCTCGGAGTATAGCTGTAGACTCGGGCTGCTACATGTGGACAGGCTGGCAGAGAGCAGAGACTCGAGGCATTGGCCCGGGAACATGAGAGTATCTGCCGCTCAGAGCCACGACTGACAGCGTCGCCGATTTTGGAGCTCCATCCACCTGTGAAAGGAGAAAGGGAGGAGGGACATTTACACGAGACACAAAGCATGTCTGTCTGGATTTTTCGCCTCTCGGGACAAGAAGGCCAATGCATTTCCAGGACAAAAACAAGAACTCAGAAAACAAATGGAACGAAAAGAAAATGGAATGCGGCAAGAGCGAGGACATTAATAACGACCCAGAAGTGTCACGCTGTTTGAACGTCCCTACCATCACTCTTGATAATAGCTGCCATACGCAATATATTTAGCTCCATTCTCTTTTAAAACAAATCCTTGTTATTATTTCAAGTGTTTCTTTTACAGTTGTCTGCCTCTAGCATTGCTGGTGTTTGTATCTGTCCCACTGGACAGTTGGCACAATTACAGTTTGTTCTGTTTTATTCTAAATTCATGCCACTGCACAAACAAATGCTGCATAAACCAGCACTTTTTTTCCTCTCTCTCTGTCGATTGCACCATTTTAATTACTTCTTTCAGGGTGAACTGACGGTGGGTGTGATGTACAATTTCGCTTGTGTTTGTTGAGTAAATCTCACAAAATCTCAAAAAATATGAGTCATATTTTAGGACCATTAGCATTTGTGACACGGTTTTCGTGATAATTCGGATTAATCTGATGACTCCAATTGAACTGCATTATGCAATAACTGATTGTTGGTCATGAAAATAATGCCACGATGCAAATAAAAGAAAATACAATATTTTTGTGGGATTCTGTTAGTTGAAGTGTCTATCATATTAACCCCTTTTCCCACATTTTGGCAAGTGGGGCAAAAATGACATACACAAAATAAAAAAGTTTACTGCTCATAAGTCATTCTGAATAGACACATAACCATATATCTTCTTTTTTTTTTTATTAGAAAGTCAACACTTGAGAGTTAAGACTCAGAATTACTCAGACTGTTATTAATATGGAGATATATGAGTTGAAACATAAAAAACAAACAATAATGATATTAAGAATATATTTTTAACATATTTTCAATGTTTATGAAATATTTCAGTGTTCATTATAAATTATTTACGTACAGTGCACATGCACATTCTTTTATTAATGTGTTCTCGTAATCTTTAACCCAAAAACGCTTCTGTCATGACAACTCTCGGAGTGTTTGGCATGGTAATGGATATGACCATGTTCATATATTTGGTTGGTGTTCTGTTGGTTATTGCTGACTTACTACTGCCAAGACATGCTGCTGCTGTACAATAGCATTCATGAATTATCCGTAGCAGATCTATACAGGTGGAGCTGGGGAAGGTGGAGGGTTTCTGAAAGTGTGCTGCAAACTGCTACAGCAAAAGCTGACCAAGTATTTGAAGGTTGAGCAACGAGCTCATTCAGCTGTGTCCTATAGAGAATGATGTGATTGCAAGCAGATTGAGTTAAGGACCTATTAGTCTGCGATATCTAGAGTTTCATGACAGAACTTTGTATTAACTTCACTCTCTACATGTCGACTTCAAGCTGTCAGGTGATTCCAAATGGTTTCAAAATGCTGTTTGGTCTGGAGGCAACAATAAATATATAAAACAAAAACAAAAGGGTCAATGAGGCTGTGTGCTATTGTATACACCCCCCCCCCCCCCCAACCTCTCTCTCTCTCTCTCTCTCTCTCTCTCTCTCTCTCTCTCTCTCTCTCTCTCTCTCTCTCTCTCTCTCTCTCTCTCTCTCTCCTAATCTCGTTTTCACTCTCCCTGACGATTTCTCAACTCCATGTACTTAATTAAAACTTCTTAATTAGACATTTTTTTGTCCCTTACTTTGATGAAGGCCAAGCCAAAAAATCCTCTTACTCAGATATCTTCTGATTTTGTGCAGATTTTGCAGATTTTGTTCCTACATAACTATTTCTATTACTGAACGTTTCTTCAACTATGGGCAGTTTTGGCCTTGTGCACAAAATATTATCTTAAAACACACTTTCATGCTCTCACTAGCTTATGTAACAATGTCCACTGAACAAACAGTCACAGGGGAATTCTGTCTTTTTTTTTCTGAACATACAAATGTGATTTCCCTCATATGTCAAACAATGTATTGTATTGGCCAAATGTTATTTGGACTACTTTCACATGTTTTAAACTTTCTTCTCAAGGTCTTCATAAAAAAAAAACTGTATATTCTATCCCCTTACACTGCCCCTATCCCTAAACCTACCCATCACAGGAGACATTCTGCATTTTTACATTTTAAAAAATATATAATTTAGTATGTTTATTAACCCATTCCCCTCATGGGGACCGCTGGCTGGTCCCCACAATGGAGGTGATCTCAGGTTTTACTATCCTTGTGGGGACATTATGGTTCCCACAATGTAATGTATACCAAGTCACACACACACACACACACACACACACACTTAAAAAGGGTGTAGTGTAAGCGGCCCCTCCCTAAGTTAATAACTAATGATTTTTACAACGGAAGTTAATCAATCCAATCAAAGCCAAAACAATCTCTGTTCCATTCATTTCCTATTATCTCTGTAAAGCTGCTTTGAAACAATCTGTATTGTTAAAAGCGCTATAGCGCTGTAGCGCTATAGAAATGAAGGTGACTTGACTTGACACACACACACACACACACACACACACACACACACATTGGGTTTTTAAGTTTTATGAGATATGAGAGATATTCCATAGACATAATACAAACGGTGTATTATATTCCCTAACCCTACCTCGAAACCTACCCATCTTTCTGCATTTTTACATTTTCAAAAAGCATGACTTAACATGATAAATAAGATGTTCTCCTCATGGGGACCAAAAAAATGTCCCCACAAGGATCCACCCACCCACACACACATTTTAAATATTGGGGAAATATACAATGGATGCACTTTATTTTACAGTGTGTGCACTTACGTGTACTTACAGTGTTCATTCCTATACTGGCCCTGGGCAATAAGGTAACAACATGGGTTCAGGTTAGTTTTAGGGGTAGGTTCAGGGTTAGTACCTAGTTATTACCCGGTAATTGTGTTAACTATAATAAATACATAGTATAGACATGGGAAACCGGACTGTAAAATCAAGTGCTACACAATCATATTGCATAATCTAAAATGTGTGCCTTTATTGATCTCATACATGCAAAATATGTATATGTCTCCTGCAAGAGGAATATGTGCTGACTCCAAAGTTGATAGGGCAGAAGCTCAGCTTAACAATGCAATATCCTCTCATCACACCGGCTTTAGATCACAGAGCTCCCCCTCCCTATATCGAGTATGACACAGGGTGCAGATTAGTGTCTATGTACATGGCCGTTCTCTCCTCAGTGCATCATCAGAATGAGCCCAGCTGCCGGGGGAGAACAGGCGTTTCTTTGTCAAGACTCTGACTCACTTTTGGCCTGTGCTCAGTGACTCTGTGTTATCCGCCTGCTCTGTTGAGCCCCAGAGTAAGGTTAAAAAGACAGAGGAGCAAAGAGCTGTATCCAGTATACTAGTGGGGTGTCACGGCACCCTCTGATCGTTCCATTACACACCGCAGCACTTATGTATTAATGGCTGCCGTAGATTGGGTTTTTGTCGTTATTTCCTGTTAGTTCCTCTCTTTTGCTTTGAAGTGAAAGTTTCTTTCACAAAAAGCCCTGGCATCTTAGGCTGAGTACACACTGTGCAGTTTTTACCACAATTTGGCCAACTGGGACACATTTCAGGATTTCTTTCATCATGGAGCAAGTTTCGTGTGTAGGCATCGCACATTCATTTTGATGGCCATATTAACAGGAAAAAGCATTCACATTGCCTGCATATGTGATGCTGTGGAGCAGGGACATAATAGATGCAACTAGTACACTGAGTCTATTTTCACCACACATATTAACTCAGCACTAAACTTAAAATGTATTAAACAGAAAATACATTGAAAATGCATTATAGTCTTGTTTAACAACACACTATTTTGCATTACGGAATTATTGCAAATTGCTAAATTATCCAAATTTATAATATATATATAAAATAAGAAAAAATATATAACAAGAAGACTCCAAACCATATTTGTGTGTTTTAATGAGAATGTCAGACTCCCCCAAAGAACTAGCCTGGGTTTCCCCATACTGCCTTTGCGCAGCGCGATTTTATTCACGCTGAAAGGCAGTCTGGATACCATGGACCAGATTTTCGCCTCATCTAGGGAACCAATCACAGAACGGGGAATGGAGCAGCAAGACGATGACGACATCTATGCGACACAACTAAGCTGTTTGTTTATATCTATGGATTCAACATGGCAGCAGACGCGATGCTACCTTTTGATACAGCCTTAGATATTGTTCTAAGTATATAAAAATATCTTACCCATCGTCTTCTTCCTTGTCTAATTTCTGTCGCTCTACATACGTCATCTGGTATAATGGAAACGATTGGCTATGAGCTACGTACAGACGCATTTGATAGACATTCTTAGCACCCAATAAACGGCGCCGGGCATTCGTAAACCACGCCTCAAATACGAGAAAATGTACATGTAGTTCCCAGACCCAAGTCTCAACGAGAATTGGGTCTGGCGTTAGCCAGGCTACCAAAGAACGTGAATTTACTCCCGTTTATCGTTATTAATAAGTTCTTAGTTCTGCAGCCATGTTGTGTTGAGCCAATCATCTGAGCCATAAATATAATTTTACTAATTACTTGATGCAAATCATTCTAGACAACATGAAATTAAGATTTTCCTGACTAGTTATCTAGGCTAGACAGACAGATAGGATGATAGACAGAACGATATAATGAGACAGAACGATAGGATGATAGACATAATGATAGATAGATAGACAGACAGACAAATAGATAGACGATGGATGGATGGATGGATGGATGGATGGACTGTTTTCCAATATGAGAGAGACTGTTCATTTTAAATGTGTATATCTGCTTAAAGTTAATTTTATCAACTTGCAGTGTTTATAAATGGCCTCAAAGCTACAGACACAGACTAAATTCCGATTTAGATTTCACGGAGTCTCTAAGCTGCGTTCAACCCACTCGACAATGCTAAATCTAACATGCTGGAACATGTGCTCACGCCCAACCGGCAGAGTCTGGAAATCGCACGAACACTCTCAGTGGGGGTTGCCGTACGACTGAACGTGGGCTCAGTTTGTGATTTCAAATGCCAAACTGCTTTGATTCGAGGAGACTGCGCTTAACTCAGCCTACGATATGCATCCAGGCACACGCCATTTACATCTCTCTCTTTATGAAATGAGAGAAAATATATAATTGAGAGGATCCATCCTCTAACGATAGGGAGCAGCAGTAATTGGCGAGTAAACACGGCACTCAAGCCTCTCGAAGGAAATAAAAGTGGGAGCACACCAAGCCAAACAGAGAGTGCATTAAGCTGGGATAATGATCCCAGCTTGACTTAGATATTCCGGCTTTATCGTTCCCACCCACACTTCAGGCCTCGGCTGAGCTGCTCTGCTGTGACTTGCGCGTGGAGTTCGGTTTTTCTCTAAGTGTTCCGTGGAGACGTGGTCCTCCCTCCAAACTAGTCCATTAGAGGTTGGGTCAATACCACACAGTGGGTGAGGATGAAGGGGTGTGAACGTGCTTCTGCTTGTGTCATCTCAGAGAGTGTTTCTGGATGTGTGCACTCGCATGCGTGTCCCGATGTCAGCGCGCTGCCTTTAAAAGCAATCACAAGTACGGCTGACATATTGTACATGAACAATTTGATTTGTCGATTGCTATTGAAAAGATAGATGTCGCTTCTCAGCTTAGAAAGGGGTACTTGGGGGGATGAAACAGGATATTCAACTATAAAAAAAGCTGGACAAGATTTGAATTTTCAATCAGGAATTGATTGGATGGTGAAAAGTGGGTGTTACCCTCTTAAAAATAAGGTTTAATCTATTGTTCAATCAAGAACCTTTCACTGCACAAAAGATTAAAGTGCCACTATTATGCTATTTTAAAGGTTCCTAATTCTGTTTTGTGTGTCTCCTAAAATAGGTTTACATGCATACTGTTACAGTCACCAACTTGAGTGACCTTGAGAACCACCAGAGGACACTTCACCTCAGACTTTTATCACTCTAGCAAAGACTACATTACCCATAACCCACTGCCCAGACTTGATTGTATTCAGCTGTTGCTTGTTAGTTTCTGCCTATATAAACCTGGTTAATTCAGTCACTCGTCACTAGTTCTTGTTAGTTGTTTACACTGGATCTCTGAGTGTTTTCCTGGGGCCTGTTTCAGAAAGGAGGTTAAGTGAAAACTCTGAGTATGTTAACCCTGAAATGAGGGAAACTCTGGGTTTTCCGTTTCAGAATGGGAGGTATATCAAACCCGAGAAAGCAGAGTAAGTCAAGCCCGTTTCTGAAAGAGGGGTAACTTATACTCAGAGTCAGTTACCATGGCAACTTACTCTGTGAACCTAACCTGGTCGGGAGCAGGTTTTCTTCGGTAAACCCAGAGTTTCTTGCGGTCTCCTCCCCTTTTTTAAAGAGGAAGCGGTGTTTAAACACTTCATTCATTCTTTCTGTACATTTATTTATTGCTGTTTTTCCCGCTGTTTTAAAAAAGAAATTAATAAGATGAAGTAACGTTAACTCCTTAACTGGCAACTGAAAATACAGTACATTAGAGTTACATCATGTAGTTCTAAACAAATTCTACAGAATTAAACTGTGGCATTTACTGAAAATCACTTGGGGGATAAGAATGTCCTTTTATACTTAGATATAAACTTAGATTCTATAGGCTACGCCATATACAAATGTGAATGTGTAGATTGTCTGATGTGTAGACACATAATATTAACATTACCCTGTAGGCCTCTCTGTGGCGCAGAAACTGTTTCTTCATACCCATCATCCTGTGAAGATGAGCATTTGTACACTTTATAACACTATTTGTCATAATTTCTGGTGTATTGAGTAGGCTACTTACAACTGTCTGGGGTTCTGTTGGGACATGAGGCTCCAAAAGACAGATATTAGTCTCTAGATAGATATTAGTCCCAATAGATATCAGAATCTATTGGGAGTGGGACCAACGAAAAACCCAACCCAAAGTAAAATAAATGGAAATATCAAAAATACCCTATAAAAAAAAAACACTAAGACCTCTTACATTTTATGAAGGATCTCCGGGAGTGACTGACTCTGATGAAGGAATTCCCTCAGCCAAAAATGCTGCTGCACTGCTAGACACTGGATGCTATTTAGTTATGTAATATGTCAAATGTTAACATATAAGTCAGATAGCCTACCCATGATATGCTCAAGCCTTACCTGATTGAATTGTTTTTATATATTTTTTATTTTCAGCTGCTGCCACGTTCTTTTAATGCCTGAAGGATTGCACCTAGCCTTCATGAAAATTAAAATTAGGTTGAATAACTGTTCTTCCAGTTTCACCTGATATTATAGCAGTTACTCTAAAATAGTTATTAATTACTAACTACAAATGACATCTTCAACAGTGTAATTAGATTAATGTAATAATTACTATCTTTAGAAAGTATTGGTCTACTTATTATTAATTATTAAGTCCCATATCAACCTCAACCACTTGAACAATACAAGGAGAGACAAGAAACTGCACTTTTAATGCTTTTTTAAAATGAACAATATACAATTGCATGAATTATTCTTGAATTGACCAAAGTGTGTAGAGGGAGAAGGTTACATTCAAAATATACCTTTTAAAAATGTATGTTAAATCCACTGTTGTTTTATACAGAATTGTTCTATAGTCTATGCAGTAGCCTATTTAATGTAATTACATCATATTTTATTTTAAATTACAGAAGAATTAAGAGTAATCCCTTTAATTAAATTACAATATTTAGATTACTTGGTAATTAATTACACCCAACACTGTATAACAGTAATTCCTCTTTGTGTCTGGCGCTGTTGCCATGGTGACTCATAATATCTGCGCTCCATTGATAATGGCTTTTTATAGTTGTGGTGCACGCGCTTAACTCAGAGTCAGTCAACTTAGAGTTGATTGAACTAACTCATTTCAGCTGATCTGAAACCGAAAACTCAGAGTTTCCCATCTCAGGGTAAGTCAACTCAGAGTTCAAGTTTTAACTCAGAGTTGGTCGAACCTGCTTATTGAAACAGGCCCCTGGTCTTATGTCTTTTGGGTAGTGGTGGGCAGATCGAGGCTTCGTGAAACAGGGAAACAGTTGAAGCAAATGTGCCATATTGTGTCGAGGCTTCGAAAAAATCCGACACCCGTCTCAACGGTGACACCTAGTGGTCTCTTGCAGGTGTTGATCAGAAACAACCTTGACAACGAGCCATTCAAATTTTTGTTTATTATTGTTTTTTTTATTATTGTATTTTTCTAATAGCCTATGTGAAGCTTGTAACCTGTAGGCTCCTCATTGTGCATAATGTTATTTCTATCTATCTATCTATCTATCTATCTATCTATCTATCTATCTATCTATCTATCTATCTATCTATCTATCTATCTATCTATCTATCTATCTATCTATCTATCTATCAAAAATGCTGGGTTGTACAAACCCATCTGTTGGGTTACATTTTTTAATTACATTTTTAACCAAATTACATTAATTACATTTGGGTTTGTCCATATTTGACCCAAAATTGGGTTGAAACAACCCAGCATTTTTTAGAGTGTAGGCTATATGTATACTCTGTCTGTCTCTAGCATCAGTCAATGTGTCAATTTAAATATAAGCCTAAATATAACTAACAAATCGCACTACAAATGTTAGTATATCACCATCTCAAAATCAAACTCCTCCCACGAAAACCCACGAGGTCAAGATGCGTTGAATTCACTTTTATACAGATGTGCGATTGTGTGGTCTGTTCCCGATCCTGTCAATCAAACGCTGATTCGGCGGACCATGCCACCTGTCGAAACACTAGTGAAACACTCTGAAGCTTCATTTAGCCGTAGTCACGTGAAATGGGTGTTTTGAATCACGCTTCGGATCAGTGTTTCGAAACATCTGCGCTTCGGGATCTCGAAACGCTTCGGGACGTCAGTTTTGCATCAGCCATCCCTACGCTTGGGTTTAGATTTTTTTGTCGGCCTCTGGATTATCCATTTGCCTGTGCTCCCTCCCTCCTTGTTTGTTTGTTTGTTTGTTTGTTTGTTTGTTTGGACTGCTTACTTTGAGTTTATGACCTCCTGCCTGTTATTTTGGATTATGTCTTTGGATTACCCTTTCAAATAAATACTGCATGTGGATCCTCAACCTTCGTGTCTCGGAGCAGTTCATGACACATCTAGAGTCAGAAAACACTTTAATTTTCCCATAATATGCATTGAAGCATTACCTCTTTTCTCACAGTGTCTGGTAAAAAGAATTGGAAAAGACTGGAATTACTGACGACTTGTTTCAGGCAGTTCAGAATTGAACTTTGCAGACCTTTTACATTCACAAACAGCTACAGTATATCACAGTTCAGAATTGAACTTTGCAGACCTTTTACATTCACAAACAGCTACAGTATATCGCAGTTCAGAATTGAACTTTGCAGACCTTTTACATTCACAAACAGCTACAGTATATCGCAGTTCAGAATTGAACTTTGCAGACCTTTTACATTCACAAACAGCTACAGTATATCACACATGCAAGGTAATATCAGAATAAACCTAACCCTAAGGAAAGAAAAAATATATATTTTAAGAACTTCTTACAGAAAGGTTATTTGGGGGATGCCAGAGCCATTGAAAAACAGAGTTAAGACACTTGCAACCAATAGTTCCACTGAACACTGAATAGCTCCAGCATTGAACTGAAAACAGCTAGTGTGGATAGTTACATGGCAACAGTTTTGCAAATAAACAAGCTGTTTTTAAAAATATGTTGCGTATTCATCCAGTCAGTGTTTCTTATCTCTTAATTTACAGTGTGAAATCTCAAAACCAGAATACTCAGGATTAATTAACTAACCCATGGTAATGAGTATGAATAACCATTCATGAAGCAACCTGTTAGCAAAGACTTCTAAATACAGTTCATAGAACAGAATAGAATAGAATATTCCTTCAGACTTCTAATGCGAGTTCAGACTACACAATATCAGTCCGAATTTGGCACGATCCGTTTGACATCATATGCCGTGGTGATTTGTAAATGACAACTGGCGTCGGGACACAAGAATCGATCGTTTGATCTCGTATAGTGAGTCATAATGGACGACTGATGGCCATGTCTGCAATGCTTCACGACGTCACAACATAAATACCCGGGCTGAGTCCGAAATTGCCCCCTATACCCTGAAATAGGGCACTATTTCAGGGGACAGCCATTTGTAGTGGTGTCCAAAACAATAGTGGACGTTATCGAGTGCACTCATTCAATCCCATAATGCACCACAATAATGAGTGTGCAAACGATGGATGTTCAATGGCTAGAGAATACCCATAACAGAGCTGAGTCAATCATCCATCCATTTTCCAAAATCATCCATCAATCATCCATCCGCTGGTCCATTGTGGCTACAGCGTAATATCATACAGGTATAAATTCATTTTAAATTGATTAAATAGTTTAATTAAGGTGTATACATGCTAGTTTCCATGACAGAGTTCAATATTCTTTTCATTACTACTGGAGCTGCCAGTTTGCTAAATTTCAAATGATTATTAAACATCAAGCACAAAATATACAAAAGCGGAAGCACTAAGTGTCCGAATTAGCATTACACTAGTACTGGAATTAGCATTACGCTAGTACTGGAATTAGCATTAGGCTAGTACTGGAATTAGCATTAGGCTAGTACTGGAATTAGCATTAGGCTAGTACTGGAATTAGCATTAGGCTGGTACTGGAATTAGCATTAGGCTAGTACTGGAATTAGCATTACACCAGTACTGGAATTAGCATTAGGCTAGTACTGGAATTAGCATTAGGCTAGTACTGGAATTAGCATTAGGCTAGTACTGGAATTAGCATTAGGCTAGTACTGGAATTAGCATTAGGCTAGTACTGGAATTAGCATTACACTAGTACTGGAATTAGCATTAGGCTAGTACAACTACTGTTTGTTTATGCTCTTGTGAAGCCAGTCACTAGTTCCGCCTTCTTGATGACATCATGCACGTCATTAAAGGCAGCTGGCGATGATTGATTGGGAAGCAATGTGGAGTCTAACATGTTTCTTGCCCACGACACAACAACAATTTAGGAGTCAAAATCACATAATCATGCCTATCGTAACAGACACAAATATTGTGTAGTCTGAACCTGGCATAAAAAAGCCCATCTGACAAAGCAGTATTTACAAAGGTAAATCTGTTTTGCAATGCAGTGCTGTGTTGCACATTTTTTGAACAATTCTTTTCATAAACTGCCGCAATAAATGTAGTGCTCTTGCCGAGGCTCATGATTTTGTTCTCGGCTTAAAAGTTCTTCACTAACTTATACAGCAAATCCTTCAAATAGGTCACACTAAAAGCACTCATAATGAACAGAACAGCATTTGAAAAGTCCATTCTTTCTCATTTATTTTGGTTCCAGGCAGCAGATGGGCTGTGGTTGATAACCAGTAGATGTAGGCTGCCTGTAATAGGCATAAAGTTGTTCAGATAAGAAAGCCCGCTTTATGAAAGAGAGGCTTTAATGGCATTTAAGCAGAGGAGGGGAAAGACTTCCGGTATTAGAACCTTTTCTTAGTAACCTGTGGAAGATTCAGCTAGATATAGTAAATGGGACGACAAAAAGCAAATCGATAAATATGATAATAATCAATGATGGAAATTACAGATTAGTAGAGTGCAAGAGTAAAACAATACTCATTCTCATTGTCACAATCCTAATCTGGTTTGGCCACGCAAAATTTCAAGAGTACTATTATTTAGTTTAACAACACTGAATGTTTAGCACTCCAAATTTTGGTAATTTTGAAGAAAATGGGTAACCAAACCAAACCAAACAAGTTGATGGGCCCTATTGACTTCCATAGTATGGAAAAAAAAGCCTACTATGGAAGTCAATGGGACCCATCAACTGTTTGGTTACCAACATTCTTCAAAATATATTTTTTGTGTTCAGCAGAAGAATGAAATTCATAGAGGTTAGGAACAACTTGAGGGTAAGTAAATCCCTTATCCCATTTAGCAGAAAGTTACGTCCTTGTACAGGAAACTCATACCAGAGTTACTGACAGACTGGGAAGTAAAAATTGTGGGGAAAAAATAAAATAAAAATCAAGCACAAAAGCCTATTCTAGTAGACCCCCAAACACAAAATCGAGACATTTTAAAAGTGCATAATATGGCCTCTTTAAACATTGTCAGTAATTACCCGGGTAGAAAATCCAGAGTAGAATGGCTACTAAATATCAGTAAGATTTCATGTGTTCTGTGTAGTTTTTGTCTTTTTGTAACCTCGGAGGATGCAGTTTCTCCCTCTAATTGAGCATCTGCCTTCCTCCAAGTCTATCCAAGCCCAAACTCCCTCTTCGCACAGCTAATCATTTGCGCTATATTTAGCTGGAGTTGTGCCTGCCTGCCCATGTCTTCGTGTTTAGCCTTATCCCTGGGCACACGGTAATTGTGAAACTTGTTTCGTAAAAACAGCACCACCAGAGGAAAAATAAACAAGTCCTTCGGCAATGTAGGGATTTTGACTAAGGGCAAAATGCCAGCAGGTGGTCATGTTTCGCAATCGCGGGGATAATCGGTGCAAGGCCACCTCAGCTCACCGCGAGGGGCTTACCGCATGACTCAAAGAATACGTGTGTCGAAATATTTAAAAAAACAACAACAATGCCACCAGCATTTGTGTCCCAATTCACTGAGCACATAGTGCCAAAGGCTCTGTTTCTCTGCACCACAATCAAGAACTTCTCAGAACAGATAGCACAATCTCCCAGAATGCATTTTCCCTCCTAATGTTTGTATATGTGAACTAAAAATGCATTCAAAACAAACACAAAAGCGACTTGGGGACTCCAAATCATTTTCCAGCATGCTTCCAGGAAACAAAACATGTTTTATTATTGATCATCTTTGCAGTCTTGCACTCGAAGGCACCATTTTGCAGATTTTCTGCTATATTTAACTGATTCGGTTACTCTTTTGTTCTAGTTATGGTTGTTTGTTAGACCTATTGTAACTTCGAGACCACGATGATGAGTCTAGAGAAACGAAACGGAAAGACTATGGTCCGAGATGCTGGGATAGGCTCCAGTATCTCAGCGATCCGACATAGGGCAAGCAGTTTGGAGAACAAATACAACAAAAAGTAACGTAACGCAACGCAACACAATGTAACGCAACACAACACAACGCAACGCAGCGTAACGTAACGTAACGTAACGTAAAGTAAAGAATTAGGGGGAAAAATATATATATAAATAAATACAAATGCTCTGACCGATTACCGTTAGGAATACTGGAGCCAAAGCTATCTGCTCAGAAAAACGAATCAAAATGAAAACATTGAGTTTCTAATCCCTGGTTTTAAGAGTCTATCGAGCACTGTAAATTGCATCTTATAATATTTTGCAGAGAGTTCCTTGTGATCATTATCAGTCACTAAAATTGGCAGGCAATGTTCTTTCCCACACACTATCTATATCCTCAGCTCTCCATCCGTTCTAGTGAAATCACAAACAAAATGTACACAAATCTTCCCCTGATACTAATATATACCACTCACATTTACCATCGGATTAAAAAGACTTGTTCACCCAAAAATTAAAATTCTGTCATCATTTACTCTCCCTCAAATTGTTCCAAACCTGTATGAACACAAAAGAAGATATTTTGAAGAATGTCAGCAGTTGATGTACCCCATTGACTTCTATAGTATTTTTGTTGCCCTATATGGGTTACATCAACTGTTTGAATTTTTAGAGTGACACCATTGGAAATGTGTATTTTTGTCTTCTGGTGTTTATGTGCTGTTATACTCAGAAGAAAAAATAATATTCATAAATGTAAAAAAAATAGACTCCAAAAGGCACCATGCTCTTAAAGGCCTCCATACGATAAACAGAGAAGAGAGCACAACATTCACGAAATACATTCTTGTGCACTGCAAAATCTTTCAAACGTCTACCTTTAAAGTGCACATCTTTCCCAGGGCATCCATAAAGAAAAATGCAACTCAGTGTATTGTTTATGCTGCATAATAACACATACGTGGCAAGTAGGTACCGCCACATCTCTTTATGCAAAACGTCTCTATACAGAGCCACGGGAAAAGGCCAGTGCTCAATGAGCGTCAATGTTTGGAACTCAGCGTAGACTGAGTGTTAAGACGAGCTGTGAGCCGTCATGCTAATGGAGGCTAAGAGGGATCGTGAGACGGGACCCCCCAGCAAGCCTCCTCATCATTACTGTGAGGAGACCACAGTACACCCCTAATGGGCTCTCCTATTAGAAGCCATCATTCACAAATCCCTTTTGTCACGTACCACTGTAGCGCTGCTCGTTCGCATAGAGATCCAACACGAGTGCTTAAAGGGGCTGAGATCAACATGTTCATGCTAATGAGGCAGCATGTGGCCACACAGAGACGTCTGTGTGATAATGGTTAAATAGTCACTTGAGAAGTCCATAATAGTGTAATACTGCAAAGATGGGGTTGAAAAATCCACAAAATTATACTCTTCATGCTGGAAAGCACTCAGATCTCCAGTGTTGGTTGCGGCTTAATGAAGAAAAGGAAAGAGACAGAAATATGATCATTGGTCTATGAGATATAAAGCATGCCTGCGTGTAGTATCAGACTCGTTTGCACATAAGACGGCAAGCACTTTCTGGAAAGATGCACGCACTGATCTGAAGTAAATGAATAAATAACAAAAAAAATGACTGAATGAATGAATGAATGAACGAATGATAGAATGAACTAATTAATGACTGACTGACTGACTGACTGACTGACTGACTGACTGACTGACTGACTGACTGACTGACTGACTGACTGACTGACTGACTGAATGAATGAATGAATGAATGAATGAATGAATGAATTAAAATTACATAAAAATCCCCATACTAACTAACAAGCTATGCCTTAAATAAATACATAAAACGCCTATATAAACCAAGCTTTTTGCACTTAAAAAAGTAATCAAACAATAACATATAAATAAACTAATATGCAAAAAAATAAAAAATACATGCTAACAAACTAAAACATAAATACATGCAAACCCATAAACTACAGTAACTAGCTTTTTCTTCACCACGTAAATAAACAAACAAACAAACAACAGCAACTTTTACAGCAACTAGTAGTTTGAAGAGAACTTGGTATGGTAACATTACATCTGCTGTGTATATATTTCACATATGTGAGTTGCTTTGAATGAAAGCTAAATGAATAGACATAAATGTAATTGCTCATCAGGGCTCTCTTGGTCTGAAACAATAACAAACAAAAGACTAAATCTATGATCAGTCATTTCAGACAGTGCATTTGTGCCTGGAATAGGCTTGTTGTTGAGCAAAATAAAGCTGCAAAGTGGATCAGACTTTATGCTGACCAAAAGTCTGTCTCTGTGAAACTCGCCTATATGCACCAGTATCCGGTTAAAGCTAAAGCAGTCTGCTAGGAAAGTCAAAAATCCGTAATCCCAAACCAAGACTTAAAGATGACAAGACAAAAAAGACTGAGAAACTGGCACCAAAAAAAAAAAAAAAAAAGACATCCCCAGTCTCTGCTGTAGCCTACATGGACAATTGGACAGCAGTTCTTGTCAGACTGTCAGTTCCAATTTAATTCCTGTGAAAACAGAGAAAAGAATATAATAGCAGAAAAGGGCAAGGAGTGCAACTCGATGAGAAACGCTTGCTGCGTTGTAGTCGTTTGTGTCGGGCCATGTGCAGAAGACATGATATATGTAATTAATGTTATTGATAATCACAGTGCTGTGTCAGGTGAAAACACTCTTTATGAAGCACTAGACAGAATACAACACTAGAGTCAGAGCAAACAATGCTTCTAGCTTAGAAGTTAGTCAAGCTTAACAAACCACTGTCTGTTTTTCTACTTTATCTGACACTTAAAATGAAATCGTATCGAGTATTGTTTTAATGGTTGCAGAGAATATAATATTAATGAACTAAAGGGCATTCAAGTGTACTTTAGAGTTTTAACTGATCGTTTTCATTAAACTTTCATGGCCTCCAGAATATTTTTTTTTGTTTGAATATCTGAACATGCACTATATCAAAATAAAGAACATAGCCTCTGCTTTAAAAAAAATACAACAACTTTTATTTTAGCTTCATATTTTCTTTTTTTTATAAAGAAAATATAAAGCTTTATATTTTAACACTTGAATGTGGGCAAGTTTCATAAAAAGCAAAATTTTTTTTTTTTTTTTATCTGAGAAAATTGCGTTTTTGTCCAAGGATCAAGTTTTTCAAGCATTGTCCTGGAGATTCAGTACTCTTACAGAAGATGCGTATACGCATTATTATAAAAGCACCCTCAACCATATAACAGTGAAAACATGGATTGTTTGAAAATTTTGTCAAAGGCAGGGAAGCGTTGTGTCATAAATGATGTAAAATACCGTTAACGGCAGGGAAAGAGTCAAGCACTGCAGACGAGGAAACACTTTCACAACTACATCTTCCAGAAGAAGTTAACTTGGTGTTACACACACCAAATTAAGCATTTCTTTTTTAACTGACATGACATTTTTATAGAGTGTAGATTTCAAGAAGGCTTCTGAACATTCCCAGCATCTGGCCCATGTCTCATTTTACATGACACTTCTGAAAGATGAAACGTTGGCGGGAATAGCATCCAGAAGATTTGATAGCCAGAGAGTCCCACAAACACGAATGAACTCTGAGGGTAAAAGAGTTGTGCTTTTGTCACTCGAGGGATATATTAAAGGTCACCAGAAGGGTGACCTTCAAGTCAGATGAAAAGAAAACAGACTTCTCCTTCCACATACACTTCTCTGACAGATGTGATCCAGCCTGGAGTTGGAGGAGCTGGCCGAGAGACTGTTTAAAAATTAAACCCACTCCATTTTAAATGCCTTGTCAACTTCAACTATTATGCATCATGAAACATGTGTTCTACATGGTACTTGGATATTGAGATTCATATCGAATTTTTAAGTATTCACCTCCCATATACAGTACATTTATTAAAGGGAAAGATTTTCATTTACTTACTCTTATGTCGATCATAACACATATACGGTCCCGTTAACATAGAGGAGAAAGAAAAGACCCATGATGATGCTTCATTACAAGAATAGTTACATTTTAGTGTTATTATGTATGTACACACACACACACACACACACACACACACACACACACACACACACACACACACACACACACACACACACACACACATATATATATAATGATAATTGTACAGTACACTTATGTATTAAAAGTTTATGAAAAATATGTTATACATTTTTTACATGATGGTTACACCACATGACATTTTTAGAGTCATTAAATTGAAACACTCATTAAAATGTAACACTACAACAAGGTTCCATTAGTTACCTTTAGTTAATGCATGAACTAACATTAACTAACAATGAGCAATAGCTACATTTGTTACAGTAGTTATTAATCTTGGTTAATTATGATTTAAATTACAGCCGTTTATTGTTAGTTCACGTTAAATCGGGTCCAATAATATTAACAGATTCAACTTTTGATTGTGTTAATTTATTAGCAAATGTTGAAATTAACATTAAGATTGTTCTCTTTGTCCACATTGGTTATATCTACATAACCAATGTGTCCAAAGTTGTATTACCAAAACGTTTATTTATTTATTTTTTTAAACCAAATGAACCCAACATGAATACCAAGAGTACAATTTTCCTTTACATTATCCTGTACATTCTGATCTGTCATTGACCCACTGACGGAAATAACATGTTGCTCTAGCTCAGTGTTCAATGAGGAAACCAAACCGGTATTCTCAACTTGTTGTGCCGGCTGCGAGAGTGCAGCTTGAATTATAAATGTATCCCCTCAGCAACTTGCCACAGAAATAGTCACACTTTTTTTCATTTAGAGGTGAGGAAAGATTGAAGCAGACAGAGAGGGGAGTAAAATATCTCTCCGAGGAGTCGTGGATCTACTATAAACCAGTCTAACCTCATTCTCAGCTTTAGTGTTTTCCCAATGAGAAGAAGCATACAGGGAGTAAGAGAAACCAAAAGACATGGAACACATTATACACATACCTATTCCTGAGGCTTTGCCGCACGGGATCTTGTTGCTAATTTATTTCATTATTTCAAACATCGCTGTAATAGAGAGAAAGAGGGGAGAATGTGATCCGAGGCACGTCGAAAAAGCAATCTCAGCTTCAGGCTACCAGAAAAACGAACTAATTTGTACTTAAAATAAAGCCTGACTTGATTTAAACTGTTAATACTGTCTGCATCAAGGGAAGAGATTTAAGATTAGGAAATGCTTATTATTTTAATTATTGTTAGACACACCGAAATGACGTTTAATTGTGTTGCACTATCCTAATAGTTCAGTTGGGTGGGATCTGTTCTGCACTATTTTTCTTTGATTCAAAATGTCTTTTTGATAGGTTCATCAAAAAGAAAACTTTTTGATTTGGGTTAAAAGTCTTTTAAATGGTCCCAAAACACTTGATGAAGAGAAACAACACTACACACTGATTTTAATGGCATTGCCTTTACAGTGTAGATTGGGTCTGGGATCTTTTTTTGACAAAATTTATTGTGCATGCAACTGCCAATCACACACAGGCCTAAGTAGTTGTGTTTAGTTGCTTATTTGATATTTACCATAGGGATAGGTGATCATGTAAATGTATTTGATAATGTAAATCACAAAGAAGTATCTTTAAAGGGACAATGCCGACTTTTTAGGACTTTAGCTTATTCACCGTATCCCCCAGAGTTAGATAAGTCCATACATACCCTTCTCATCTCCGTGCGTACCGTAACTCTGTCTGCGCTCTGTAACGCACCCACCGCTAGCCTAGCTTAGCACAAAGACTGGAGGTAAACGGTTCCAGCTAGCATACTGCTCCCAGTAAGTGACTAAAATAACGCCAACATTTTCCTATTTACATGTTGTGATTTGTATAGTCACATCGTGTACAAATTACAAGGTCACATGAGACACAGCCATCTTCTAACCGTATACATACTGAGAACTATATTCTCAGAAGGCGAAGCACTGCTACTTGGGCGGAGTGATTAGCGCAACACTCTCTCTGCTCCTCACCACGGGGCTTCTCAGGCGCTGCGAGAAAATCACTCCGCAGAAGTAGCAATGCTTCTTTACTTTAAGCTTTACGTTTTTTAGCTCAACAGTGTAGTATTCAGGTAATAAATCATAAAATGTAAAATAACACTGGATAGTCTTTACTGTAAAATCTTAATACAGAGCAGTCCTTACAATTAAAGTTACAAAAGTCATTCAGTCAAGAGCAGTGAGTGATTTTCTTCTTCTTTTGTTATTTGGTTAACATTAGTTAACATTAGACACAGACAGCATGCAGGAATATTAGGCTGCTGTCACTTTAAGATAAAATACATGGATCCAAGCTTTTTTGACTACACTAACATTTTTTTTATTAGGTAACCAAAAAGTGCTTCAACATTTCAACTGGTTTTAAAATCTCAAAAATATGATTTAATATTACTTCTTAATTCAAACTAGGTTACACCACCGACTATTATTTTTAACCAGCAGACATTCTCTCCTGGTTTATCTTTTAACTCAAATACATCCCACCCGCAAGTGCCACCCTCTTCCATCCTTCAAAATGCATCATCCCTTTCACGTGGTCAAACGTCTCTCTTCCTGAATCTTTCAACTCGCATTGAATCTTTGACTATTGAGACCAAATAGGAAGATTATAGCCCCTCTCCACAGCATGCTTTTGAACTAAAATCTACAAAGAGACATGATATCAATACCATGCCAATATCTGGCTCAGCATTAGGGATGAAGGTGGCAGCGCAAAGCAATTTAACTCAGCCGAGGCTTATTCCCCACAGAGGAAAATGACTTCGGTGCCAACTTACTTTTAACTTAATGGATTTTGCCTTTGCTTTCACTAAGGCATCTTCATGTTTGCTGCGCTGTGTTAAAACCCTTTACTCTAACCTAATACTCTTCATAGCCGGAGTACCCAAGACACCACTTAGCCATGGTGTTCTTAACAACCCCCTACAGTTTCAGCCTGCAGATAGAGGAAACCTTCACTAAACCTTCATTAACCCAAATACCTATTTGATTATCCCAGCTTTGACATCTAATGAATTGAGAATAAATACGTAAACACATATATTTATATAAGCAATATCACAAGAGTAGGAGTGTGATGTGGCTCTATATCAGCACGGCTGTGATTCGGCCGATAGCTAGCTGATATAGAACCATGTCGCATGGCTTCGAGTGTGATTGCGTTTATTCATCAGTTTGACGGCACAATAAATAAATAAGAAATGACAATGGGGTGTCTTAAAAAAACCCTGCGTGGAACTACTTCCTTCCACCATAGATTCAAATCTCAAGTTAACGGTTTAAGTGAACTTTAGAACTAGAATGTGAAGGAACGCTGAGTTGCTTCATTGAAGTTAAAAGCTGGTATGTAACTGCTATATTCTATAAGCTCTATGCTAAAATTATTATGTAGAGTAGAGAAAGAGATCAAATGAACATTACCTGCATCTGACAAACAGCATTCATTCTTCAGGTCAATGTCATTCATAATACGCTTCTTTGTCGTAGTATCGTTTCAACGATTATGGGGATTTCCCATGACAAGTAAAAAAAAAAATCCTTGTTTATATCCTTGTTTCAGTCCCTTTCAATAAAAAAGTATTTGTTACTGACTCACCTATAGTCTCTTGCCACCATCTAATGGCGTAACAATTTACCCTGCACTAGTCAAAATCACTAACACGGACCGTTTCTCAAAACCAAATCATAGTATTAAATACTAGCCTACTTTTATTATAGTTTGCGTCAGAGCCAGCTGTAAATTCCAGAAGAACTGGTGGAGGTAAGGCTGTTCTCAGCGAGTACATGAGCGTTGAACGGTTGCTGATGGCCTGGAGCTCACATCTCCGAAAACATCCCAGCAAATGTTCAAATGGGCGCTATCTTCATAAATAAACCACATATTTGAAGTACATTTACTATTACATAATCCTATAAAAACTCTTAAACCTACATTATGTGACACAACAACATAGTATTTGTAAAATGATGGTGGGTTTGCGCTTCCGCCATGAAACTCACGCAAGCGGAGTGATACCAACGGTGAGACGGTTCCTGTGCTAGAATATTGCATGGCTGGAAAGACCTCTCAGCCAATCAGATTCGAGGACCAGTCCTGTTCATTTATAATTTTTCCTTTTTATAATTTGTTTTGTTGTTGTTGAAATTTCATGTATATAATAACAAAAACCTTGCTTCTGTCCGGATAGAAGGGTAAACAGTTTTTCCTGAATGCTTTGGGGAATAAGGCAACAGTGGCAAAACGTCCTAATCTCCCCTGAATGACGCCGAACTCCAATGGGAATTTAACACCACAAGGTTTACACCACATATCTCATCACCCTGCAATTGCTTTTTCTCTGTTTGCCCTTTATAACAGTTTCTGCAGTCTTCAGGCGCTATTTTTAGTCTGTTGCAGTCAGTTTTGTGCTGTATACTGCCTGCTTTAAGCTCTTCCTTGCCTAGAACTGTGAAGATGTGTCACTGATTCTACCGGATCCCACATGCACTATACAGGTTAGAATAGAGCATATGGAGGAATTTAAATAGACAGATGAATCGGTGCTAGCACTCAACATTACATACAAAAGCAATTTGTTTTCCACGTGTATTTATATATTGCATTAGCACACATTAAACAATAGTACACAAAATATGCACCCATTTTTTAAAACTTTGATTATGTTACTCCCTGGTTTACACACTGATGTTCACATAACAATAACTAACTAACCCAAATATTCATTTGAATTTTACATTTTCAGGCTGTCCCTTCACTTTTCCAGTCAAAGGTGAAGATTTAATTGAGTTCATCATTAGAAATGACAGACCCGACTCGGGCAGATACATATTTAGGGATGCTGTTTTCGGAGCCTGTGATTTACCTGTCGTATCTTATGAAACATTCAGCAAAATGTTTGAAGTAGGAGTAAACAGATGCCTCAGGATGTTTTTTTTCTTTTTTTTTTTCTGCTGAATAGCATTAAATATATACACATCAAAACTAAACTTAGCTATAATTTCAATATCATTTTCACCAGTCACATTCACCGAGTTGAACTTCCCCTCAGAACTGCATGAGATATACGGTCTGCCATATTTATCCTTAAGATATGCTTCTTTTTAATTGAATTATATCCATAACATTTTTTTTTTTCTGGACTCAGATTTAAGGTTTAAATTAAATGTTAGTAATCAAATAGCATGTCTAATTAATTAAAATCATGAAACTTACACAATTTTACAACAATTTATTAATAGTTTAACAAATAACATGTTTAGGGCCCTGTGAAATACGTTTTATTTTTTCTCAAATGCCATATTTTTGGTTATAATGATTTTTTTCTGGATTCCATTTGAATGGTTTAATTACTTTAATAATCATAAAGCATGTCTAACCAAGTGAATTCATAAAACTTTAAAAACAGTGTTTGTTTTTAAAAATGTTTGTTTGTTTATTTGTTTGTTCATTTATTAGTTTAGTTATGTGTGTTAATCATATGATCATAATAATATGGACTAAATCATGAACAATTTATTTAATCTATTAAAATGTAATCAAATTAAATGTAAACAATTCCTCCACAACAGAGGTTTACTTTTAAAATGAAAACATAGAATAAAAAATGGTTTGATTATTCCTTGAAGTTTTTATAATTTTGTGTACATCCCTTCTTTTGATTTACTCATCCAAAACATGTGACATTTCACATAATACAGTGCATTCCATTTTATTATGATCTTAATAAATTAATAGTATTTTCCTCCAAAATGTTGTGTGCGTTTGTAAGTCAAATCTGATTCCGTACTTCATCTCCCTCCCAAATAATTGTATTTGTCAGGACTTGAAGATAGAAAACTGTTCCTAAATAAGTCTTACTAAAGTCTTAGTTTGTAGGATCGGTACAAAGGCAATGATTCAGACTCGGCCAAAACACATTTAATCAACTGAAGTGTGCCATATCTGACCACTTATTTGTTTAACTGCCAGTTAATGCTTCTTAAGTGCTGGCCCATGGGGGCTTTAACCTGGGCTTTTATGGATGGGTAAAATAAAACATCAACCAATAGTGTCTTTCTGGATTGTACTTGAGCACCTAAGATTTCAAACTCTTCTTCCCCTGTGACATCTAACATCTGTCTGTGAAACTGAAAACTGCCTGAGTTGTTCATCCAATGACATTAACACTGAGTTACTTTGCTCTAGTTCACATACACACACACAAGGTCTTCAAGGATATTTTTGAATATTTTTACTGGAAAAAAATAACAAAAATACTTTCCAAAAATATGATTGTATGCCGTAAGTGCATTCATATTCACAAACTTTATTTTAAAACCTGATTACTTCATTCATAATCGACAACAAACACGAAACATTTAAACTTCAGCAACTTAACTTAGGTAAAACATGCTAATATATATATATATATATATATATATATATATATATATATATATATATATTCTCAAAATTAATAGAAAAGATCTATGCTCTATTGAGTCTGTGAATGTGTGACAGCAACAAAGAGCATGACGTAGGAGACATTAAATTAAAAGTGCTGTTTTTCACTAAGTGCTTAATTATTTAGTGATGTTTGTTTTTGCCTCCTCGTTGAAGGGCAATTTTATTACTAATTCCCCTGTCTGTTTTTAATGCATCAGAAATTAGCTTTGACTATTTGCAAAGTAACGGCATATAATGATCTTCTACATTCCCACTTTTCCATCATTTATTGGCACCAATTTCTATGACAGTTTTCTCTTCTTTGTACGACTGATACACATGGAAATGTTGAGAATCCCTGTTACTAGAGTCAATTTTAGAAATGTTTAGTTGAGGGTGCATTAAATATGTCTCACCAAATAAATAGCTTTTCTTGTGCATCATCATATGATGAGTATAACGCTGACCAATTTCCCCTTTCAAGCAGGTTTTAAAACATTCCCAAAGCACAAAAAGCTTAAGCAATGGAATTGTGCTGCCTTCTGGTTTTGTGTAAACCATGAGCCACGAGATCCTATATATTTCATGATCTCTTAGTCTTTTTGTTAGCCCGATCCTTTTTTCCTAGTACACACACACGCAAGTGCCCCAGATTGCCTTGCTTCTCAAAATGTGTCTTAACCGGTCTCTTAAAATGACTTCAACGCTTCGTGACAAGAGATTTGGGATTTGGCTGCACTGATTACAGAAGATTCCTGAACTCAAAAAGACAAGAAGAAAAAACGCCTTTGCATATCGAGATATACTGTACCAGTTATTCACATCCAACAAATATTAATGATATTTTCATTCTCAGTATTATCCAATCATGAAGAGAGACCTTGGAAACACGGAGCCTTTTATTAAAGACTCACGAGCTGCTTTTCAAGGACACTGAAGCCTACATAACCAATTTTTGTATTATCGTATTCAAGCAAGCACAATAAACATAAGGTGAGAACAAGCTCGTTGGTCGATCTTTGCTGTAAAAAGGTTAGCGGGTTCATGCTTTGACATTACACTCGAGGTAGACGAGGAGGAAGAGATGAAGCAGAGGTAAAAGCAACCCTGACAGATGTGCGCCGGCGGGTTAGACATGTTCCTGTGCAGCAGTCACATGATTCTCCTTTCTGCTTTCTTACGCCACTTACAGTAAGCACCACCATACAGTCTATTTAATTAATATTCCAGGGAGAGCAGCATCCAAAAAAAGGCAACACTGAATTAATTATTTTTTTTAAGGAATGGGGCTTTCAAACTTCGAAATATCAAAACAATGCATCACAAAAGTGGTCCATTTGATGCATATAGAATTTAAAGCCTTCTGAAGTAATACAGTATTTGTGGAAGAAACAGACAGAAATTTGATTCGCTATTCACTGGAAATCTTGACATACGCAATAAAATAAGATATGTGCTGAAATTGTTTAATGCAAATTAAAAGGTTAATGGGGTTCATCTAAACATAACTTTAAGAATTTTATTACATGGATTAGTGCATGTAAATATAACAAATGAGTCCAATTTTTTTTCAATGAATTGCTTTATCCAGTGCACAGAATTGGTCTGAATGATTTGTTCATGACTGATTGCGTCTGCAATTGTTAACAGCTCACTGGAGGTGAAGATGGTCAGTGAATAACAAACGAAAAAGACTTTAAGCCCTAAGCCCAAACGCTTACAGTGTGTGTGATGTACATTTCATCACCAGCATAGTACTGTATACATACTGTACACAAGCAGCCCGAATTCTGTACGATTGTGCATGTGTGCCTTGATTTATATATATATATATATATATATTTTTCCCCAAAAGGTAGCAATGCTGGTCAGGGCTGTTGTTTAACAGTCAAAAAAGAAATGGAAGAGACAATGGGCCCTATCTTGCACCCAGCGCAATTGACTTTGAACACCGACGCATGTATCATTCCTATTTTGCACCCGCGCACAGCGGACTTTTCCCTCCACAGACGCACGTCGGTAAATTAGGGAATGAACTTGCGCTCGCGGGGGCGGTTCAGCGCAAAGAGGAGGCGTGTTCCGGCGCAAAACTTCCATGGTGCTATTTTCCAGTTTTAGAAAGCAATAGCGCCACTGACCAGGAAAAAAACAGTCTAAAGACAGTGGCGCGTTGCGCGTTAGTGATGTGGTATTTTAAGGGCGCGTGCTTGGCCATAATGCAGTGTGTTAACGCGCATCCACTTTGATTCTCTAATAATTATAAACAGACGCAGCAGTTTTCATTTTTGCAAATCATACATTATTACAAGGAAAAATATTAACACACGAGGGAGGTTGTGTCCGTGAAGATGTTAAAAAGATCTATCTAGATTTAAAAAAAAAAACTAGATTAGGCTACACATTTACCCGAATTATACGCCTGTTTAACCGAAGCTAATTTGGGTGGGTTTCTCCCATCATCCCCAGTGTCACTTCTCTGTGTTTTACGGCCCTGACGAGAACGTCGGTCTCTTTGGCTGTGAACTGCTCCTGGCGTGCGCTGGCAAATCTGCCGTTATAATAGCGATCCGCCGTGGAACAAGCGCGTCTGCTCTTAAAGGGAATGTGAGAGGACGCTCTGATTGGTTTATGTCACGTTACGCCCAAACCACACCCATGAATAATGAAGCTACTTCAGACCAACCCCTTTTAGATTTGCGCTGGGCGCAAGAGTCGTTTATCCGCCGGGAAAATAGCAACAGCGCCGGGATCCGCCCACAAAGTTACTTGCGCTTTGCGCTTTGACACTTGCGTTTCAGATCGTTAAAATAGGGCCCAATGGCTAGTTGGCTACATCCAAAATCACATATTTCCCTAGAAGGCGAAAACCAGTATGTGACAAAATAAGTATGTCCGAATTCAGTTCTTATAAAAGAGTAGGCAAAAATGACCTACTACTTCCAGTGAGATTCTGAAGTGTGCATATGATGGACACTTCACTATCCCATGAGGCCACGGGACAGGATTTGTGTATGGCAGTGAAGCGACATAACTGACGCTGGTAGATCACATGACAAAGAGTGATCAAGTGAGGGGAGTTAATAAATGCATGTAACTCTAGTTTAAACAACTTTTATCTGTAATAACTTCTGGAGAGAAATTGTGCAGACACTTGACACGGACAAAACTTTCTTGTGCGAATGTGTCGAGTTCTTGTGCTCATGAATGCTTTCAAATGTAGTACCTGGTGTATGTACAGTAAATGCTGAGCATTTGTGTCAAAACTGCATCAGCACTCACACTTTACTCGTGTCATCTTCTTGAAGCTTTTTTACCTATTTATTGTAATTGCATGGAAAAGAGCGTCCAGCACATTCTTCAAAATTTCTCAGTTTGTGCTCCAAATAAGAAAGAAAGTCCTACATTTTCAGAATGACAGGATGAGAAAATGGCGCCAGAGTTTTTAAGCTAAATGTCTCTGTCATATTCAAGACTCTGTTCTGCACAATAAATCATCAGTGAATCATCTCAGATCCTCTAGGGGAAGATTACCGGTTAGCATTTAACAGTAACTGACCCTGTACGTCCTTGTAAAACAACAGGAAATTACCCACGGGGTGTTAATGTACTAAACTGACATGTGCTCTTGTTAATATTCAGACAAGGAGACGAAGGTGAAGCGAGATTGGCTGGAACGGTATATCTTTCACATTTACATGTTGGGAGCAGTCGATGCAGATTCTTTAAGACTGGTACAGATGCCATTGACAAGTTGCACAGATTCAGAGGAACATCAAGGAAAATGGAGCGAATCCCAAGGACACAAGGGTAGACGTGATGGGCGGAATGGCCTCTGGATATAATTATGTAACTGCGAAAGGTGTGGGATGACGCTTAGATGAGAATCTCCAATGAGAGAAGGCATGAAAAGCACACATTCGCAGTTGTTTCCCTCTGGGAAACTTCCTAAATGGGGATTTTGTCATTGTTGTGCCCTTGTAAGGGCAATAAGGGCCTCTCACATTGTGGGGAAAAAACCTTTCAACGAAACACACTGATGGAGCTTGAAAGCAAGTCAATTACGCTTTTAAACAAATCACGCTAATTACCAATTTACTGCTTGCACAAAGAGAGTCCAAACAATAGAGAAACAAACAGAAAAATGTGAGTTGCTTTTCTATCAATTTATAGGCTTGGTATAGCTAGAGTTAATTTTTTTTCATTGGGTAGCGGGTCTCTGGGGAAATGCCGCCCACATCTCGCCCTTACTGCCATCACAAGGGCTTTAACTGAGTGTGATTCTTGTCCTGTTCCTGGCCTTGCATAGATGGCCCTCAGGGACAAGGTGCTTTAGGAATATATTGAATGATTTATATAAATGGAAACCACTGTATACAATGTAGCCAGAAAACTCTGCTATTGAAAAATGAAGGAGCCATTTTAGTCGTAAACTCTGGTTGTATAAAACGTGAAATCTTGATAGCACAGAGAGAGAAAAAAATATGTCTGAGCTGATCTACTATTGCAGTGTTCTGAGAATTGTGTCTTTCAGGTGAGCACAATAGTCTTGTCAGTGTAGCTGGGTCTCTTTACATGAATACTGTGTAATTTGAGGAGTGTCTCTAAACACCAAACCTCAATGCAAATGGATTAAATACATTAGGGTTGTTGATTTAATGCGTTAATTTAATTAATTACTTAATAAAAAGTAACACGTTAAAATTAATGCATTTAAAGGATTAGTTCACTTAAAAAAAAAATGTTGCTGATAATTTACTCACCCCGATGTCATCCGAGATGTCCATGTCTTTCTTTCTTCAGTCGAAAATAAATTTAGGTTTTTGAGGAAAATATTCCTCAAAAAGAAGGTTCAAATGTCCGTCTCAATGCAGCTTCAAAGTCTCTATACGATCCCAGTCGATAAATAAGGGTCTTATCTAGCGAAACGATGGGTCATTTTCTAAAAAAAATATATATATATATATATACTTTTTAACCACACTTGTTTGTCTTGTGCTGGTCTGCGACGCGCCACGTATTATATCATCACATTGTGATGTGTGTTGTTACGTCATCACGTACGTCATCAAATTCAATGGCCCATTTATAAAGAGAGCCATTTACTTCATTCCTGAATGAATCAGCCGATTGAACGATTCAAATGAATGAATGACTCAATGGATGCATTCAAAATCGCATGCTTACCAACTATATAGTAGGTGAAAAACAGTATGTGACAAAAGAAGTATGTGCGAATTGACAGTAATCATAAAAGAGTATGCAAAAAGATCCCGAATTACTACGACTTTTAGTGAGATTCAGAACGATGGAGACAGGAAAGATTTGTGAATGGCAGTGAAGCGACGTAACTTGACTCTTGTAGGTCACATGATAATGACAACGTGGCAAATATAGTACGTCCAGATTACATTCATAATAGAACATACTTTGTTAGCGGTCGTGAAGTTATTACTTATTCAATAGTACCTAGAGAGTATGCGATTTTCAGATGCAGCCAGAGCCTTACTCATTTAGACATTTACCGCCACCTACTCGCAGTTTTAGATTCGTATTTAGAGTATAATTTCGTTTAAAAAATAAGTCATTTATCCATATTAATAAATGAAAATCCTGTCATCATTTACTCAACCTGAATGGCCATTGAAATTTTATTTGTAATAAATTCTATGTTGAATCAAAAATTACCGGTATGAATATGTACATAATATTATATTAGGGCTGTCAAGCGATTACAAGTAAAACACAAAAAAAGCCTGGTATGCCTATTTCTTTGTGTTTTTCTAGTCTTGATCGGTAATGAACTACATTGGTCCATGCAGCAAGCACTTCTTCTCTGTATCTTGTTCTACAGAATCCATCTTTCATCTGGTAAGCCCAACATAACCAGTCAGTGGGGCTCTTTTCCTCCAGCATACCCCCCACTTCCAGCGCTTCAGCAGTTGCCCACTGCGGGGAGCCTCTTCCGCTGCATTATGCACAATGATGTGCGCCTTGAAACTGGGAAGTACTAAGCAGCGGCAAATCTCCATGTGTTCCTCTTTGTTCTCAGTGAGAAGTCTTGTTTCCTCCTCATCTGTAATTTCACCATCTCCACCCAAAAATCCAGAGCAGCTGTCACTGTTTCCAGTGCAAAATCATCAGAGGTTAGACGCTTTGATGCAACGAGAACGACATACATACGGCGAAACTTCACAAACAATATATTGTCTGTGTTTAATAATGTATATAATAAATGGTGGATCTTTTTTGGAGCATCACACCTCAGGAGAGAATCTGTTTTCTGGTTGTTTTTCGAGACAAGATAGACATGTGGAAGCTTCACAAGGTACGATGGGCCGCAGTCAGCTTCCGTTGAGGAAGTGTGAGGATGAGCAGCCGAAAGCAAGGGGAGAGATGTTACAGCAGACATGAGGCTTGTCTTTCTCACCCGCTTGATAAGATGTCATACATCAGATGGTGTCAGACATTCCAGTACCAGTGGCAACTTGTGATTGCTGTGGTATTGAGGGAATCCAGGTCTTGAGGGCCTGTGATCCAGGAGCTGTCGCGTTCTTGTCACAACAACCCTAACCCTTTGATCAGCCATTGGAAACAGCCAAACCCACTGGAACCTTTGAAATGCAACCTTGACAACAATAGCGAGCATGCGGTGTGACGGTGAAATGGCTAGAAACTCAGGAAAGTTTGAAAGGGACAAACGCTCAAGATGCTTTGACTCCCACGTGAGATCTGACAAACAATGAACGAGTATCTGAAAGATGTATTCTGTGAGCGTTTTATCGATTGAAGAACGTGAGAAGGAAGAATTGGTCCAAAGAACAGTACCCTAGTGAAAAATACATCGCGGAGCAGAGAGGACACTGACAACGCACTGACAGACAGGACAGACCAGGTTACTTTTCGGTTACTTTTGATATTAAAAAAATTAAACAAAGTCTCACCTTTCAAATTTGGTAATTTTTTAAAAGAAATTTAAACATGACTGAACATAAGAAGGAATGTTGTTTTAACCGCAGAAAGGCGTCAGTACACTCCGTTTTTCAAGTTCAAATCCACCCATGTTAATCTACTAACTCTCCTGACTGCTTTGTCGGACAAAATGGCGGATGGCGAAGTGTGATTGGTCAGATCACCTGTCAATCAAGCTCCCTGCGAAGGGTCAATTGTGCAGAAATAGTGCTAAAGTCCAACTAAAGATATACTTAAGTATACCTGATTGTGCCAAAGTGAAAATTGCAAGTATACACTTTAAATATCTTGCATTTAAAGATTGATTTTATACAGAGATCATGCAATCCTTTTTAATAATGATATAAAAACACATTTTAGGCTTAAAGTTAAGAAATGTGCATTGTGCAATAAAGAAATACTCCAAATAAAGTTTAATTATAATTTTATATCAGTAAGTCTTAAGTGATATGTCAATAAAAATGTTAATGGGTTTGAAGTAATCTTAGTATGAAATGTATTTTAAATGTTGGTGTATTTTTTTATTTAGGGTATCCGTTATGAAGAATAAAACAAAAAAGCTAAAATACACATACAGGGTCTTAGAAATGTACTAGTGAAAATTTTGTGAGAAACGTTTATACCAGTTTCAATAAAAGTTTCAATTAGCCTAACTAAGGAGCCGTTTACACAACACCGTTTTCAACTACAAATTGAAAATGTAAACTACAAAACCGTGAATTTATGAAAACAGGTGACGAGTGTTCAGTCTCAGCGCGTAGTGTTTCTTTACAAAGTGCCATCGCCAACCACTGGCCTGGCAGCAGAATACAGCGTTTATAGTCGTTTTCGCAGATCCGTGTGAACGGGGATCGTTTTGACAACATTGTTGTCTGTAGGCAAAAACGCAAAGGAAAAACTTGTTTTCTCATGTAAACGAACCCTTAATGACTATGAACTGTCATGTGGTGTAACCATCATACAAAAATGACATTTCACAACCTGAACTAACCTTGCCTTGTCATAAAAACATCTTGTTTTATTTTTTATTTTTTTGCTCAGCATGTTGGTTGCACCACATGACTTAAAATCTGCGTGCAAATCAAAGGGATTTTGTCATTGTTGTGCCCTTTAAATTGCACATTCTACAAAAACCTGCTGAAGTTTTGAAAGCAAGTCAGTTATGCTTTCAAGTAAATGAACACCTTTGGTCAAAACACTTCTGGAATAGCACATTTCTTAAACCATACATTCATTGCATGGTCTTAATGTGTGGTTGAGCTAGTAACACCAAGATTGTAGTAGCAAAGTGGTGTTAGAAAACTCAACACCTCCTACATACAAGGACTCATGCCAACTATCCATCTTAAAAGGAAATTGTGAAGGAGTACTGGCTGTGTGCAAAATGGATTTTGCACATACTCATAAAACCTCCTCTTAAAATGTGTGTTGTAATGTACTAGACAGGTGTACTGTGTGAGCATTAGTTTCATTACACAAATATAGTTTTATTGCTTTAGCTGCAGTAAACATTGTTCTTCCTCTGGACATTATTATTCATCATTGCTGCTGAATACTGCAGACGATCTGACAGAACCGCTTGGTTTTCCAACAACCGAATTCAATGCAGGAATAGTGCTTGAGTAAATAATTTATTCCAAAATCTCATTAATTTCAGTTACAAAATGTAAACCAGAAGATTATTATTGTTGATGTTGTATTACCTCTAAAAGTGCAAATGAAAGTGAAAGTATGAGATAGATCGATAGATAAATAAATAAATATTTCTAATCTTAGAGATTTTCTGATTTAGAATTGTCTTCTTTTTTGTCTAAAATCATTCAAATGTATCTGGTTTAATAATAATAATGATAGTATGAATGAAATAAAATAAAATGAAATAAATATATGCAAATATACCCAAAATAAATTATATAAACACACAACATCACTATTGCTCATATGATATTACCTAAGTATTGTTTAATAATGTGATTTAATGGGTCTTTTATTATCCATGTACTATGTTGACAGCTTGCAGTAAACCTAGTTGTGTTTTTTTTCTTCTTGTTTTCTTTAATTCCAGCCATTCCCATCATTCCCCCGCACAGACGTGTCACTGTATGCACAGGCCCTTCTCAGTCAGCGTGTGCCCAAAACAGTCACATGACCAGCTTCTCACACTCTGCAGCATTTGAGCCATGTGCGAGAGAGAGAGACGGAGAGAGAGCGAGAGCGAGAACAGGGAATCCAAACTGTTTGTGCTCAGAATAAATGACTTAATGACTGTGAGTTGTTCTTTGGGAGATGCCACACAAATTGTAGTTACCAAGCAACCCACTCATTATCATCCATCCAATTGTAGTGACTGTGAATTAAGAGAATGGAAGAGACGAACCTAGCATACTGAGAAACATGTATATGTAGAACAATGCATCGCTTCATTGATTTTACAATTGGGGAAAAAGGTAAAGTATGGAAGCTTGTTTACGTCACAGAATAAACAATAAAAAACTTAATTGCGAATTTTTATCTCACAATTAAATTTGTTTTTCTCACAATTCGAGTTTGCATCTCAGAATCTTAAAAAAAAAAAGATCTATAAAGTCGCAATTGCCAGTTATAAAGTCAGAATTGTGTGATATAAATTCGTGATTGTGTTATAAAGTCACAATTCCGTGTTATAAAGTCACAATTCCGTGTTATAAAGTCACAATTCCGTGTTATAAAGTCACAATTCCGTGTTATAAAGTCACAATTCCGTGTTATAAAGTCACAATTCCGTGTTATAAAGTCACAATTACGTGTTATAAAGTCACAATTGTGAGAAATTAAATTAAAAGAAATAAAATTGAAATGCAAACTTTGTTCTCAGAATTGCATGTTTATATCTATATCTCTTATATTGCATGTTATGTTACTTTTTTTACATGCAATTGCGTGATATAAAGTCACAATTGCGTGTTATAGTCACAATTGCAAGATATACATTTGCAGATAAACATAAACTCGCAACTCTGACTATTTTTCTTGCAATTGCAAGTTTATATCTTGCAATTCTGACTTCATAACTCGCAATTCTAAGAAATGAGAGATGTAAAGTCGCAATTCTCTTGTAAAATGTTTTATTCTGTGGCGGAAACAAGCTTCCATAGCAAAGCCATCATGAGATTAAGACTATACTAATTTGTGCAGAAGTGATTTTGGATAGTTGCATAATGAAGGAAAATGGCACATGCGAATTGTTGAAACTGTGAAACGCACAGAATATCTGCTCAGAGATCTATCTGAAGTGCTCATGGTTTCATTTAGAGTGGTTCCCATGGAAATGGCATAATAATTAAGCTTCAAACTAGCTGCATTATTACATAAAAATGTTTATGTTTAAGGAATGTGCGAATCAGAATTGCATTTGTAGGAATATATTCATTAACATATTTTACACATTACTTCAAACTACTCCTCCGCCATATAAACGCCGTGGCAGTGATTGCGTTTACAAATAAATGGTTATTCCAAATGAATGTTCACAATGCTTTTTTCTTCCCCTTTTTTCAGATTCGTGATCATCAAAGCAGATGCGACCCGACAGATCTGGATGTTAAATGAAAACAAAGCACGCTTAGAGTGAGAAAATTATACCTTATGTCAGTTGTTTGCCAACTCCGAAATAAAGCCCTTTGTACGCACCAGTAAACACGTGGATTCATGTAGATTCAGAAACCTTTCTCTGCCCTCTCCATTCTCCGAAGACACCTCTCACCTCGATGCGTGATTCGCTGCCTCTGTTGTTCTTATCTCTATCAAAGTGACACAGTTTTAACTCCCCTGCCTTGTAAATGCCATGTCTGACTAGCACTAGCAGCACATGTTCAACGAGGCACTATTCGAACCTCAAAGTGCAAATTTGTTTATTTCAGTATGCGGTAGCCTATTATAGTTCCATAACAACTAATGTTACTGGCAACAGAACAATTGGTCAGACTCCACAAGGATTCGAGAAGTGAGCTACTGTCAGCAGTTGTGCTTTAGAATTTAAAGACCCAATGAAATGTTTTTGATGAGTGCATTTTTACTTCCTGTATAAATGAAGGAGATCTGTAATACCTGGATGAAGCTTTGTGTTTGCATTGCCATTCATCCCAACAGCTGCAGTTGCTCGGCTAGCGCAGAAGTAGAACTCTGCCTGAGAGTTTGTATCGTCGGCAAAAGCAAATGAAGACACATACACATAAGCTCACAGCCTGTCTTCCAAACTCGACGAAAAGCAGCTAAGGACTGATGAAGTTTGGTGCTTTGTTTTTTGAGGTAATGAGCGCGTTCGCGTGACGCATGGACAATTTGCATGTCAATATCTTTTGCGCGTGTGGTCACATTAAAACTAATGAGCAAGGGTTTGAGAAACTGGACATCTTGTTGGTTTTTATGCAAATTACTTAAACAGAGAATATTTGTTTTCGTTTTGAATCAGGTCATTTAAAAGTACACACTTAAATGTGTATAACGATATAGCTCATAAATGTGTGACAAGTATTCGCTGAGTTTTGTTTATGTTTAGAGACGTGCTCAAGAAAAAAAAGTTCACAAGACGGAGAGGCAGAAAGCACACCCTGTTTATTTTCTTTATTTTACAAAATCACAACGTTTTGTTTTGATTGTAAGTGGACACTTACAAAACCAGACATCTCACAGATTCTTTTTTCATATTTTTTAAGTCTGTATGACCATAAATGACGAAGTATTTTAAGTCTATGTTGCTGTGTGAAGTCTATGTTTCTATGTGAAAAAAAAACAGCAAAACGCGCCGGCGTGTTTGCCGACTCCAGATGGTTAAGTCAATCCCTTTTCCAACTAAAAATGACAATATTGGATGTTCTAGATGCTATTGTAAGAGGTAGGCCTAGCCTAGTTATATTTTACAGCAAAAATTATGCTATAATGTCATAAATATTTTTTATACAAATCTTAATAATAATAATTTGATTAATAATTTGGCGGCACATATATTAGGCTGCTGTCACTTTAAGACCTGACACACGATTATCCTGTGTTTTCTTTCTCAACTGTTTACGTTCACCTAAAACATAACTGAGTGTGTTTATGTGAATGCTCACCAAGACCGGCATTTTGACATTATTTTGTGTGTATTTTACTGTTCAAGCTCAATAAGCAGCGAAAAACTTTGTACTGAGAGGCTTTATCTGCACACAAAATCTGCAGAATTTAGTCAAATATGTGCAATACACGCAATCCCATGCCGAAATTCAAGCCCTGTAACACCAACGATATTCATCCGGAGAAAAATAAACGAGTGAGTGAGGGGAGGCGGGTTTGTGTGTCAACTCGCTTTCTGTAAGATGAGAGAGGGAGAAAACGCAGCTGGTATCGTGCATCTATTCTGTGGAAAATGCGCATCATAAGCATTTCAGATATTTCAGTAATGATTGGAAATCTATATTTTTGACATCCCTACATTGCACTTAGTTTATTATTTCAGATGCCTTTTTTAAAAGACTACAATTGAAAAAAATATCTATTATATATCAAATTGAACCAAAGTGGCTAGTAGGAGTGACTGCGTTATGCGGGTGTTAATGATAAGCCCTGTGTGAGATATGCAGTCACAATTATGGAAATAATGTCACAATCCACTTTGTACTTTTTTTACACTGAGGCGGAAATGGGCGTCCGTAATTTAATACAACAATGCTAAATGCTAAATTAGTTGTTTTGCTCGGATAGATTATGGGCTATAGATGAATACAGACACAGCATCTGAAAAGTGGAAGCATCACATGACTCAGGCACTTGTATTGCATAATGATGTTTGTTGACTCATCAGCGTTAGATCCTGTGGTCGATTACACATTGTGTGCTCTGCATAGTAGCAATCAAGTCACTGCTACATAAGGGGAGGTGGGTGGGATTAGTTTTACTCTACTCTAAAAAGGCTTCTTGTTTGCACTCTTTAAACTGTGAAAACTGAGGCCAGGCACAGAGAAGCCATTTAATGGCTTTCAAGTCATTTCTAGATCCTGCCCAATATGCATTTACAGGCTGAACTGGTAACATTGCATTTATGGATCCAAGGTCAAAAGCACAAATGGATGAAAAAAACACATATCCTGCAGCACTCTGGATTGTGTTTTGGTGAAATGCTTTTGTGATATGTCAGCAGTGGGGGCAGATTAAGAGTTGTTTGAGGCCAATAAACCCTGAGTGACTCTTAGCTAAGAGAGGGGGCATTTTAGCTGTCAAGCATGTGCTTAATCTAGCATTAAATCATATGATCGGCATTAAGTATCCAGGCCAGACAGGATCTGATTGAAGAGCAGCTGGGGCAGCCTCTCTCTCTTTACCTCTCTCAATCCTGTTCCCACGCCATTATTGTTCCTTTGACATCAGTCCTCATGTACAGTGTCCATACAAGTAGCTAGACCCTATTTAAACATGCTTTCACTCTGAATACTCACTTTACCACCATTAAAATGTCTGATCGCTAAACAGTGACATTCTCGATCACACTGTAGGTGGACCAGCACTGTCCGTGACACAGATGTCAGACAAGCACGCTCCATTTCTCCTTTCCAATGAAGTCGCTATATAAAATGCAAGAAAAGGTGCAACCGTTATACAACAAAGTCACATTGTGACCGATTTAAATCAGAAATAAATTCACAATTGTAAGATTATATTGTGAGATATATATTGTGAGATAAAGTTACATTACGAGATAGTCACATTAAGAGACTTATGAGAAATAGTCACAATTGTAATATATAACTTCACATTGTAACATATAGTCACAATTATGAGGGGGAAAAAATCTCAATTACTTGTTTAGAACAAATATATAATACAAATTGGGGTAATAAAACTGCCCTGAAATTGATAATGAAAAAAAAAACTTTTCTTTTTTTTGTTAGTTACAGTTTGTTTGGGATCATGTTTTAGTCTTATTTCTTTTTGACCTGATTATTTTTCTTTTTGAAATTTCATATATTAGTTACCAATTACAACAGGTTAATTTAATACATATTTATAAACTACAGCACTCAAATTCAAGTGATGCGGTGTGATCAGCAAAATCATGTGATGCACCAACATGCAGAAAAATAAATAAATAACAGGAAATGATATCATAGAGAAAAACCCTGCAGATCTTAATGACTGTATGTCAATATCAATAAGTCCCTTAAAATATAAAATAATTAAGGATTTTCATCTTGATCACATAGGGCCAGATTTACTAACAAAGCAAACTCTGTTTTGGAGTTAAAAAACTACTGTCAGGATTTACTAAAGACACGTAGTGGAAAAATTAGCACTGAAAAGGAGTTGACACTCCTTTATTATGCATTTAAAAGAGTTTCAGACTCAAGATGTATGGGAGGAGAGGATTTATATGAATCATGCAAGTTGATTTACTAAGGTTTGCTTTAGTCGATTTATTGGTATTTGCGCCATTATTTGACACCACAAAAAAGTATGTCCTAAACCAAATGCTAATTTGTGCTTGACCTTAATGCATATGCAATAAGATCAGTTTTTACTGCTCTTGGTAGATTGCGTTGGTCATTATGGAAATGATCCCACTTTTTTGAAACTGTGCTCTCATGCTAATTTGCCCTGTTTAGTAAATATGGCCCATGGGATGGAAACGCTGAAAACATTCAAATTTTTTCGCACAAGTTAAATTCACAACTTTCAATGGAAACATAACTTCTACTGTACGTGCAGTTTTTATTCCTCTAGTCTATGTAAAAACAGTCAGAGCAAGATCCTAACTCGTAACTTCAGGCAAGAAATACCCTCTCAGCCACATCAGCTCATGCTCAGGTATAGGGGGTAAAGCCCTTCTAAGACCAAGATTCTAGAAATCGCCCCCGAAACGTGTCGTTGTTTTTCCTAGATTACGGTAGTAATCTGCCATCGACCCCTTTTGGGAACGTTGATCCGCCCCAGAGTGTAATCCTACCGACGAATACCCACAAAACACACATACAAACCATCCCTTGCAACATATCAGCTGTATCACTTTCAATAAATCCACAGCTCAAGAGAAAAGCCTCTGCTATGTAACCCTGAGCAGCACATCTGTATGCATTTGGGCAGAGGAAGGACTGGAACAGAAGCAAAAAGCCGTCCCGCCGGACGTCGGATCCCATAATCTGACCCGCCTCACCCGCCAATGAGAACGGGCAGATGGTCACTGAAAACATTTCTATTTTTTTCTGTATGGCATAGGAAGAAGCAAAGCTGAGCTTAGCAGTACAGAGAGACTGAAAGATAACTCCGGAGACAGAAAGAGAGAGACAGAGAAAGGTGTAGTCGAAGGTCATGGATGATTGACTCCATCACCACTGGAGGTGCAGCTGGAGACAATTGTGTCAAGAGAAAATGCTGATAAACACACTCCTCCGTGCAGTTACACGCCAACCGGTAAAACACTGCGGAGATAAAAATCCATTTCAGGATGCTCTGTTTTTGGGGGTTTACAATATCTCACTGTGTATGACAGCAACTGCACATCTCAATGAGCTGGGAAAAGATGAATACAAAAATCAACGGGAAGCAGAGACAACTGTAAAAATTCACTTTGGCAACCTCTTTACTTACTCAATGAAGTGAAAGCATACTGTGTATTTTCCATGCAGCTAGTAGCACCAAAGGGAACTGAAAAAAATAATGCAATTTCCAAAAAGGCTTCCCCAAATGCTTCCCAAAGCCCCTTCTGCCCATCACGACAGAGGGGCGCCCTAGGCGGAAACTGTTGTCTCTATCAGAGTCTGCCAAAAATGAAAGCTACTTTCTGCCTCAGAGATACATATAAAAAAGATAATTGTGAGATATAGTTCATATTAAGGCTATATGACCTATTATGAGATATGAAGTCCCATTGTGAGATATTTAGTAAAGTCACATTGGAATTATAAAGTGTCACTGGCAGATATAAAGTCACAATTATGATAGACATAGTGAGATATAAAGAGGGTTATTATAGTTCACCAAAACTATAACTGGGCAAAACAAGATCCACTGTCTATTGTCTACTGGGCAGAGAAGTCACTTTCAAACCAAGTAGCTTTCTGTTGGTC
This sequence comes from Phoxinus phoxinus, assembly GCF_949152265.1. Classification (NCBI taxonomy): domain Eukaryota; kingdom Metazoa; phylum Chordata; class Actinopteri; order Cypriniformes; family Leuciscidae; genus Phoxinus; species Phoxinus phoxinus. Next base: position 34,287,098 of record NC_136879.1, on the reverse strand, counting down.
AAAAGGGGGAAATTTGTATAACGAAATGAAACGCTAGTGGAATCTGCATGGGGAACTTGTTCACCCAACACCTGATCGCATTGATTTCTATTCTAATGACCGGATTTTGCCAATAAAATCTCTCCAACCCAATGTAACCTCTAATCCTGCTCTGAAGTCACATTATTGTCACATTAAGTCCAAGTTATTCGGCCACTCAAAAAGAGCAATATACTGTAGAAACACCACAGATATAGTTTTCACACTCTCTGAGAAATCAACTTATGAACACAGGTTGTTGGCTGTTTTTGCACATTAAACCGGAACATTATTATAGGGTTTAAATGCTCAACCTTCACTTCAAGAGGCATATCTTTGTTATATTTAAGAAAGGAGTGGCCTTCACAGTTTGGGCCTGATAAGGGAAAGTGACTAAGAATGTCACACTTTGAACACAACCCACCCTATTCAAATCCTACTATCTCAAACCACTGAGTCACTTAAACTCTCTCGGCTCCAGGGGCATGTGTGATTCGTTACTATTATGAAACGAAGATAAAAAAAAGAAGAGTTGGAGAATTCAACTTTTTGGCTGGGTTTCTTAAGGATACGGATATGAAAAGACAAGGTTTCTTTGGTTCTGACTAGTGAGAACTAGAAATGTCTTTAAAGTAGAGCCTAAAGTTTCTGAACGTTAACTTTCAAGGACTGACACTGGCACAAAAGATGAAATTATACAAAACAGGTAAAAGAGCAAAATAAGCCACACAATCTGTGCTGAATGCAATTTGCGTGCCACAGTCCCCAATATTAATACCAATAATTCCCAATAAAATTACAAAAGTGAGCTTGACTACACTGCAAAAAAATATTTTTTCTAGATAAGATACTATTTCAGTCTTTGTACTTCAAAATGTCATGTTTAATTCAAATATTACTTGTAGTTTGCTAAATTTACTAGCCATTTCTGATTGATTATTCTGATTGATCTGAGTATATGCCATCATATGATTGATGCTCCACCATTTCCCTATATGCCAAACTCCATCTCTCTATTGGAGGGCACGTAACTGCTGATCAGTCCTGAATGAAGAAGGCAGAGCGTTCACTGTAACTTAACGGCAGACCCAGCGTCAGTCAGGCAGCAGTGAGCACGAATGTGCCGAGACACTGTCATAAAATGATTTTCATTGAGCCAAGGAAAGAAGAAGACAGACTGTAGGGATCGGTCATCCTTGAAAGGCCAAATAGGAAGTGACGGTTTCCCACAGTGCTGGATCTGTTTCTCTGCAGGAACCCCAGAATGGATTAGTAAAGGCTTTGGCTGTGGTTTCACTGGCTGTAACCGTAGATCAATGGAGGGCTTTGGAGTGCAGGACAAATACATAAAGTGCACTTAAGCAAACCTTAATTATACCAACAGAAACAATGTAGAAGATATACCGAACACTGGATTTGAACTGAGAGAGACATTTTCTGGGTCATATTTCATATAATTATTATACATTTGGAATTTTTAACTGCTTGGTGCGGGAAGAACTGTTGGTAAGGACTGGATCAAACACTATCAACATGCATTTTTAATATATGAAACACTAGGAACCTTTTACAGTTCTGGGTTTTGGAATAAATGTGTGTATATAACTTTAAATTCTTGAATAACAAGTGACATTGAAATCAGGGTACAAAATGAACGTTTGTCAAGCGCAAAGAATCATTGAAAATGATAAATCAGTACTTTCATTGCACTCTGCAAAGATTCAGGAGGACAGCCAAATCTTCTAAATTATCCAAAGTGCAATGATTTACACAGCCGTAACCGTAACCAAACATAAAATATGAGGATTAAAATCACGTCTGTTTTTGTAAGAGGTTCAATTTCTTCGCTGGGAAATACTGTAGAGCTTAAAGAAAAATAGCAAAACAATTACATAGGGACGAGATGAACAATGCATTGAATTATGATTAATCATATCATCGCTGTCAGGTGGAAACCTCGAATCTTCATATTTTGTCATTTTTATTCTTATATCATTACTATTGGTCACCATTTACTGTCTGTGGGTTTCGCAAATAGACTATTTAACAAATGAAAAGTCTTAAAAAGAGCTTGTGACTAAACTTTGTAAGTTCATTGAATCCTTATAACTCCACACCGCCTGAACCGCGAATGATGTGTGGCACACAGTTTGGACTGTTTCTGCTTGCATTTGAGCTTGATTTTGGTCAAATGTTATGACACATGCAAGTATCTGACCATATGAAGCCACAATATCAATTTTGATAATGCAGTGTTTAATTATAAAAAAAAAATAAAAAAAAATCCATTTCCTGAAAAGTAGCTTTTCTCCCTCCCGGCTGGACAGTGATAATAATTTAGAATGAAAATAATTACAATATATATTATTTTAAATAAATATAAAATTAATTATTAAAATAATTACATATATTTTTTTCATTGGCTGGTTAAAAAAAAAAAAAAAAAGTACAGCACATTTTCTCTATTTGCCTGCCATTGGTATAGGCATCACAAACCACTTATTGTGGATCCTGATTACAACTGGTTTCATACAAAAAGTAACTGCCAAATCCTTGTATTATTCCAAATGTGAGTACTCCAGTGAGAGCAGTGGTAACTGCACACTGTGAAAGCTCCTGTTCTTAAGCCCTTTTTTGGACAAGACTAGTTTTCCCTGAGGAGGTCAGGTTAATTTGTATTTTCAAAGACATACTTTGTGATTTTAATCCTCTGAAATCAAACGAGTCTGTGTTTTTTTCTCACACAACCAAAAAAAAAAAAGCAAATCACCTACTTTTTCCCCGCTCTAACTCAGGGGTCCTCTGTGAAATGTAATCCTGTCCGAATAGGAATGTCAGCGGAATGACACTACGCTTCTCCTCGTTTATTTTGACCTACATCGTAACTAAAGTCAGATTTCTCATTGCTCCGCCTGCTGCACCTTCATTATGGATTTCAACATTTTTGCCAGCTTTCTGGGGGGCAGTAACAGTTGGTGGTTCAGGATCTGCTGGCCTCCTATCCGACGTTAAAGGAAAGTTAATTCAAGGAAAGTCTGACTCGTATTTTTACATTAAAACAAGACGGACAAAAATGTGTAGTTAGTTGTCGCTAATACCAAAGATAAACACATTAGCCTTTAAAGCCCACAAGCTTTAGTAGCCTCCTCAGGTCTAGCAGAGAGCCATTGATTTTGCTGAGGTGTGAAATGTTTAAGCAGAATATTGATGTGCTTACAACATAATGGAAGAACAGGCCTGACCTCCTCCATCCTTTACTCCGCTTCAATCCCCACCCATATTACAGCCTCGCCTCCATCTCGCTGCCCGCATTGTGTATCTGTGTTGCCTTCCAGACCAGATCAACTGGAAAATTACACGTCTGGCCGTTTAAGCTCCATTGGCGAAAAGTCTGTTTGTCGGGCATCAACTCAAAAGCGGCAAGAGTTCATTTAGCGCGGTCGCCGGCAGAGTGGGAGGAGGAAGAGTAATAGGTAATAGAAGAGCAACACACAGGCTAATACATCGGAGCAATTAGCCGCAAGCCGAGGCTTCTGTGGCGTGACGGAGGCCTGAGGGTAATTGCAGACCCCACTCATCACTGCCTCTAGTTAATACAGAACTCTGCACCACGGGGAGAGAACGGGAGAGGGGGGGGCTTCCTCTTCCTCTTCCTTGCCCCTGCTCTCTACTTCCATTCCAATCATCCCTGAGCACCACTCTGCTTCACAGTGAGCCCACTCTCCGTCTTTCTCTCTGGAGATTGGAGTGTGCACCCTGGTCCTACCACCTGCTGGAAATATGACAGTCTGTTTGAAAAGCCCGGGATGGAGTGTTCAATCTTGAGCACACATTCGGAATACGGCCTCGTCTGCATATTTGGTGCGCGCTATGGCTCGTGATGGATGGCAGAGAAGGAGGGGGAAAACGGAGAAATCGGAAACATTCCTCTCAAACGCACTTATGGAATTACGCAACAACCGGTGGTTAAATTACATTAAGTGACACCATGAAACCAAAAAAGCTGACTAACGTAATCGCTTTCAGTGGATGTGGAAATCAAATTTAAAAATGTATTGCTAACACTTTAGTTTAGGGTCCAATTCTCACTATTAACTAGTTGCTTATTAACTCAAATATGACTAGGATATTGGCTGATTAGTACTTATAAAGGACATAGTTATGCATTATTCTGCATGATATTCTACATTCATTAATCCTACCTAAACTTAACAATTACCTTACTAAGTATTAATAAGCAGTAGTTAGGAGTTTATTGAGGCAAAAGCCGTTAGTTAATAGTGAGAATTGGACCCCTAAACTTACGTGTGACCAAAGTATCTGGAAATAAACAAATAATGAATAAATTATTTAAATAGTCTATTAATAATCATAATAGATAATTTTCTAAAATCATGGTTGGTAATTTAAATCATAGTGATTATTTGATCAAAATACAGTAAAAACTGTAGTATTGTGAAATATTATTACAATTTAAGATGGTTTTCAATTTTAACATATCCTAAAATGTAATTTATTCCTCTTTAGTCAACACTGTATTTTTTCCAGCCATTACCTCAGTCTTCAGTATCACATAAATAAACAGCTAAAGATTAAATAAGTAAATAAATGTGCAAATAAATGACTAATAGCTTAAATAAGTACATACATAACTTATAATTACATTAAAAAAAGGCACGACTGATTTCCCCCTCGAAACCATTAGATTTGCACAGCTCAGTTGGAGGAATCAGGATGAGGTTATTATTTCTCTAGAAGAGTTTTTGCTCAAAAAGACTCTCAAAAACAGGATCATTTGAACACCGATAAGCTCAGAAAGGTTTCACCAGCAGAGTAAAAGTCCAGTCAGTGCCATTGTAAGCTTTTAGTGAGCCCTTTTCTGCCATGTGCGTTCACACTGCTCATTTGACACTAGCAGAAACTAAAAAAAAGAAAAACTTGCAAATCAATCTAATTCAAAAGTCACTTCTTCATTTCACGCAACAGGGAACGCATCATGATGCAGACAGAAAATAGCCATACTGTGTTCGCTGTGACAGATGCAGCAAAACCAGACCGTTCTGCCAGCCCAGTTCTCACAGTTAAATGGTGCCTCCTTAAACAAATGACAGTGCCATGTGCCTATTAACGGGACGTGCTGGTCCCAAATACAGCTCTGGAGATTTGTACAACACGCATGCATTTCATTTGTCCTGCCGTGTTATTGAATGTCACCCACCATCCATCATCCAGTATCTTATAAGGGAGAATACAATAAACTAGCTGCATGTGGTTATACTAGGAAAAACACAACTGACTAATATTTTAATGACATATTTCATTCGCATATCATCGTGAAATGAAATATGGCTAAAAAGAAACACAACTTAGACGGTGAAGGACGTTAAAGGGAAAGAGAAGCGTATGTTTGGCTTACAGCACATACGGATTAAATTAAGACCGGTTATGAAATAACCACCTGCACCTAACATGACTCAAATGTTTTCAGGCTACATGAGCTATAGGCGATACAGAACACGCATGCATCTACACCCCCTACCTGTGGACAAGAATAAGACATTACATGAGCTTTGCAACTTGACATTCAAAACTCCTCCAATTTCTGGTCTTTGGTTGTGAAGAGAGAAGTAAGGGGTTATCTTCATTTTAAAGCAGAACGACACTAAAATGATTGAACTAATGTAGAACAGTGTTTGTTAATGCAACAGAAAACAATGACACATGCCAGCAAATGGCTGATGATTCTCGCAGGACATTTTTTGCATTAGAATGAAATGTCATGAAATCCATATGCACATTAAAGACAAATAACATGGTTTTGATGACCTGCAGTGACTCAGAATACTGTATACATTTTTTTTCCCTGGTAATTGGACACATCTTTGCTGTTAAATGTAATCAGTGTTGTAACAGAGGTCTGGTGTATTTAATACCTTTAGTGATCTTTAAAATGGAAAAACATCAAGCCAAGTAGAGAGAAAAAAACTGCTGAAAACGTGGGTGGAACATCTTGTCATGCAGAAAACCCTATCAGGGTGTGCTGCCACCATGGGAAAAATGTATTGTCAGGCAGAACTAACCCACAACCCTAACCCTAACATTAGAAGGACTATTATACAGCATATCGTTTGTCTAAACACAATTTCGCATCATTTCATACCACCATTTTAACTAAGTCCTTGCACCGATGCAAACACTCAAGTAATTGCATATGCAAATAAAGAGGAGAAAGTGAGCTATCAAATTCACGACGGGGAGAATCGTGGCTCTGGTGCATTGCTGACCATTACTCAGCATCGAAAGAAACACATCGAGATCTTTGCACTGGGACGCACATCACACTACTTATAATAATAACCTATAGTCATAAGATTGTGCTTGAGATTAATCTGAAATCAAAAGATCGGCAAAAAACGTCCAAGAAAGCCGAACAGAGAGAAATAGTTTGTGCCGCACAGTCAATTCATTCCAACAATCTAGAGAGTCTTTTAAGAAAAGGTTACCTTTCCTCTGCGATGCTCCTTGTCCTCCGGTGTAAAGTGCCAGCCGGTGGTCGTTTGGTGAGGACAGGGTGGGATAGCTCTAATTAAAGCGGCATTAAAGCCGGGGGGAAAGATCAGACAGGTTCGGTACGGTTGCACAGTACCTTAATGTTTTTCACAATGTGCACCAAAAAAACAAGATGCTTTCATTTTCTTTACGCGACACAATTTACCGTTACTTTTGCTTTCTCGCAAAAATAGTTCCCATTCTCGTGCCTCGACCCTTTCCCAGGTGCGTCGAATCAGATATCTAGTTTCCTTGGCTTTTCAGTTTCACCTTGCAATAAAGAATACATATCCAAACGCTGCTGAAATACAGGACAATCCAATCCGTCAGAGGAGTAGATCCTCGAGAAGGAACCCTCTTGCAATATCATCCTGATAGATGGGAGAGTTAGAAGACAAATACACACGAAGCGTCTGCTCGTCTTGGAGCATGCTGGAGAGTGGGCGTTATTGGGGTAGATCTTCACGGCTCACTGCCAATAAGCATGCATGCCTCCGCCTGAAGCGCTGCTCCTCTACATGCACACAAACAGGCTTTCTGTCAGTGCGGATGGAAGAAACTTGTGACTTTGAGCTTTGTAAAAGGTAAAAAGGACACATCATTACTCAGAGTGCGATAGAGGAACTGAACTCAGTTAAAACTAACGGTGCTGAAATGGTTACCTAGCACGTGAGCGCGGGTGCAAATAAACGATAATCTGACCGAAGAAGCACAGGCGCGGTGATTCAAATGCGTTTCGCGCTTTGCTTTCTTTGCCCAGGACCAGTGTCAGTGCAGTTCAGCACCAAGGACAGCGCACATGAACTCCGAACGTTTAGAAACAGATTGTGTGCGTGATTTGTATGACTGTTTGTAACAGTAAAGCATTTACCAAGCCCGGTAGATGGATGGGAATTTTGTCACTTAGCGATTCCATTAATGATTCATTAATGACGTGCTTCGATCCTATTTATTTTACATTTGATTTGACTACTTTAATGTATATACTATTTCTTTCGTGAATACCTCTTTTAGATAAAGCCATGTTTATTTATTGTGTCTCTTTATTTGTAGCCTATTGTATTTTTTTGTGCTATTGTTTGCTATATGTTTATTTCGGACTGTTTACTTATATTCTTCTTCTTTTTTTAAATCTAGTTCAACGATTTAAATAAAGACTCCCTGAGCCGTGGGAAAGCTATAACAACAAAATTACCCAAAATATCTGCATGTTGGCGGTATATATGCCACAGTTGTATAGAATATAGTATCGAATAGGCCTATCAATATTTCTCGAGATATCGTGAAGTTAAAAAATGTCATATCGTGACAACACTATCTATCTATCTATCTATCTATCTATCTATCTATCTATCTATCTATCTATCTATCTATCTATCTATCTATCTATCTATCTATCTATCTATCTATCCCAATAATTCAGGGTTTACCAGGTACACACACACACACTGTGATCACATGATCTCAAAGCGTTTGTCACATGACCTCAGCACATTGCATATTTAACTCCACAAGTGGTGTCCATTTATCATGCTGGAAATACATCTGTTGTTATGAATTCTTATTTATGTTTTAAATTGTCTTCACATTTGCGAGTCCAGTCAAATAATGAGTCAAGAAAGGTGCTAAAAATTATGAATGATATTACTTACAGTTAAGAAAATTGAAGGTTAAGGTTAGTGTACTGTCAGATACCATATCCTGTGCTTATTTTGGTAAGTGTCTGATGGCGCCTAGAGTTGAGAATTGAGAACCCATGCAGTTTTATAACAAAAGTGTCAAACAATCATAAAATAAACAAAACCAAATAAACAAGTCTTGACTTGCAACAGCAGCTTACATTAAAAAAATCTAGACAAGAGACAACAGGAACATGAAGACTATATACACAAAAACTAATGACTAACAAGATAGCCTACACGAATAATAATATAAAATGAACATATCAGATCAAAACATAAGAAGCAAGGAAGCACATGACAAGATCACATGAGTGGCAAGGGAATCACATGACAGTTTAGCATTTAGCAAAGGTTGGACATCAGGAAACTTGGACAAATAAGTTTTATGATTGATTGTTGATAGTATGATGATTGATAGTTTTTGTAGTCTTCATGTTCCTGTTGTCTCTTGTCTAGATTTGTTTGTGTAATTTGCTGTTGGTGTGTTTGTGGTTTTGTTCAAGTCAAGACTTGTTTATTTGTTTTTGTTTTGTTTATTTTCTGATTGTTTGACACTTTTGTCAACACTTTTGTTATTAAACTGCATGGGTTCTCAAGTTCTCAACTCGGCGCCATCAGACACTTACCAAAATGAGCACAGAATATGATATCTGATAATAATAGGAAACATCCAATTGTAACTGTTGTTAATAATTGCCACAAGAGTCTTTTCAATCATTCAGAAAATAAACACACACACACACAAACAATGTAAAACAAAACAATAAAACACTTTACCTTCCACCATGTCTGTCTTATGTTAGCTATTATGAAAACTTAATATGTTCACCCTCGTGGCACAGGACGAATAGGTTACTGCAGCTAATATGACCCAGCGACCTTGGGAATGTCACTTAACCCCAAGAGACCCTGAGAGAATAAGGAAAACGGATGTGAAATCCCACAAAATGGAGGTCTGGTGGAGGGATGAAAGAGACAGCATGCCTGCTGCAGTACTCCTTTGAGACATTACAAGCGATTGGCGGCTGATAAAGAGAAGTAGGGAAGTCGATAGGAGACTGAGTGAAAAGAAAAGCTGAAGGGTTAGTGTGAAAATACACAAACACTCCGGAAACAAAGCGTGTGTCTAAAGGGTCGATCACGGAATCAGAAAGAAAGCAAGAAAGATGAAAAGTGAAACAGGTTGGTGTGTGCTGTGGAAATAATAGAAATAGCTGACAGACAGGAAAGGAATGAGTAAAGCTGAATAATTGATAATAACTACCTTGCGGAGTGTCAGATGTGGGAAAATGGAAATGATTTCAAGATCATTTTCATTGCAGGCATTTATTCCGTGTCAAATCACCTTCGGTTTTTACTACATATTTGGAATCTGCATGAAATCAATATCAGCCTTACTTAACCGGCCTTATTGTGAACAATATAACACTTTTTACAATCCAGCACAGCCAGTGTCCAAGTCCAATGGAGAACTGTAGGATAAAATCCGCCCTCTTATACTTTTTTTATATACTAGTTTTCTTGTTCGATAAAAGTTTCACTTAGAAATATTTCCCAATACAGCGGTCAAGTTGGTAATCCAATTCAGGCCGACTTTAAATTTAGACTACAATTGCTTAGTGACAACTTTTGCTAATCTAAGGACAAATACAAATATGTTTGTTACAGACACGAACAAATGTGGTTGTTTGACTTATGTCACAAATACATGTGTTGGCCATGTTTTATGTGACCTTTTTTTTCACATAAGAATGTTTTACTCCTAAATAAAGTAAGAGTGCTGGCCAGCCGAATACTCAATTTTCTCTGTATTTAACTCTTTATTCTGTAGAATAAGTTAATAATGATTGATTGTAAATGACATTGTAATATTTGCCTTTGTTTGATGCATCCATAACAATATGTGTAAAAAGTCCAACATCACTGTTGACTAAATGCATTTTAACTTCTTTCTGTTTCTTATTTGTTTGTTTGTTTTTACAATGGCTTTTGCTGTTCAGTTGGGAGTTTGTTTTATCCTTGGCATGATAAGTCTTAAGTTGTCAGCAGGGTTGGGGAAAGTTACTTTTAAAAGTAATGCGTTACAATATTATGTTACTCCCTTAAAAAGTAATCAATTGCGTTATGTTACTTTTGTGTTACTTTTCCTCATCTGGGCTGGGCTTGATTGTTTGTTCTTAAATAACAAAAAAAAAGTTATTTCACACCAGAAGTGAAAGTAATAATCCTCAGGCTGGAGGAAATGCAGATTCACACCTGTACATTAGAGGGATTACTGTATTTTTTAAAAATCTGGTTAAAATTTGATTAGTCACTCAAACCTTTATCTAAACCTCTCACCGTCGGTCGCGCATATTCGCCATGTTTTGTAGTTCTGAACCGAATCCTCCTTAGCGCAATGGGTTGTGGGTAATATTAGCCTTTAGAATGAGCACGGATCCACACCAGGGGGGCAGTGTTCCGGAAGACATTGAAGCTTCCCCGGGCGCCGCCATTGATTAGCGGACCCCGGATATGGACATAGAGAGGGTATAAAAAAATTAAATAAAAAAAATAAAAAAACACATGTGAGCACAATTTCTTTTTATTACAATAACCAGCTTTGCATAATTAGGTTGGCAAATACTAGTCAGTGACCATTATTAAATTATACAATATTTAATTGGTTCTAATATAAGCATCCAATTTAATGATGACAGACAATGAATAATAAACGATTTAATCACACACAGTTAAATGAAGAATGAGGAGGTTTGAGATTAACTTTGCAACTAATATTGAAATTGGGCATTAATGCACTGTAATTAATATAATTTATTATTTATTATTAGTTTTTAAACATTTAAAAGATCATTCAATATTTAAATAGTATTTATGTATTTCTACACTACACTTACAAAACCTGCATAGTTTTCTTATATTACAGTAAGCGCTATCATTTGATATCATGCCACTGTATTTATGTAAGATGTATGACTTATGCAAACAGTTCAAGAAAGTTTCTGACATCACAGAGTTCACAGAGCAGGGCAGTCGCTGCAAATCACTCAGACCAAAACTGGCACCGCAACACGGCCGTAAGGCATTCGAAATATCAATCATATGTGTACACATGAATCAGCAAGAGAGGACAGGTGTGTGTATGGTGCCTGCTGCCATGTAAGTTATCCGTTTAAACAGTCTCAACCCTGAGGGTGAACATCTTGTCAGTACTTCTTCTGTTTTACATATACGATATGCAATTCGCAGGTCTTCAAATGTGCTATCTGGAGCAAACATGCTAGCCTTTTCTAGAACAGTGACTCTCAAAATGATAGTCTGCAAAGGATTGGCTGATAAATAAAAAAAATGCAAAGTATAATTGCAAGTGACAAAAAAAAAAATTAATTGACTAATCAATTGCCTCATCATAACAACGAATAAACTGATTGTGTTCAAATTAATTCGATAAAGTGTTTTTGTTTCACTTAATTGTTGTTCAGTCCAACTTCGTGGGGTCTTTAGCTACATAATTAGCAGCTGTTAATTTTAATATAATTAGAACAAACACAGTCTAGAAATAATATTGATCTTTGTAACTCAAGACTTTTAGTAAAAGGAATTTCAAATTAAATAATAATTGTTAGGTGGTCTAAAATGTCTAATTAAGGCTTTATTTTTATTATTAGTTGGTTTGTTTACTTATTTACTGAAAAGAACCACTGTTTTAAGGCTGCACTTATTTGATAAAAAATTCAGTAAAAACAGCAATATTGTGAAATATTATTACAATTTAAAAGAACCGTTTTCTATTTTGAATATATTTTAAAATATAATTTATTCCTGCGATGGCAAAGCTGCATTTTCAGTATCATTACTCCAGGTTTCGGTGTCACATGATCCTTCAGAAATCATTCTAATATGCTAATTGCTGCTCAAACATTTCTTCTTATTAATAATGGATATGTGGAATAGTAAATATAATATTTTTATATAGATGTTTAAATACATTTTCAGGACACTTTGATGAATAGAAAGCATTTATGTGAAGGATAAATATGTTGTATTATAGGCTAAATGTCTTTATTGCCACATTTTAACACTTGCTAAATAAAAAAATTTGATTCTTTGAAAAAAGATTTCTTTTTAAATGGGATTGTATGTTATTGTAGATTAAGATTGTTTCATGTAGTGTTCACAGTATTGTGCATACTAACAAGGTTTTAATATAACATCACTCCCAATAAAACCATTGTGGCTAATGAGAAACAAATAACAATTTAACCCAACCAAATGCATATCACTAAATCCACTTTAAAGGGTGTGCCATGCTGGGAAAATTGGCTTTTGATAAAACTTGGCTGACTATACAGTAGAAAAAAAAGAAAAGGATCAGTACTCAGGGGGGGAAGTCAAAACAGAGGGAAAAAAAGGCTGTTGCTTTTCCTTTTGCCAAATAATTAGGAAAACTTTAACACCCATAATGCACTGGGCATGTTGCCGTCCAAGGCCACGCCCACCAGTCTGTTATGGAGACTTGTCCAAAGTGAAACATCACCTTGCTTTAGTAGGAAATACTACTTAGCAAACTTTTAGTTATTAGTACTTTTAGTACTTCTAGTTGTTCCTTAGGGTCGCAAGAAACGAGTAAACGTTTAGCGCGAGTGAGTTACTTTCAGTTTCCAGTACAGATCCAGCACAGTTGTATTCAACATTTTAAACTAACGTTAGGTAGGCTATTCTATAAAATAAAGCAGGACATTAATGGTATAGTTTTCCTTTTCAGTACCTTAAAATAACTTATTTGTGGGAGAGGATTAAAAGGATGGGGAAATATGTCATTCTGATCCTCACTCCATACCAGTTGGTGGCGGTAATACACCAATTCCTTGTAGGTCAACTGCCAATAAAATCACAAAAGAAGAAGAAGATGTCATTCATTCAAGTAAAACGCTGTCGAGTGTAAGAAAGCTGTTCACACTTTTCCGTTTTTACCACAATGTTGTTTTAAAGAGTAGAAAAAGTACGATATGATTTCAGTGATAAACATACAATAAACGTTCTGTGTAACCCTCTGTCGATCCGACTGTCATGGCGACCTGGAGCTGTCAAAACAAACGTGAATTTCTCGGTCCAGATAACACAGACAATGAGTGCACATTGTTAATTTACTACCGACATTGTCACAATACAAAGCGAGTTGAAAATCTGCGAAATTACACCTTAAGATTCTGACCAGATAGGCTACTTTCTCATCACAACATCCAGCAAGAAACACCTTTGAAATTGTTATTCTGTCAGGTCAGTTTAGGTCTCAGGTAGAGCTGCACATTCAGGATAAATTGAGAATCACAATTATTTTGTTTCAAATAGAGATCACGATTCACCCACGATTCTGGACAGTGACCTATCTTTCCTGTGAGCTATCTTTCCTGTAGCTCAAACAATAGAGCGCTGGCGCTTGCAACGCCAAGGTCATCATGGGTTCGATTCCCAGGGAAAGCAAGAATTGATAAGAATGTAAGTGTGTAACTTGAAATGCAATGTAAGTTGCTTTGGATAAAAGCGTCTGGCAAATGCATAAATGTAAATGTATACAGCATTTGGACTGATTACCGTTTACACTTCATGTGCAAAATGGTCTGATACTTTCTGACATTCTGATCGGTGGTGATCAACCTTGTAGATTTATTTATAAAACTAAACATGTAATTTATTAGAAGTTCTGACACAATGTTAATTGCAGCTGTCTATTTAAAAATGTTTAATTAATTTAGAATTATAAATTATAGGGGTGGTAAAATGCCATTTTCACAAGCTGTAAAATACATCTCTGATGTCCCCAGAGTGTGTGTGTGAAGTTTTAGCACAAAATACCCCACAGATATTTTTATAAAGCATGTTAAAGTTGTCACTTTTTGAGGACTTGCAAAAACGCACCGTTTTGTGCCTGGCCCTTTAAATGCAAATGAGCTACTGCAGAGAGCGGGGTTTCAAGAGCGCGTGTGTGGCGTGTATTAGCAGCTGACATTACCTCACGCAGACACACTAAAATGACAGAAACTTATCTGCCTTTAATGTTAAAACGGAGTCAGACAAAGATGGAGAGACTGAAGAAGAAGTGACAACATGTAGAATGCAACTGGACGTCTCTGAAAGGTTAGTTGATGAATTCATGCTGCTGATGTGGAGTTAATTTCAATTAGCATATTCTGTCATGGTAATCTATAAATCGCTGGTATAGGAACTGTTGTGAGATGCACACAGAGTGACTTTCTATTGCATGTGAAAAAATGGATGCTAAAGTTTGAGCTGACTCACAAATGTACTATTATACAGCAACTTTTCCTCTTCTCAACATGGACTGCGTGTTCCCGGGGGCGGAGCTTATGGACATTTTAGATTTGCTGATGTCACTAACCCGGAGGAATGTCGTGTAGTCCATACCAGCCGTTTGTTGTAGTCCTTTTCTTTAAAAGCAAATATCTTCCTTTGCTTTGAACTTTGAGCTTTGTAACTTTTCAGATGTTGTTTCTGCTCAAACAGCAACATTACACACTAACTAAGGTTAGAAAAGTGAAATCATACTTTACCACCCCTTTAAATATTTAAAGCGATTAATCGCATCCAAAATAAAAGTTTGTGTTTAAATAATATATGTAATTATTTTGTATATAAATACACACATATGCATATATATATATATATATATATATATATATATATATATATATATATATATATATATATATTCGCATGTTTATATTTATACATAATTTATATTATATATAAATATTTTATATATAAATACCACATTTTTCTTAAATATATACATGCATGTGTGTTTATTTAAATATACAAAATAATTATACACAGTACACATACATATATTATTTAAACACAAACTTTCATTTTTGATGTGATTAATCATGATTAATCACTGCCCATCCCTATATGTTTGAATAAATTATTCAATGACTCACTCATAAATACTTCACTTGTTTCATTAATGGATGAATCAGCATTTTTGAACAAATCTCTTGAATGAATGAGTCTCTTTTAAGTCACTTGTTGTCACCTAGTAGTGTAACAATGTAATCGATACAATCGTTAATTGAAGCACCAAGTTACTTTCAAAATGTGATTTGCTCTATTTTTATCGCTACTGTAGACATCAGTGTTTATATCCCAACTATAAACTTCTTGTATCCCAGTACTTTTCGTGATAGTTTGCTCTTGTCTCAGGTATGCTAAAACCCCTGGAGTAGGGTAATGTGTGCTAAATGCTGAAGCAGCCATGAGCACTAATACTCCGAGGCCTGTTGTTGTCAGCATGAACTGAACGAACCCTTGGATGCTGTCCAGCTGAGAGGGTGTTAGTGTACTCAAGGCCAGGCTTAATCTCTGCTGCTGTATAACAAGGACCCTCACAAAATCCCTCTGAATATACAAGAATCAAGCTTTACAGTGCATAGGTTCATGCATCTTAAAACACTCTACAGATCCCCGGAGTAAATGGATAAAACACAATAGGCCTTACACGTACATATTTACTCCAAAAGCTGTCTGACACAGCTGAACTTCAGTTTGATCCACACTGATACAAGCTGAACGCATATAAACACATGCTACTGCAAATGTGCAGCCAGTAGTTAGAGCTTATACTGTGTGTTTAATGTATGCTTTAGCTATATTTAGCTCTTGTTTTAGATGTAATGTTGAAATTCATATTTAATATTTATTTTAACACTAGTCAATTAAAGTAAAATTAATATTACATTGTTTTTTTCTTTTGATCTACATATGGAATAATTAAACTTAATAGCAATCAATATTTTAAATTTTTCATTTTATAAATGAAGTCATACAAAAATAAAAATCGATGTTTGATTATTATTTTCACATTTCAATGCTTTTTTTTTACCTTTTAAGACCTGTTCTTTTGTTCTTTTTTTAAAAATAAAATTAATACTTTGTCCAGAAGGGATGCATTCAATTGATCAGAAGTGACCGTAAAGATTTGTTTTAAAAAATAAATACATCATTTTATTTTTAACTTTTAATCCATCAACGATTCTAGAGAAAAATATTTCCGTTTTACACAAAAAACTATGAAGCAGCACAACTGTTTTACATCATTTGAAACTTCTACAGTAGAGGATAAGATGCATTAATTTGCTTTATTTAAAGCTATGTTTTTATGTCCTACCCTGTTCAGATGGTAATACACAAATGTAGACATTTAATACAATGGGTTTAAACAGCTGGCCTTTTACAGCAGATTTAGTTCATAAACCACTGACAGTCTTGAGTCTTGCGTTCACTCAAGCTCAGAAGATCATTATTGGCTCATTTTGAGTCAGACTTCTGAATTCAGTGAATTGTAAACTGGAGACTCTCTCTGACCGGATCATTTGAATCAGTGAGTTGTTGATTTGAGAACAGAATACGATCATATCGGTCAAGTTCACAAATGAATGGTTCAACCGAATCGGACACATATCGCGATATGTTTTTATGAAATGTAGTTGAGTGAAAAAATACAATACTATGCTTTGTAATGTAGTGAAATAAAAATACTCTTATAAAGTAACCAAACAGTTGATGGGCCCCATTGACTTCCATGGTATTTTCCCCTCCATACTGTAGAAGTTAATGGGGCCCATCAACTGTTTGGATACTTATATTCTTCAAAATATCTTATTTTCTGTTCAGCAGAAGAAAGACATTTACACAAGTTTGGAACAAATTGAGCATGAGTAGAAGATGACAGGATATACATTTTTGGGTGAACTTTAAAATACTATGTTACTGTTCACCACTGCTGGGGGGCCACAGTGATCTAGCAGAAGTCTCGCGGCTCCCACAGGCCCCACATGTAGCGCCAACCCCAGAATGACTAAGAGAGTGTGTATCAACCCTTTGGACAGCCTTCAGATCTCCCACAATCCATGCACAGAGTTTGAGGGAATATGAATGAATAAATTGTATTCATTTTAATTGAAAATTCCAGCAGTCACGCCTCAGCGGTCAGAACACGACCCCCCGCTATAGGCCCCGTGGCACTTTGAAACCTTCTTGTCATTAGAGTTGTTTTAGGCTCTTTTTTTTACAAGTAGGATAAATTGTGCATGTTGCATTGTTGATATTATCTCCCAGTTGTGCCAGTTTGCTGTGGTTTCTGAGCAGCGTTTCCCAGCTATCAAAGCATTCAGTTATGGCACTTTGATGGCTGAGATCAGATGAAAGGCCTTTTTCTGAACACTATTCTGCGACATAAGGAAAGAGAGAATGTTTTAGGCAAAGACAAAAAAGCTTTAAGTAATCATTCCTTTCGGGGTATATTTCCTCAACTGTGCCCAGTTCACAATGTGCCTTTATTTATTTGAAAATCCCATTGTCTACTGTACTTGTCAGAAAGGGAAGATGGAGAGAAGGATTTATCCATACACTGTCATATAATCCTCTTACATAATACTAATTCTAAGGATTGTTCCTGATGTATTTGTTTTCATTTGTATTTATTCTGTTTGCATGCCATATTCATAGATGCCAGGAATGGGTTAAGTTGCAAAATGTAAATCAAACAGCAAACATGATGAAACAGACGCATGAGGTTGAGTGCGCATTAGATTGGTGTCTTGTTGGCTTAGTGTCGGCGTCATTTGGGATGTACTTTGACTCTTTTTATAGTATATTAATCCATAAATCTCAAAAACATTCTTGTTTTGAGTGCTTTGCAGAAGCCCATGTAGCATCTCCTCGCAGCCGCCAGATGGTTTAGCCGCCGCGGACCTGAGATGATGCAATAGTGCGGTTACATCCAAACGGAAGTGTTGACCTCAAAATGAAATCCCTTTGATTGAAAAAGATGTGTTTCAACCCAAATCGCATACTTCCCTACTATATAGAAGGCGGAAATCAGTATGTGACAAGATGTCCGAAGTCACAGTACTCATAAAAGTACCCGTATGACCTAGTTCTTCCAGCGAGCTTCTGAAGTGTGCATACAATGGACACTTTACTATCCCATAATAATAATAATAATAATAATATTAATTTGTTACATTTATATAGTGCTTTTCTGGGCACTCAAAGTAGGGGTGTAAACGATTAATCGCGATTAAATGAATCCAAAATAAAAGTTTGTGTTTACATAGTGTGTGTATTGTGTATAATTATTTTGTATACACACACACATGCATGTATATATTTGAGAAATATTTGCATTTATATAATGCATATATATTTTTAAATGATTTATATTATATATAAATAGAACTATTTTATATATAAATAAATAAATGTTCTTAAATATATACAGTACATGCATGTGTGGGTATTTATATACAGTATACAAAATAATTATACACAATACACACACACATATATTATGTAAACACAAACTTTTATCTTGAATTCGATGAATCGCGATTAATCGTTTACAGCCCTAACTCAAAGCGCTTCTCATGGAAGGGGGAATCTCCTCAACCACCACCATTGTGCAGCACCACCTGGATGATGCGACGGCAGCCATATTGCGCCAGAACGCCCACCACACACCAGTGTGGAGAGGTGGAGAGGAGACCGAGTGATGAAGCCAATCAGTATATGAGGACGATTAGGAGGCCATGATGGACAGAGACCAATGGGCAAATTTGACCAGGATGCGGCGGTTACCCCACTACTCTTTTTCGAAGGACATCCTGGGATTTTTAATGACCACAGAGAGTCAGGACCTCGGTTTAACGTCTCATCCGGACAGTGCTCTTCGACAGTATAGTGTCCCCGTCACTATACTGGGGTATTAGGACCCACACAGACCACAGGGTGAGCGCCCCCTACTGGCCACACTAACACCTTCCAGCAGCAACCTGGTTTTCTCAGGAGATAATTTATGAATGGCAGTGAATCGACGTAAACGACTCTAGATCACATGGCGAATGTTGTACATTCATAGTAGTACACACATTCATACTAGAACATATTTTTTAGAGGTCACAAAATAAGTACTTATTCCAAATAAGTACCTACTCAAGAGA
Source organism: Phoxinus phoxinus (assembly GCF_949152265.1). Taxonomy (NCBI): domain Eukaryota; kingdom Metazoa; phylum Chordata; class Actinopteri; order Cypriniformes; family Leuciscidae; genus Phoxinus; species Phoxinus phoxinus. Next base: position 34,267,828 of record NC_136879.1, on the reverse strand, counting down.
GTATGCAATTTAGGATGCAGCATTGATGGTATTTTGGGTTTTGCTTGAAGATGGAGGAAAGATAATGGCTGCTGTTGCAAAGGAAAACAAATAAAAAGTGGAAGCGTAGGAGTAATTGTCACCTACATAGTACTTTCTCGCTGTTATAATTGGTTGCTGAATTAAATGTTTCACAGAAATGTAATTTCTGCTGCTGATGAAGCCGTTACCGTTCCCTATATGAAACTGATGAAGAGAAGGAAGACGTGTGTCACATTGTGTCGTGAAGTGAGCAGCTCCAGATGTGCAGGCTTTCAGCCGTGGTGAAGTATGTCTATCACCTTGGAATGTTTTGTTGCTTGACCTTGTCCAGTGTGACATCTCTACACACGTCCCTGTCTGCTGTAATGTGAAGGCGTACAGTGTGTATAAGGGAAGGCTGTTTGTCATGCATTTTACTTTGCAGTCAAAACAGCATTTGAAAACTTACTTGACTACAAAACTTTACTTAGACTTTACACTCTTGTTATTACCCAGAGTAAATATACAGTTCACAAGTTACAGTTCACTGAACAGCTGAAGGGTAATGCTGTTTTCAAGCTAGTATGTGCGGTAAGCTGTCACAATAACATCTACCATTAAACCTACATTTTTTTTTTGATTGTATATGTATATATAAACATCAAACCATTGTTTTGCCCAACAAAGTTTGTAATTACTAAACTGTATAAAATGGCAACATTTAAAACACATGTGACAAGCTGCTGCCCTGACCGGATATTTATGAAAGTCAATTTGACATTCATGGATATTTAGCCAAATATATGCTTGTTGCTATATGCTTGTTGCATATTAGTATGAGTGACAAATTCACAATATATAAATAGTTTTCTCAGTATGTTATATAGCAATATTAAATATACACTGTATATATTGCAACATTTTCACTCATACTAATATGCATGCTTTTTGTTTGTATATATGTGTATGTTGTTTTGTCAAGTCAAGAATATTTGTATAGCGCTTTTCACAATACAGATTGTATCAAAGCAGCTTCACAGTGTTAAATTAAAATAATAATAAAACGTCCGTTTTTTTTTTGCAGTCAATTAATTTTAAATGTAAACTAAATATAATTTAAATTATGAATGAAAAATAATGTATTTTTTTTAATAATAATATTAAATTAGCATCTCAGTTCATTCAATTTGAACTGATAATAATTGTGACAATTTTACATTATAGTTTGTGCTGTCAATTAATGTTATTTAAACTAAATATACATGTACAATTTTAATTAAAGCTAATATTAAGTGCAAAATGAAGTGCTTCTGGCAATTTGAACCGATTTCAGTGACAAATTCACAATATTAAAACAAAAGTTAAAATTTTATTAAAAATGTTAGTTTAAATCAAATGCAATCTCAATTTAACAGATTTGATCTGACCACATGGCGATAATGATAATTTTGGCAAATTTGATTCTAATTGAATTCTAATGACATGATGCTCAGTTAGCCGTCATAGGATGAGAACCTGTGATGGCAGATGTGGTACAGATGTGAGGCCAGGAGTGAATCTGGGCGTGACAGGAGCCAATGGACCTCGGGATGGGCGTCTTAAGCAAAGGATAGAGAAAATAAATAGAGCAGTGAAGGAAAGAATCAAACTGTATTTCTCAGCATACAGACCACAGAGCTGGATTAAAGCAGGATTAAAAGCAGAATGTGGGAATTGAACTATATGCCTGGATAAACAGAGTCTTCTGTTTAGACTTAAACACAGAGTACAGTATGTCTCCTGAAAATGGCTAGGCATGTAAATATGGATTATGTATACTTTGCACAGGAATTACTTTAAGATACTGTATGTATAGAGCAATAAGGTATAGGTACTGAGCAACTTTATATGTAATATTTTGTAATTGAAAAGGAACAAGTAATCAGAGCATCAATGATAATATTTCTGATATGAACAAGCATATTGAACAAGCTGCAGCATATTTATGGGAACATTTGAGGTCAGCATTACTATAATCCAGTGACGAAGCTATGAGCATGTTACATAACTTTTCTGTCTTAAAAATAAATCATATTTAATAACCTTGCAATATTTCTGAGATCGAAAAATACTACTACTAATAATATAGAGACAGATATGTGGCTTTTAAATGACAATTCCACCCCAAAATGTCCCAGTTACTTTGAAGCACAACATGCCTATAGACTGAACACGCATCCGTATGATGTCACCATTTTCATAAACTTGCGTTTTTATAGTTTACACGGAAATGAACGGTATAATTTTCAAAAATCACTTTGCGGCCCTGTTTACATAAGAATGTTCGCGGGTAAAAATATTTTATCAGATGTGCCTTTTTCATGTAGACGACAACGGCATTTTTGGGGCTTAAAAAGTGAAACCACCCTCCAGAGGGGAAATCTTAAAGATGCTCCACCGTCGCGTTCCTGTCTAAAGGGTAAAAACGCAAAAGATGCAGAATCACTCTATAAATAAACAGAGCAATTCCAACAGGGTCCTCACACCATTGGTGCCCAGGCCCTAATAACCATGTGTGTATTTTATTGATCTGTGTATGGAATGACTATGGGCTGTTTAGAGGCGGTGCTTTGTGTAAACATATAGAACAAAATAACATATCATATATTGCATCACTTCATATTGTCTATAACACAGCAGGGCCTAAGGGCTTGTTGCATTTTCAATGTTATGGGGATATTGGGTATATGGGTATATGTCCAATGTTAAAATATGTATGATAGATAAGGAAAGCTATACATGCATTGTTTTTTTTAAATCGGTATAGAGATGGGTCATAGTAGTTTCATGACTCACGTCGCTTGACTATTGCTTGAGATTTTGTGTGTTATTGTTAAGGACATAAATTCAAATTAATGAGCAGAATTATTCAAATGCAGCATAACAAATGGCAAGACGAGTATATCACGATTAAGTAAAGTCGTATGCAGATGAATGCCATGTATACAAGAACATCATGGCATATAATGAAGGCATACGAAAATAAAGTACACATAAATATTGCCAATAATACAAACTGTCCATCACTTGTAATGACTTTGCAATAGTTACATACTGTAGATGGATTATTAGATAGAAATCTATACTCACTGTTTAGACCTATGATTTTAAAACCAATTGGTTTGATGTTAAATTTTTATAGAGGTAACCACATCTTGAAAACTTAATTGATTGCACATAAATTATCTTTATCCCGCTCCTGGATGACCTGGTTTCATAAATCCTACCATACATCTAAATCCACAGGGAAACTCAAATGAATCATTGAAAGCGTGGGATTGAGAGATCTGCAAGCTTTCATGCACTCCATATCATTAATTAGTCAGCATCGCCAGGGGTATCGCAGCCCTCATCTCCCATGTCTGATAACAATTGGGAAAACCCAGAATATCAAATCATTAATAAACCGCATTACAGTTCAAGCTCTGAGGGTACCTAACCATTACATCAGCCTCTGTAGGTATCGTGATGGAATTCCCACACATATTATTTAAAACTACTGGAAAGAGCTATAAAGTTTGTTTCCTGGAGCTAGCTAATGCAATTTTCCATGACATAATGACATCAGTGATATGAAAAATGAATAACGTGATACTGTACTGTAACCTAATGTGTGGTTACTGCTTGCTGGTGTTGTGTTGTACTCTATAGGTGTTCACCCAGTAGCTTAAGCTTCATGTTAGGATGCTTCCATGGGAAAAATTTTAGGGTATGTTTACACAACAACAATGCTAAAACGTTTTTAGCTGATAATAGTGTAGGACTTTGTCAGGAGGAGAAGCATATTTTACTGTTCCTCCTTTTGTTTATTTGATAGGTTGGATGTTTTCTTGTGCTTTTGTCCATCATGGTCACTACACATCATTAATGGCTGAAAATATTTCATTGTCAATGTAGAAAAGGAACAAGTAACCGATTCGCCAACTGGTCTGAAATTCTCCAATACTGGAATATTTATTTATTGTTGAGCCCTTCTGAACAAAGCAGAGCATCAATAATTTATGATTACTCTACAGCTCTCATTCCTACTGCTATTTAATTGCCCTCTGCAAATATAATTGGATTCACCTCTACTAAACTAAACGAAAGCCTTTCTGACATATCCACTCATGGGATTTTTCACACGTTTGAGCCCTAATCGCAGCATTCGGAATATCATCAACCCTTCGTTCACTTACTCTTCAGTGTGTGCTAAAACACAACAGACCCAAAACAGATTAAGAACCGCTTACCAGAGCTCTACTCACTCAAAGGTGCCGTAATGAGGTAAGGCTGCCCTCTCTGACAAAGTCAATCCATTTCCATAGACGTCTAACCTTTAATCGGCCCTTTGAATTGCCGCTTGTAAATCTCGGCTCACAGTAGGACTCTTCCTAAGTGTCTCTTGGTTCTCTTTCTTTCTATATTCTTTCCTGTCCTCTTGGGCTCCGTGGGCAGTGGGGCGTGGAATTAAGAGTCACAACAACGTTACTGGTCGGTGTGTGGTTATATTGTTACGAGATGAGCCCTGGATAATTCATGGCATCACAGAATGGCTGTCTGCATCTAATGGGCCACTAAATGACATTTGCAGTGGCGTTGCCGCCACATTCCCACAGTCTGGGACATTTGTTGTGTTGGACCAGCATAACACTCACATGCAGGGTTGCCAACTTTCATGCATTAGGTGTGTCTCAGGCACACAAAATTAAACTAAATATCATGCCAAATGACAAGACAGTTAAAAAATTCAACATTTACAGGAAACGTACATGACTGTAACACTTTCAGAGGAAATAATATGTGTGTCTTGCTGCTTCACAACTGTGGACAAATGCAGTTTATATATTAACCTTTAGGTATGCAATCGAAAATGTTTCTGAAAAGTGAATCTTGTACGGTATTAATGATAAGTGGTCGAATTATCATTTCTGGAATACTGCGTGTGTTACCAGTCCAGACACCCTGTTCACATCAATTTGTGCTTTTTGTTGTGCAGAGAACATGCTGTCATATTTTGTACATCTCAGAGAGTTCGTGTTGGGATAACTTATTGTGTGGTTGGCTGGGTTTGGAAATAAATGAATAAAAATGCTGACGCATGTCACAACATGCGATCAACCAAAATGGAGGGCACTTTAAGGACAAGATGCTCACTTAGTATAACTCTAAAACTTCTTGATTTAATATATATATATATATATATATATATATATATATATATATATATATATATATATATATATATTGGCTGTCTACAAGGACTTCATTTCTATGTTTGAAATCTGAGGTAGCTGTCTTGACCTTCCAGAAAGCATTTTTGGATTAAGGAACTGTAGCTCCTAAAGAAACTGGTTTCAGACTTTCAAGGGACTGGAACATCTTAATGGTGTATATTCTTTTTTTCACTGTGCTAACTTACATGTTTGGATTTCTGTGGTGTATTCTAGAATGTTGCAAATTTTGAAATATATTCACGAAAATAATGTTAGCTGGCTAACATAAGCCAAGTTTCCCATCCAGTTCTGTTTTGTTATCAGCAAATGTAAACATGCGTCTCTTGTGTTTCAAATAATTACTATACTATATAGTTCTTCTCTAACATTTACAGTGAAACATTTTCAGAATTTAGATTTATTTTTTGCCAGTTCACAAAATTTTTAATAAATATGACAGAATTAGTCTTGCGTCTAATATGTTACGTGACTAACCCTATTTGAAGCCATTTTCTTGATAAAATGTGTTTCCAAACTAGTTTTAGCAACCTTTGAAGTATTTGACATATAGAATTTATGTGAAAAATTTTAACCAAACTGATTGTGTTGAAAATTGTGCAATTTCATTGATAATTAGCATTTCCATCAGCCATACTGGACGGGTACTGTAAAAAAATTTATGGCTATACGGTTTTGTCCAAACTGCAAAAAATGACTTTGGGTTTGCCTTAAAAGCATCAGTAAGAACAGAAAAATCCAGCAAAAGCGCATATTAATTTTACATTCTTTTCCAGATAATTTTGTATAATAATTCAAATAATACTAATAACACAAATATTAGTGAACAAAAATGTGTCAAATGTCAATCTTTGGTGATTTGGCCAGTGAAAATGTTGGCAAGGCAAGACATAATCTGGACTACCATTTAGTCTAGATTGAAGCATCTGCCAAGTGCAACATTTTTACAGTTCAAGGCATTATGAACATTTATATGTGCCATTATTATGCACTTTTTTTCTTGATAGAATAACCATCAGGCTTCAACTAGTAATTTTAACATTGAAACACTGATGCAATGTTGATGAAGCAATGCTCCCAAAGTCTCATCCGCTTGCTTCTCTTCACTTCAAACAGACGAGGAAAGCCAGGCAGGTGGGGAATAATTTAAGGTACTTTAAATGTATATGGGACACGTTGCCTGATTTAGTCTACCTGCTCAGACTGCAAATCAGCCTTCATCCTTAAAACCCTGATGATAGGAGGATCAGCGCCAGGAAGAAACTCGCGTTGATGTCATATCAAGTATGTGACTTGTGACACATAAATAATATTCATATGATAATATCAATGAAATGTAATGCATAGTGACAGTCACATGATAGACATCATGTTCCAAAGCCTTGTGAGCTGCCAGGAGCTGTACTGTAGGAAGCAGTGCTGGGGAGTCTCCTTTCAAACTAGTTTCCCAAGCTACTGGCTACTCAAGTAATTAGATGCAAGCAGCTAACAAAATGTAACATTGAATATGTTTTATCAGACTACTGTATACGATGATTGAACAGATTGTGCACTAAATACTACTAATAAATATAGAAAAATGCTTCCCTTCCTTAATCTGATGGGGGGAAAAAACTACTCCACGTGGATTTCTCCACAAGGATACAGATTAATCGGAATTGTTTTTAACAATTTCCATGACCTGTCTTAAAAAATATGATTCACCGAAATTAATTTCCATGACATCCTATCATTGCATCGTATCATTGTTCATCCAATCATTGCATCGGACCGAATACAATTATTGGACAACATTGTTTTAGTCCTGAGTCTTCCACAGAACATATGCACATATTTTGATATTTAGGCCACTTCTATTATTGATTGCTCTCAGGAACAATATAACAAAAAGTGTTTATCAAAAACCAATTGCCTACCCTAGCTTTAAGTCGTCCTACTTAACTGAATCAAACAACATTCCATAGCTAATTAAGTGTCTGAACAACATTAGGCTTACATTCAGTTCACACGTAACTATATTATTCCGGTAATATTTTTTAAAGCATGCTTAAGTGCACTTCTTTTTCAAAAGGACTGGATTTCCTAACACTAAAAATAAGAGACTGTAGTTAAAGAGAGCATTTTGTCATGCTACATCGCTACATGTAGCTTGCTACTGTAAAATCTACACATTTTAAAGCAGCTAAGCTGTTGTTATGCTAGTTGGAATCACAACTTTTAGTTAGTTACTTCTTGACATTGCTACAGTATGCTGCTCACTTGGTTTCACTCACAGATTCAGTCATGGCACTGTCTTCAAGAGTCACCTGTGCCAGAAAACAATGACTTTACTGTGTCGCCTTCATGGGGCTTCAAAAGTTTCAGTCCCAAACCAGCCAAATGACTTTGTACAAAACAGCTTTGAAGACCTGTAATAAGTGCCAAGCTGAATGGCTGAAAGCACTCTGAAATGTTAGCAGTGTCATACTGCACTCAGGTTCACTCAAGTCAAGTTATTCTGAATGTAGTGACATGTAAAACACCACTGTACGTTGAAGCCCACATATTTTTGTTGAGTACTCTTTTGAGAGACTGGCGGAAGTCATTGGGTATGTTACACTTACATCATAACAAACAGCATCCCGCTGTTTATCATCAAGTGCTAGGACTATTTTGTGTGATTGCAAAGTTTAGGAGTAAAACATTTGAATACATTTAAAACTTATGAAGTGTTTTCTCCTAAATGTTAACTACTAATGATTTTGATTCCGTTTTATATTAAGGAAGCTCTTGCTTATGCAAGAAAAAGAAAATGACTTCACAACAAACAAGTTGTTATTCATTCATCATCTAAGGTGTCGTGAGGGAAACAGAGGCACTGATGTGTAGCTCTTGTTAAACACTAGTTCATAGAGATGTCAAGCCAAATGAATTAGAGTTCATAAATTTCCTGCATAGGTAGAGCTGCCTAATCAAATAAAATACATTAAAGGACAGAGAATTCTGAACAAGTATATCTGCATGCGTAATTTAAAACAACTACATAATGCGTTTGTTGGTTCATAGACCCCAGAATGTATTGAAATCAGTATCAAAACACATCATCCGGATCAGATTCAGAACGTTGATCAAAACATATATCGAGTTCATCAACACCCATAAAGCTTCACAGTCCTGTACCTCTTCTTGTGTTGGACATTTAATTCTGTACAATTAGGCAGTTTTATATGCTGTTGAGTGTTTGATGATCACTTTAGCCTATTTGTGTAAAAGCAACTTCTAGTCGCTCCATCTGGATTATCCAGATCCTTCTCTTTGCTTAGTTTTGGATCCGGAGATGCTGTACTATTTCAGATAGCGCTTCCTACCAAACAGTGAAAATACGAGAGAGAGAGAAACACTTGTCAATGGTGGGGAACCATTCTGCCATAAATGACGGAAAATCTCATCGATGGCGGGGAAAGTGTTAAAGGGATAGTTCAATTTAAAATAAAAATTGTCATCATATACTCACCCTCAAGTTGCTTCAATCCATAGTAGGAAAAAATAATACTATGGAAGTCAATGGGACCAGTTTGGTTTGGTTACCGACATTCTTCAAAATATTTTCCTTTGTGTTCAGCAGAAGACAGAAATTCATACAGGTTTGAAACAACTTGAGGGTGAGTATATGATGACAGAATTTTAATTTTAAAGTGAACTATCCCTTTAAATGAACAGGTCACCCAGAAACTTACAAAAAGTCATATAGGTTTGTAAAATATGACATCATTGTATTGCATGAAACCCAAAAGTAGATATTTATCAGAATGTCCAAAGTGCTTATCCATACAATAAAAGTAAATGACGACCACATCCAGACAACAATGGACCCTACTGACTTTTGTTGTATGGACAATTTGCATTGAATGTTCTCAAGTGAAGACATGAGAGTGAGTAAATTATTTATTTATTGGTTTAGTTGTATTGAACTAATCGTTTATATACTAATTTATCCATTGGTTTTTACTATATATTATAAAGATGAACTATTATTCCAGCATGTTTTCCCGAGGATTGCAGAATTATAAAGAAGTTCCTTTTAAAAAGGTCCCATGTCATTCCCACTTTAACAGTTTGAGCAAGGGGTTTTCAAGGGGACTGTTTTGAGAACCTGTCAAAACATAATGCAGGGTTTGCACAGAGGCTGTTATTGGAGTCTATGGGGCAGCCCTGACCAGGGTGTGTATTACAAAGTGACCTTCGGTAGGAAGTTTGAATGTTATGATTTCATGATGCATTGTTTGAACGGCTTTATGTGACAGCTAGTGGCATGGGTGGCCTACCTTAGAAGTATTGTACTTTCTCAACTCCTCCTCAACTACAGTAGGGCCTAACTTTCCTTCAGTAGTAATAAAGAAAGACTCTAGAGGATTGTGAATGAAATGTTTTATGTAATGGCCTTAGAAGAGGTCAAAAGGGTATTTCAAAATGAAATGTTTTGGAAAAGTGCAGACTAATAAAAAAGTGCAGACTAATAATAATACGTCACACGATCAACTTAACTAAAAAGTGCTTAACACAGTAGAGCTAACAGATTAGCTTAGATCATTACAAACCATTCACCAGATCAGTATAACCAATTACAGTGAAGAAGACTTGAGTGGCATTGATTTTTACTCAACTGCGAGGTATAAATGTACATGTATCTTTCTCTCTCTCTTGGTTGTTGTGAACCGTTAGCTCCCGACAGGGAATAAACTTTAATTCCTCCAAAGAGAAACTCGGAGTCGTGTCTGGTGCGGCACAGCTGTGGAATAGAAGCACTAATGATTTTATGCTCAGAGGACCACAGCTGGGACATTGATAGTGTTGGAAGACAATAGACCCGCACTCGGGGTGAGGCTTGTAATACCCGGAGTTAGTATTAATGATCCTGTACCAGACCAGCGTACACCGGTGAGAGTTTATAGAAGCTAAAGGCCTTGTGCTTATGTGTGGTCGGAGGTAGGGATAGTAGCTTCTTGACGGGATGCCGTCACCATACTTCGGGAGGGGAATTACCTCGAAGTATTGGATTGTATTGTATGAATTCGGGAAGGTTACATATAGGTACGGCAGAATTGAATTAATAATATAGTTTTGTATTGTATTATACTGACAACTGGAGGTTGCTCGAATTGTCTGTGGTGAAGAAGTCAGATTAGTATGTTGTATTCATATTGAGAATTTCCACGACAGGTCGAAGATCACTTGATGTTACTATTACTCATAACTGAACATCTAAATAATGTTAAAATGATTTACACTATTTCATGCACTGATCAAGGCTCAAGTTTGAGATTTTGGGCTATTAAGCTTTTCATAAAATTTTGTTTCAGACTAGTGAAAAGAAAACAATAATAAACACGTTTAAATGTTTTAATTGCACTTTATATATTTGCATGTGTTGTGTATATTTAAATTACAGTTTGTATCTTGAAATGCCATTTTCTCAAAATTTGTTTTGAACTAAATCTTTCAGTTTTAAGGTAATTTCAGCAGCAACTTTACAGATTTGTTGCCAAGGTTTTTATAGAGCTTGTTCTTATAATTTGCCTGATTTTATACCTTTTTTGTCTGGATGTTTTGACAGTTTTTTTCTTTTTTTGTGTTAAAAAGAGATATTGTACTCACTTTATGATGTGGGGTGTCTTTACTTAAATTTGTAACATCATTAAAACTGTTTTTTTATTATTATTATTTAAAGGAAATGCCTTCATAGCGAAGTTTAACAGAAAATCAGATTCTGCATATAATTGTTCAACAACATGTATGTATATATATATATATATATATATGTGTGTGTGTGTGTGTGTGTGTGTGTGTGTGTGTGTGTGTGTGTGTGTGTGTGTGTGTGTGTGTGTGTGTGTGTGTTAATTTACACATGTAGTTCTGTAGTCATTAAAAGAGCTTCTCTAGCTGCAGAATCACAGTGTTTAATAAATTAACCCTTTAAAGCTGTTCACTTCCCATTGTGTTACTCTTTGAGCTCATTAGGTTGCAAAATATAGTTACAAACATATTGTCTTCTGTCACGATATATGCATGCATTAAAATATGTGAATTATCAATCAAGCCCAACAATCTGATGAATTCAATCAAGCCCAACAATCTGATGGATATTACTTTTTATGCATAACTTGGAAACAATCAAGGTTGAGATCATAAACACCAAAATCTAATCCATCTCCAATTTCAGCAAGCCAGACAATTTATGTTAGAGTGAAGACATGATCGAACACCACGCTCTCTCCCATCTCATTTAATTTTGTCAGGCCGGTTGGGAGCATCAATTTCAATATATCTCTTTATCTCAAGTGATTCTGACAGCATTAAAATATTCTAAAATCTTAGACGTGTCAGGGACAGAGAAGACTAATAACAAAAGAGTGACATAGAATCACCAAAATGGCAAATTCATGTTTTGATCTCTGCTATAAATAGACATAGTAGAAGTTGTTAAAAAGGCCTGATGATTTCCAGCTGCCGTTTTGAATATGGAGGACTGTAAAGCTTCACGCTCACCAAAGTAACAAATGAACAAAGACAACTTTTACTTTTTGCATTATCCTTTAAACCGGCCTCTCAAATGTGTGGCTGAGCACATTTTGATTTAAAGAAATAGTTCATCCAAAAATGTATTATTCATATTATTATCTTTGCACCATGGTGCAAGTGAATATTTGTAAATGACAGATATGCATCAATGCACTATATACGTTTATACAAAATAAAAACATTATATATATATATATATATATATATATATATATATATATATATATATATAATGTTTTTATTTTATTATTTTATTTCAGCTTACATTTATTTATTTTTCAAGTAATGAAATGGTTTTAATTTCACCATAATAATGCAGATTTTTGGACAATAATATTATTATCCATTGATTATTGAATATATAAAAAAACATTGTTTGTTTCAATATTACTGCCCGAGGGAACAGCCCGATCTCATAAAGTGCGTATCTATTCCACGAATGTTATTTCTCGTGCCATTTATACGCCAAAAATAGTTTGTGCGTGCAGTTTTCGCATGCATATGATATGCACTTTATGGCGTGTAATACGCACTCCCCACCCCTAATCCTTCCCAAAGGTTTTCTTTTCAGTGCGTAGCATATGCACGTAAAAAAACATTTTTGGCGTATAAATGGCATGAGAAATAACATTCGTGGTATAGATACTCATGAGATCGTGTTGGAGGGAACCACAAAATACAAATACATAATTTCTCCATTGTTTTTTTTTTCTTCTTTTCTTGTTGTGCCAATTAAATGGTTATTTAGAGACACAAATAATCCATCTAGCAAAAAAGACAAAATAAATCTCAAGAACGCCTCAAATACTTTTGGCTGCTTATTTGATGTGTATAACCAGCTCCTGTGGGGTTGTTTTTTTTGTGAGCTCAACCCGTGGGCAATCATAGCTGTCATCGGACTCCAGTATCTGAAGAGGAGGTTGTCAAATTTACCACATAGATTGGTGGCAGCAAGGGAAAATTGTGATGTTTTGAGATGGTGAAACTTGAAAGCAAGAGAGAGTGTAAATATCGGCATTGGGGAAGCTTGTTCCTGGATGTTCAAGAAGAGACCTAATAGAGCAGTAATATAGGGACGAAGCCTAGTTTCGTGTTCAGAAACGCCAAATAGGACTAGTGCACTGTATTTTTCAAATTCACAATTCATTTTTATTAAGCTCTTCTACTGTTGTATGTGACCAAAGCAAATTATTTGAACAATATTTAGAAGAATATTGCAGCAAGCAAATGCTGCACTCTGTGCATCTAAGTATTGCCTGGTACATCAATTCATCCTTTAGTATCTTGTAGTTTTGTTAACTAAAATACATCATGTTTTCACTGAACAATTTGTCAATATTTCTCTCCCCTCATAATTTAAACACTGTCCAGAAAAGGACACACGTGCACATGCATTATATCCCAAGTCTTAAACCTCATTTGTATTCTACATTCAATTCAATACTCAAACGTCCATTCTGTAGAATGAAAGTAAAAGATGACAGAATTATTATTCTTGTGTGAAGTATTTCTTCAAACAAAACAAAAAGAGTCAAATAAATTGCTGAGTGACATCTAAAGAGACATAATTTGATTACCCATAAACATAGGGGAAAGAGAGGCAGAAAGAACATGTGATTTAAGCAAACGTGATTTAACTGTTAAGTGATTGTGTTCTTTGTTCATTAATGCGTTTAAAACTCAAATCGCTGTCAAAACAAGGCATTTACAGTACAACTCTATTATAGCCACTGAACCTCAATAAGCATATTTAAATTAATTAATACAATCATTGTGCCACAAGACACATCATGTTTGTTCGACTTTATTGTCAGCTTAAGCTTCTTGTCAAAAACGTTTTGCGGAAACAGCTCAGATAACTGAACTGTGGGCTGTGCTTATTACAGTCCACACCATAAATGTGGAAGAAGTTTTGGGGAAACAAAAACAAAACAAAAAAAAATCAATAAATGTACACTAACAAGTCTCAAACGGATTGCTGGATATTACCACACAAGCAACTTATTAGTACAGTAACTGAAACACAACCTGGGAACCAAGAGGAACACTAATGTTCCCTTTCGTTGTCACTTCGAGTTACGTCGAATGACGACGAATGGGGTTCGCTTAGAAGCCTATCATCTTCGAACAGTAATAAAACGAGCCAATGGCAAGCAAATGCCATGGGTCTGCTGAATTTGCATAGCATAACTCCGCCCCACCTTGTGGGTATAAAGGAAGTGAGCTGGCAACATGCAGATATGTTTTCGCTTTCGGAGCCAAGAGCATTCTTCACTCCACAAGCCATTCTGAGATCATCTCTCTTCACTCTTCGAGACGAGCTACTCTTCAGAAGTGTTGGTGTGACGGCGAATTCCAGCGAGCTTCATATTGCCTGCCGATCTGCGCAGTGGTCTGCCAGTCGTGTGTCTCTCCCTGGGCGCTTCAACACTGCTGTTTGAGTTTTATCTCTCTAAAAGAGCTGCACGCGGCGCGTCTTTTTAAAGACGGTTCGCCCGTGTGTTTCTGGGTGCGATACACAGATTAAATCAGCTGATGGGCACGGACGCTGTCTGATGTGTTTGGGCAAACGCACAGACAGCGTTCGTGGATGCGTCATGTTCTCATTGCGGGGACATGACCATCGCAATGTAACGATCGAGACTCGATGACCTCCTCGAGAGAGAGTCCCCTCATCCACACCCCGATCTATTCTCTCCGCAAGAGAGAATACTTCGGCTGGTGGCCAGGGTGATCAGAGGCTGCTGTGTGGAACCAACCCGACGATCTATCCTCGGTCCACACACTCCTCTTCACATTGTAACCCGTGTGGTATCCGGATGAGATCGCTGACCAGTCCCGGCCAGAGGTCGCGGGCTGGTCCAGCATTTCATTCGATGCCCCGGCAGATGAAATCTTGTCTATCGCCGCATCACAAGGTGGGCGTGAGTACGCTGGAGAAGACTCGGCTGTGCTGCCTCCTCCGGGTGTGCCAGCATTGCCCGAGTCTGAACCAGAACTCTGCCATGCTTCCCCGGGCAGTCGCGAGCATTTGGGCTTGTGTGGAACCCTCCGCCATGTCCCAAGTGCTTAAAGCTGATGATCAGTTTTTGGGGACGCACCGGCACACGTCGGCCCGCCCCCAATTCCTTTCTTCCTGGACGTGCATGAAGAGGTCATGAGATTACTCAGCGGCCTCTTCCGCCTTCTCTGCCCTCGATGAGGTCGCGGCCAGTGGGTACACTGGGGTTCCCCCTATGGAGTGTTCTGTGGCAACACAACTGTGTCCCCACAGCGCCTCCACTGGCGTGGCGGCCTTAAGCACCCACCCACCCCAAAGCATGTAGGTTTTTGTCTACTCCGGTGGCAGAGATCTATAGAGCTGCGGGGCTGGCTGCCACCTCACTGCATGCTATGCCCATCCTTCAGGTCTACCAGGCCAGGGGTGCTCATTGCTAATGCACGAGGGTAGGGCTGGTCCAGGGCTCTTGCAAGAGCTGCGTGCCGCCACCGACCTCGCTCTACGGGCGACGAAGGTGACCACACGCTCCCTGGGTCAGGTGATGTCCACATATGTGGTCCAGAAACTGGCTTAGTCTGGTTGATATGGGCGAGGCTGAGCGAAGCCGCTTCCTCAACTCCCCATATCCCAGACTGGCCTCCTCGGCGGCGCAGTCGAGGACTCTGCCCAGAGTTCTCGGCTGCCCAGAGCGGACTGAGGCTCTGATCCCGCGGCCAGCTGCTCAGCCGCCGGCTCAGCTGCCTCATTCCGCTCGCCGCCGAGGGCGCCCTCCTGCGACACTCCCTGCCGGCCCTAGCAGCACCCTTCACCCAGGCCGTGCCGTGGAGGTAGTCGCAGGAAGGCGCCCCAGCCCGTACCAGCCCCGCAGCAATGTGGTGCTCCCGTTACGGGCAGCTCAGAGATGGGTTGCAGTTCTTTCTAGGAGGTGGTTGCAGGGCCACTCCTTCCCCCGGTGGAGGGCCGGGGGAAAACCTCTTTTTCCAAAGAACTGTCTCTCCCATCTCTGAGCACACAGAGTTCTCGGACGACAGTGCGCGCCACCCTCGGGTCCCGCCACTCTCGCCCTCCTCTGTCACAGAGTTCTCGGATGACAGTGCGCACGCTCACGGGCCTCGCCACTCTCGTCCCCCTCTGTCGCCAGACCCCTGCCAGAGCACGCCCCTGTGGAACGCTGGTCCTTCCCTGGCCTCCTCTGGCAGGACGCGGCTAATGACCGTGCCCCCACACCGGGCCGCTATGCCACCCACGTCTGGGGCGGTCATTCCGCTTCACTGCACCCCCGGGGGGACGTCTGTCGTTCGCATGACCCCGCTGGCACAGTCCGTGGGAGCCTGGTTAGAGCTTCCCCCCTGTCCCGCTGGCTTGCGCGAACCATCAGGCTCGGCTATGCGATTCAGTTCGCACGGTCTCCTCCCCGCTTCCGGGGAGTCCGCTTCACTATGGTCGGTGGCTATGCCCCTGTCATGAGAGCGGAGGTCGCCACCCTGCTGGCGAAGGGTGCGATCGAGACTGTCCCTCCAGCCGCAATGAGGTCCGGCTTCTACAGCCCCTACTTCATTGTCCCCAGGAAATCCGGTGGGTTACGGCCAATCCTGGATCTGCGCGTCTTGAACCGTTCCCTTCACAGGCTTCCGTTCAAGAGGCTCATGGCCTAGCGCATTTTCGAATGTGTGCAGCCACAGGATTGGTTTGCAGCGATCGACCTGAAGGACGCCTACTTCATGTCTCCATTTTTTCTCGACACAGACCGTTCTTGCGGGTTGCTTTCGAGGGGCAGGCATTCCAGTACGCTGTTCTCCCATTCGGGTTGGCCCTGTCTCCTCGCGTCTTCACGAAGGTCGTCGAGGCAGCCCTTGTGCCGCTACGGCAGCACGGGGTTCGCATCCTGAATTAACCCGATGACTGGCTAATCCTAGCTCACTCTCGGACCAGGGTTGCGAACACAGGGACCTAGTGCTCCGGCACCTAGCCCGTCTGGGCCTTCGGGTCAACTGGGAGAAGAGCAAACTTTGCCCCGTGCAGAGGATCTCTTTCTCGGTAGGAAATTCGACTCGGTCGCCATGTGCGCGCAGCTTACGAGCGAGCGCGCGCAGTCACTGCCGACTTGCCTGAGACAATTTGAGGGCAAGAGTGCGGTTCCACTGAAACTTTTTCAGAGGCTCCTGGGGCATATGGCATCTGCAGCCGCGGCAACGCCGCTCGGATTGCTTCATATGAGACCGCTTCAGCACTGGCTTTGCGATCGAGTCCCGAGGTGGGCATGGCGTCAGGCTACGTTCCGAGTACCAGTTACTCCGACCTGCCATCAGACCTTCTCCCCGTGGACGAATCTCAGCTTTCTCGGGCCGGAGTGCCCTTAGAACGAGTTTCCAGGCACGTTGTTGTCTCAACGGATGCCTCCTCCTTCACGGGCTGGGCCGCCATGTGCAATGGACATGCTGCCGTGGGCTCCTGGACAGGTCCCCACCGCCTAGGGCATGTCAATTGCCTCGAGTTGCTGGCAGTACGTCTCGCTCTGCACCGCTTCCAGGCGCTGCTCAAGAACCAGCACGTACTAGTCCGATCAGACAATACCGCGACAGTAGCGTACATCAACGACAAGGTGGTCTACGCTCCCGCCGTATGTCGCAACTCGCCCGCCACCTCCTCATATGGAGTCAGAAGCATCTGAGGTCGCTTCGAGCCATTATATTCCGGGAGACCTGAACTGTGCAGCCGACGAGCTCTCACGGCTTCAGCCTCTTCCGAGAGAATGGAGACTCCATCCCCAGGCGGTCCAGCTGATTGGGATCAGTTCGGGGACGCACAGGTAGACCTGTTTGCCTCCCACGACTCGTCCCACTGCGCCCAGTTTTACTCCCTGACCGAGGGCACGCTCGGCACGGACGCTCTGGCGCACAGCTGGCCCCGGGGCCTTCGCAAGTATGCGTTTCCCCCAGTGAGCCTTCTTGCACAGACCTGTGCAAGATCAGGGAGGACGAGGAGCAGGTCATATTGGTTGCGCCGCACTGGCCCACCCGAACCTGGTTCTCCGAACTTGTACTCCTCGCGACAGCACCTCCCTGGCCAATTCCTCTGAGGAAGGACCTCCTTTCTCAGGGACGGGGCACCCTTTGGCACCCTCGTCCCGATCTTTGGAACCTCCACGTGTGGCTCCTGGACGGGAAGAGGCAGGTTTGAGTACCCTACCACCAGCGGTGGTGGCTACCATCACTTCCGCTAGAGCGTCGTCCACTAAGACAAGACATGCCTACGCGTTGAAGTGGAACCTCTTCGTCTTTGGTGCTCTTCTCACTCAGAAGACCCCAGATCATGCCCGATCAGTGTCGTGCTTTCCTTCCTGCTGGGTTGGAGCGAAGGCTGTCTCCCTCCACCCTGAAAGTATATGTTGCCGCTATCGCCGCACATCACGATGCAGTTGATGGTAAGTCCGTGGGAAAGCACGACCTGGTCATCAGGTTCCTGAGAGGAGCGAGGAGACTACAGCCTCCTCGCCCTCCTCTCGTTCCCTCTTGGGACCTCTCGGTGGTACTAAATGCCCTGCAGAGTGCTCCCTTTGAGCCTTTGCAATCAGTGGAGCTTAAGTTCCTGTCAATTAAGACAGTGCTCCTGGTTGCTTTGGCCTCCATCAAGAGGGTAGGGGACCTGCACGCATTTTCTGTAGACGAAGCGTGCCTGGAATTCGGGCCGGCCTTTTCTCACGTGATCCTGAGACCCCGGCCTGGATATGTGCCCAAGGTTCCCACCACTCCCTTCCGGGACCAGGTGGTGAACCTGCAAGCGCTGCCCCTGGAGGAGGCAGACCCAGCCTTGGCATTGCTCTGTCCAGTACGCGCCCTCCGTGCTTACGTAGACAGAACGCAGTGTTTCAGGACCTCAGACCAGCTCTTTGTCTGTTATGGTGGGAAGCTGAAGGGAAAGGCTCTCTCCAAGCAAAGGTTGTCTCACTGGATAGTGGACGCCATTGCTTTGGCTTACCAGCAGCAAGGTCGACCGTGCCCCCTTGGTGTGACGGCCCACTCCACCCGGAGTGTGGCCTCCTCTTGGGCTCTAGCGCATGGCGCCTCGCTAACAGACATCTGCAGAGCTGCAGGCTGGGCGACACCCAACACATTCGCCAGATTCTATAATCTCCGAGTGGAGCCAGTGTCCTCCTGTGTACTCGCTTCAACCAGCCGGTGCAGGACCCGCTCAGGTGTCTTCGCTTGCTCGCCATTCCACTCCACGGACTGGATACGTGCGATATTCCTCAGGTGAGCCTGATAAGCCCTGAGTTCCTCCAGCGCTGTTGACGTCAACGCCAGAGTTATGCCTCCGGCAGCTTTCGCGTTGGCTAGGTGCCACCATGTGCATGGTTCCCCCTCTGGGCGACCCCCACGTGTGTATTTCCACTGTAAGCCTCTCTCGAGCATGTGTCTTTCCCTTGGCAAGCCAGTCTGCCACCCTTGGGGTTGAAATACTCCACCCTACGGGCTGGACACCCCAGTGTTTCCGTATGCACCCCCCTCCGGGTCATATGTTATTCTTAAGTCCCCCCTTCGGGCGGGCACTGATTGCATATTCCACTGAGATATGCTCCCAGTGTACCTTGGTATTCCTGTGTTAAGTAGGAGTCCTTCGTCCGTGCTAGTCTCACGACAGGGAGCTCAGACTTACGCAGGGCACTGGAAGACAGCCGAGGTGGCGTGATTGGACTGGTAACCCCATTCGTCGTCATTCGACGTAACTCGAAGTGACAACGAAAGGGAACGTCTCGGTTACGGATGTAACCCTCGTTCCCTGAGTAGGGAACGGAGACGTTACGTCTTCCTGCCACTTCCGCTGTACCGCTGGAACAGCCGAGTTCAGCCTTGGCTCCTTCAGCGAAGAAACATATCTGCATGTTGCCAGCTCACTTCCTTTATACCCACAAGGTGGGGCGGAGTTATGCTATGCAAATTCAGCAGACCCATGGCATTTGCTTGCCATTGGCTCGTTTTATTACTGTTCGAAGATGATAGGCTTCTAAGCGAACCCCATTCGTCGTCATTCGACGTAACGTCTCCGTTCCCTACTCAGGGAACGAGGGTTACATCCGTAACCGAGACGTTCTTGTTTCATGTGGCTATTATTTATTCTGTGGCAGTAAATCTGTAGAAAGGTAAACTATAGCAACATAAGTAAGTACAAACATTACAGCATTTAACACCTTTAGATGTTTGCAAGGGAATGTAGGTCTCCCCTCTGCACTATTAGAACAGTTTACATTAACATTTAAATGTTTAGTTAGTTAAATTAATACATTAATTTTTCAAGGAAGCATTACTTTGATGAAAAGTGACAGTAAATGTATAATGCTACAAAATATTTATATTTCAAATAAATTCTGTTGTATTAAACTATATATTCATAATAAAAAATCTCAATTTCTACATTGATAATACATGTTTCATATTGTTTTGCAGATTGGAAAACATTCTTACTAGAAAAGCCATGGATAAGCTACTTAAAAGCACCTGCTGAAAATATATTTAAGTAGCGTCACTATTTTTAGTTAGTTGCTCTCCAACACCTCTCTCAAGCTCTCCAAGATCATTGCAAATGTGCTACGCTTTCTTCTGAATTTCACTTTCTGAACCTGAGAGGAGCTTTATTCCCTGTGGGGGAATGACGGGACTAAAAATACCATCTTTACTATTGAAAAGGACATGATTTTTCTCCCATCTGCTTATCCCTATGCTTACAGATGGATGGACAGATTAGCAGAGAGAGAGAGAGAGAGAGAGAGAGAGAGAGAGGGAGAGAGGGAGAGAGGGAGGGAGAGAGGGAGAGAGGGAGGGAGAGAGAGAGAGAGAGAGAGAGAGAGAGAGAGAGAGAGAGAGAGAGAGAGAGAGAGAGAGAGAGAGAGAGAGAGAGAGAGAGAGAGAGATGAAGATGAAGATGAAGATGAGGTAAAAGGACTTTAGCTATATGTACTGTCTGAATTCCTCGGTTCATGTGCTAGCTGCAATCTCCGATCTTTTCTGAAGGACATTTTAGTACATATACATATACAGTACATATAGCCATGTTGGATCCAACTTTTGATATTAGTTCATTAATGTTTCACAAGATTTAATGTTTGATGCATTGTTTTGCATTTTGACTTTCAGTCACATTTTTTGTCATTGAAGATTTCTTAAAAAATGTTAAAGGGCTGGTATAATGCCCTTTTCACAAGATGTAAAATAAGTCTTAGATGTTCCCAGAGTGTGTATGTGAAGTTTTAGCTCAAAATACCCCACATAGCCTATATTTTTATATAGCATGTTAAAACTGTCACTTTTTGAGGGTGAGCCAAAACGCACCGTTTTTGTCTGTACCTTTAAATGCAAATTAACTGCTGCTCACTTTCAAGAAGAGTGTCGGAGCTTCAAGAGCTCGTGTCCTTTTACCTCACACAGACATGCACTGGAAATTTAAAAAAGTCAGACAATGATTGAGAGACTCAAGAAGAAGTGACAACATGTAGAAGCAATAGGACATTTCTGAATGGTTAGTTGATGAATTTATGTAGCTTATGTATAGTTATCTTCAAGTCATGTATTAGCATATTCTGTCATGATTATCTATAAATCGTGTTCCCGGGGGCGGGGTTTATGTAAATTTTAGGGTTGGTGATGTCACTAACCCAGGAGGAATGTCGTGTAGTCCCTACCAGCCGTTTGTTGTAGTCCTTAAAAGAAACGATTTCTCTAAAAGCAAATATCTTCCTTTGCTTTGAACTTTGAGCGTTGTAACTTTGCAGATGTTGTTTATGCTCAAACAGCAACATTAGAGAGACAATATTGTGTACCATGTCACCTTTGAGTGATTTATGACCCCCAATAAAAACTCCTATTATACAGCTCAAAGTTTGAAGATGTGTAAAAGATTCCCATGTGCAGTATCTCTAAAATTTAGAGAAGTGTAAAGTCCGAGGAGGTCAGCGAAACGCGTGCGATCACTACTATTCCAAAACCAGAAATTAATTCCCGAAAGTGCGCTCAGAGCCACCCACAGGCTCCACCCCTAGCCCCCTCCCATACCACCACCCACACACACACACACAAACCTCACGTCGATGCCCCCCACAGTGTGACAGTCACATGAGCTGTTTAAAAAGCAGCGCAAGCACGACGTGAGATACTTGTGGTTTTTATTCAAGTAGAAAACTATGGCCTCTGCAGCCCCCAAAACTCCTGAATGAAACATTGATGAACCTATGGAGGATTGGACTTTAGCTCCGCGGAAAAAAAAACATGCACCCTGTTTAATGAGGTTCCTCCTTTAACAACGGATATTAACAATGTTTTTAAACTAGTTTGCATTTTATGTCAAATGTAACAGTTTACAAATGCGGTGCTTGTCTGATGTCATTTTAACACTAACACATTTTTGATAACTTTTAGAAAATCCAATTTAAACTTCTTCGTTTGATGTTTTAACAATTTTTACTGTTTGTCTGATGTAATTTTAACACTAACACTTTTGATAAGGTTTAGAAAAATACAGTATGTTTTAACATTTTTACATATGTATGAATGCTAAAAGACGTGTATTTTAATGTTTCACTTTTATACACAGTTTTAAACATGATTTTGAACACTTTCAAATACTGTGTGTAAAAGTACACTCATCTAACCTCTGACTGTCATTATTACACATTTCTTTAAAAAGTTTGAAAATATATTGTTTTTGAATGTTTTTTCCACATTTTTAAACCTTTTTACATTGAAACAAACAATAACACCCATAATACACCTTTGATACCTTTAGAAATACTTGAGCATGAGAATTTTAAGGGGTGGAAAGAGGAGGGGTATCCGTGGGAAAACTCCCACGCTTGAACGTACATTCCGGAACTGGGACAAAAAGGTGGGGGCTTGGGTGGGTCTTTTATTGAGGTCGTAAATCATTGTCATGTCAAAAGTGACATAAGTTACCCAATATTGTCTCTATAACATTACACACTAACTAAAGTTAGAAAAGTGAAATCCTAATCAACCTCCCCTTTAAAATATCGTCTCGTTCTCGTGAACCCAATGCCGTGTATCGTCTTGTCTCGTGAGTCTATCGTCACACCCCTACTTCCAAGTAAAAATCATTGTTACTTTTTGAACTGGACCACCGGTCTTCACAATCATCTCAATGTGAAAAAAACCCCTGGGTATTAAAAGCAAGTTAATCTCTTTTACTCTTTCTAATGTAGCATCTTCTGTTGTATCGCGGTGATTTTGCCAGCGAAATAAATACACTCTCATTTCATAACATTTTAAGGTGATGCGATTCTAATGACACCTTTCAAATAATAGAACATCTTGAAATGACACATAACGTCACATTTGCGCGTGTCAGGGATTAATTATCTCAAAATTAATCCCCCGCCTCCAAAGATGGCATTTCGTTTTGCCAAAAGTGATCGTGTGACAATCTCTCGTGTTAAACAAGAGCGACACTAATCTCAGGAAGAACGCGTCTCTCCCGCGCATTCACCTGTTTGTGGCAGGAAAAACAGAAGCATTTGCATTGCTTTACTGTTGGAATTACGATCCAAATGTATTAAAAGTCTTTGGGAATTTTTGAGGATAAACCAAGAGTGAGAAAATCGGCCAGCATTCTCACAACAAACGCTGATGCTGCTGCTGCTGTCCTAATAAAAGTGGCAAAGGTTTCCAAAACCGTCGCTTGTTGGTTGGTTTTAGCAGGCTTTTCAGAATGAAACTTCAAAAGACACTTTGAAATACTCAAACCCCTGTGTGTACCTGGTTCACTCTGCTTTTGAAATGGTAAACCTCCTCTATTTCCTCTGAAGCGACCTTTGAGCTTTGTTAATTCCTTTTAGAAATGTTGCATTTGTTGTGCTTTACCGACGAACTTTGACATGCATCTTACTGCGGTTTAGCCTGTTGAAGACCTAAATAAAAGACGAAATCAAATGTGGCGTAAAATAAACCTTTAGCAGATGTATACACACATTTATTTCAGTCATTTTTGTCTTCAAATATAAACCAGAAATATTGATGACTCATGTTGTCCACAGAGGCGTGTACAAATTTGTCCAATAAATTCTCTCTAGAATGACAATATACCATTTCCTTAATTATAAAAACCATGTTTTATAATGCTGCAGTTCTGAAGATCTAAAATTTCATCTTTTAATATAATTTCAGTATTAATAGTGTGTATCTGTATTATTATTCTTTATTGGTATTCATGATCAGTTGTATTATCTTATGGAGTTTAAATGCATGTGTTTGAATGCATGAAGAGTCTAATGGTCCATGTGAGGATCACATGTCAGACAGAGGGAAGCTATATTTTGCTGAGGGTGTGTAACAGTGTACAACAGTTTCCACTGATGCAAGCATATCACCAATGTAAACAACAAGGATAGTTCTTAATATGGAAGTGGAGTGTGACATGTTGAAGATGACATATAGGCTACGTTCCAATTTTAAGAAGCTCAAAGCAACATGTTTGTTACCTTAAATGGAAGCTGTAAGTCTGTCTGTGATGTATATAAGCTGAATTTCACTGTACCACTTCAGAGAAACACGGAAACGCATAGACCTGGCGTGAATACAACATCTTCTCAAAGTTTCTCTCCTGACATATAAGAATAAAAGATTTTTCTTGGCAAGATAACTGGTGTCTCGTCCCGTGAATCAATACCGGGGAAAAGAGAAATAATTCTGAATCTACATTTTGGCGTCACGGACAGCAGGCTGATCGGGCATTTGTCTCATCATTTCAGGTAAGACTTTATTTTATTCTAAATAATTATAAGTCTGCCTGGTGATTAGACATTGACTGAAACTGCTTAAAAGAACTGTGTGATTCGGAGTACCAGTTGTGTTGCCAATGAATATATATGTGTCAGAAAAAAGGAAAATAATTAAATAATTTGAATTTGATGTGACTTATTTGAGTTGCTCTGGTCAGTAAACCTCTGAAATATTGAATGAAGCTGGGGAAGTCTTTTTAATTTTTGAAAAGACTTTAGAAAATGGACCTTTGTTAGAAAAAGGCCATTTGTCAAATTTGTAGAATTAGCTGTAAGGCGATTTAGCAATTAGCTTGTTATGACTGGGAGGTGGTTGAATATGATGAGACTGTAAAAACCGAGGGCAGATTTTTCTCTACATATTTCAACACACCGAAGAATCGTTTCAGAAGGGGACGAGGATAGTGTGACAAGCGGTGATTTATAGCGGTTTAAAGTGGCGGGTCTGTGCTCCGGGTTAGCTCAGTGCAGTATATAGAGATACAAAGAAACCCTAAAACGTTTAAATACGCAGAGGATTGAACCCTTAGAAGAAGGGAATCAATGTAAAAGGAGCTAGAATCGCATGCATTCTAATTTTTGACAATGAAGCTGTTCAGTGTTTGAGGAGGTTGACTGATCTGAGAGCAACTTTTAAAAATAAAATAAAATTATATGTAGGAAAAACAAATCAATCAATTGATCTGAGACAAGCAAACAAAGAAAACATAAATTATTAGAGTTAACCTTTTTGTTTCTGTTTTTTGTTTCCTTTTTCCCTTTTTTTGTTCTTGAGTAAAAGACGCCAGGTGGAAAGGGAGAAAAGCAGAGGGAGAAAAGCAGAGGGAGAGCAGCAGAGGGCCTCCCCTGGAATTCACACACACACACACACACACATACATACATACACACACACACACACACACACACCCACGCACACAAAAATAGCCCTGCTGTTTTGAGCATACAAGACACAGAGTGACACAGAGTGACAAATACTCTGCAATGGCAAGTGCCTATAATAGCAGAACAATATCTGCTTGGTACCTGGAAAGGAAAAATAAAAAGCAAGCTAAGTTTTTGAAGAAAGGATTGGACATTAACGCATCTATAGATGTGCAGTTAAGCTGGTTTGAGTCCCAGAAAGACTCCATCAAGTCAAAAGTGTTTCCAATCCTTGCCGCACATTGGATTTTAAAACAAGGTGGAATTTGTTGCGGTATTGATGGGTGCCCAACTCCACTTGTCGAAGCCATGAAACCTCAAATTGAAGCATATAACAAATTGAACAAAATTATGTCCATTAAATGTTCAGATGGAGAAAATACAACCAGTAATGATTCATTTGATCCAGATTGGACAAATATAATAACTGAAGCTGAAAAGAAATATTCTCAAGCACCAGTGAAATCTGCAACAACTGTAACGCCGCCCCCTTACAACCCAATTTATCCAGTTTTGCCTGAACAATATATAGATTCATCTAAACCTCTGATACAGCCTCAAGCTTCGAGATCAAATGGAGGTCCAGTTGACAAAATGTATATTGCATCTGCACAAGCCGCTCCAATAATAATGAGATCTAAATCAGTTCAGCCAAACAGAGACATGTTGCGAGGTACACCAGCTCGTAATTATGGATCGGACTGGGGTGAGGAGACGAGAGATGACGACATGATCACTGTTGACAAAATTGGACCTGAATTTTCTTCACCTGCTGTTAAAAGGGAAGGATCTGAACTAATGACAGAAGAGAGACCATTCACACCAGGAGAACGTCAAGCCATTCTCACAGCCCTGCCTCCTCTGAAGAGACAAGATCCAAACACAGAGTTTTGGCGAGAATTAGACTCATTAGTCGAAGCTCATCAAATGACATTAAAAGACATACACACCATTGTAAAGGCAAAAATCCCAAGAGACAGATGGGAACGCTTGCCAGCATCGATCACAACAGCCCAATGGATAGACTTGTGGGTTGATGGCCAGGGACGACCACTGGGTCTTTGGCAAGCATTAGATGAGTTCCGAAAAGAAATCCAAGAAATCTTGGGCAGCGGTAAAATTCCTTTCACATTAGTGACATTGATTAAGCAAAAGGATGATGAATCTCCAGATGAATATGCTCTACGTAAGTGGAATTCTTATGAGAGATGGGCTCTCTGTGCCAAGAAACAACCTGACAGAGATGATGTACAGTTCACTGACACACTTGTGGATGGACTTAGCGCAAAATACCAACAAGCCTTATCACTTGGAGTCAATCCAGGTGAGACATTTGATCAAATTATGCAATGGGCTGGCCGCTTAGAAATGGCTATGAGATCAAACAAAGAAGAAGGAAACAAGCCATATCGAAGAGGAGTGGCAACAGCTCAATACAACATGGATACAAGGAAAAAGATGATTGTTTGCCTCCATTGTGGAAAGCCTGGACACGTCAGAAGAGATTGCTGGGCTAAAGGAGGTGGAGCAGAAGGTCAAGGTCAATCATTTAAACAGGCCAGTGTAAAAAACCATGATGAAACCTCTCAAGGGAAGACGTGGACTGAAGCACAAGTCCGTCAGCTCATTGAGGGGATTATGCGTCCGCAATAGGAATCAGCGGCCCCCTGTTTTGGTAAGAAAAGAGACAATCGCCTTTTCATCAATGCATTAATAGGGGGCCACCCATGTGACATTTTGGTTGACACAGGAGCAGCAATTTCAATAACAGATTTGAACTTACCTACAACAGATGAAACAATGGAAGTTGAAGGAGTTGGAGGAGGTATCACAAAATTTCACAAAAGTATTCAAGTTCCTCTGCAAATACATGAAGATGAAGTCTTATGGACATCTTTCTGGGTGGGGCCAAATTCACAAGGAAGCCTTATTGGCATGGACATTCTTCCATTGTTAAACATGATCATATTCACAGACAGTCGTCAGATCGCTACAACAGCTGGGATAATACCACACGAAGATCGCACATGTAACCTAAGGTCTGTTGGTACAGCAAAACCAATTATCAGAGACTGGGGAAAAGACGGTGTGTGGGGTCTTCTGTGCAGTGTATATCCGGATGTCTGGGCTAAACACAAATTGGATTGTGGCAAAGCCAACATTGATCCCATTGTTATTGAAGGACCGATACATGCCCCTCATAAACAATACCCCATCCGACCTGAAGCAAGACAAGCCGTGGAGGAGATAGTGGCAGACTTGGAAGCTGAAGGAATCATCAGACAAACTTCATCTACCACTAATAGTCCTGTCTGGCCTGTCAGGAAATCCGATAACTCATGGCGACTAACTATTGATTACACAAGACTTAACAGTGTAACACCAAAACCGCATCCTATTGTGGCCAATCCTGCCACCATTTTGAATGATATTCCAGGTAATGCTAAAATATTTACGGTACTAGATGTACTGTCGGCTTTCTGGTCTATACCTATTGACGAAAGATCTCAAGAGAAATTGGCCTTCACAGTGGGCGCAAAACAGTATGTTTGGAATAGACTCCCACAAGGTCTTAATCTTTCTCCTGTTGTATTTCATAGAGCTTTGAACCAGTTCCTAACGGAGCACAAAGCTGAAATTGAGAGTTCCGGAAGTGTTTGTCTCCAATATGTGGATGACTTGCTGATTGCAAGCCCAGATGAAAACAGCCATATATTTGCTCTGAATATCATCCTACAAGCCCTTAGGAAAGGAGGATTCAAAGTCAACCCCGACAAGGCACAGCTGGCAAAAACCAAGGTGATCTACTTGGGCCAGGAAATATCTATCGAGGGAAGGAGAATGACAACAGAGCGTGTAGAGGCATTACGTCAACTTCCAAAACCTCTAACAGTTACAGGAATGCGGAAGGTGATGGGACTTTTCAACTATTGTCGTCAGTATATACCTGATTTTGCTAGCATCACCAGTCCCCTCATTGACCTGTACAAGGGGGGAAAGCCTGGAGTGGAACAGATAAACTGGACACCGGAAGCTGAGGAAGCATTTACATCTATGAAAGAGAAACTGACTTCAGCCCCAGCTTTGGGACTTCCTGATGGACGGTTGCAGTTTCATTTGTGGACCAGGGTAGGAGATGAGACGTATTCAGCAGTACTGAGTCAAAAACCAGGTGATCGATACAGACCAGTTGGATACTTTTCTACAAAGATTCCTGTCACTATGATTGGGCAACCACGATGTATACAAGCCCTCGACGGTGCCACATGGGCAGTGGATGCTGTTGAAAATCTGATAGGAGCACAAACTATCATATTGCACACTCCACACAGTATAGTGACACTGTTGAACAACACAAACATCAAAACCATAACTGACGCAAGAAGAGCAAAATGGGAAGCAACCTTGTTGAACAAAGATTTAAGAGTGGAAATCATCAGGGACACGTCTCTTAACCCTGCAACAATGATGCTGGAACCACATGAGGGAATACCACATGAGTGTGAAAAACAGGTAGAAGAAGATAGTCTTGGTCCAGTTAATCCAATCCCTCTTGAAAACCCAGACAAAGAGTTATGGGTCGATGGATCCAGTTACTATGTCGATGGAAAACGACATACTGGATGGGCTGTAGTGAAAGTTGATGGAACTGTTGTAAAGAAAGGAGCTCTTTCTGGGAAATTGTCAGCACAAGTAGCTGAGCTTATAGCACTTACGGAAGCTTTTGAACTATCGGAAGGAGATAGAGTCAACATCTATACAGATAGTCGTTATGCTTTTGGCGTGGTCCATGACTACCTTGCCCTGTGGAAAAGACGTGGACTTATTACTAGCAGTGGGAGCGAAATACAACATGCTTCCATAATTCGTCGCTTAATTGCAGCATGCCACTTACCAAGAGAAGCAGCCGTGATCAAAGTAAAATCACATCAATCTGACAAGTCCAAAGAAAGTCAAGGGAACACGGTAGCAGATGCAGCAGCTAGAGAAGCAGCTCTACTTCCTCTTACTCCTGTTACCTTGGTAAAAGAAAACAGCAAAGATAATCCTGAGCTCCATCTTCTGTCATATCAACTGGAGACAGATGAAGAAAAAGAACAATGGATAAAAACAGGAGCAAAAGAGGATGATCAAGGTATCTGGAGAATTCCAACAGGACAAGTGGTGATGCCTATCGGAACAAGAAGAGAACTAATGCAGCTGTATCATGGAAAAGTACATGCTGGAGCAAAAGCAATGAAAGCTCAAATCAGTGAGACTTGGTGGTGGCCACGAATGATGAGAGACATTGATGATTACTGTAGGAGATGCTTGATCTGCCTGAAGGCAAATGTGGGAAAATCTGTAAAGGTGCGAATGTCACATGCACCCAGACCAACAGGTCCATGGACGCATCTCCAAATTGATTTCACAGGACCTTTATCACCCAGTGGAGGGTATCAATACATTCTTGTAATCATGGACAGATTTACCAGGTGGGTGGAAGCATTCCCGACAAAAACTTGCACTGCTGAAGCGACAGCACGAGTAATGGTGGAAGAAGTTTTTCCTCGCTGGGGTCTTCCATATGAACTTGATTCTGACAATGGAACTCATTTCACTGGGAAATTGATGAAGGAAGCAATGAAGTTGATGGGGATTAAACAGAAATTCCACATCCCCTACAGGCCGGAGAGTTCGGGGCTGGTCGAGAGAATGAACCGATCGTTGAAAACCGCTCTTACCAAAGCCATTCTGCAAACTGGCCAAGGGTGGCATAAGTTATTACCTGCTATTCTGTGGAACTTGAGAGCAACTCCAAACAGAGTTACAGGACTAACCCCTTTTGAACTAATGACCGGAAGAGCAATGGTTCTACCTCATGATGCTCCGCCACCTGCGGGAACAGGAGGGGACTCTACTTTGTTCCAAGAAAAGTTACGACGCTATCTCGCAATGCTGGATAAAGCTACTAAAGACAATAATAAGAAAGTGCGAGAAGCTCAACAGCAATGGGATGAAAAACACACCACTACTGATATTCCACACATTCCCGAGTTAGGCAGTTTTGTTATGATCAAACGAATTTTTAGGAAAGGTTTAGAGCCTCGATGGGAGGGACCATATGAGATACTCTTAACTACAGATACAAGTGTTTGCCTTAAAGGAAAGGGTGTAGGAACAGATAGATGGTATCATTGGTCACAAGTTAAACCTTGCCTAGTGAATGAACAAAATGATAATGATAGCTTATGGCCTGAAATTGAACAATGTTCATCCATTAGTTTTAAAGACTGGGAATAAAGAAGTGATGTTAATTATTTCTCTGCTTCCATTTCAGGAATCAATTCCATTGACATTGATTAGAGATGGTTGCAAGTTATTCTCGATACCCAACGACAATGGTATGCTTATTTTTAATTTTACTTGGCATTTATCAAGGAAGCCAAGCTTTATGGACTCCTCGAGTTCAAGGAATCACTCGGAATGCAACTCTGAAATCTGGTCAACATTTTACTCTACCCTTTATTTCCAGATGGGGATTATGGGATTGGGTGCCACATAATGATAAAGACCTTGCTAAATATCGTAAGGACATCTTTGGAGGATGTAACTTTTACCATCAATGTTACAAAAGCAGAGTAATTTGGCCGGTAAAAGACGGGGGGTATATTGGTAGTGCTCAAAGACGAGATATTTGTTCAAAAGAAAAATGCGAAGTTGTGGGGTTAGACCTCATAACGTCTACTAATGTGGAAATTAATTTCGTTTTGAATCGTACTCACATGCTTACAATATGGGACTCATTGGCCCAAGGGTGTATTTATCCCATAGTGGTACCATGTGAAGGGTTTCTGTGGGATACTTCCTCAAGAACAACAAGATTCAAGGGAAATTATGCACGAGTATGGCATTCAGAAGATGAGAATGAATATTGTGAGACTGAGCTAGAAACTGGGGAAATTGGAAGGTGTTTTTATCTGTCTGCGGAAAAGACAAACAAAGCTACAACATGCCCAAATACAACTATTGCACCAGCTCATGGTATTTTGTTGGCAAAAGAAACAAAAACCTTGATAAATGAAGCCCATATGGTGCGACAACGCATTAATTATAATTTGCAATCCCTTCTTACTGTTTTTGATCAGTCTTATTGTGGTAATTTTACACAAATAAGGAGTTGGTTGGAAAAAGAAATTAAGTATTATACCTCTAAAAATCCTCTGAGTAGTAAATATCGTAAACCTAGAAGTATATGGGGAGACATAGCGGGGGTATTTGGTTCTGTCAATTCAATTAGTAATACTGCTCAACTTAATCAACTAAGCGAGTATACTCAGTGGGTGGGAACAATGACTGGGAAAGGACTCACTGAGGCTCTTCAAGGTTCTCTGCATATTATAGCAGCGGGTCAGCATCTTAATAACGCAGCGAAGGAATTGGCAGATGCATTAACAAAATCATCTAATTTTGAGACACATCGTGCGGCGTGTTTATTTTTAGCCCAGAATCTAAAGGATCAGATGGTAGAGGATATTCAAGTTATTCGAATGGGACAAATTCCTGAGCGAATAACAGAATCTTTGTTAGTGGTTTTCGGTAATCAACTTAATTTAACGTCTGCTAAACATATTCCATTAGTTAAAATCGCTATTAATGAAAATTCGTTGTCAGGTTCTGGGATGTTACCTTTGATTATGATATGGCCTCAATATGGGAAACGTAATATTATGACAGTCAGGCAATTCCAATCAATGGGGGTTAGACAAGGAAATTCCGTAATTAGATTAGGTAGGAATGGATATTGGGCTGAAGGTGACACACCAATGATTTCTACCACAGATTGTTGTGTTGAGGAACATGAGTGGGTAATTTGCTCATGTTCTACAATGTTTAGTCTATCTCTTAATGGTTCTGCAGTTTGGGAAGTAGTTCCGTTAGATCAAGCCACAGGTGCATGGCAGGTGTCAGAAGCACAGTGGTGTATATTACATGATGGAATAAGTGAAAATATGATATACGGAGGGAAGTTGTGTCCAATTCCTCCTGATCCATTTTGCCTTGAGATTCTCTATCCTCTTCACTTGGGAGGAATTCATGTTCCACATGTGCAACTGTTGCAGTTAGAGCCACAATGGTGGAATAATGATTTAGTAGAAGAACGGAATTATGAACTCTTTGAGATGATTAGAATAGTTAAAAAGAGTGTAAAAGCAGCTCAAGAGGAGGGAATTCAAGCAATGGGTCATGTTATCGTAGCAAATGGAGTAGCTAAATTAATGTCTGAGAGGAAACTAACACGAATCCTAGGGAATTTATCATGGTCGGATTGGATAGTTTTGACTATGGTAGGAGTTCTTGTGTTCATGTTAGCAATACAATTCATGATATGTGTTACTGGAAGGAAAAGTACCAAACCTGTCAAATTGATTATTTCTAACCAAATGGATAGAACCAAGAATGGGACATACAGTGTGAAATAGGAGATTTTACATACTACATTACTTACAAAACACAACCTCACAAACAATGAACACCCGCTTACTGATTTTCAACCCCGAGGGATAGGATCCTTTAACATCAACGTTTATTTTAGTTTATTATTTTGGAGCCGGGAACTTGAAGTAGTTAAGTACTTACTTAACGAGTCAAGGCATCGGTGAAGACTTATTAATTTTTCCTTTCTTAGTTGTTTGGGGTCATTTTAAATGCGTACACATAGACGTTAAATGACACATAGTATGCGGGAACATAACCTGGGAAGGGGTTCTTTGTTGTTTTTGTTGTGTTTGTTGTTGTTTTTTCTTTTCTGTTTCTATTCTTCTGTCCTTTCTATCTTTTTCTTGGTCTGCTATTTCTTCTCCTCACTATCACTTCTATAGGTTGGCCACCTGGGATTGATGGTGTGGAACTTACGGCCGTAGTTCCAGTGGAGGGAAATGAAGATCTAAAATTTCATCTTTTAATATAATTTCAGTATTAATAGTGTGTATCTGTATTATTATTCTTTATTGGTATTCATGATCAGTTGTATTATCTTATGGAGTTTAAATGCATGTGTTTGAATGCATGAAGAGTCTAATGGTCCATGTGAGGATCACATGTCAGACAGAGGGAAGCTATATTTTGCTGAGGGTGTGTAACAGTGTACAACAGTTTCCACTGATGCAAGCATATCACCAATGTAAACAACAAGGATAGTTCTTAATATGGAAGTGGAGTGTGACATGTTGAAGATGACATATAGGCTACGTTCCAATTTTAAGAAGCTCAAAGCAACATGTTTGTTACCTTAAATGGAAGCTGTAAGTCTGTCTGTGATGTATATAAGCTGAATTTCACTGTACCACTTCAGAGAAACACGGAAACGCATAGACCTGGCGTGAATACAACATCTTCTCAAAGTTTCTCTCCTGACATATAAGAATAAAAGATTTTTCTTGGCAAGATAACTGGTGTCTCGTCCCGTGAATCAATACCGGGGAAAAGAGAAATAATTCTGAATCTACAAGTTCTGAGATACAAAATCAGCTGGAAATGTTTGACAGCCTGTCATTCAGACACATGAACACTCTCTTCTTGATCTGACCTGTGTCCCCCATTTTGTAGCTCCCAATACGTTTGATTGATTCAGAATATCTCGCTGGATGTCCTACTATCTGAAAATGCTGTGACCACCTGCTGTGTCACTTATTATTCAAATGTTAATTCATTATCCAAATTACAATAGAAACGGCTACAAGACTCACAGTATCAGCTGCAGATCTGGACAAGGTATTTGATACTAATGAGATGGTATCTTTCATTGTGAATCAAGTAAATAAATAGTTTTTAGTAATGCTCAGGATTTCCCTAGTGAACTGAAACAAATCTTCCTCAAAGACATCAAGCACTAATTAGAAATATAGCAGTTGTTTGGGGGGAGGTGGGGGCTTTTTTATTTTTAAATGACGCAACACTCAAGGCAGGAACCTCATTTATATGCAGCAATAGCAGCATTATATGTGAGCTTATTGGTCTTTTTATTTTTATTTTTATTTTTTTTATTATTAAAGTCACATAGCCCAAAATAACAAAATGCTGTGTCATTCTAAAATCGTTTCAATTCCAAATACACCAATTTACTTACTCTTATCCAGATATGGTAGGCTAACTTGTGTATGTTAAGCTTTTTAGACTTTTGTATGTTATAGTAGATGTGAAAAGAAAGCTTTTTTTTACCTTATATTTAGATATGTTAGAAAGGCAAACATGGCAATTATGTTGTTTTCTCTGACAGGACTCGCAAGAAGTTTCTCACTGCTATGGTAATGCTGACAGTAAACAACACTCTTCACATGTGCAGAATGCATGTGATGTTTTCGTCAGATTGCGTTTACGGTACAAAAACCATTCGTTGGGAATCTGCAGTTGTGCTGAATTGATTTAGACTGACAGTATATGTGCATTTAAACGGGTCTAGTTTGCATTGAATCTAAACCGGGGCTCAGAATCAATATAATGCAAACCAAAATAAATATTGGAACTCAAAATGAAGAAGCCAGTTCTGGGAACAAGCCAAAACCTTGACATAGAAATAAACAACAATGTTCTCAAATGTCATGCATGAGTGAAAAATTATATTTCAAGTTTGTTCCTCTCCATTCTTATCAGCACAAGTGCCATATGTAAATATATGTGTTGTATTGATTTGTGCCACCTGGGGGCCCAACAAGAGGCCAGACAAAGTGGTAATCATGAACTATTCAATCCAACTTGTTCAAATGTTATATGCCTTTGGCGCATTGCAGGACAATAGAGCCATCAGGGCTCTTTGGATTGCCAAAATGCTGAGACGATAAACTGTGTCTGATTATTATGTTTGCAGCCGGGTTTAATTGAATTATGGAAGCACTTAAATTCGGCAACACATAATCAGAGCAAAATCAAGCCAGAATTAATGCTTCATCATTTTATCAGATAATGTTACTTTTCTTTTCTGAAGGGGAAGGATCACAATTTATCTCTGTTGAATTTGATTATAACTGTGTGATTATCCTTATTGTGTTGCTTGTTCATTCTTGTTAGCCGGTCAAAGTGTTTGATAACAGTGTTTGTTTGATAATGATATGATCCAAGTACATGCCAAATGGTAAGAAATAGTTAACATAGCAAATATTTTCTGTGTTGCTTCCATAATTTACTGCTCGTCTTCAAATGTTCAGATAAAACGAATATAATATAATATTTTACTGTTTATTTAAAAATATATATATATTGGGATTTGTTCTGTTGCCTAGCAAAAGCTATTTAAGTAAAACAACTCATCTTAGACTTAAATGAAAAACTAATGTTTAAACGTTTTTTCTCTCTCTTTCTTTCTTCATTTCTTATTCCGTGAATGTGGGACAGTGTCTGCTACAGAAACCTTCCCAGGTTCTGAACAGCTTTCAATTGTAGCTTATCATTCGAAGCACTTGATATCTTAAATGTCACTATATATGTCCCTGCATGCAAGCATTCTCCAAAAATCTAGTTGTCACCACAGTCAAGGTGACCACAAAGTTTGTGGTTTGGGCCGATCAGCAGGGTTATAGTTCTGGCTGACTTGTGGAGGTCAAGTGGAATTGGCTGGTTCTCTAGCGTGGAGAGTCTCTTGGAAAAATCTCAGCTTGAGTCCGAGAAACATGCCAGGAAACCACTGTGAAGAGAAAATGTCTTTGGTAATCTACAGTCATAACAAACCCCTGTGAGAATCTGGTGTTTTGTGTTATTTTTCTTAATTACAATGATTATACAGTAAATTGGATTGTACTTAAAAAAGGCCAAACATACACAATAACTGTACATTAATGAAATATGGTGATGTGTTCAGTAGCTTAGTTACAAAACACTTTTGTATAAATTCCAAATTCCATCTCCATGAGTTGCCATGAAGAAATTCATTAGTATTTCCTCTGCAGTCGTGTCCAACACATCATCTGTAGCCCTGTGGCAAGACGTTCTGTGTTCTTTTAATAACGTATTAGTTCCAGTAGATTTAAATATAAAATGAAACAGGCCAGAAATGCGTGAAATGTATGGTTCTAGCAGTTGGTTTTGACCTTTGAGTAAATGGCACTTGCCTCAAAGACCTAAAATGTCATTCTCGTGAAGAATGAAACTGCTTTAAACAACGCGGATTAGATCCTTCGGCTAATTCTGAATGTGTGTAACTACTGGCGGAAACACTAAAGAGCACGGCTCAATTTTCACAGCCTCAATTTATTCAAATTAAGTTAAAGCCTAACTAAGAAGAAAAAAGTAGCCTACTTTGAAAGCAAGGTTCAAATATATAAAATCTAACAAAATGCAGAATGCATATAGTTATGTATATCTGTCCATCTATCTGCATAAAAATACCACGTTTAAGGTATTGGTGAAAACACCAATAAGTTCACATTATTGTTTCTCCGAAACAATCCATCATAATTTTTGGGGGGGATTTTCTGCATTTTTTGCATCCATAGCAAGTTGCAAATTGTTTTGACAATTCAGAGCCATTGAATGACGAAAACTAAAACACGCATACAAAAATTTCAACTTAGGTTGCAAGGACCTTTATTCTACTATTAAATGTGCGTTCCGTTTCGGAATGTCCGTTTTTGTTTTGGTTCGTTTGATTCCGCCCACTGACAATTTACTCTGGCAGTTGGTGGAAAATTACAACTGGAATGAAATCCAGCAAATTAACTGGGTCAGAGATCACAGATTCTACCCAACCTAAAAAGCCTCGCCATCTATCTAAAAACATCTATGACCAGAAGAATATTAAAACCCTGATAAATCAACTCACAAACTTACATTTATCAGGCTTGTAGCCTTCCACTGTCAATTGACACTTCTCAGGGAGCTTGATTGACAGGTGATCTGTCCAATCATACTTTGCCATCTGCCATTTTGTCCGACAAAAGCAGTCAGGAGAGTTAGTAATTAACATGGGAGGATTTGAACTTGAAAAACGGAGTGTACTGACGCCTTTACGCGGTTAAAACAACATTCCTTCTTATGTTCATTCATGTTTATTTGATGCTATAAATTAAGTAGAAGGAAGCGATGATCGGTTCACGAGCAGCTTTAACTGATGCTCTACAGCGATCTGTCAGACACATTAAAGAGCCACAAAACGGTATTTATTGTTTAAATTTCTTTTAAAAAATGACCAAATTTGAAAGGTGAAACTTTGTTTAATATCAAAATTAACCTCTCCTGTCTGTCAGCACGTTGTCAGTGTCCTCTCTGCTCCGCGGTGTGTTTTTCACTGCGTGAGAACATGGCGTGAGAGCGGTGTAGCTTGTCGGACATAGCAACAGTAACTAAAGGGGGCGGGTCTTTGCGAATGGTCAATTGCACTCTTTCCTGTTGCGTGTCCTCAATCTGGCAAACCGTGTGAACGTCGAGTTTGAGGAGGAGGGAGCTGGAGAAACACTCTAATATTTACAATTTGGAATGTAGTACCTAATACAACCACTAGCTGTCAATATTACATACTGCACCTTTAAATGCACCTTTCACCCCAGATTTGTAAGGTGTTCTCAGACTCTGACATAATGTCAAAAAGATCCTGAATACAGGTATTACATTATGTTTTTACAGCTTTAAAACAAGTGTCTCTTTCTCTGAGAAATGAAAGACTTAAAAGCTAACATTATGAAATATCCTTCCTCTGCATTTGCGTCAGAGGACTATAGTCATACAAATGCTAGCCTTTGGACTCCCACCAGCTGGGTGTCTTAGGCTTTGAATACGGCCAGGATATTCAATACAGCCAAAAAACAAAAGTGACATAGCCAGCCTACACACTCAGCGGGGAGTATTTATGAGAAAGACGTAGCCATTGTCATCATCACACAGTACAATACAAATCTTGCTCCTATTCATTAAATTCTACATGTATAATTATATAATCCAAAATTCTGGCAGCATTTTCTTCAAAAGATCAAAATAAATGCAATGAATATCATGGTGTGAAATAAAGAAAAATAAATCCTTGCACAAATGAGTCAGAGCAGTTGTAGCGTTGTACTCGGTATGTTCTACAAACAGTTGGATTAAAATTGCATATGGTGAAATCATACAGTATATAAAATGTAATTTTTCTTACTCCTTGAATGCATGTGTGTACACATCTTAATAATTTCAATGTAAAAAGTATTTTTTTTCTAACAAATATCATGAATCACATAGAAATAAGTTTTGTAAAACATGATCCTATAATTTAATCTTTCAATGTGAAGACAAGGTTAGTCATTAGGGTCTGCAGTTTTCTTAAATATTATGAGAAAAATATCATTTATTAATATATTATTAATATATGTGTTCACTGTCATATCAGGGCTTTATTACAGTCACATTTGGGGCTTTGTCTCCCTACAGAATAATTTAGAAATAAAAAAAAGAGCATTTAAGTTGTATGTATTAATTATATTAATACATCTAAATAGAACAAAACATTTAAATTAATTTACCCTATATTTAGTTTGAGAATGTACTATTTGTCTGGCTGAAGTGATTGATCACCAAAAAATGCAAGTTCCGTTATGATTCACTCATGTCGTTCCAAACCTGTATGACTTTCTTTCAACTGTGGAACATGAAAGAAGAC
Organism: Phoxinus phoxinus; assembly: GCF_949152265.1. NCBI lineage: Eukaryota > Metazoa > Chordata > Actinopteri > Cypriniformes > Leuciscidae > Phoxinus > Phoxinus phoxinus. The sequence continues at coordinate 34,228,706 of NC_136879.1, read as the reverse complement.
ATTTTGAAAAATGTTGGACCAAACTGTTTTGGTGACCACTGACATCCATTGCATGGACATAAAACACTGAGACGTTTCTCAAAATAGATTTTTACATGTTAAAAAATAAATTCATGCAGATACGGAATGACATGAGGCTGAATAAATAACTCAATTTTTATTTCTGGCTGCAGCTAACACAGTGAGTGGCCCAAGTGTGGTTTGTGCTGTTCACACTGTTAAGAAGAGAGAGAGAGATAGAGAAAAACAAAAACAGATCTGAGTCACATAAGAGGGGTGGAGGATCAAATGCAGGCCGTTTTTGCATGCAGTCTGAACATAGCCTTATTGATTTTGCCAAACTGGTTGAGTAATATGTTTTTACTTTATCTGGCAAGTCTTAAAATCCACAGATTACAGTTCCTCTGTGCACTTCCTCAATAATCAATGAGACAGGATTATTTATAACTAATTTCTGTACAGAAACACAGCACAGGGTGTCAGTGAACGGTGTGCTCAAGCCTTCTATGTATAGCGCACAGCTCAATGAGCAGCCAGCCCAGGGGTGGATATATGAGATGAGGGGTTGTTACACTTGACAGAGTCTACTTGTGCAGAACGACTTCTACTTGGTGGCATCTAACATCTGCGGTGCTAATCGGGCCTAATTGCTCTCCTGATCTCATGTGCGTTTGGAGATAGCTTTTAGTGCTCTGCTGAGAACCAGCCGGTTCACAAGAGCAGGACAGCAGGCCTGTAGAGGAGTGGGAGGATATATATTTAATCTGTCTGTTTTCCCTTTTCAAATTCTGTGAGTGGTTTAAGTGTACGTCTGGAGTGGCAAGCCTCATTTCTACGCTAAAGTTACATAAGAGGGCTTTATGGATGGATATGTGTATAAAAACGTACATTATTTTAATCATATAGCCTTATTTCTCAAGTAAAAACCATATTTGATAAAAGTTTATTCAATGGGCCCCAATAGATCCATGCTTGAACATGTTTGGATGACTTCTACAGATTTTATGCTAATGAGTTATGTTGTCGTTCCAAAAAAAATTCAAGAAATAATAATTTTATAGGCAATATATAGGCTACTAAATTGACATATTATTTAATATATTATTTAATATGCTAAATAACATGTCTGAAGAGGTCTGAACTTATAATACTATAAAATAGTATTATAATTATATATATATATATATATATTTTTTTTTTTTTTTTTTAACTTTCAGATATAGGCTATATGCGTCTTGGGAGTTCTAGTGTTAAGGATAAGGGGAATATTTCTGTAGAAATCTTGTTTTGCATTTTCATCAGAAAGGCTGTGAATTATTTGTGCTGCAATATCTTGTTTGCAGTACAATATGATTTGAATGCAACTAAATCCAAAACCTACACTAATTGAAACTCGCAAAATCGAACTTTGTATACTTTGCTTGATAACAGATTAATTTAGTCCACCTCGCTTATAAAAAAACGATTTTTCGTCTCTATATCCTTTGCGTAGAAGCATCTCATTCAGTTGCATGTCTAAATTGCCTGTACTAATGCACTTACGTAATTATAATGTGAAGGCATCAAAGCTACTTTGAGAGTACAGCTTGTTCCATTATCTTCTAGCCATAGCACAAAATAACAGACAGCTGTTACGTTTTTATTTTTTTTATAAATAAATAATCATAGTTATCCAGCATTGTGTACTCAGCTGTAATATAAATGACTCCTACTCTATATCGAATATGGATAATAGAAAGAAATTAAATATCTTCTAAAGTCATACAATAGCTTTGTATGAGGAACAATAACAGCCTGGTTTCACAGACAAGGCTTAGCTTAAGCCATAATTAGACCTTGGTTCAATTAGGACATGTAAGTAGCTTTTCTAAACATGCCTTAGAAAATAAACAAACAATGGCAACAATGAGACAAAAACAATGGCATTGACATATTTTAAGATATGTCAGTGAAAGTTGCTTTCTGTTAAAAGAGCTCAATATTGCGTTTTAGTCCGGGACTAGGCTTGTCTGTGAGACCAGGGGAACATGTTATTGACTGATAATCTTCCCCTTCAGTGAGCTGCTTACTGAGGAAAGGCTGCAACTGGTTCATTGAGTCTGGAGTTGAACATAACTCTTGATTGTCCATTCAGTCCGGTTTGTGAACTGGATTAAGTGGTTCTTTGAAAAGAACCAGTTCAAAAGAATGATCCTTTCACTGATCCAGTTCTCGAGTTCAATTCGTGGACTTAATTATCTAGGTCCAGTGGTTTTTGACTTCAGGAGATCTGGGATATAGCACATGAGTCATCGACTTTTATGGTGTCTTTGTCATTTTTGGAGTCGTTATATGGGGGGGAAGCTGTGTGAAGACTCTCCAAAAATGTTTATTTTGGGTGAACTATGCCTTTGAGATTTCCATCCCTGTTTTGTGACTGTAATGTCTGGTACTGCTGTAACATAACCTGGTTTTAACTCTTTTCAATGTGCCATAGCTTGAATTTGCGCAAATGTGCAAAGTCTTGCTTATTTCCACATAAGCCCCTTTCACACAGCGCGTTGATCCCGCGAAATTGCCAGAGTGCCTTCTGTGTGAACGCAAACACTAGGTTGGGGACCTAGTAACATTGCCGGGATCAGTCCCGGAATGCGCCCTGTGTGAACAAAAGCCAGGATCAATGCCGTAAGGGGTGTGTCGAAGAGATGACGCACGTGCCATCGCGCGACTCTAGAAAGTTTGTGTTCGTCATCAACAAAGAAAGAACGAAAAAAATGTCTGCAAACCGGAACGAAGCAGAGACCAGGAGCACCTTACTATCCGCGCTGAAGCTGAGATCGTTCGCCAGCTTTGTGGAACGGTACGCGATGAGTTAGTGTACATGTTTTCGACGCGTACGTTACACGTCTCATCGACGCCACGTGTATTTACGGGATATTACGGGATGTGTGTGAATGCACTCACAGATCCTGGAAAATCACTGGCAGTGTGAATGAACCAAAATCAAAAGATCCCAGGACATTATCCGTGTATTTTCCAGAATCTCTGTGTGAAAGGGGCTTTAATGGCTTTTCATATGGCTTTTTAAATTCAACCACATACTATATTTACCCATATTGTAACACAATGCGTCAACCATATAACAAAATTTCTGTCATGGCAACTCTCGGGAGATTTAAATGTTAATAGTTAATAGAGATTGACATGGTAATGGATATGGCAATGTTCATGTATTTGGTCTTGGCAGAATAGATCTGCTACGCTGCTGCAGAGCAAGTACCGATACTTGCTACTGGCAATATATTCACAGACATTTCTGTGAGCATAGAAGACATGCTGCTGCTTATTTGTAACATACACAATTGAACCCCCGTAGCAGATCTATACAGGTGGAGCTGGGCAAGGTGGCGGCTTTCGGAAAGCGTGCTGCAAACTGCTAACAGCAACACACAGGTATTTGTTTGAATGTTGACCTATGTAGAGTTTCATGCCAGAACTAGGTATATAATATTAACACTTGCGGGGTTTATGTGCTTGTCAAAAATGTACCAAACAGAGTGTAAAATGTTCCTGTCTTTGAAGGAAATGGCAAAGCTTCGCTGTTTTCAACGTGCACAGAACATTAGTACACAAAAGATAGGGCTCTTCAAACTGAGGTCAGCAGACCAATGCAAGTGTGGTCTTAATGGAGACACCTCTTCTCCATCTCTTCTTGTGTCATAACCATTACTGAGGACCCACAATGTTTTAGCAGGACTCTGGTGTAATTAGCCGGGATGCACAATGGGGCTATTTCTGCTGCACCACTCATTCTTGAGCCCCTGTGAATGCAGCATTACCACAAACAGGGTAGAGGAAGAGCCCGCTTACATTAGAGAAGGTGATATTAATAACCCCGAATAGGCCTAGAGTAAAAGCAGATATGGTTGTCATATGTCCGCCTTTAAAAGGGAAAAAAAGGCACTGGTGTATTTTTTCCTGTATGAGCTGAGAGAGCTCACATCATGGCTCTGAAACCAGCCTCTACATAAACCAATGACTGCTATATTCTACATACTTTGAGTTTGTGACTGATTCACAATCCATGTGCAATTATTTTACACATGCACTGTAGATCTTGTAGTTACAATATATTGTAAACAAGAATTAAAAGCTGTATTATGACAAATGTTACTAACCAGGCATGATGCGACTTTCCAGTCACATGACACAGTCACAGCCAATCAAAAGATTGAATGTTTAATATACAACTATATGGATGTGGGAGTTGGGACCGATGAGATGGTGTAGTGGGCGGTGCCAACCAAGGCTACGTCATGGAAATTGAAATAAAGTGATCGACAATCAAGTGATGTCTTGTCGCTCGCCCCTTGGTGAATGACAAACTCGAGCTGTGTTCAAAATTGTGTACTTTCAAAGTATGCCCCTTTTTCTAATGTAAGAGCGGGCACGATACATTCAGCCGCTTCAAGTATATGCAAAAACTGTTGTGTCGCTCGCAAAGCAATATTTGTTATCATATTATTTTAATTTGTTATCATAACCATGAATAAACTGTTTTAGTACAAATAGTTTTGCCTTTTTTGTACTTTGTTCTTCTAGTTATTTAGCTTATTTCCACATTGAAAAATGAGATGGGTATATTTTACTAAATGACTAACATCTCCAATATTGATGAAGTTGGTATTTTAGGTATGCAGTGTATGTTCATTCTATGGCATAGGCTACTAGGTACATCCAGCATATTGGTATTATCCTTGTATTAACCCCAAAATAATTTGCGCAGACATATTAAACAAGTACAATTTAACTACAAGGAACAACTTTGATTTTGAAACACTCGAAAAAATGTCCCTCGTCTCTCATCTTACTGTGTTTTGCATACAATATAATAGAAGTAGGCATATTCTGACGTTGTGTCAGATTTAGTTTACTGTCTTTCTGGTTAGAAAAGAGTGTTAGACTGACATTGATTACTGTTAGAAAAATATGCAAAAAGGTGTCCTTTAGGGTACAACATCTTGTCACTGGGGCAGTACCTTTAAAGGGACAACTTTTTACCTTCTCTACCCCTGAAAGGTTCATTATAGTACCTTAGAGTATTAATATTATGTACCCTTAAGTAACTACAATGAACCGTTAAGGGTAGATAAGATACAAATATATCCCTTTGAGGGTACTGCTCCACTGACAAGCTGTACTCCTAAAGGTACAGTACCATTTTTACACTTTAATTGTTTCTGAGAGTGTTTGAAATCCACACCCCATGAGAGTTTTCAGAAATTCCCCAGTTTCCTCCTTCCACTTTATGAGTATCAGTAACATTGTCTATAGCTTAACAAGATTCACTTTGTGTTTTATAACGGATGTTTACTCAAACATGAGGTTGAATGCTATTGATGTTTGATAATGGCTTAGTGTAGGACCATGTCCGCTTTGAATTAGGGGCCAAGCACTGAAGGTGCGGGCACCTATTGTATCTGTTCTGGTTCTTCTTCTTCTTCTTTTTCTTCCGACTGGGCGTCTATGGCAGCCCATAGAAGCGTATGCGGGAAAGTTGTTTTGATTTGACATTCTGATAGAGGACATTCCCAACATCAAATACACCAATTTTGGTGTTTCTAACTCATTCCCTCTAGCGCCACCACCTGTCCAAAGTTTCAAAAATTGTATGCTAATAACTTTTGAAGCGTAAGGCCTATCAACAAAATAGTTTTTTCCTCTGATTCCTGAGCTCATGCCGATTCAATTGCACCCTATGACGTCATTTTCCGTCATAACAATATGTCCGCCATTTTGAATTGTCCAAAAAACCTACTTTTGCGAACTCGTCCTTGACGGTTTGTCCAATTCTCACCAAAATTGCACCAGATCATCTTCAGGCAGTGCCGACAAAAAGTTATGGAATTCAAGTTGATTCGCTTAACCGGTTTTGATAAACGCACAAACTAATTTTACGTAGCACTTGCGAAAATAGACGTAAGGCTGTATCTCCGCAGCGCTTTATCGTATTCTGACCAAACTTGGTACATGTCATCACAAGCATGACTTGAAGCTTCATGCAGTGTTTCGGCGCAGCGCCACCTACTGGTCCAGAGATATGAAAAATTGCTATTTTGGCTTATAACTTCTGAACGGTTTGTCCAAGAATCCTAAACGTGGTCTCGTTAGATTCAGGGCATCATTCCGAGTCGACTGATATCCAATTTTTCCAGATCGGCCATTTTGTCTGTCGGCCATTTTGAATTATGTGCTAAAATGCTGTATTTTTTGAACGCATGAACGAATTGTTACGAAACTCGGTATGAGTCATCAGTACAATGCCCTGAAGGAGCCTGAGAAGTTTCGAAACAGCGCCACCTAGTGGATCATTTTTTTTTTCAAATGCTTATAACTTTGGGTGTGGTCGACTTATTCTCACGGGAGTCATCTCCTTAGACTCCTGAATCGTTGCCGAGTCCAACGATACCAGACTTGCCAGGTTTCGGCATATGGTTTGTGCAGCGTTGTAATTTAGCGCTTAAAAAACTTTTAGCGATATCTTCGAAACCGCTAGTCCGATCGAGACGAAACCACCGTCAGAAGTTTGTAAACATAGGTCGATAGCTAAACATCAAAGCCCAAATATCAAAATATTGATCGTAAGGGGTAGTAAAATTCAATCAAAGTCACGTGTCAGTCGTTTTTGACGTGTTTTTTCACATAAATGTCTATAACGTTGAATCTAATTGAGATATTTTCACCAAAATTGACACACAGATGCATGGGCTCAGTCTGAGGACACACAAGAAAAACTGTGGGATTGAGCCTCTTGGTGGCGCTAAAACTAAACAAAACATGAAATTCCCATTGACTTCAATGCAGTTTAGTGATGTAAAATGCTATACTTAACAAATGCATTGCTGTAACATTATGAAACTCAGTATGTGCCATCAACACCATGTCCTGAAAGTACTCAACAGATTTAAAGACAGCGCCACCTTTTGGTCAAAAGTTGTAACAAATTTTCACGAAATGCTAATAACTTTTGAATAAATTTGCCTATAGTAATGACACTGATCTCAATAGATTCCTTGGGTTATGCTGAAAACATAGATACCAATTTTGCCATAGTCAGTCAAACTTCCTGTCCGCCATCTTTATTTCCTTTTAAAACCTACTTTTTCGAACTCCTCCTAGACCGAACGTCCGATTTTCACCAAAATCGGATCGTGTCATCTCCAGACCGTGCCGAGTAAAAGATATGGATTTCGTGTCGATAGACGAAACCGTTTTCATATACCACAGCGGCAAAGTTGAGGCATGATGCCAAAATGACTATTCAGGCTTTATATCTGCAATGCCTTGACATATTGACACCAAACTTTGTAAGTGTCATTGTCACTTCACTCTGACCACATCACATCAGTTTAGTAACTGCGCCACCTATTGGTCGAAAGTGATACTCATATTTTTAGTAAATGTATGTGATTTTTCAACTATTTTGCCAAAATTCATCTTTAAATGTCTTCAATTGCTCCTTGCTGCAGTTGGTCTCACACTCACAGCCACTTTGGCATGTCTTGTCGTCTTGCTTGCGCTTGGCCCCGGTGATTGCTGCTTGCAGCTATATTTATGATTGTAATTATCCTGATGGTTGTGTTTGTGTTATGGCTGCATTGTTTTTGGTTTTGCAAAGCCAATTCATTTGAAGCAATCACCTGTGCTTTAGTATCTTGAATATAAATTACAGTCATCCAAATTGCTGTAATTTATTACTAAACCAATATTCATTAGCTCAGAGTTAATGGTGGCTTTAGGGAAAAAAAGAGCTTCATTATACTTCAGATGAAGGGGAAAAAAATGATATACTTTGTCAATTTTTCCACCCAAATGCTGCCATTTTGCCTGGAGCTAAATTATTGAAGGGGTTCTTGATCATCGAAATGAACTTGCCCCTTTTGAAGCGTTCAAACCATACACAGACAGGTTATACCTCAAACATCATACACTGATCTATTGGGACAATAAAAAAACAAGATACATTGTGAAACATTTTAGAAAATTAGTCCATTACTAACTCACCAATACAACTTGTCATGGTTTGCTTTCCCATATTTATCATTGATCACTGATTGGGATTGTTATATGCGCTAATGAGACATGATGGCTGTCAGAAGCTCTGTGGGGAGTGCATTACCTCCCTAATGACCTAGTTTCAACATTATTTAAAGTGCTCTGAATTCAATTGACTGTGCGCACATCCATTCTCACTGGAGGACTCCCGGTGTTAGAGCATCTGGCCTTACAATGGTCTTCTTTAGTCACAATACTCGCAAATCTTTCATGTGTGCCAATTACGTTTTCCCATGTTAAATAAATCCCATGATCGTGATGAGATTTGTTTGACTTAATGGTGGCATATGGTTTAGTTGTTGAAGTGGAACCTATCAACCATTGCAATGCAGGGAGTTAATGGCGATGTAGGGAGTTAATTGACTTGAAGCACTACAAAGATTGCGGCATAAATTACAGGCAAGAGAGTGAAACCTAGAATGTTCTTTTGACATGAATCAATTGAGAATGGTAACCTCCTCTAATGAAACTGTTATTTGTTTTATCAGTCTGTTAATGATAGTAATGGAGAGGAGTTCAAGCCATCCTCCAGGGCAATCGAAGGGGAATCTCTACATTTATCGGAGACAAAAGCGTCTGTGTGTGGCGGAAGGTACCGAGGCGAGTACAGGTAAGAGAATGCTGGAATGACAGCAGAGCTACTCATTAGCATAAAATCTGTAGAAGTCATCCAAACATGTTCACGCACAGACGGCAGAGATGGATCTCTTGGGGCCCATTGAATAAACGTATAAACTGAGTTATATAACTGTAGAGAAGAGATGCGTCCTATTTGTGTTACAAATGAAGCTGTCAAGCTCAGTGAATCTGATGACTTGCAACGGTCTGTTTCTAGCTTGAAATCAGAAAAACTGGATGCATGAAGCGTTAACTAATCAGATTGATACAGTCCAAGAGATTTAACAACTTATTTATTGAATATTTAAGTGACACTTTCAAACATATCCAACTAATAATATATCAGGTGATCAATTCACTGACTCATTGAACCAAGAACCTCTATCAAAACATGTTATTCACAACGAAGGTTAACTAACTGACCAAATCATAATTATTATTTTATTAATAATATATTATGTGAAATGTCTTAATGTTTTCCATATATTGGAAGCCAATGGGCTCCAATATTGTTTGGTTCCAAACATTCCTCAAAATATATTTTGCGTTTCACAGAAGAAAGAAAGGCATACAAAGTTTTGACCGACGTCCTAAATGATGACAGAATTGTCTGTCAAGGGACAACTTGTCAGTCTCAAACACGTTGAACAACTTGTCTGTCTCAAAATTAACAGTATTACTGACTCAAGTAAACCAAGAACCATATATTTTGGCCATGTTGGTATCGTGATGATTTTGAAGAGCCGATTAGCGAACTGAATCTAAGAGCATATTGTAAATTTGTTTAGGATGTCTTTTTAATGTAAACATAATGTATTTGTTTATGTCTGTGTATAATTATGTGATGTTTTTACGTGATGATGCAATATAATTGCTGAATCTTTTTTACTGCCCCATTAAAACAATCGGTCACACTTTAGATTATGGTCCAATTCTCATTATTAACTAACTATAAACTCCTAATTACTGTTTATTAATAGTTAGTAGTTGTTAAAGGGGAACTATGCAGTTCTTTTTTAGCTTAATTTACCTTAACTGAACAGCTTCGGAGTCATTGGAATGGTTATATTACTTTTTTTCGGGTTGAATGGTGGCCAATCTACTGTTTAGAACCACTTAACAAAAACAAATTTACATTACTACAATAAGCAAGATTTGTACTCTCCAATCTTTAGGTAAAAATCCAGATAAAGAAATAAAATTGATTCGTAAAACTGAGCAAACCGAGTTCATTTTATTTGAATTAGTGCATTATGTGGAAGAGCAGTCAAATCAAAGAAGACTGAGTTTTGAGACCGTTGTGAAAGGACCCCTCAGCCTGGGGAGCGCCTCGGTCTGGAAGCCTCCACAAATCTGGAACCCAGCAGGATGAGTGGGTGAGAAATCAAAAGTGCAACCAAGCAAAGAAAAATAGAAGAGCCTGCAGTCTTCTCCAAAGGCCTGTGGAGATCATGTGAGGAGGGGCAGGTAGGGCTGAAAACGAACGCTCAGCTCACCGTTTACAGTTTAGATCTAGCTGTAGAGACCACGCGCTGGAGGTCATTTATACTCACATTGTCAGAACCAGGCCCATTAATCTAAATCAAGTTCCTGCTCTGGTTTGGGATTGTAGTGAACTCGCCACAGTTTTCCTGTTGTACTTTCGCTCAACGAAGGTTTAAAGATACTCATCCATCAGGAGCACTGCAGTGTAACTGCGCTATCAGTGGCTCCGCCTTGCGCTCGCACGTTTTCACCTTTAGTAGTATGACAAAAACACACTTAACACTGTGATGGTGAGTAAGACTTGTACGGCAATTATGCTATTGTACTGCATTGTCATTTTATAATTTTGGACATTTCAACATGGAGAAGTACATGATCAAAATGATTATTAGTATTATTCCACTACAGAATTATATTAGACACAATACATGATTTGGCATGTACAGAATTGGAAATGACCATGAACCAAACAATCATGAATATATGATATAATGTTCTGTGATGCTTGTGTGTTCACTATTGGACATTTTGTAATGTGTTTTAGAAAAATGTGTTTTAAGAACATGGACAGACAAGCATTTTATTTATAATGTTGTGCAGAGATTTGCTTACATAATTATACAACATAATTAAATGTTTTTAGATACGATGTGAAGCTCAGCATTGAAGTACTTTGATACACTTATTGCAATGTTATTTAAATGAATCAAGTGAAAATAAAAAAGTTAATTAAAGACTTGAATAACATTTCAATAAATTGTTTTTGAATTGTTAAACTTTTAATTAGCTTTTTCTAATCAAAGGAGTAAAATCATGGAATAGCTTTCTTGCAACTCCCAGATAAAAATAATAGGGTGGGCAATATGACCAAACTCTTTTACCACAATATATGTATTTTTTTTATCAAGGTAATGATACATTTGATGATATAGTGTTCCAGTCCTTAAAACTGATTTGAAATTGTGAACATAAAAACTGATTTTACTTGACCTGTTGATGACAAAAGTGAAAGTGTTTGAACAGTTTGGTCTGCTCAAATCAAAGTAACTCATTTTCTGGTACAGCAGTTTATATAGATCATACTTCGTGTGGAAATGAAATAAATTATTGTTGATCAACAGGAGCACAGCAGCATTAGTCATTATAATAAAGCTCTGAACTGCTGAGGTAATTGGCTCTATAAATGAGGTAGGTAAACCCTAATGTGCAACCGATTTGGTAAAGCTGGTTTTATTGATTTTGCTGTTTTGTTTTCAGAGTGCCATGCCTTTGCCTCGTGATATGGCCTCTCAGGGGAAAAATTGCGTGTATACTAAGCGAAACGTTGCCAAGGAATCTCTTTGCTTCTCTCTCCTTGTCTTTCTCTCTCGCCCCGTCTTTCCCTTTACCAGGCACATCTCAATAGCTTCTCAAATGCACGGCCGTGGCGTGTCAGACAGACTGTCACGTGTGGATATGCTGCAGATCACCTCTGACACATTTTGAGAATTGGTGTTTTTTTCAGCTTTAGCGTGAATGCGTGGGTCTAGGCATGCTGGTGTTCCCTCTCCTTCGCAATGTGAAAGTCCCTATTTTCTATAGTAGAAGTTTAATGAAGCACAGCTCTGTCTATGAGCTTAATGTGATTTACTCAACAAGATGTCCTGGACAGACAGACATACATGGGTTGTCCTGAAGAACTGCATTCATTCATTGGTGGCTCTTTCATAACTTTCTACGGAAACCTAATGAAGATCATTAAAGTATCACCTTATAGTTTTCCTAAAATTCTGTAATGACATAAGACATATTTTGTGTGCACAATGTACATCACGTGATATACTTACCTATCCTCTGGTCTATGGCGGTCTTTTAAACTGGCTAGGATTGGATGTGACGTCGGCGGGATGATGGCCAGCTCTAGAAGAAAGAGCGAAACATCTTTGTTTCTCTGAACATTTCCACAAACTGGATATTCAAACTAGGTTGAAAATGGTGGAAAGATCTCTGTAACGCAGTTCATCATTAAGGGAAGAAGGAGGAGGTAAACGGTAAATGTAACTTTAATCACAAAATAGACATAAACAACGAAACAAAAGTAAAGCGACAGCCCTCGCGGATGACTGGAAACAAAACTACAACATAAATGTCCCATGCCTGGTCCTCTCTCATCCTTCACTGTCGTCACTCCTCCTTAGAGATGGGAATTGATAAGAATTTAACGATTCCGATTCCATTATCGATATTGCTTATCGATCCGATTCCTTATCGATTCTCTTATCGATTCTCATTGGGTGAGGGAATAAGTACAAATTTGTTTGTTTGTATTAACTCGCTTTAATATCTGATCAGAAGACACAGCACAGAGTATACACAAATTATGTGTAGCAACCTCAGAACAAACCTAAAAGTAGGTGAGCTACTTCTCAAAGTGAGTGTGTGTGTGAGTGAGCATGTGTGCGTTTGTGTGTGTGTGAGTGAGTGAGCGCGAGAGAGTGCGTGTGTGAGCGCGAGAGAGTGAGTATGTATTGTGCGAGTCGGCACGCGATGGCTGGTCGGAAAGCAACGTGGCGTCCCGTTAAAGGCCTCATTATACTGCATCGAACTCACGAAGTAGTTCTGCATCGAACTTCTGCCTCTGCCATGTTTGCCGTGTTCCGAATCAAAACAACGCAGCGCGTGTGTGACGTCATGACACATTTGCAACAAGCGGAACCGATACGCGGAATTGTTAAGCAGGCATGCTAACGGTTCCAAGGAATTGATTCACTGGGCACCGGTTCTGAAGAAGAATCGGTTCTCGGTTCCCATCCCTACTCCTACTCCTATCATTCTCCTCTGTCCGCTCCCACAGTTCTCAGCCACGTCCTACTTCACACCACATACCCACATTGCCCTTCCTGGCCCGCCATGGTGTCGCTAGATAAGACCCCTATTCCTCGGCTGGGATCGTGTAGAGCCCTTTGAAGCTGCATTGAAACTACAATTTGGACCTTCAAACTGTTGTTCCCCATTGAAGTCCACTATATGGAGAAAATTCCTGTTTTTTTTTCCTCAAAAACGTTAATTTCTTTTCGACTGAAGAAAGAAAGACATGAGTAAATTATCAGGAAATTTAAATTCTGAAGTGAACCACTCCTTTAAAGTGATTTCATTTGCGATTTTTAATGGTTTGGGTTTAGAGTTACTGAAAGGGTTTGACCTATAACTGCTTGTCAGGAATGTTGTCCAAAGGCTGTTGGTGTGTTTGTTTTGTTGTTGTTCCACGTGTGAGAAGTGTTTAGTGATAAGAGGTGGAACTGTGTTTTCCTGACGATCACATGATTTAGGTCACATGAGCTGACAGATGTCGTGCCCTTGATGGCAGCGCTTTATAACCAAGGCTGCTCCGCAGGTGTGCTCAGCTGATTGCGGCGAGACCCGGGAATACGCCTGGAGAGATGGAGGATGAGAGATAGGGGTGATGTGTTGCACAGCAGGGGTGGCGGAGGATGGAGGACAACACATGTCAATCAAACTCTCTCTTAAAGCCTGTCGAATCATTCCACACAGCGCTGAATTTCTGAGGCCCTTTTTTAACCAAAAGGACAAGTAAATGGATCTTAAATAATAAACTTTTACTCCCGAGAGAAAATCAGAGGAGAATATCCACACAATCTGCATTCGTGGCACATAAGCTCTAACCACAGGGCACCCGAAACATTGGAACAGACCTTCTATTGCACATTACTCAGAGGGTAGTTTGTTCAGTTTTTGATGCTTTAAGAGAATCACCAGTTGGGTCTCCTCCAGACGTTAAATTAAAGCTGTGTTTGAAAACACTCTCGGGTGAATTCACTGAACAGTTTTGCGAGTGGTGCCTAACTACCAACCACCTGCAATCGAGTTTAGCCAGGCACTAAATGCGCAGAAATAGCTCTGCTTCCTGACTATGTAAATTAAGTCATTGTAATTCTTTTCAGCACAAACACACCACCTTGCTATGTAAATTAGGCTTATTACTTACTTTATTCTCAAAATGCAGAGCTTTTTTCCTTGTAGAGTTCAGTTAAAGTTGGTCCACTGAAAGCAGGTATTTATTAAGAAGAGATGTTTGTTTACATTTTAATGAAACAATACTGAAAACAAGTATATCGGTTCAGACTTACTTGTGGTCTTTTAAAGATCAGATTCAGGTTTCTAGATCTCTAGGTTTGGTCATCTAAGTGGAATTACACCTGGTTATTTAGGCCAGTTATCCCAATGTGCTTCTAATGCACTCTTTGTTTTTATATAAGTTATTTATTTATTTTTAATTGGGAAAATAAACGTTCTTAAAAAACACTTCTCAGATATTTCAAGTTGGGATTAAATGGAAGCTGAAATAGTATGTGTGTGTTTTTTTTTTCATATTGTGACATTTATCCAAGTGAAATGGCTTCTGGACAAGAAAAAAAATTAGGATTGGTTGATTTTGTCCATTTGGGAATTGATTGGATGATTGTGGTTTGCTATTGGTCGATCTCATGAGTGACATGCTGTCCCGCCCTCATGCCAGTAAACACATCATCAGAGAAGAAAAGAGTTGTCTTGCTAGAGGAAAGGGAAGTTATTTTGATGAAATATTATGAGGGTACATGAATTTTAGAAAAATAATAATAATGATGTGCATGGATAATTTTTTAGAAGCAAATACATTTATAGCAAATACTGCTATATTTCACACAAAAAAACTGACTGTGAAAACTGTGTGACTTTAATTGGTCGACTGTGTTCCTCAGTGGACATGCATGCATCATGGGAGCATTGTGTTATTTTTTTCAATTTTGTTTTCAGAAAGTCATTATCATTTCCACTACAGTGTAATTTGTAATCACATCTCAGATGATGTAGGTGCGTGTTTATTAACATTCTGTAAATTAAATGACAGAAACAAATTTAAATTATTACATTTTCTTGTAAATTTATTGGGGGAAAAAATAGTATATTCAGTGGGGAGGATATAACTCTGGGGCAGTTAACAAAATACATAATAAATTATAAGAAAATTATTATTTTCACATAATAGAATATTGTCATATCACTAAAATATTGAAAAGGTTTGAGATTATTTCACACTTTAGACTATAGTTTTAAATATGCAATATATAATTGTTATGGTTTTATTGTTATTTTTCTTTGTGAATTGATTTAATGTATTATTATAATGGTAATAATAAATACATAATAAAATATAATAATGGTAAAAAAGTCTGGGTGTGAGATAAGGGTGAAAATAATAAAAGGGTAAAAATGTCTCTGCATTCCCTCTCAAATCATTTCATTATTCAAATAGTGTTCCTTGATTAAAAGTACGACAGTCTATTGATTTTACTGCTGCGAATTCCAGTTTAATAACTGTGTTAAAGTGTAACTTTAAAGTCTAACGCTTTAATGTGCTCTAAAAAGATAAAAAGTGAAAAGATATGAACTGCCTAAGGATGAAAAGATCATAATGAAAAATGCAAAAGAATCAAGTATTTCATCCTGGATTAAAAGAGTGATTTTGGTAGATTGATATCATTTAAAAGATTTTCTGCATGGCGCAGAGGACTGGCAGCTGTGCGACTGCAGTTTTAGATTCTCTGAAAGAGAACGGATGAGAAAGACTCGGAAGGATTATTATGTCAGACACCCACAACGCTGTGCCGACTCGAGTGTTTAAGAGTCACATGGGTCATGATGAAATGAGAGCGCTCTGAAACTTCCTTGAACTCTGGACTGTATCCGCTTTATCTGCGACCTAAAGGACCGAAACCTCTCTTGGTCTTTAGCTATTTGTCGACACCCCCAAGCTGCTCTTTGACCGTTACATCACTCATTTGATGGCTTCTATAAACACCATTTCCCTCCTCTTCTCGCTTATAGGATTTATTCTCAATATAGTTTAAAACTGCAGATTTTTGGAACTATATTCAGATACTTTTTGTTGTCATTGGAGGATTTAGGAAAGGAAACAAGCAGCATTTATAAAGCCTGTAGCCTCACGCTCTCAGCGGTGCATGCAATAAAAATACAGGTTATACAGATTGCCCCGTCCTCATCCCTATGGCAGTGAAACTTCAAAGCCAATATAGATTCACTTTATGAATTCTCTCAGAAGATACTGTAAATAAACAGATAGCATATCTGTGAGGAAGCTATATGCAGTTCCCACACACTGGAAGCCGTGCTTCTGCTTGTATACCACACTATTTTTAAACTGCTGTCTGTTGATTCGGCCTCAAACTACATCAAGTGTGATTCACAATGTTTATGTTTTTTCTCCATCAGAGATCAGTTCAGAATACCTACCATCTTAATACATATTGTCTAAATAAATCAGAATACCTACCATCTTAATACATATTGTCTAAATAAATCCTCCTCCTCCGATGCAATAAACAAATTCACACGGTTGTGACCAGAGAACATCCCCAGTGACAAGCGAGAACGTGTCGTCTTCTTTGGTATTGACCTCTGAAGGAAATAACGACAGCGTCTCATCTCGGCGCAATCAGACAGACTGTTTCTTAGCAACAGTGTTATAAATGAGAATAGTGGAATAAACGTTGCCGTCAAGGCCGGCGCTTTCTGTAGGTTTGCCAAATGAGGTTATTAACTGTATAAAATCACTTCTAAATATTATGCTTAGATTCAAATGAAATCTCATTAAATCCCAAGTGTTACAGTCTGTGACCCTTAGATAAGTTCTCCTCACAATGAAATGACTCGTATTTCATCTCAAAATCGATTTAAAAATACTATTTTGTATTACAAATATATATATATATATTTGATATATATATTTAAAAATACTATTTTGTATTACAAATATATATATATATATTTGTATTTGTAATATTTACATTACAGTTATAACTGTAAATTATGCAAAATGACATACTGTACTACTAGCAATGCTAGCAATAATACTGCTTTCCCCAACACCGAGCAGAGCCATTTTTGGACTCACTATAGTTGTGAACCACTGCCATACAGTATATCAGAGTATAAACATTGTTAACACAGTAAACATGTTAATGCCAATGTTCCGTTTCATAAATATTCAATAGAATGACTGAAAACAAGCTTTTCTGGTCACACTTTTTGTGTTTGAGAGCATCACTGCTAAGCATAAAGCAATTATGAGTACATTTGACATGTTTACCTACACCGCAAAAACAACGTGTTTATTTCCCCCTTGAGTAAGCATGCGTGTAAACTTAACCATATTAGATGGATACACTTTGCGATTTGAGCTGACTCATGTAACATGGCAGGATGGGAACAAAAGTGCTGTGTCTTTGATCATTTAGATGAGCTGTTCGCCTGAAGGAACACATCCTTCCTGAGTGCCGGAGAAGAGGGCTCTCAGTTTCTGTTTATGTCATAGAGAACAGTAAAGCTGCACCTCCCGCAAGCCTGGACCCGGCAAGACCAAAGTCCCCCCAGTCTTCACCGAAGCAAAAACAGGCCAATCTCACCGCCAACAGACATGTTTAGACAAGATGTCAGAGCAGAGACAGGCTGATTTGCCTTTCTACAACTCGTCATCTTCCAAAATAATGATAGTCCAGGAGAAGTGGGCGAAGGAGTCAACAGAAACGCAATCGGCTTGGATATTAGGATCAGTTCGGGGTCCATCCTGTCACTCTGTTACGAAATTGTAGCCCTCCAATACAACGGCCTCCTCCTTCTGACCCATTTGCTTGGAGATGCGCAGTTCTACCACACTATGCAAACCAGCCCCAGTGAATTCTAGGTAATATGACACACAATCCATTTTAAGTATTATTATCCAAAAAACAAATGAGACGCCTCACAGCTGAAAATGTGAGATTCCTGCGTGATAAAACTCTCCAGACATTTTTAGAGGAAGGAATATTGTACCCAAGTTGGTGATTAGATGTTGTGCAAACCAAATTATAGCCTAATTGTGTTAAATGGTAAATTCCCAATGGTTGTTTTCTTGTGCAAATGCTAAAAGCAAACCAGGGAGATGCTACTTTATAAGGAACTGTTGCATAATAGGTGATTTAAAGGGACAGTGTATGCAAAAGCTTACTTTTTTAAACATTACTCATCCTCTTGTCTGTCATTTACTCGCCTTTTTTTCTTTCCAATGTCCATATTAGTCGTCTGCCTCTTTAAATGCTTGAGCTCTTTAAAGCAGGATGGATTCTGATTGGCTGCCAATGTTTTTATGATGGGAAAAAAAGTAATTCTGAAAGTGATTCCAACAATATAATTTATCTATGGTGTCGTCAGTTGTGGTGTGGATATTATTTCATATTTAGAACAGTTTTTACTCTATCTTCATTGTTATCGATATGGTTCTCATCCTTAGTGTAAACGGCCTTAACTTTGAAAAATGCCACTGGGCAAAAAGATGGATCATTCTTCACAATGAAAAAATTCAGTCATACAGGTTTAGAAATACACGGGGGAGAGTAAATGATGACAGAATTGTAATTTGTGGGTGAACTATTCCTGTCACTAGCACTAGTCTAGCTGTAAGAGTTAGTCTGACCTTTGCTGATGTGAGCAATTTAAATAAAACGTAGTCTTCAAAGCAACTCAATCACTGAAGGTCTTGGTTTCGTTGATTGCAAGTTCAACTATATCCAAATGTCTGGTTGGGATCACTGCTCCTGTTAGTAGTCGTAACATCATGCCACAATCTTAAACATAAAGGTTCTTTATTTGGAATGGTTCCATGAAGAACTTAACATCCATGGAACCTTTCCATTTCACAAAAGGATCTTTGTAGTGGAAAATGGTTCTTCGGATTATTAAAATGTTCTTCACAATAAGGATAACAAAGGTTATTTTAAGAACTGTTCGCTGAAATGTATGAAGACTGAAGTGTTGTGATTTACTTGGCCTCTGTACACTATTACATCAGTGGAAAATTTACCATCAGATAAGAATGCTTAACTCCTTTCTTGGAGTAAGCCATCAAAACGGATACTTTAGAAATACTTCTTTATATGAATGCACTTGCTATTGGCATTTGTGGCATATAGTCATTTTTAAACCCTGGTTGAAATAGAAAGGAAGCAGTAGGTTGGAAAAAAATACTTTTTTCCAAAGGGGTTAAGTTTACACCTGCTCACATTGCCTTTTTTGTATGAAACATATGCATTCTCCATATGCTGTCAATCTGTGGCAAAAGCATCAAAGAGTTCTGGAATTAAAGCCAGAGGTAATATTACTTCATGCAACTGGTGTGCAATAACAAAAACAGACTGACTGCAATGCAGTTGTTTATGTGTCAGCTCTCTTACTCTCGCTGTCGTCTTTTCCTTCACTGACATCTACAAGGCACCATTCCTGAGATTCATTTGCTGCTGTGGTGTGCACAGTTACACACACAGTTACATATGTTTTGCTGTTATTAACTTCCATTGCCTTGCAGATCTGGCAGATACAAATTTACAGCCCAAATCTGGATGCTCAAGCATTGTATTTGGTCTTTGATCACATTGAGTTGTCTAAGGGTACATTAAAAATGGAAAGGTTGTTCTTTTGCGTTTTTCACACAAAAAATGACAAAGACACTGTATTATGCATGCCAGGCCAGTAGTTGGCGATGTCACTCAACGAAACACAACACTCCTATAGACTGAACACGTAATACGACACGGCACATGACGTCTTTGTTTTTACAAATTGGCGTTTTTGTAGTTTACACGGATGCGATAATAGTATTGTTTTCAAAACCTTGCACTTTGAATTTTGTTTACAAAAGTGTGCGTTTTCAGGCTCCCAAAACACTGTTGTCGTAATTGTCACTGTTGTAAATGAACGACCAAATTGCATAAAAAGTTTAGTTTTTCCGGAAGTGAATGGATTAACGTTTTTCATCACCAAGTTGAACAGGTTGTTTATGGATATGCCAACAAGCCAACAATATGCCAAGTTTTTACCCACACTCCTAGTCATAAATAACCTGTTAAACTTAAAGCTACAATATGTTTTGTTTGTTTTTCGCCGCTATGGGGCGCTAACCTCTTACAATAACAAAGGCGTAGTTTGATGACGCATAATTTCCTGTGAAATTATGGAACTTGTCGTCAAGCCGATGGATCTACTGTAACAATGTTTATGGATGAGTGAATACATTGATGTTTTTATCATGACTGTGGTGTGAAGCAGGGCTCGATTGCTAATAAGAGACAGCTATCAGCGCCACACACACACACGAGTCCCGCGGATATAGAGGAATAAGGACATTTCATTCTACCGAACTAACTTACCCGCAAGTGCTGAATTACTACTCACACAGGTCAGTTTATTAGACGAATTAAACTTGTGAGGTAGCGCAGCGCTGCTTCACTTGGTCTACACTATCACACTAAACTTCATTTGAGTGTGTTGAAAGTTATAATGTTGTTCTGTGTTAGATTGTTGGCTATATGAGTAGCAGTAAGCTAGATCAACATTAGAATAACATACAGATCATATTCTAACATTTAATCATGTTGAACTATATAACATTGATTCGTTTTATGTACATTTTCTCACCTGTCTAATAAAGTACATGCAAGAGCTCTGTCAAGTCGAAGTTTGTCACGGACGTGGAGCTCTCGGCGTCTCGAAACCGCCACGCTGATATTGATCCTCGTGTTAGTTCTCCTTTTTTTCCCCAAAGTCTGCTTGCCATGGTCCATAATGTTTGAACGAAACAGCAACAGCGCTCAGCTAGACGTTACCCAGTTATCCATGTCTGTCGCCATGGTTACTCTGGCAGTACGAGCGGCCGGAAACCAGGGATAACGCGGATATTACTTCATTGACAGGCGACAAGTGAACATGTTTTCCGGGATGGCAATTATTTAAAATTGGAATTTCTCGGAATTTTTTTTCTTTGGGAACTTTTGGGATATTGTAAGTACACAACTGCAGGGAATATATAACATGGTGCAAGTGATTTTTGGATATTTTATTACGAAAACCTTACATATTGTAGCTTTAAATCCAGTGATTATTTCATACTCAAAAGCGCTTGAGAAATGTTAGCTAAGCTCACTTGGTCATTATTTGTTATTGCTACAACACTCATACATACAGCACATATGAAACATAAAGATATGTAATTCAAGACCTATGTATTATTGACGGGCCAGCGAAGCATGTGCCAGAGTTCACAGCTTACAATCCCACTGCAGTTTTAATGTCTTCTGAAAGAGCATCTTATTCACTTTTCTTCTGGCCGAAGGCGCCTCTGTTATGAAGCCCCATTAGAGCAGTCATACAGATGGTGGGACGCACAAGTGCTTCTGTTCTTCTCTGCGAATTGTTGTTCTGAAGAGCAAAAGAGGCGCTGGTCAGTAATTGGAGCTGGGGAAACGCCAGGAACTTCAGTCACTTCACACTCAAGTGATTCACACACACACTGGATCAGTGAAGGGAGCCACTGCAGAACAGCAATGCCTGCTTCTCCTCTCCTAATTGCTGGCTGAGTGGAAGCAGTGCTGCGGTAGGATTGTGGACTACAGGCAAGATAGAGGCTGGTGAAGTAATTAGGAGCAGTTGGTCCTCCACCGACACAGCAGATGAACATCAGGCTGGAGAACTTCTGTGACAGAGGATGCAGTGTTATTTTTGTATTTTTCTCTGCTAGGCACATCAGGTGAGAGATGGAAGAGGGGCCAGGGTCTTGTGCTCCACAATGCGTGACCCGTGTCTGAGGTTGAGCGCGCAGGGGCCAAGCACAGGCTAGTTCTGACAGCGTCATTACTCAAGGAATGGATACTGACTATGCATTGTTTTGTTTTTTCTTCTCTCTCTCACACACATTCACACTGTCTCTAAGAGATGGAGCTCAAAAGGCTTACGCTTATGATTTCGACAGGCGGAAAGATGTCTTCATCAAATGAAACTACAAGGCTTTGATTTAAGGCATTGTAACCAACTCAATCTTATGAGAAAATGTAACTAGTTTACGTTTTAGTGAATTGGTCACAAATTTGTATGAAATCGTACAATCTGATTTGTGCAAAATCATACGATTAAAAAAAAGAAGAAAGAAAAACTAAACATGAAGGTCCACACCTAAACCCAACAGTGGGACGTAAGCAATTTGTAAACCTAAAATACCTAAAAAATTTATAATAATTAAGTGGCCTAACTGATACACGACAGAATATAATAAAATTGTCACATATTAATTTTTAGAGGCTATTTTACAATAAGATCAAGACCCAATTGCAAAAGTGGCGTTGCATTATCACTTTTTATTCTGCGTTTAGAGCGTTATGGGGGGGAAATCTGCGTGCATATGGTGACGCAAAAGTGTGTGAAATTGGATGTAGTGTGTACTCCAGGCGGCTAGGTGGCAATCTCAAGCACTGAAAGTGAAAGAGACGCTGACAGTTTTTCATGTTTAATATGGTTAAGCTGCTGTTTTAACCCTCGCGTGTCGCTCAAAAATTACAGAATTTATTTATTTTTTGTCAATGAAATTAATACTATATTTTAGTTTGATAATGTTTTGTTATATTCCTGTACTGGTGCATGCCTGTGACGTAAACGCGTACGCGGCGCCTTCAATGTCTAGCAGACTTTTGCATTTTTACCGTTTTTACCCTTAAAACTGGAACGCGACGGTGGAGCGTTTTTTTTAAGATTTCCACTCTGGAGAGTGGTTTCACTTTTTTGCGTTTTTAAGCCCCAAAAACGCGGCCGTCGTGTAAACGAAAGGCACATCCGATAACATATTTTTACGTTTTCACCCGCAAGCGTTCTTGTGTAAACAGGGCCTAAATGATTCTTGATTGTTACAAGCTGTTCACACATTGGCAATGCAAAAATACTTTCAAATTTCAAATACTCTCTTACAAATGTAAATCAAAACTTGCTTTTAAGAGTGCAAAAGTGTGCTTTACCCCAAGGCATCACATCATTATTAAGCCCTCATTGCCATGTGCTTTCAAATACATCAAAATATGTTTCTTTCCCTGAAGCAACTTGCAGTAGAGGGTTAAGCAATTCCACATAACATACAAATAATTTATAGAATTCTGAATGTTTTAAAATGATGTTTACTCACTTCATGGGTTAAAAAAATCAATAAACATTGCTATTCTGAGAGGTGTTCTCCAAAAATGTGCATCCACTACATGCTTCACCCTGCCACAAGAACATTTTTAAATGACTTCCGGGGGAAAAGTTTTCCTTTCATTATTAACCTTTTATTGCCATCTTTTATGCATCATTTGCTTGTCAAGCAAATAATTTAGTTTTTTAACCTGAGGCAATTTGGATGAAGGGTTAAGCAAATAAGGCTAGATAATCCTAAATACTGATTAGAAGTAAAAAGTAATATCAATCAAAAGATTTCTTATTCTTTTGGATCATCCTGAAAACATTCTTAAACTAATGGAGCACTATTCAAACTGATGATTGATAGTCCCAAAACGTTATTGCTTCCCACCTAGAAGATGTTTAGTGCAGATAATGGTATAGCCTGAATTTAGGCCTATCTTCTAATGCAATTTATTGATTACATTATGTGTTGGTTTATGATAATGCTCAGAATTGCACCACTCCATCTCAATCTTTTACAAACTGCCTTGCAATCCATTTAAATTTCCTCCAGAGCTATTACAGTTTCCCCAATTACTAAGACCCATTTCCTGAAAGGTATGATACATTTCTCGAGAAATATTGTCTTGGCAACATTTTTATTATATAGATTTTATTTTATTTCAGTTAACATTTATTTAATATCAAGTACCGAAAATCACTTTAGTTTTAATTAACTAATAACACTGTTTATGTGAAAAAAAGAATAGTGTTAGTTTAAAAAAACTAAGGTTTATCTTTGGCTTAAAGAATACATTTTGAATAAAAACTATATTGCAAATACTGTATCATATGAGATGTGTGGTGGGTTAAGCTGGGCACATACGTGTGTGCACTACTAACTGAAAATACTGATGTTTTTGGTGAGATAGAGAGGGTCCTGTCAGAACTTGCCAGGAATGAAGTACCAGATTGAGGAGGGACTGACAGGCCGGCTGGCATGAGGGGGGTACGAGCCTCCTTCATGGTAACAGCTCCGAATCCTCCATTAGCTGCCTCTCCTGACACATACTGCCCCCAATAATGAGAAATCACCACTAGAGTCACATTAGACTTCACAATCTTTCTCTCTGACTCAATCTGGCCTTACCTCCTATTCCTTACTGCGCATCCAGAGTGACAGCCTCATTACGGTTTAATGGGATGGGTTCAGTTTAATCTGAGGGTGGATGTTATAGGACCGTGTATTTAAAAGTCTCAAGCCACAACTAGGCCACAGCTGTGTTTTCAGCAAAGTTGGTCAAAAGATTCTTAAAAATTAGATTAAAGGATTGGAGGGCTGGATTCCAGAAGTAACTTTTCTTAATGATCACTTACTGTGTGTGTCAATACATTTAAAGGGAAAGCTCACCAACGACCGTGGAGAAGTCACGTGAGCCCTCCGCAGATCGAGCGGCACCACCCGCCGAGGCCGAGTGAGCCAGAGCCCGTGGACGAGAGGACAGAGCTTACTATCGCCCGGAAGTGGAGCCCCAGCCTGGATCTGACCAGGGGTCTGAGCCTGTGACACCAGCAGCCGTGGGAACGGAAGCGGAGGACTGGCGGATAGACTTCAATGGGGACTTGTCTGGGGATGGTATCTGAATTATATTGTCCGTAGAAGACTCGTCAGCCTGTTCAGACTTACCACTGTGTAAGGACAACAATATGAACTGGGATTTATTCTTTGCGCTAACCTGTGTGGACTGTCATAATTACGGTCATCCTATCAAAGTTGGTTGCATAGTCACCACCAGGCTCTTGGCTCCTCCCACCTTCGGCTCCACCAGAGACCCTCAGCCTAGTGGCTCCTCTGGGTTCCCTCGTCCCACCGGCTCCCCCTTAGTCAGTCGTCACACCACTTCATGCCGCATCCCTCCACCTCTTCGGCTGCCGTAGGTTCCTCCTTCCTGTCGGCATCGCCTCTGTCCTCGGTAACACCGTCATCACCCCAGCCCTCGGGTACTCTTACTTCTCTTACGACGTCCGTCGCCTCGATATCGCCTGGGTCTCCAGAACCAGCAATGTCGCTCAGCTCCCTCAACCCTCGGTCTGCGCCATCGGATCCCACAGCTCTGTCTCCGTCTGTTGTCACCCAGATGCCGACAGCCAAGCCAGTAACATATTGGCTCATCATACCTCCCATGTCTCCGTCATGGACGGCTCTGAGTCTGTGCCATCAGGAACTCTCCATCGTTGCTGATGGGGTCTCGTCGTCCTACCATCGTCACCAGCCCTTCACCATCACCTCGTCCTCCTCCAAATCCCTTTGAAGTCACCGCTATGTTCTGTTAGTTTCTGTTTTCATGGACTTTCAATTTGTTTTCAGTTGTCACGTGTCATTGTGCGTATTCCCGCCACTCATCTGTCTCCTTGGTTACTATAACTATTAGTTCAAATGTGTCAGCTGTGTTTATTTAATCATCCTCGTTTGTGTTTACTTAAGTTGTTCCCTCTCCTGCACTTCTCGTCCGGTCACAGTTATGTAATTCGTGTTTGCTATCTGTCTGCCTGCCTTCGGGAATGGTATTATTAAAACTATTGTTGTTTGGAACCTTCTCCTCCTGTCTTCATCTGTTTGCCTCCAAACAACCCGTGACAATACCACAGTAATGCTAATAAAACTATTAATACATTAGATCATTAGCTTATCCATGAACACGATTTTTGCCTGAGTCCCATCGGATTGCTTTCCATTGGCTGTGGAGGTGAATACGGCACCTCCCATGATTCCACGCTCATTTACGCCGTCTATTTAGAATTATGTTTTGACAGTTCGGTTGAATTAATGAATAACCTATGACAGAACATTTTATTTAAATGATTGTTTTCTCATATTTCAGTTGAAGATATGGCATGATAGCAGCACATAATGAATTTGAATTCTACGATTAAACGTAATTAACCTAGGTTTTAATAAAAAGTCAAAATGTCTGAAATGTACATCGGAATAATAACCCCATGAATTACAATTAATAATAAATTTAAAAATAGTAAGACTAGTAGCAACATGCCGCTCTGTGCCAGTTCTGTGGGGGTCATCTTACCCAAAGGGCCTAATTGTATTTTTTCACTTCAAAATAAAACAAATTTTTACTCAACAATTCTAAAAACATTAATGCGCCCACAAAACCCTCATTAACACAAACATACTCACACACAAAACAGTACAATGTCATAGATCACTATATTCCAGAGACACACAATTAACAGAAACCTCAAAACTATTTCGACTGACAAAATTGTATAAATGTTGATATTCAGATGAAATTACAGGTGAAAAAATCAAATCACCTTTTATGTTCGAACAAAATAAAGTCATAGAGGTTTGGAACAAGATGAGGGTGAGCAAATAATGAATGACAAACAAATGCATTTTTCCATGTTTGCAATAATTTGGCATAATTCTGAGAGTTTCTCCATGCTCGAGTCGTACACATCAAGTTTTCCTGTTCTGGTGGGAATAGTGTAATGAAGCCTTGAGAGACCTTTTGTATACTTGACTGACTTTACTTGCTCTGTCAGCCATATGGATTTTTGTTTTAAAGCATGATTGAATCATCTATAGTATGAACACAGTAAAATTGAATCACAACAGGCAACATACAATTGATCAATGGAGTGTATAGTCACTGGGGGCAAAGGGTCAGATGACAGGCATGGTCACATCCCGAGAACTGAGGAGAATACATGCCCATCTCAGCATTCAAAACATATACAGTAACTTAATCCCAGATGGTTCAGTGTCAATGTGGAGTCCATCATGTATCATTTGTGAAGGACACTGTGTAGGTAACTAACTAAAGTAAATCTTTTAGAACTGCTTTCACAGCATGGATTGAACATATATGGCAAACTTTATCAAATCAAGGTCTGTGCTGATTGATTTCAAGCCACAAAATGGGTTTTTCATTTACAACAGGGGGAAAAATGTGTTTGCTGCATGGTTTCTTGCACAACTATGCTCAAGTATCAATACTGTAAACGATTTAGAATGAAAAAAAAACATGAGCTCTTACTTTCTGGGCTGTCAGTTGTGTGACGTACACATTCGCCAAAATCCCCATGCATGAGGTCTTCACCCTTTCCACTGCACCAATGACCTAAAATACATCTAATCTACCTGGAACCAGTTCACAGAGGATTTCAAAAGAGCATGGTACTGAAATGTAAGCAGTATACAGTATAAGATTTCTTTATGAAATCTAAAAAAAAAAAAAAGCATACTGTACGTTCACTCTATTTGCCTTCTTGCTGAGCAATACATTTTTCTATTGGACAGATCTTTCAGTCACCTGAGAAAGACATATAAGGGAGATTGAGATTATGAGGTATCCCTTTTTATTTAAATTGTCCTCTGCATGTTAGAAATGTGCTAGAAGTTCAAATAATACACATAATTAGATTTCAGATGTGAGCTACCAATTATAATAAGGAGAAATGTATGAATAATTTACATTTCCAATAAATAAATCTGAAAATAAATTAGGGAAAATGTATCTCCTTTCTCAATTGTTAATCACTGTTCAAACGTTCGCGGTCTGTAATATATTTAAATAAATTAATGCATCCTTGATTAATAAATATATTAGGTCGACCAAACGGGACAACACAGCTGTTTTTAACATTAAAGGGCACCTATTATGGAATTTTGAAATTTACCTTTCATGTAGTGTGTAACATAGATCTAAGTGAACAAAAACATCCTGCAAAGTTTGAAATATGAAAGCGCACCGTATATAAAGTTATTGTCTTTCAAAAGTAAGAGTCGACTCGGAGTCATTTTTATGAATCGTTAGAAGACCGAAGCTTTTTCTCTGACTAGATGACGTCAACTTGTCAAGTTATTTGAATACGATACGCCCACTTATTGCGCTCCAAGGCCAGGGAAAATATCATGGCGACGAGACGCTGTGTTCTGAAGTGCGGCTCAAAAGCCAACTTTTTTAATCTGCCCAAGGACGAGCATTTGAAGACTAAGTGGCTACAACTCATATATACAACTATCTATACCACAGAAGTATAGTCCGAGCCTTGTGCTTTGTCCGCGCCGTTTTGAAGACGATTGCTTTACCAACTTAAATGCAATCAAACTTGGATTCGCGAGCCGGCTGATATTGAAGGAAGGTTCAGTTCCAAGTGTATTTGCATCAGCTTTCTCCTCCGTATCACAACCTGTAAGTGTTATTAATAATTGTTGCTTTTATGTTTTATGTAGCATGCTTAATAATTATTTTGTTTGTTGTGTAAGCACCGTTTAGCTTCTAGGTCTTCAATGACAATTGTATTGAGATATGTGATGTGTTTGTCGTTGTTTTCGGAGTTGTCTTAAAGAATAGAGTAATACCTCGTAGTAACGTAACTGCATTTATTTTTTTATTTTTTTTAAACGTTATGTTTATGCATCGGGCTAACGCAAACAAAGACTGATTGTGCTTTTACAATATGAACTCTGGGCTATGCTCGCTAACATAACATTAAATTCTTTATCTTATTTAATTTTTTTTACAAACTACAAAGCAGTGGACTATAATCATTATTATAACACGATTTAATTGATAAAAGCATAATTGTACTCCGTGTTAGACAATAAGTATACCAATCACAACTGACTGGGTCATCTGACCAATCAACGCAGATTAGCGTCGCGCAAAGGAGGGGTTTGGAAAAATGAGTCGTTGAACGAATCATTTGGGAGTCGGTGAGCAAATCAGGTAAAAATAAATGCATATTATACGACAACAAAAGTGTTTTTTGTCATTGCATGCATGTAAAACTGCTGTTGGGGACTCCCAAAACAACATTAGGAACATTTTAAATGTCATAATAGGTGCCCTTTAATAATAATACGAAATTTCTTGAGCATGAAAAACAGCATATTAGAATGATTTCTGAAGGATCATGTGAGATGATGATGACTGAAGTAACGATGCTGAAAAATCAGCTTTGTATCACAGATGTTAATTACACTTATATTATATACATATTAAACAAACATATTAAAATAAAAGTTATTTTCAATAGTAACAATATTACACAATATTACTGTTTTTACTGTATTTTTGATCAAATAAATCAGAAACCGAGTTGCAATGACGAGATCACTGCATTCATGCGCTCAACATCACTGTAACATGTCATGACTCATGCCACTATCTAAATATAATGATACAAATATAATGCTATAATCAACACTTTTTTTTTAGTTAACCTTAATATTTGTAATAGTAAAAACGTGCTAAAAGTTTTCAAGAGAGTTCTACATGTAATACCTATTTCATACAAAGATATTAGCCAATCAAGTTTACCCTGAAGTCTCACAGCAGACACGTCCCTTCAAACAGAGCGATCAAATCAGAGGGCTAAAATCAGCCTTTTGTTTCTAAATTATGAAAAATTGTTGATTTAAAAATCATACTATTATAAGTGCATCCCAGGAAATATTCTAAAATAATAAATTAATGCAGGTTATGACCCCTTTAATGTAAATAGTAATGCACGATTCAAAATAAATAATGTAAAAGGGATACATTTAATAATGATTAGACTTTAAATAACAAAAAAAATATGACTGATATAACTTTGGTCGTACTCAAACATATTCATCATGGCCCATCCACAGTACTGTAACTGAGGCCTGTATAGGGACCTTCAGAACAATTCAGATTTATTGTTGTCATATAGCTTTGAAACTGATATGGAGACAGACGGTGAGTAACCATAGAACTGGAAACGAGATTAAACACTTGTGTGGGGGGTCTCTCTGTGGAATAAGGGTCAAGATCGAAAGACAGGTTTAAAGAATAGAGGCCAGTGTGACTGGACCTCGCTGTAAATTCAATCAGATTGTCCTCATGAAAACTGGTGGCTGATCTTTACTAAGCTGTCCTTCAAAAAAGGACAAAGCCATTTCAGTCACAAGCCTAACAGAAGAAGACCAATAAAACAGGAATACACTTCTGAAGCTATGAAGAGGCATTTTCCTTTTCATAGATAGATAACTGCATAACAACACTCAGCATCTTGGAGACCGATTTTCAGTGGAAAGCGTGAGTATTGCTCCAAGTGAAAGACTCATCTGTTGTGGGTCGGTCATTGATATACAGTTGCAACTAGCATTACTAAATGACAGCTGGCTCAAGTCAAAAGAGCCATCAAATATCTATGATA
The DNA here is from genome assembly GCF_949152265.1 of Phoxinus phoxinus. Lineage (NCBI taxonomy): Eukaryota > Metazoa > Chordata > Actinopteri > Cypriniformes > Leuciscidae > Phoxinus > Phoxinus phoxinus. Next base: position 34,198,292 of record NC_136879.1, on the reverse strand, counting down.
TTCTAGTCCCTAGACAGCAAGCACCACTAAAGTTTGTTTTGAAAGTGCAGCAGAGTCCGTATATTCACAATCTGCAGAAAGACATCTTACAAATGGGTTACTTACAGCTGTCTCTGCATATTAAACTGGGATAGAAGAAAGTATCTTAACATCAAAATAATGCATTTCACCTTTGAAAAAAAGCTGTCGCATGGGTTTCTTCTGCCCACTGATTCTTACAGGCTCACTGTCTTGAGTTAAAAAGCAAGGTCTTTCAGTTTGTGTAGAAGAGATGAGTCAGTGAAGGTCTGTTATTGCCTTTGAGGTTACCAATAGCCTCCGGTTCTTGTAATATTCCCCACAAGTCTCGGCTATCATATTGCACCTTTATTCTGCTAATATCTTTAAATCTTCTTCTCTTCTTTGTTTTGGTCTGCCTGTTAGCCTTGTTTGAATCCCACTAGACTTTATATTAAATAATATCTTGAATAGTAGTCTAGTCTAGACATATTATATACTATATATATGTGAATATATTTTAATTGAGAAATAATAAACATGCAGCACTTCCCAGAATGAATTGCTGATCAGCTACATATTTTTGTTGATCTGCAAAAATAAAATATAAAGACATAACATGTATGATAAACAACTAGTTTTGGCAATTACATCTAGTTAGCATTTTATTAATACATACGAAAACTGTTCAGTCTGGACATGTACAAGTACTGTGTATGCATAGTCTGGCTCCGTCCTCCTACGTACTTCTGCTCAATTTTCATTTTCCTTCAGAACTACATCTGGGATTGTGGTATATTCTTGGGTTTTCTCTGGTCAATTTTGTACCGGTCCAATCAGCGAACAGAGGGAGTGGTTGAGAACGATGACGTTGAGGTCGTGCGCTAGTTTGAGTTGACATACGTCACGAGACTCACGACCAAACGTTATCGATTGGTTATGGCAGCTCCAATAGTTTTAAACTTCAACAGAGTACCCGCCTTCAAGTAAGTTAACGCTTTTCAATGGAGAGAGGCCAGACTCTCTGTATAAATGAAATGTAGGCTGCGAGAGTCTGGTAGGACCAGTATGCAGTGCTCAAGCTTGTGTTTTCAATTGCTGCGATTATAGCTTTACATTTACATGATTGAACTTCACATCTTTGCTGGAATTTAGCGTGCTAACTCATAATGTTTTTCCACCTAAATTCAGTTCTAATTTCAGACAGATGCCACCATTCTGTGAATATTCCCGCCTTTCACGGTACATTCAAGACTCAAAAATAAGTCAAATAACGCTGTTGTGGTCTCTGTATGGTTTGGATTAGGCTAAGGGTTTAATTACTGAAATGAGTGCCTTTCAAATCACATGCATGTAAAGGTGCGGTCGCATTTCTACAATTTTGTGGGCGAAAAAGTTAATTTATTATAAGAGTGTGGCGATGGATGAAACACTGCCAAACTGATCTCATGAGGAAAAATAGCCTAACTTTTTTACGAGGTAGCAATTTTGTATGAATTCGTACGATGTAATTTGCATGAAAAAAGTAAAAAAATTTGAAAAGAATAAGCATGACGGTTCTCCCTTAAATGGGGCAGAAGTAGATTGTACGAAAAGGTAGGCTACAAATGAGATTGTACAAATTCATTAGTCACCAATAAAATATTTACAAATTGTCATGAAATTGTTATGACAATTTGTACAATCTGGCTATGGAAGCTTGTGTGTGTTTTTTTTTTAAGAAAAAGATAATTGTGAATTTATTTTTACAATAGCGGTAGGCTATATAAACTCACTATTCTAACTTGATTTCTCGCAATTGCAAGTTTATATCCCAGAATTCTGACTTATTTTCTCAAAATTGTGAGACATAAAATATATATTGTTTAAAAAAATTCTCTATTGTTTATCTTTACAATAAGGTTTTGATAACATTAGTTAATTTATTATATCATTAACTAACAATAAAAATACTTCTAAATCATTTATAATATGAACTATTATTCTTAGTTAGTTAATTTCAACATTTACTAATATTAAAATCAAAAGTTGTATAAAATCAGAATTGCGAGATGTAGACTCGCAACTGTGAGAAAAAGTTGTGTTGTGATAAAAAAAAAGTTGTAAGTACCTTTTTTTATTTTTTATTCACTAGCAGAAAAAAAAAAAGCTTCAATAGCAAATTCCCAATTAGGCTACTATTGAAAATATGTATTTCACCTGCTCAAATTTGCTAAATTCGGTATATGTGAATGCATCTTATTTATTTTGTCTTAAGAAGATTAAAGATTTTGCAGGTGTTCGTCAGAAATTCGGAAATTGAATAACTATTACCGATCTCTTGTTACCGATCAGTCTGGTTTTATCAATATTAATTCAATTTTACATTATTCCCAACAACACGAGTAAAACATTTCCCTGTATAAACTAGAAAAAATAATAATAAAATGTATTCTATTCGTCAATAATCTGTATATGTTATTGTGGTTAAAGTCAGCAAATACAGACGTTTTGATGGATGCATCAGTTTTAGTTCGTGTAAGCCGTGCTTATAGCTTATCCATTTCCCTTTTGTTGTTCGCTGTGTCAGACACCTGCATGGCAAGTGTGTACGCGAGCGAGCGTGAGGGATAGTGCTTTAACAGACACGTCTTTCACTCAGATTACTCTCCTCTGCGGAATACTCCGGAAAGCGTCTGGCCGAGTCAGATAGGCAGTTGTACAAGTCACAGAACCTGGCAGCCTCCAAAATGAGGGTCAGTTTCCCACTGAGACTTATCATAGACTCATTCTTTATTTCTGACATGCAGAAGGAAACGGGGGAGAGGGCGACAGGAGGTGTATTATCTTGCGCATTAGGCCGATTGCAAAAACGAGAGGGTGCATCACACACAGAAAAAGGGCATCCTGTCACCATCAGAGTCTGGCACTGGATGTGCTTTTATAGTGGATATTTAGATTGAGCTTGAAATAGAAAGCGAAACACATTTTCCTTGAATTGTGTTGTTGTGAGATCTTATGTGGCGATGCATTGCAATGCAAATGGTCATTAATTTGGCCTGTGACCTTTTTGGCACTGCATTTCACACCCACTGCAGCTGTTTTAGCATTTTAATTTTACGCATTTCCATCCACACATTATATAAGATCTTGATGTTGCTGTGAGTAATTTATATACATATGGACATAGGCCGAGGGTGAACTGACTGCAGGGTAAAGCTATAAAGTATAAGTGGAGAGGGCATGTGTCCAGATAATTTATTTTCATGAGGTCGCCTCAGTGCAGGCTTCCAGAGATGGTCGCATATTGATTTATGTGTGGATGCAATTTAAAGAGAAATATTTTACATTGTTAGATGAACTCTAATTATAATTCGATATAAACCTTTTCATCCACACTACTTGTGTGTATTTAATCAAAAAGAGAGAAACAATAAAGAAGCCTGGAGCTGATTTCTCACTAGTAATGTTTAGGTTAGAGTTGGATTTGGTAAGGAGAAGCTGATCCTAGATCAGCATTTATGGGCTAGCATTTATTATCCTAGACACAAAATTGTGGCAGAGTGAACTGAGCATGTCTATGGTAATTATTATGTGAAATTTCAACTGATTATAATTGGGTGTTTCTTCAACTTTGGGCACTTTTATGACCTAGGGGTTGATTTTTCAGCTTTTGTTGTTTTTCTTATATGAAGACCAAATAGCAAACGTTTGTACTGATTTTTATTGATTTGCCTTTGCCCCAGACCTAGACTTTCAATTTGACTTGAGTATTTTTATGTGCTTCTTTTTTAATCAAGCTGTAATTATGTCAAATTTATGCACAAATGATTAATTGTGTTTAATACAATACCATTTAAAAGTTTGGGGTCAGTAAGATTTTTAAAATGTTTTTGAAATAAGTCTCTGCTCACCAAGGCTGCGTTTATTTGATAAAAAATACAGTAAAATACTGTAATATTGTGAAATATTGTTACAATTTTAAATAATTGTTTTCTATTTTATATATATTGAAATGTAATGTTTTTCTGTGATGTCAAAGCTGAATTTTCAGCTTCATTACTCCAGTCTTCAGTGTCACATGATCCTTCATTAATAATTATAATATACTGATTTGCTGCTCAAGAATTATAATTTTTTTATTATTAATAATGTTAAAAAACAACTGTGAAAACGGTGATCCTTTTTTTCTGGATTCTTTGATGAATAGAAAGTTAAAAATAACAGCATTCATTTGAAATATAAGTCTTTTGTAGCATTATGAATGTATTTACTGGCACTTTTTAATAATGCATGCTTGCTCAATAAAATTGTTAATTTCTTTCAAATTTCATTCTTCATTCTTAAGTTGAAAGAAATGGTATTGGAGTGAATGTATTGAACATGATATTGATAACTTGACTTGTCCACCCTGTTATGCATTACTCATCAATTATATTTTAATAGCCTACATTTCAGTAATTTGTCAAAATAGTTGAAAACTTGAACATTTATTTTGTATGATGAAATGCAGAGACACTTGAAAAACTAAGGGTGATTTTTCAAAGGTGTCAAAGCCCAAAAGGCATCAACATGTAGGAATAATCCTATTCCATGTAAAATCCCCCCTTGTATTCCCATCTATATTCATACAATGTCTGTGACCAGGAGAAGACTATGCTTTCCACAGCTTTACACACTCTCCTGTAGTGAAGCATGCTCCACATGCTAGGGAAGTCTAATAATGAGCAAACACTGGTTCACCCACCTATAGAGGTCTAATATTTTTATATATCTCATTGATTTTCTTAAGAAAAATACTATGTCTTGCCTGTTCAACATTCTGTATCTAGCATAATTTGAATTCATGTTTAACTAAGAGTTTGAAACACTGATTTCAGACTCAATAGACATGTTATTAAGGGCCAGAAGGCCTACAGTATATAAGCTTTTCTGCCTGATTTTCAAGCACTCGAAGTAATCATGCTGATCCAACATATTTAACGCTCGGAAGATCATCTCATCACAAAGTCTCAATGCACTAATACACATATGGCTTTCTTGCAACTCTTTCAATAGTAACAATCAACAGCTTCACGGCACTGCATTCCATAACCACACATCGAGAGTTGGTAATCAAATCAACCTGGGCCACGGGAATGATTAATTCCCCAGCAATCCATTGCTGATTTGTAAAAAAAACTCAATCACAATGGCATGCATTTAAATCTGTCGTTGCTCATAAATACACTAGGGCCATTTGAGCTGCCTCTTTACTTATTCAGGATAACAGCGGGACTGTATTTATATCATGCTGCTGTACAAACAGCATAATCTCACTGCTGAGATCCACATTCTCGCAAGAACCTACATCTTAAAGTCGGCATGAAACGCAAGTTGCGATAGTCTTTTCTTACTATTGATATGCATATATGAGTGAAACGGCTTCTTAAATGAGGAAAAACTAATTTTGTCCATGGGCAATTTATTGGATGGTTGTGGTTTGCTATTGGTCGATCTCATGTGAGTGACAGTTTGTCCCGCCCTAATGCCACTAAACACAGAAGAGAAGAGAAGAGAAGAGAAGAGAAGAGAAGAGAAGAGAAGAGAAGAGAAGAGAAGAGAAGAGAAGAGAAGAGAAGAGTGCAATAGAGAGGGGAAGTTATTTTGATTAAAGCTTAAGAGGGCACATGCATTTAAAAAAATAATGGTGTACATAGATAAATAATTTATGAGAAATACTGCAATATATACACAAAAAAAACATGGTGACTCTAATCATTAACCGCCAATTTAGTAAGATACTAAATTGACTGAAATAACCCTGCTGGATACTGTCATTTGCACTTGTTTCTGTTTTTATTGTTAATATTTTTACAGTAATAAAAAAAAAATGGCACTAACTTAAAGGAGAACTCCAGCGCAAAATGAACCTTTGGTCTAATTACACATTGTTACCTAGTCAACCGTTATCTGGGATTTGTTTTCATGATTATCGAATGTAAATAGTTTTATCTCTAAAAACAGTTTAGCCTATAACGCTAGTATAACGCTAGTATATAGGGCATTGAGTAATGACAAATACAAATCGCTTGTTAATACCACTAACAAGGCTCAAAATAGCCCCACACTAACACGGTAGCATAATGAGGGTCCCTACCTTCAAACCGAAGCATTGAGAACTTTGACAGTGTCCAGACAGTTTAATAAGAAGATATTTTATACATACAGTCAACTTCACGTATACAAGCAGAAGCCATCTTTGAAAAACAGACTCGATCAGTCGATCTACGAACGCCGATCGCAAATGCGTAGAATCTCACTGCAGAATCCCTATATCTAGCGTTATAGGCTAAACTGTTTTTAGAGATAAAACTATTTACATTCGATAATCATGAAAACAAATCTCAGATAACGGTTGACTAGGTAACTATGTGTAATTAGACCAAAGGTTCATTTTGTGCTGGAGTTCTCCTTTAAAGTCTGAGACCACTGATGAAAATATGTCTATTTTTGCATTCTCTTTGAAAAATAAAAGCAATGTTTTGCCAGAATTTACGCTACCATCCAAAAGTTTGGTGTCAATAAGATTCCCAATTCCCAATGTTGTCTGAATTAAAAAAAAAAAAATCATATTAAAGTGTTAATTACAGCACACAACACATCACCAAATGCAGATTAGTTTGCCAGACAATCAAAACCCAATATCATTATTAGGTGTTCCCTTCTACACACAGTTTTTAATCAAACATAGACATAAGTTAGGTGTACAGAGATACATGACCTGCGTGTACTATTGCAGAATGAGGTTCCAGTTGTTCCTTGTTGTAAGAAAAGCCGTCTGTCTTATATAACCACCGGTAATTGCCATGATCCCTCTAGGGTTTTACAGGTTCACTAATAAAAGAGAGAAGAAATTAAATTGGAGATGCTAATAAGCCCTCGATTTCAGAGGTTTACAATTCATGAAATGTGCTCTCTGAACCAAAGAGCGCCTGATAAGCTTATTTGAGGCTGCATTAGCGGTTGCATCTTTGCACTGTGTATCTCAATTCGTTAATCCTAATATCCTTAAAAGCAGCCATATTACTCGTTCACCATGTTGATCTGTTGTTATAAATAGCATTTCACTATTTCCCTGTATCTGTAAAGCCATGTTGAGGTGAAACATCTTTCTTGGCTCCTTTGGACATAAAATATGGCAATTGAATACATTATATACGCATATAGGGGTTGGACAATGAAATTCCCCCAGAATTCCTTCTGTGGCCAATACAGCACCAGGTTCTCCTTCTGGAGTTACAGATACAAGTCCTTCACAGTGGCCAGAGGGAGTTTGAGCCATTCCTCTTCCAGAACAGTGGCCATGTCACTATGTTATGCTGGTGGAGGACAATGTTTTCTGAGTTGCTACTCCAAAATACCCCCAAAGTGGCTCAAAAATATTTAGAGCTGGTGGCTGTGCAGGCCATGGGAGGTGTTCACTTTCATGTTCATCAAACCAATCCGCCGCAATTATTGCTGTGTGTAATAGTGCCTTATGTTGATACACGTGTGTGCTGATACCCCTTCAGGGTACAATGTTTGAACCATTAGGTGTCCATGGTCCTCCAATGGTTCGGTTGTCCTTGGCAGTGACGCCCCCCATTAGGCACAGTAGGGAACGCCATGATATTGCAGCCCAAACCATCACTGATCAACCCATGCTTTACTCTGGGCTCACAAGTGTCCAGATCTCAGACAGCCCAGAAAGACAGTGAAGGTGGGCTCATCAGAGAACAATACATGTTTCACATTGTCCAGCCCAAGATTTGCACTGTTGGCACCAATGAAACCGACATTTGGCATTGGCACGAGTGACCAAATATTTGGCTAGCAGCCCGGCCATGTTGACACTGCGGAGCTCCAGTTTTGGTGGAAACAGGAGAGTCCGGTGCGCATTTAATTCTGCAGTGAGTTGGGCAGCTGTGGTTTTCTGTTTTTTTTTGGGGGGGTACGGTCTGGGTTAGTACCTGGACATCCATTTAAGACAGCTGCGTCGACAGTTACTCCTGTTGGGTGTGGTACGTCCGATGTGGTGGTGTGCCAATATTACCCTGGATACCATAGCTCTCGAATACACCAGACAGACTTGCTGTCCTGATCACAAATGAGCCAGCGCGGCGCTCACCAACAAATTGTCCTCTGTTGAACTCTGATATGTCTCTCAATATGTTGTGTGGATTGCAATATTTTATGTACAGCTGTCCTATTCTGCTAATTCAACCTTCACTCTGCTCTTACTGATGGAATGTAAAATCAGTGAATATTGGCCACCAGAGAGCGCATATAGGCGGGGAACCTCCAACGCTATATTGGTCAGTGTTTCCGTTTTATTTTCCAACCCCTGTATGTAGGATCATGTGACACTGAAGACTGGCGAAATGGCTGCTGAAAATTCAGCTTTGCATCAAAAAATTTTAATATTTCAGCAAGTCTTGCAGCATTGAAAAGACACAGAATGTCAAACTTATAGCAAAACAAACTGTGTGTGTGTGTGTGTGTGTGTGTGTGTGTGTGTGTGTGTGTGTGTGTGTGTGTGTGTCCGTTTTCATGGATTTTAGTTTGTTTTCATCAGTCACATGTGTTCCTTAGTTTTAATTTCCCTCCAATCCTTTGTCTCTATGGTTACTAACATGATTGGATCATTGTTTTCAGCTGTGTATCGTTAATTTACCTTGTTTGTATTACTACTTAAGTTCATCCTTTTCCTGAGTTTGGTGTATACTCCGGAGCAGAAGGTGGCGGTAATGCACCGAAAGCTGGTTGCCAACCACCGTTAAAAACAAAAAAGAAGAAGAAAGAAGAAGAAGAAGAAGAAGAAGAAGAAGAAGAAGAAGAAGAAGAAGAGTTTGGTGTATGATCTTGTTTGCGTTACCGTCTGTGAAAGTTGCTTTATTTCTGAGCCTGTTGTGGATTACTTTGTGGACTTTTATCAATCCTTGAATTTAAACTTCACCTACATCTTTATCGTCTGTCTGTGCAAAACGTTGCTAACAAAAGATAAACAGCAGCAGTTGGTAGAGAAACTTAATTCATCCAGACAGATAGGTGGCAGTATAAAGTCCAATCCAGGGGTGTGAAGAGGAGCCAGTGCCTTGAAAATAACGTATTGAGTAACCTTATTCATAACTATTATTTGGAATGCATGCCTAGCTATAGTTTATATTTGGAATCCACTGCGTTAACCTATCATTTCACAATTTATATATATGCCTGCATGTGGCGAATTCACCTCAAGCCACACATGGCAAATAGCTATAAAACTCACCTAGGTGAGTCTACTTACACTGCTTGCTCCACCTGGGAGACCACCGTTTTGCTTTGGCCTCATTCTCTCCTGCTTTAATGCAACAGTGATTTCACAATTCGACGAGAATGATTGAGACCATCCGAAACCTCTTATCCTGCTGCAGAAGTCATGTTGCGCTTGATATGACTCAGTGACCTAAGAAAATTTCCCCCTGCAAATGTGCAAGAGCACTGTCTGACTAAATACGGTACATGAATGACAAAAATCTCTCTGCTGTTTTCACGAGTCATGGGTGTCTGGCCCGAGGAGTCGTGCTCGATTATTTTGTCCTTTGGCGTAACGGTCCCCTTGCATTGTAATCACTTTCCTGCTCTGTAATTGAATGTAATTAGAAATCTGTGTCTATAATGAGTAAAAATAGCAGGTATTGCTGAAAGGCAGTGCCTTTCCATCTGTCTTAACATTAGTGAAAGCCTCATAGCAAGTTTGTGGTTTACATGCCGGAGTCATTAACATTATGAGGATAATTTAACCTTTATGTAACCCTTCCCCTTCTGTTTATTTGTCAAGCCTGCAAGCATGATAAAATAAGAAGATATTGTGTTTTGGAGAGGGTTTTTCAGATATGCGAAATGTGTCATCAACTCAACAAAATGACTCCTCATAATGCGAACAAAATGCAAATGCAGAATTCTGCTAATGTGAACTTCGGCGTTGCTTGGGAGGCCCCAAGTTATATTTCATATCAAAATCGTTTGTTATTGTTTGTTTTTAACAGATGTCTTGAGTCAAATCACATTTATTGTAAATGGTTAGCATAGATGGATCAGTAACCTAGTGTACTACCCGTAACTAGAGCTATATTTGCATATATTTTAATGAAGAACATCCATCAATCCATCGTAACATTGGCTCAGCCAATGGTGTGAGTTGGGGGGTGGGGCTATCTGTTTGTCCAATCAATGGTTCACTTTAAATCAGGCCTGTATCATGATATACCTGTAAAATACATACTCATGTCTATAGAAGCGGCAATAATAATCCTTTCCATTATAATTAGACAACACTTTCTATTCATCAGATATGGTGTAAGTAACTATAAAGTTTATTCTATTCTTCTCCCAGTTCACCGGCCACTTTACTTCCATGTATTCCGGGAGAAGTGGATGAATTCGATGTGTTGTAAATCCTACAGATCCGATTCTATGAACTGCGGCACAAACTAACATGGTGGCGCATATAGCTCAACGAACGAGATTGTTATAAACGTGTTTAAACAACAAAACACAACCACTCGCATATATTTGACAAATCGTAATATCAGATATGTTATGCTATAGCTAACAAATGTGTGAATATTTTGAATGAAAAAGGAAAAATTAAATAAAAGCAGATTATCAGTCATTCAGTGCTATTGTACCTGCGGCGTGTCACATGACAAGCAATGGCGCGTCACCATGGAAACTATAAAGTGATACGTTCTAAATAACGGTCGCCGTGAAAAACTCACGCTTGGTGGCCAGCCAGAATATTTTAAACTTACGTGTGAAAGGGTTAAAGTATGTAAGTGTGGGGGAATTTTTCTATTACTTAGCTCCTGGAGGCGCAGGTCAGCAGAATGACACAGTCACAGATGACAAGCATGCTGTTATTTAAAAAAAAAATGATTGTCTGCCAATCACACTGCATGGCCGGACCTAACTGTAGTATGAAATTCAATCAGAGAAGCCCATCAGTAACAGTAGTTATCCGTGGAGGGGGCCGTATTGACCCATTGTCACTGAAGGACAGGAACATGACATGACGGAGAGGTCTTAACATGTATCTGTAGGCCTACTGAGCACACATTATTGATAGCCTCCTCTCGTTTAATCCAGCACACATTGACAATCTCTTTGCTTAGCATCGGTAGTGGGTGTTGGAGTCTCATTCATAATGGTCTTGCGCTCCAGAAAGTAAACATGCTCGGTGACAACGCGGCAGACTGAACGGCAGGACTGTGGCTCGGTGATGAATGAGGATGGATCAGTCACTTCCTCTCCTCTCCTCACCTCTCCATCTCCCCTGTCGAAGAACAGGAAATGCAGTAGAGACCAGATTTAGTTCATTGCCTGGATCCTCAATCAGATAGAACAGATGGGTAAGATGTGTGCTCCATTTCATACAATTTAATCTGGAGTCAAAAAGCTGTTAGAAACACAGGCCTGTAATAATATATATTTTCCTGCAGAGGTTTACGGAAAAGGGCTTTTAAAAATGTAATTTTATCCATACAAGAGATTTATTTTTGTATGGAACTGCCATAAATCTGCGAAGGAACAATTTATTTTATCACAGTAGAAAAAGCAAAGAAAGTTATTTCAATAATGGATACTTGTCAGTATTTAAAAGTGAACTCATTAATTTTACCTCATTAAAAAGTTTTACCCCAGAGAAATGAATAGTCATTTTTAAACAAAAAAATATGGTTAACATAATCTCAAATTCAGTGGCGGTTCTACATTGAATTACACCCTGGACGAGACACCTTTTAAAATGAAAGTGGCCGAGAGCTACTCATGTAATAGGCTACAATACTTAAATCTCTTAAATAATGTCTCATAACTCTCATATTAACAACTATCCAAACTGTTTTAGACCTAAAATAGTTTGTGTAGGCCTGTATAAGTCAACCTTAAATGTCAGAGAAAAGAACAGAATCAGAGATTCATTTTTTTATATAAAAGTGTACTTTGCATATTATACTGTAACAACACATAATTATAGTTGATTTTACACATAATTTTAGTTGATCATATATCATAACTATTAATTTCATGATTATAGTGAAAAAATGATATCACAGAATCCTGTTCAAAAAGTACTAGCCTACTACACAATGAAATCAATTCAACAAGTTTTATATTGAAGACTAGCAAATAACAAATACAATTAGCATCAATATACACTTTTTGTTTACATAAACATTAAAATAATACCATTAAAAATGATGGCCAGATTGTAAAGGGGTGTCTTGCAACATGTTATCTACTAGCATGTACAAGTTAAAATAAAGTTTTGACAAAAAAGGTTTTATAAAAAGATAAACCTCACATATTTCACATATTACTGACATTTAAAATGCACATTAGCTTATCTTTTATTATTAATAGTAAAATTCGGTCCGATTTTCCCGTGGTGTCTGTCGTTGCTATGCAACCATGCACCGCGCTCTCCACAACGACAAAGAAGTTTAGTAGCTAATGGATTTCCACCACCGAAAAATGCTTGCTGATCTATTTACGGAGAAGAGAAAAACACCCATAGTGTTTGGGTGCACCCCATCCTTCATGTTGACTGAGCTTTCAATGTTGTTACGGAAAGGGTGAAGCTGATTGGTTGGTTCCTGTCACATGACCTGTGGTACTTTTGCGGCTTTCTGGCAAGTTGAGACTTTCATCTCGCTGCGCCAGGAAAAAATGCTGCGCACCTACATTTGAACAAACTTGACCTCGCAAAAGTCGTGATATGTGAACGTTTTTTTTTTACCATAAATTTTTTTTTTCATTTTACCAGAGGTCATGTTTTGCATCGATGTTTATATCACAAAATCAGCTCCATATGTCTTTTCTGTCTCAAAAACTGTTTTATGTCACATTTATTTTTGTTATTGTTTAGGTTTACGGTCGGGTTTAGTGTAGCGGCATGCTATTTTTTTTTACGCGATAGACCATTAACCTTTTAGCAACACTTAGCGGACATTCTCAACTGCCATGATACGTACAGTACAACAACCAACGGAATAAAACATTGCCAGGATAACGTTACGATCTGTTTTGGGTGAAACAGAGCTCACTTTTAGCGCCACTCACTGTAAATGTCACTTTGAAAGTGGTGCAATAATGAAACAATTTAATATAATTTTGCAGAAATGTCACCACATGCACATTTTTCCAGTAAGCCTGAGCTGGCAAAAGCACTGTTGACAAAATACACTCTTGGCTAAACCCCATACAATGCCTCTTTTTTTTCTTTTCTTTTTTGTCTGAGACTCAGCCCAACCACTACTCTCTGTGCGGCATGATAAACAAGACTATTTAGCTTAGAGACCACACAAAGCCAGTGTATCTGGCTTAACAATAAACACAACAATAGTGCAATTAGAAAGACAAGTCTCTTCAGCAAGTCCTCTTGATTGTCAACACTTGATCTATGCCTCGCATGGTCCCTTGTTTGCAGTATGAGAAGCAAGCACAAATTGAATATTATGATAAAAGGCATTCCATTGTTGCCACTGCACGCTTCCCCCTCTATAGTCTGTTGAATAGCGTGCCTGGTGATGAGCAGAATTGGACACACTAATTGGGTCCCACCCTGCCGAGCACAGAATATTCTGTTAGCCTTAAGCTAAAGTTGTTTAGATATCACATATATAAAGCCTAAGCGTCTCCTTTCAACAAAGTAATTGCTCTACGGACATTATCTGAATTCTAATGACAAAATCTAGGTACAGTAGAAACATTTTTTAAGAGGAAAGCCCTCTCTGAGAATACATGAAATGGGAACTGGATGCACCCACTGATTTTAAAATGCATGATGTGTTATGCCTTAAACACGAATTGTTCTATACAGCCGGCTTCAAATGCAAATCCACTAACTTGACAGCAAATTCCCTTGAAATGTATGCACAAAGCAGCAGCTGAAGAAGAAAACACTTTATTAAGGCTTAAAAAAGTACAGTTGGTGTCTTAAATATATTTCTCAGAACGCTGTGCTAGATTTGGTAAAATTAACATTGTTGAAGCAGCCAATACTAAGTAGTTCTCAATCCTTTGTTTAATTTTTATTATTTAGAAATTCATTGTTGACCCCAGCACATTAATTCTTTCCCCTCCAGCATTTTTTTTTAATTGCCTGCCACCGCCAGTGTTTTTGACCATATCTTATCTTGAACATGCAATAATAGACCATTTGCTTAAAAAAATAAATAATAATAATATTTTAGCTTTGTGCATTCTTTTTTTTATCAACAATTAAGTTTCATAAAAAAAAGCAACATTTTGAGCAAAAATCTGGGAAAATCTTATTTTTGTCAAAGTCTGAATCGAATTCAGAACGATGATCAAAACATATAGTAGATTGAGTCCATGAATACCCCCAAAGCTTCACATTCCTATACTTTCTCTTTGGTCGACCTTTCATTCAGTTACATTAGGCAGTTTTGATTTATATGCTGTTTAATGCTGATGATCATGTTATTTTAGATGTGCATATGATGATATATGATATTGCTTGTTTCTGCATCTTCCTCACAAGTGTTTTGATCAGGAGATTCAGTATTCTTTCCAAAGATGCGTAATAGCGCCACCCACCGTATTGCCACTATAGTGTTCATTTCAGCTTGAAACTGTAGTAAATTGTATGCATACAGTAAGTGTGTTTTGCAAAAATGTAGGCAGAGGCATGTTTTTCCCCCCAATAAGTGTAGATCATAGAAGTCATAGACAAGGTAAGTCAGGAAACCATGCAATCTGATTGGTTGATAGTAGTGTTGTTCCAGTACCATCAAGTATGTTTATCCAAAAACATGAAGCAAAAGCATTTTCAGCTAATAGCAATGCAATAATAATTTGGTAAGCACTGCTCAATCTTCTATACCGCATAGTTGGGATGTTAACATTAGCAGTATTCATCATCACTGCTACAAGGACGCTATATTGAATCTAACCAGTGCATCAATGTGCCAGACAACGTCTTTATTTTCAGAAAAGTTTCATCAAAAGTGTTTTGCATCCTCCTCTGGGCAGACTCCTTTAATTTAATTAACAGTGGGGAGGTGTAAAAGGCCTATGACAGTCTGTGATAGAAAGGGCAGGGGGTCATTTGCCACGACCCCAAGAATTTGTCATGGAGACGGACTCACTCTGTGCACCATCATAAAAAATTAATCACAGGTTCCTGGCCACCTCATTAATTCAGTAAGAGTGCTCAAGCACAGGATATGACACGTGATTATTAACTGGTTATTCTTGGAGGTAATTGAAGGTGTAGAGACTGGGCATTCGGATTGGCTTTGCTTGCCTAAAATGGAGTTTGGCCAAGCCAGAAACCTCCAAAGGTATTATAATTCTCTCTGAGCTTCATAAGGGTAAAATTACCTTCATTGCTTTTTCATAAGGCTTTGACTGCAGTGAAGTGTCTTCGCAGAAAACAAGCTTTAATATCACATGCAGATATCATTTCACGCAAGTTAATTTACGTACTGACGGTCCAGAGAATAAGGCATTTTGAGGTTACACTTCGGGAAATGTACGAGATGCAGAACACAACGTCGGATTTTCCTGTGTGCAGTGATTTGCTGACATTTACGTTGTGAAATTGCACCTATTACCCAGACATTAGCGTTGTCACCAGGGTAAAAATCTCCATTGGGTTTTCCCACTGCATCGGTAAATGCACTGCTTGTCGTGGCATTTGGAACACTGCAGGTAATTTACATCCAAAGCCCTCGTCGTGACGGTGGCATAACACACAGGTGCTTAACGGCTTTTCCGTGATTATGCTCTCAAACAAACAGATGATCAGGTGGGCTGGAATGAGGGAAGGTGGGGCGACTCCAGCGAGGAGGACATCTGCTGCATGGGCTCATTGCAAAAATCCAAAAACGTACTTATGCAAACAACTCACTTCAGTTTCCAGCAGAACTTAACACTTAAACACGTACCTCGGGTCTTTAGTGACCCGGGAAGTCATTTACTACCGTCGTCCTCATTCATTTTTTAAAGTTAGACATCAACCTTCTTAGTATCAATTCATTATAAACAATATAACAAGAAATACAACATAAGTTATAAAAGAATGCCTGTTTTCCCGTTTTTTTTATTGTATAGGGTCACTAACAACTAAGTATATTTTTTTCTGCACAACAATAATTCAATGTTTATAGACTAAATAAGTGCAATTCACCTTTATTCCACATCAACCTTTATTATTGATGGTGGATCTGGTGAAGAATCTGTCAGCGATCAAAATATTGATTTTTAAGACGTTGAAATTGATAGTTTTGAGGATTTGTTTGAGATCGCGAATATGAGCCAGATGCTGAATGTACTGTGAAATGAGCTCTGATGAGGACAGTGATGATGGTATTAAACATCTGCTCAAACTGAACCCTTCCAAGCTCCAAAAGGTAACAAACTATGTTTTATTTTATTCTTCTGTAATTGTTACTCTAACATCAGGAGAGTTTTGTATCATCACGACAGGTAGAGATCCTTTCGCGTTAGATACAGATCCTGCGTTGCTAAAGTCCCGAATATGTAATGATTGGCGAAACATTCATGCACTTAAGAGTTAATAACGACTTTTTTGTGTTTCTTGCACAATACTTCAGTATGTTCTGACCTCAAAACACTTTACCATAGTGCATGATTTGCAAACTAATATATTTGTAATGTTTGCATTGCATAACCAGCTCCATAAGAATAGCTTTAATATAGTAAATTTGCTTGGTAGCTCACCTTGTACAGCATTGCACTTGTGATGCAGATGAAACATGAATCACGCTAACCAAGTTAGCATGGTTTCTTCAGCAGATGCTTTTTTATCTCATGGTTGCTTTTGCACTATGGTTTAGGTTGAGGATAGGTTTACTGTACAGGTGCTTGTATGTCATGTCATTAATGAACTGCCGTGATACGTACAACATTCAATGTAATAAAACAAGGCCAGATTCACATTCAACTCTTTCAGCAAAAAAGTTAGCGCGCTTTTAGTGCCACTCACTGGACGTTTTACAACATAATATGATTTTGCAGAAATATCCCCACAGGCATGACGTTTTTTTTCCAGTAAGCCTGGGTTGGACATAATAGCAACTTTGATAAGGTCCAGGCCCAGTGTTTTGGGATTGAATATTATGTCACCTGCCAAGTTACTGAAGGTATTGAGAAGTGAAAGTTGACAGATATTGTACAAATGTCAACAGTAACCTTTTAAAACTCAAATCTCTCTCAAAACGCCAGAGAGATCTTGGCTGCAACATCTAGATGTGTGTTGGAGAGAGCAGGCACAGATATTGCATTGCCTTGAGACAGGTTGAGTGCCTCTGCTAGTAAGTGCAAAGGATGAAGACTGAGAGGGACAGTATTTCAATGCTTTTTTATTTTCTCTGACACAAGGTGTTGTCCATAACTCTGCTTAAGAGGTCCAAGATGACCCATGCAAACACTTGACCCTTAAACGAATCTTACCAACCCAGAACGCCATACAACATTAAACTGCGAAGGGGTGAGAAGGAGTTCCTTGTTCTCTTGATACCTCCCTACTAACATGATTGACTGACAGCATATTCCCTGTGTCCACTCCTTGGAATATTTCCTTGGTTTATTTACATTGATTTGTTGGTGCTTTGTTCTGCAACAAAGGATCACAAAGTCTCTTCAAAAGACTTCGACCTGGAGCTGATTTGAGAGGTGTCTAAATCATGCACTCTTCTGTTTTCTTTGTTTGGCTTCCTTACATCTGTCTGACTGAACAGTCCTTATCCTAAGGGATATTTGGAGGTTGTGTTTGTCCAGCAAGCAACCGCAGAGGAGCTTCAAGTGGTAATTGGACCTGTCAGCCTATTCCAGGCAGCAGCACCGAGATATTAAAAAGACTTCACCCCTTATCGTTTTGGTCGAAGAATATTCTCTCACACTCAATCCTGGACACCACAAGAACACTTCAGGAATATAAACAGCTGTCACCGCACGAGCCACTTAATGCAGGGATACCTCACTTGTGACTGAAGGTTTGTCTTTCTAATTATGTAAAAAGAGAGATTTGCTGGCATGTGTGGAATATGGAAAATCTATTTTACTCTGAACAACCTTGTATGTACCGCTCTGCTTGAAATCAAGGGAGAGGAAAACAACACACACTTCAGGAAGGTGCCCCAACCTAACAGATTGGCGAGGCTTACACCATATCCCTCTTTAGGGCTAAAGTTACTTATATTATTCATATATTTGTGGCCATTTTTATATATTTTTCAATTTAAATATACTGGATGGATGAATGAATGAATGAATGAATGGATGGATGGGTGGATGGATGGATGGATGGATGGATGGATGGATGGATGGATGGATGGATGGATGGATGGATGGATGGATGGATGGATGGATGGATGGATGGATGGATGGATGGAATGTTATTGAAAAAGATCTCAACAAACAGATTTGCACATTTCAGTGTTTCTATATTCAAGTCGACATGAGCTGTTCTTGTATACATAATAAATTTGCCCAGAGGCATTAACAAGATATGGAAATCAAGTGAATAACTGGCTTATCGTTACATGGGCTCGAGTCTCAAGCAAGATTATATACATTTGTGTCTGAAAGTATTAAGAAAGGCATGCTTTGCCTCAAGCAAACAGATTTGAGCTGAACAGCAAATTAAAGTATACTTGCCAAATCTCAAAAGGACTTATACATCCAACAGTCCCTTATACCTGCCAAGTAATTTAGCTCCAGCTGTCACAATCATGTCCCGTAATTGTGGGCCGTTATTACGCTCCGGCCTCAGGGTCAATCGTGTTTCTGTTCCTCAAATGACATTATATCTCATCTACAGGAATTTACTGTGTCAAAAAGGTTTACGCACAATTCAAATTCGTCTTATTACCTTTGGAATCTCATTTAGTTTAATAAACTCTCAAGTGTTATCTAGATGGTATCGCTCTCGTTTTATTAGATGCAGCTCTGTGGAATTATGCAGATTGTTGGTTGGATTCGTGGGTAACGGGGTATTCCTAGACCTCCAGAATCTCCAGCGATCCCCTTGTGGCATTTAAATTCATCTATACCTCCATCTGCCTCTCCTTCTCTCTGCTTCCATCAGTATTAATAGATCTCCCTCCTACAGAACAGCTGACCTGAAATCATGTTTTCAACAAAGGAAAATTAGACAGCATTGACCACATGTTGGGGAATAGACATTTTGTGTTGGAATTCAGGGAAGTACAGAGTTTTAGTGATCATAAAATGTATTTTATGAATAAATAATTTCACGTGTCTCTTGGTAATGCAATGAAGAGACGTGTGCACAAGACTCAAACTGAATCATTTTTAATAAACAGTAAAGCATTAATAAACAAAACTACACATTTAATAAAAATCCTGACATTATTTTTTTCTTGAGAAGAAAATATTGTATATACAATGTTAACCTCAAGTGTAAACATAAATTACTTAAAGTATATAAGAAGTCAATATGGAACAAAATTAAGCCTGTTTACTTTCAAGTCCCTGGTTTCATGCATTAAATAAATAATCATCAATCAATCTGAGGGTTTGTCTTCATAATTATTTAGGATTGTTATTCTGGTATGTACAGTAACACACACTTTACTTATTTTTTTTAAGAACACTTTACTTACACTCAACATATTGAACAAGTAACAAGAATGTCATTGGCTAATTTCTACAATCTTCAAAGTGCTTTTTAAACTGAAAATCTGCTTTTCCAATCATGAACAATGTGATACTTATAGAGAGAAAACCGCAACGTCTTTCATTCTTAAGAGCCGGCATTCAGATACTCATTCCAAAGCTGTAATTTGTCCTTCCAGGGAACATATTGTCAAGTTGCTCCCAAAGGTCTGTATATGGTTTCCATTTGTTGATAATTGAGCGCTGCTTGTGACTACATTGCTGTGTATAAAACTGCATTTTTACCAAGCACCTTCTTTCTTGGTAAATGTCACAATACAAACTGATGGACAAAAACTAATTCCGGGTTCCATGTTCTTTTCAAAAAAACAAACAAGAAAAAAATCACGTTATTCCATCTTGTTGATGGAGTGCCACCCGGTTGTCTCAAACAGACTCCTCAATTAAGAAGCTATTTTTTTTGTATTCACCCTTACTATCCATTCTTTGCTCATGCATACTAATTTGCATTATCCTCCCTAAGAATAGATTAATAACTGCCAAGCAACTCCATCGCATTATAATTGCAATCGTGACAGTGATCCTTGTGCGTCAGCGCTGAATTCAAAGAGGATATTAAAAAGAAGCAGGTTATTCCAGCATCATGCCTATTTCCATCTCTCCTAATCATGCACATAGACCATGTAAAAGGTCAGTTTTGTAAATTGATGGATACCATCTGCCATGAAACCTCTCAATGTGCTGACACCCAGATGGAGACAGAATACATAACAACAGGCAGTCACTGACAGATAAGAAATATGTAAAAAAAAAAAAATGTCATGTGGCCTAACCATCAAGTTAAAAGTAATATCATATTGTCCTTATATTGCACAGATGTAGACATCTAGGGTACGTTGACACGACAATGATGTAGTAAAAACGGAAGAAAAAAAATTCTGCATACAGACGACGACGTTGTCAAAATGATCCGCGGAAACGTTGTCACTTTGTAAAGAAACACTATAAAATGACGTCACCGTTTTCACAAACTGATGTTTTTGTAGTTTACACAGATGATAACAGTATCGTTTTCAAAAAAACATGCACTTTGCAACTCGTTTTCAAAAGTTTGAGTTTTCAGTCCCCTAAAATGCCATTATCGTGTAAATCAACGGCCAAAACTTTTCAGTTTTTATTTAAAGATGGTGTTGTGTAAAAAGGTATTTTTTAACAGATATTGTGAATTATTAATTGTTGTGGTTTTATAGGCTGAACTAACCTTGTCCCTGTCATACAAAAACATAAAATTATCGGATATTTTAATATTGATTTTGACACAAAGTCATGAGGGTTGGTTTTACTCCATGCATTTGCACATTACTATCTTGTGACAGTGACTTTGATCTAATATTAAAAACAAAATAAATGAATTTTGATTAAGTCATTAAAAACGTGCTCATCAAAGAGGTGTATTCAAGTCACTATGTCATAATTGCCTTTTCAATGTATTTTAAAAAAAAAAAAGAAAAAAAAAAGCTTCTCATCATTGATCTCACTAACAAAATTATTAAATGTTTGTCAATTTTGTGCCACTTAGTGTGGGCCAACTTGAGACCCAGTTGTATGTGGCTGTTACAGAACGGTTTATGCCAGCATGTGTGCACACTCGTGACTTTGCACAGGTGCCTTGTGGTCTGAAATCTCTCGGGCCAGTCTTCTGTGAAGACAATCCGCAGAACTAATGAAATGCGACAGGGATCTAGACGGCCTCGGAGAACTACTGTAAACTGCATATTATGACACTGCAGAGCCACATGGCCCAGAGATTCTCCTAATTAGAGCTAAGAATGCTTTAGTCAGCAAGGGATTGCACACGTCATCGGATTTCTGCCTTTTCTTAACAAGATCTGCAAAGTCAGACCTTACACTTGCCTTTATCACATCTGATAAGCCTGTAATAGGACATGACAGATCTTCACCGCCTTTTCCAATTCGGTTCGGAATTAGCTGTTATGCTCATAAGGGAATAATGAATATTTTTTTGGAAGATGTTGGGCACTGCACCTTTGCCAGCATAATTTTTTTTTTTACTTTTTACTTTTTTTTTACCATACAAAATGAATGAAACAAAAAAAATGTAAAGTCAGTACGCAAATAGTAACAATTTCAGGCCCAACCATGGCACACATGTTTTGGTTCTGCCAATCTCCCCATGGATATTGGTTTCATATATTTGAGACAATATCTCAAACAGTTGGGATAGTAAACAAACCTGTGGCTATAACAGAACTTTTTTTGGCACAGTTCATCTTCCGGGATTTTGTGGCCTTATATCCCTCCTTGCTCGGTGCTTGATTTTATTGCAGTGGAATTCACTTGCCTCACCTACTCATTCCTTGTGGAGATATTCTTCAGGTGTTGTTGTTTTTTACTGGGAAAAAAAATTGATCTTCCAATAACTTTTATAGAGTCGGAGGTTCTATATATATATATATATATAGGATAGGATATATATATATAAGGAAAAAACCTCAGGCTTATTTGAAAGTTATTAATTATGAGACTCATATACGCTATCTAACCTGGCTCCTATTTAAGTACATCAAGTTAAATGAAAATGAGAAATTTTGCTGAAATAAAATAAGTTTACTTTTTCATATATTTCATTTATTTTAATTTAAAGGTACACTACACCTTGTGGCCCTCTAGCAGTTAAAAAAACCTAAAAAAAACTAAACTAAACTGCTTGCATTTTGCAGAAGAACATTGTTTTGGTTGTGCTTCGGCTCTGCATGACTGTTACGGATGAATGTTACCGCTCATAAAACATTCACTAGTAGGCTTAAGAGATATAAGATATAAAGGATCTCAAGCTGACTAGCTGAAGACGTTACTGTAGCTTTACCCATTAATAAAACATCCTTGAAAATAAATTCGCTAAGAACCATAATGAAATGACCCTTCACAGTAGATAATGCTTAACAATGAACTCTGTTTGAGAGCTTCATATGGCAATTTATCTGTTAAAGCTAAAACACCTTACTCACCTGTTGGGTAAAAAAAAAACGGCATCTCCTTTACAACATTTCAAATCTCTAAGTTATCGCATCTCCGAAAACCCAAGCCAATGTTTGCTTGAAATTGCCTAGATGTCCCTTAAAGTGTACAAAAGAGATACAAAGCAGCCCTTGCTGAAAAATAATGACTTTATATACTGCAATGCATGTCATTTTTTTGGTAATATTCTCTAACATTAACCAAACACAAATAGTTAACTTTGAGATGATTTAAGATGCAAATACCACAGAAAATAAAAGTTGCTATAGTAACAGAATTGTTTAAATATTTGAATACATATTATTAAAAGGCACATTATTTATTAAAAGACTGTTCAGTCATGTCACAGTAAGCCTGGAAATAAGAAAAACACCTCCTTCAGCACATGCAAGGTCATAACAACAATAAATCACGACTCACTGATTTTTTTCTTTGCAGCCCTTGGCTTTTTTTCTCTCATTTCTGCACAATGACAGAGCTCTTGTTTCTGCAGATGTAAATAGTATGGAATACATCATGTGACACAAGATAATGCAATATCAAGGCCAACCGCAAGAATGTATCTTACTTTTCATCTCCCTGTCTGGCTGTAATACAATATTTCCAGATTGTTCTCTCCCCAAGAGCAACCAGCTTACCATTGATCTGAGCGGGGCTGATACCGACTCTGCTGCGGTGTGTCATTCTAATGAACCAGAAACTGAATCCGGCTGCAGTCTCTCTCTCTCTCTCTTGCACATCTTCTCTCTTTCTTGCTGTCATTTTTCTGTCATACTTTTACTTGCACTCACAAACACTCGGATGCATGCATACGCTCACAAAATATGGCTTAAGATCACTTCCAGCTTTCACAATCCGAAATCAAGTGACAATTTCTGTTTTTTGCTATTATGCATATAGATGTTTTTCATAAATAATCTAAAGAGATCCTGAACAAACAAACACAGTGTCATTCCACATTCCAACCACAGTAAGTTAACTCCAAGGCTAATTCCATAGCTATAATTGTATTGTTTCATAAATGCTCAAAATTAAAATAATATTTTTACACATTTGTAATAATTTAACAATGATGTGCAATAAAAGAATTTATATATATATATATATATATATACACACACAAGATCTTCACTGACACTTAATTCGTAAACTTTTTTTGGGAAAAAAATTTGTTTAATGTTCAATGTGTTAGAAATGATGCCACACTGTGGGACAAATATATATATATATATATATATATATATATATATACACAATAAATCAACAACAAAAAAGTTTGTTTAGTTAGTTTTAATAAAAATCAGGCTCTAGGACATGAAACTGCACAAATATTGTTCCTTCCTTGTAGTTCACATAACTTTGTGAGCCTGTGGCAGCCTGTTCAGTAAATAATTCATCAAAAACCTCAAAAGTTATTCTCTTAAAGTGCTTTAGTGTATATATACTGGCATCAAACAATATTAATAGAGCTGAATAAATTAGTTTCAACATAACACTTCTGTTACGAACTGCTCCGAGACACGAAGGTTAAGATCCAAATGCAGCTTTAATTAAGGGGCAATCCAGACACGTAATCCAATATACAGGCAATAGGTCAAAACACAGGTAGGCAGTCCAAACAAACAAACAAACAAACAAAACAGGCAGGGGTCAGAGGCAAAAGAGTAATCCATGGAACAGGCAAGAAATCCAAAAACCATGAGACATGAAACCGGGGAAAACGCTCGGAAATACAGTGCAACAACATAGAGTACAAAACTTTGTCGTGAGTGAATGAGTGAACATGGTATAAATAGGCTGAGACTAACAGGGTGATGAGACACAGGTGAATGCAATCAGTGATGATGAGTCCGGGCAGTGAGTAATGGGAAATGTAGTTTGTGAGGAAGTGAAAATAGTCTGATGTGGAGTGCCCTCTGGTGGCTCTCAAGGGCACTCCAGCTGGTGACCGTTACAACTTATTTCACAAGCCATGTAAAAAACCTAGTTTAACATTTGTACCACTTTACTTATTTCTGTCATGACAGCTCTCAGTGTGTTTGGCATATTAATTCATATGGCAATGTTGACATGTTTGGTCTCAGCGGAATATATTTGCTACGCTGCTGCTTTTGGTTATTACTGCTGCGTGTACTGCTGTACAATAGCATTCATGAATTACCCATAGCAGATCTATACAGGTGGAGCTGGGGAAGGTGGAGGGTTTCTGAAAGTGTGCTACAACTTCTACAGCAAATGCTGACCAAGTATTTGACGGTTGAGGAACAAGCTCATTGGCTGCAGATGCAACAGAAACCAATCAGCTGTGCCCTTTAGAGAATGATGTGTTTACAAGAAGATTGAGTTAAGAACCTATCAGCCTGCGCTATCTAGAGTTTCATGACAGAACTTTGTATATATTCTCAGTCATAGACAGCAATTTGTGATGGGCTGTATCTAAACGTTCACATTATAAAACTGTACACATTTTATGCGGGTTTAGAATGGCATGAGGGTGAGAAAATTAATGTTCATTTTTAGATGAACTATTCATTTTAAGAAGGTGTCACATCTTACCACACTCTCCCCTATTAAATGTGAAAACTAATTCACTTTAATTATTCCAAGTAAAAGTTTATTTCCCACAGAGCTTTCCCTGGCAAAGTGATGTACCTCAGCGTTAGTCTAAAGTGCAAATTAACACCGCCCTGCAGCTTCACACCAGCTTTTCCACCGAGAAGAGCTAGACTTCCCATTGGGAGCTGAAGCAACTTCCCAAGGCAATGTCACATCCCTGTTTTGGTCTATCTGTCAGGGACAGCCCTCTCTGTGCACCAGCAATGCCAAAAGTGAGGGCTCCACTTCAGTGTGGCACCTCTACAGATGGCACACTGTGGGCACTGTCTGCTCTGGACGCCCGTTTTCCTCAGGATTTGAAGAGTGATGGCAGGTTACGTACTGGCTGAGGATAATGAAGACAGGGGATTCCAGTAGGAGAGATATGCTGACATAGAACATGTCGCAATAACAAGAAAATTTAATAGTCTGCATATTAGTGGTACCAAATGTGCCGAACAGACTAGTTGATACTCTAATAAGCCTAATAATATGATTCATGAAAGTACTTAAAAGAGTTGGGTTATGGTTTATTGGTTGTTGAATACAAGATAAAATTAGGTTTACCACATAAAAAATAATTATGAAGGCATCATTGCATTGCCTTTTTTTTTTTTTTTAAGAAGCACACAGCAAAAAAAAACAATAAACACTAAAACCACATAATAATAACAATACTACCGGTAATAATAATGGTGATAATATTAATAATTACATAGCACTTTGTCAGGACTTCAAGTTTCCTTTACATCTTTAAAGATGAGAGATGGGTGACAGACTTCCATAAGAAAGTGAGCAAACTCATAACCAGAATCCAAGGATACATTAAACAACTTTACAGCAGGAATAAAGTTTTTTTTTTTCTGAATAATTAATGTAAGTGCTTTACCAAAAATACAGGTTTTAAATTTCTGCTTTTTAAACCCTCCCAGACATGGTTTTCTGTCATTGTAAATTGTTCCAAAAACATGAAATTTAGATCTTAGTCAGGGTAGTGCCATATTTAATATTTGACAGGAATGAAAACAAGGCTGTGAAGGGGTAGGATACAGTGCGTTCAATGGGTTGTAGCCTACTGTTGTTTACAGTAACAACTATTGTTCAGATGAAGCGTCTTTCAGAAAGAAAGAAAAACAGTAGACAAAAAAACTCCATAAAAAGTAATGATAAAAAGGCCTAATGCTTCCTCATAAGAAAAGATATTTTCAAATCGACAAATGAGTGCAAGACAGAGAGACAGTCACATACGTGAAGATCAGCTGCTCTCTTCGGAGAAGCAGGCAGGGAGAGTTTCTTTTCGGGGTTTCTTTAAGAGGTGCTGGAAAAGGTTTCTGTTTGTATCTTCTTCTTTTTTTTTTAATACCACCTTTTTTAAGCTGCCGTCTGTCTGGGTGTGCTGTGCTGCATGACAAACCTCAGTGCTGCAGAAGAAGTTCAACACCAAGGACAGCAGTTCTATTCTCGGTATACTGACTTCACTAAGACATATCACAAAGTATTAATGGAATATGTGTTTAGGATCTTGCCAGTTTACTGAGTTCATACCTGTGTACGCTGCAGGGGCTTAACAATACATTTGTTTCAAGTTTAATAATTCAGAATTAAAGAATTTATTGCGAAAGCGTCCACGAAGATGGCAATATCCGAAGTCCTTGTCGGAACATTGTTTGGCCCCCATGAGGAAAACAGCTTATATATATGGATTTTTTTTTTGTATATATATATATATATTTATATCTATCTGCTTATCATAGTAATCATAGTACTTTATTATTTTAGAAATACCAAGGTCCAAAAACTGCTTGCTAATGAAGTTCAGGGGCATTTTTGTCTGTGTCGGATTTTTATTTTATTTTTTTATAAACGCAAGGTCATGAAAATGAAAAATAGCATTTGAATACAGTAAGTAAATGATAACACAATAATAACTGAATTTACATTTTTAGGTGAACTATCCATTTAAATTTTGAGAACAAAGCAACATGGACTAAGTTAAAAATAAAATAAGCTAAAATGGAGAAACTAATAAAGACAAATAAAAAACTAGATTTTGTTGAAAAGTAATGTATTTGGAAAATTTGCAAATATAATTTTTTATTTTTTTATTGGCTGTCTTAACCACAATATACACAGTGTATAGGCGGTTTTGTAAAAGATCTTTGCAGCACCAAAGTTGTTATTATTAGGCAATAATTTGCTCCTCAGAAAAAATACTGTGATCTGGGTATGGCTTGTAAGGCATGAGATGTAACATAAGTGTTGATAAATTGGATTGATTTTATTTTAATGTACACAAAATTGGACTAAAACGTGGAAAATTGCCCATCAAAGTGCTGGAAAACTGTACAAAGAAAACTTTCATATGCATATAAATCAGATTCAGTCTCTGAGAGATCTCAAATCTAGCACTCAGATTCTAGCATGCTTTACAGTGAAAATGGACAAATTTTTGCATTGCAAATTTAAAGCAAGTAAAAGCACTTGTTTAATTCCCTGCATGTTCAGAAAAGAAAAGAAAAAACCTTGACAGAATGATTTGCAGCTGTGATTGACAAGCAGGGACAGACCGCTTTATCCCAAGCAGACATCATTTATCCACAGTTGTCAGACACACTGATAAGTAGCAAAAACAACAACAACAGACAATAGGAGAAAACACTGGTTTTAAACAGGGTATAGACAGAGCCAAATTACTAGTTTAATAAATAAGATAAAATAGGCTAGAGAAAAAAAAAGGTAGGTTAAGAAAGAAAAGAAGGTTGGCAGCAACACTGATGCTTCTAAGACACCTTAAATTATAATGAGCATTATCTTGTTCTCGGTGAAAGAAGTCATCCAAACTGGCAGATGAATTGAAGGAAATGTTGATTGTAAATATGTATCATTCAAAATAAAAAGGATATATATATACACTGCAGTAAGCAAGTAAGGCATGCTGCTGTATAATAGCATACATCTACACAGGTGGAGCTGGGGAGGGTGGAGGGTTTCTGAAAGTGTGCTGCAAACTGCTATGCAAATGTGTGTTTGAAGCTGCAAGCTCATTGGCTACTGATACAGCAGGAACCAATCAGCATGCCCTATAGAGAACGATGTGATTACAAGCAGATTGAGTTAAGGACCTAACAACCTGCGCCATCTAGAGTTCCATGACAGAACTGTGAATGTGAAATATTAAGTGAAATTCGTCATGTTGTCACCATCAGTGTCAGTTGCATCACTTCACAAATGTTCTCCCATTACCTCATGGGATACTAAACTGTCCATCAGATGTCAATTTCAGAATCTCAGCGGAAGTAGGTCATCCAGGTATTTTTGGTCTATGAATGCTATGAATCTGAACATAGTAGTCTTTTCACATAATGTTGTTTGCTTACTTTATAGTGTGGAACAATTCATATCCGGGTGCAAGGTTAGTTTTCCACCGAGTTCACTGCAATGCATTCGGGTTTGATGTTAGCACGGTGCTAAGCTAATAACAATTAGACAAGTATTAAACACTAATACACTGCTCCATTATACACACAAAAAGCAGTACATGCCAGTGAATTTGTCCCACTTTAGGTCCCATTAGTGAGTAGATTGTGATTTTAGATGGATGTAATTAACAATTAACCAACAGAACAACCATCTACTCCAATCAACCGGTTCTAAAACATGCAAATGTCTCTCTCCCTCTCGCTTTCACTGTTTCCCTGCCTCTCTATATAGCATTCAAGAGTACACTGCTGTCCTCTGTGTGACAGTATTTTGGTGAGCACATGCAGCAACGACATCCAGCCCTCCTCTTGCTGCAGTCTCAAAGATTTCAGCTCCTGCCTCTGAGGGCAGGTGTCTCTGACACACACATGTGTTAACAGTCAATTATCCAGTCAGTAAAGCCCCATAATTACAGCACAAATCAGTTCTGTGCCTGCCAGTGATATTCACAGAGCTCGGTATAGGAGAGAGGCATTTTGAAATAGATGAACCCAGAGAAAGCTAAACATCTGATAGCATGAAGATCTGGCCGTCTTATGGAGCTAATAGCAAACTATTCCTGTAATGCAGCAGACTGTGACACAAATAAGGGCTCAGTATGCTGCTGTATTCCCTGGATGCTGCCTCAGTTTGACTGTAAAGTGAGCATAGATTGCATCATCACAGATAAACTGGGAGCGAGTAAAATGTAAGCGCGGGGTTTTTTTTATGCAGAGTGAAAAACATGGACAATGCATTTTGAAAAAGAAAACTGCACTCTTAAGGGCAGATGGGACTTTGCATGGTTGGTCTCCTCATAATTACATGAAAAAAACCTGACAGAAGTCTGAGCTACTAATGAGAATCTTTAAGGAAACTCACTGACCCATGAGTGTATGCTGAGAAGAATTTCGGATAGCTGGACGAGGAACTGTGTCATGCATACTGTGATTTAGCACAGATTTTGTGTTTGAACTATTACCTTTTCTTTTGCAGAATTCCTTTAGTGAATTACATGCTAAAACACAACTCTATCAGATGCTCAACCAATGAACATTTGATCTATTGACCGCATTCATTATAGTCATCCTTTGTTTTAATCAACGTAACTTATAAACAGAACGTTAAGTTTCTTAAGTTAAGTTACTTCAATTGTGAACTTCCAGAAGGAAGTTTCCGTCCTTCGGATGAGACGTCCGTCCTTCGGATGAGACGTTAAACCGAGGTCCTGACTCTCTGTGGTCATTAAAAATCCCAGGATGTCCTTCGAAAAAGAGTAGGGGTGTAACCCCGGCATCCTGGCCAAATTTGCCCCTTGGCCGCTGTCCATCATGGCCTCCTAATCATCCTCCTATATACACTAATTGGCTTCATCACTCTGTCTCCTCTCCACCAGTAAGCTGGTGTGTGGTGGGCGTTCTGGCACAATATGGCTGCCGTCGCATCATCCAAGTGGATGCTGCACATTGGTGGTGGTTGAGGAGATTCCCCCCTTCTATGTAAAGCGCTTTGAGGTCTCAGATAAAGCGCTATATAAATGTAACGAATTATTCATGAGAATGGACAAGCTGGGTTCTAAACTCACTTTAATAGCCATTACTAATTAACCATGAGGAAAATATTCATTTCTAAACATAATTAAATTTTCATTTACTTTGAGAATTTAGTTTGATATATAATATTCACCTAAGAAATTGAACAAACAGAGCTCGATATCCTTCTGCAAGCACTCGAAAAATTCATTCTCGTAGTACAGCTCAGGACCTCGCATTAAACTGTCCTAGATTGAATTGTTTGCAAGGGCCACTGAACAAATGTTTGACTCAAGGATAAATAAGGAGGATAATATTGATTACAGACTCAGAAGTAATATCTTACATAAATATTTGGGGCAGAAAGTGATGCATTATGGGTCAAACAGATCTTTGCCGAATGTAGTACAGAAGCTATACAAATAAAAACTGGCCAAGATCATTCATCTTCTGAAGCGCATTACTATGATTAACGCCAAAATATAATTTCTACATTCTGTGCAAAAGCAATGTACACCAGCATGTGTTGTATTGAATTAGACAAGATGAGTAAAATTGTAGAATCTAGCATATGATCTTATGAGCTATTATACTGTAACATCATCTATTTCATGTTTTAGGATGCACCCTACTTTTATTCCCCAGATGAAAAGTGCACTTAGAGGACCAAAGGTATCCAAGCCTCAAACACATTTAGTGTCAACTGGGACAACTTGACAACAAAAATGGCTAAAGCAGAGATGTTTCTGGCAGTCCCTCACTTCACAATAGATGTTTACAGACATTGCTCTGAGACAAGGACAGAATGACGGTAAAGACCCTCCAAGCCATGCACGTCCAAAGAATGTGTGATTGATGCCTCTAGTCCGGAGAGAAGACAATGTCAATTTATAAGAAAGTCCAGCAATGGCGAACAAAATATAGGGAAGCCCAAACACAAAAAGCAAGGACTTTGTTAAAAGACAAAACTATCCATTTCTTTCCCTTTTATGAATAAAATGTTCAGAGTTTTTGTAAACAATGCCTTAGACACAATGATATTCTTTCTGCAAGAGCATTGTTGCATCAGCAGGTGGCAAGTCTTAATAAAGGGGGTCTTATTAACCCTTAACCAACCCTACCCATTCAACCAATTTGTTCAAAAACACTGATTCCTTCAGGAATGAAACATTGCTGAATTCAAAATCACCCCCTATACCTTGATTCACCTTTCCCTGCATTATTCACTAATATAGTCCAATTAATGGAGTGAATGAAAACGAGTGAGTGAATTTGGACTCTGTGCCCTATTTTAAGAGGTCGATTTCGAACACAGCCCAAGTGTATTTATGAGTGAGTCATTGAATCATTCATTCAACTGATTTGTTCAAAAATGCTGATTCATTCAGGAATGAAACAAGTGTATTTATGAGTGAGTCGCTGAATCATTTTTTCTACCAATTAGAACGTGACTCTATTTATTAATGAACTGTTGAATCGTTCACTTGGTCAAAAGACTGATTCAATCAGGATCAAAACACCACCACTGTTGGTCGGAGAAACGCAACGGTTCTTCTTGGACTTCGTTTGGAACTATTTCCGTTTATGGAGCAACAACAGACCAAAGTCTGCATGACAATTGTGTATGAAATAGTTACTCAGTATTAATTTATTGTTTATTTAACTGTTGTACAAAAGCAATATCACATTCGCAATTGTCTACTTCAATTGTGAGCAACTGTGTTGGCAACTTTCTCGGTGTTGGGAACAACATCACTTTTTCTAGCGTGATACTGTTGTAACTAAACACTTTAAATTGGCAGACTTTCTACCCAAAATAAGTATGAGTATAACCTCATATGTGAACGTAATGAAATAAGAAATAGAAAAAATCATAGATAGCATGTTATTTCTAAAATCAGGATTTTATAAATGTTCAATGTTCAAATGTTCAAATTATTATTAAACCAAAAGCAGTGTTATTTTCTACAAACCTTTCCTTCAGAGGTAAACCTATAGCCGAAACAATGGCCATCAATGCTAGTGCATTGTGTTTCTATGGTGTTAAGGGTGGTTGCTATGATGTTCTAATCTAGGTGGTTGCTAGGGTGCTCTGGTTGTTGCTACGGTTTTGCTTGGTGGTTGCTAGGGAATTTCTAGATTTCTAGTTTCTAGGGTGTCGCTAGGAGGTTGCTAAGTAGTTTCTTTCTGACCCAATTCAAAATAGTCTCCCCTATAGTGAAAAAAAGTATTTTTTATTGTATTTATATACTAACAAGAATTGCACTGTCTTTATAAAAATAAAAAATATATTAGCATCATGCTTTTACCTATTTTCACAATACAACTTTTAACACACCTTAGAATAATTGTACTTTAGTATATTTTCTAAAAATATATTTTCTAAAAATATACTTGAAGTGAAAAATCTGTTTATATTTTAAAAGTGTATTTATTTGTACTTCATTAAAAATATATTTTAGGTATATTTTAACTGTGTTTATATATATTTATATTTTTTATATATATATAGGCTATTTTATATATATATTTAAAGTATACTTTGAAAATACTTTATAGTATACAATAGTAACATTAGCCGATAGCCTTGTGGGCAAGTGCGCTGACATGTACCGCCGTTGTGCTTTGGGAGACCAGAGTTCGAGTCCCACCTCGTGGACCTATTCCATCCCATCCCCCCACTCTCTCTCCCACCTCTCTTCCTGTCTAGCTACTGTCCTATCCTAATAAAATGCTGTAAATATATACAGTATAGATATACATACTAGGGATGCAACGATACCATTTTTTCAGAACCGATCCGATCCGATACCAAACATTCTGAGTATCGACCGATACCGATACCAATCCGATACCAGCACCGTTTTTTTTTTATCAAGTAGAATTTCTTTAACTCTGTGTGTTGAACTGATAATCACTCTTTGTGTTAAAAACAACCTAATTAATACAGACAACTTCATTATAAAGAAAAACAACAAATAAAAAAAAATATGATCATAATCTGTGACAAAAATGCTATTATAAACTAGATTAGTGGATAATTCAGCAGTAAAATTTAGTCTAGAAAAAAATCACAAGTGCACAATAATTGTATTAAATCTGAACATGAAAAAACATTTAGTGGGGAACAAATATGAGACAATAAGTGTAACACTAAATTTGGTAAAACGTTACACATTACTCTTTGTATTGTTGTAAAATACATTCATGAAAAACAAGATAACAAAAATCAAAAATAAATTATTTTATAGCCTAGGCCTACTATAAAATTGAGACATGTTTTAAATGTATATCACAGCGGTTTAATGAGGCAGCAACATATGATAGATAGGACAGAACTAGAAAGGCTATTAATAATCGTTCATTGCGTCGCTGTATTATGATATGAAAGGCTCCAGTACAGTGCGGCACAAAATATGTATGCGCATCCCGAGCGCAGAATGATGCGCTTGAAGCAACACGAGTCACAGCGCGCAGCACTTTGAGTCCGCATTAAAAAGTTCAAATCACAAAGGAAAGACATATTGATGCGTAGTGTATTATACAGTATCTATCTATCTATGCAATAGTTTATTGAGCATTTTCTTTTAACAGTTTTAAATGCGCGTGAAGAACAATTATAATGCTCTGACTTCAGTGTTGTGAGAGACACCCGGTAGAAAGTAACATGATTAAGGTACAGCAATAAAGTCCAGCAAGATAAAGTTGTTTAATGCAAACCTATAGACCTTTATCTACAGATCAAGTATAATTATAGTAACTTTGAATCATCTTGGAGAGAGTTTTTCATCGTGTTGACCG
Source organism: Phoxinus phoxinus (assembly GCF_949152265.1). Taxonomy (NCBI): domain Eukaryota; kingdom Metazoa; phylum Chordata; class Actinopteri; order Cypriniformes; family Leuciscidae; genus Phoxinus; species Phoxinus phoxinus. The sequence continues at coordinate 34,164,201 of NC_136879.1, read as the reverse complement.
TCGTAACCGAGCGCGACGCGCTGTTTGATGCTGAATGGAGAATGACTGACAGCCGCAGCGGAGGGAAAAGTGTACGTGATCTTGAATTTAATGACTTAAATATTAATTTCTATCTCACATTATACTATATAATGGCTTCCGAACACTTATAATATAGTGCAGGACAACTTTATGGTGCTTTATAATGTTTTTGTGCCTTTTGTGGGGCTTAACAATAGCACAGAATAGTATACGCACAATATCGGATTTGGATCGGCCTCGTCTGACCGATACCCGATCCGGCAAAAATGGCAGTATCGTAGCCGATACCGATACTGAATATCGGATCGATGCATCCCTAATACATACACACTAATGGTATATTGCTTGTATGTTTCGTAGACACTTAATGAATTTGTAATGTACTTGTAACACAAATAAAGTACACTTCAATATCACTAATCAAGCATGTAATTAGTAGCCTGGTCCTACCAGACTCTCGTACATTTCATTTGTACAGAGAGTCTGGCCTCTCTCCATTGACAAGTGTTAACTTCCTTGAAGGCAGGTACTCTTTTGAAGTTTAAAACTATTGGATCTGCCCAGAGCCACTCTGGATCTGCCATAACCAATCGCTAACGCGTTTGGTCGTGACGAAACTTCGGCCCTGTCCCAAATGGCACCCTAAGCACTCACGGTCTTCCTCTGAGTCCGCACTTTCGTGATGTAACACCGCTTTGCCTGTCGGGAAGAAGTCTGCTGCGGAGTGCGCATCAGTGCGGGCTTGGCAAAAGTGCGCATCGAGGGCGCAAATTGACCGCAGAGGGGGCGCTCGCGAGCACCCTTCTGAAAGCTAAAATGACAAATGGGACACCCTACGGTCTCACGGACTTAACGGACACGCGCACGTGGCAGCCATTGTAAGTCAACAAGACCGAAAGTGCATTTTGGGACAGGGCCTTCAACTCAAACTACTTCTCAGCCACTCCCGCTGTTCGCTGATTGGACCGGTAAAAAATTGACCGGAGAAAACCCGCGAATATACCACAAACCCAGACGTAGTATTAAAGGAAAATGAAAATTGAGCGGAAGTACGTAGGAGGACGGAGCCAGGCTATGTAATTAGCCCCTACAGGCATATACTTAAAGTTGTTCCAATTTAGTACACAAAAGTACCCTACATACACTTAAAGTTATGCTTTACTAAAATTTAATTACAACTAAAATATACTTAGTTCAAAATTAGTTCTTTCAAAATAGCACACTTCAAGTTAACTAATCATTAACACACTTGATGTATACTAAATTAGTCTGGCTGCAAGTATACTTAGCTTCTTTTTTTCACCAGGGTCTCTCTGAAACTTTTGTATCTAGGTATGCTTTCATGCAGTTCAACAGTTGTTTTATTTAGCAGGTGAAAAGTCTGATCAATAGTTAGGATACATACTGATGTGTTGACCTTTTTATAGTATTTGGTCCAGTTGGAAAAGGAAGTCTCAGTCTCATACATAAGCACAGTCGACAGTATATAGTCAAAATGATTTCATTATTTATGTCTAGGTTGTGACCTGAAGATCACAAGTTGCCATTTGCGGGAGTGACCTGTTCATTCTATAACAAGAAATGTGTTATTCTCAACAGTATGGATTGCATAGCTTAAAAGAAGCAATTGAAATAGTTTGACACGAGGGGAATTCATTGGCAACAAAAACAAGCCAATTTGTCCGACAGACTCGTACTGCAAAACCAGACAAGCCAAGGCTATTTTTTTTTGTCTAGGTCTGACCTTCACAGTGTCTTAGATTTGCTTTTCACCGTGGAAGCTGAATTGCTTTCAATTAAATGTGGTATTCATTTATTTATTTATTTATTTTTGGGGAAATTGCCACAAGGCTTCTCAGATAAGATGGTTAAGGAATCAACTTTTGTCGTCAACAAAAAGTAATACGAAAAAAAAAAAATGACCAACCTAATGTCCTAATGTTTTTTATTTGAGGTTTAATATTATATCTGAAAATAAATAGCAGTTGAATATAATAGTTTAGGCACTATTATGTTAATCAGTAATTTACTAAATGAGTGGGATCCCTACAGCATTAGTTGGGAGTGATTTTTTTTCCATAAGAAAAATGTACATGTAGGCCTACCTGAAATTGTTATAAATAAATCAATATTGAATCGAAGTTTTTAATACCGTATACTGTGATATTTTAGAGACGTAATCATACTGTTTATAGCGCAAGCATTCAACAGAATAAAAAAAAAATCAAACACAAATTAAATTTGTGTTTATAGCACAAAATCTCCTGATACTAAACTCTCGTCATCAGCAGAAGTCATTCTGAATAATCGGTATCAGCCCAGAAACTTTGTTTCGGTGTATCCTCCATATTAGCAATAGCATTTCACTACAGTACATTACTAATGTCTTAATCATAATCATTATTTACCCTGCCATCATCATAATGACATCAAAGTTGTTCTTGAGAACAGCAGACATCTTTGTAAATATCATGAATTATAACTCACTTGTGAGTCACACACAGCATTTTACCTGCAACCCTGAACGAATTTCCTTATTCAAATCAGGCCATATGGGACCTGTGCGGAATCAGCCATCCAGATATGAACATGGAAAACAGATCCGTTGTCCAAAATTAAATAACGTATTCATAAATGTAACGGCTGGAGATGGGGTTTAGGGCACGGCACCATGTACGTTACAATAAAGGTCAAAGCATATGTGCAAGTGAATGATGTTCACTTACCAAAATCTGCAAAAGTGGTAAGTTAGGTTCTCGGCTCTCACTTTGGACGCTTTCATCTCTATAAATATGTACTGCGGATAGCGAAGTGGGTGTCTAATTGGCTCGCATTTGATCCCATCACTCTAAGTAGGACTTGGTGCTATTAATGGTGTTCTAATTCTGTTTTCCTGCTCACATACATTACAGAAGACAACCTTATTTTGATAGCGTGTTGTGAAAGACTTCATTAGTCTAACGGCACTACATGGTGAATAATGGCACCTGCCTTGACCTTGTGCCGAGGTGTCATTTTGAATTGTAATGCCCAATTGTAACAGGGCTTTACAACTGATTACTGAAAGGTACTCGGCCTGTTCAGCTATAATAGACAGCTCCTCCTGTGTGACTAGACTCCTCAACGCTTGAGTTCCGAAAGCACTATACAATACTCATAGGGAGCAAGGAAAAACCTCAGAGATCTTAAGCAATGGTACTTTGGAGTGAGAAGTCTTTTTTCTATTCATTCTATTATTCTGGTAATTTATTTAAATACATGCAATTCATTCATGCAATGACTTGAAAAATCGTATTAAAAGATTTGAAATTAGTTTTACAATCTTTTATTATTTCTTATAAAACAATATTATAACAAAACTGCTTCAACGGTTTAGCAGGGCTGTACAATTAAATGAAATAAAACGCATATCAATATATGACTGTTAAATGAAATATGTATGTGCTGAAGTGAAGCTCTACCAAATAGTGCAGCCCACATTCTAGTCTTTTAAAATACCATATAATTTGACCTTTGTATGTCAAGGCAATATTAGTTATTTGGTGTAAAATGCCAGGTGGTGGAACTCCCTCAAAACTAAATATTTATGAAGTATTCATGATATTTGTAATAATAATAATCATTTTTACAATGAGCAAAAAATATGTCACTTAATTATTATACACCCACATGGTTTCATAGATTAGGGACAATATGTCATTACTTTTGTACTAAAACTTGTATTAATAGGATTAATACAAATAAAAAAGAAATAAAACTTGGCAACGTGTTTTAAATTCTATTTGTAAATGAAATGTCCTTTTTCCTAATTATACCGTAGACATTCTCATTGTGATTGATCCTTGTAAAGAAGTTAGTGCAGGCTCAGACTCAAACATTTAGCTTTGCAAAACAGTTATGTAAGAGTGATATGCTCTGCTGAAGCTAGGCAGAATGTAAAGTGACTTATGTAAGAACCATTTAAGACCGTCTACACTGAGAAAAGTGACAATTCAACAGCTCATAAATGCTCGTAATAAGGGCTTGGTTAAATCCTGCGAACCTATTGACTCACCCAACAGATGTTGTCATTGTGTTCAAATCAACACATGCCTGTAGGTATTCATGGAAGAATGACGTTATTATTAATGCACATATCCATTTTTCATGCTCTGATTTGGTAACGGGAGGGTGGGGTGAGATGGGGTTGGCATTGGTTTCTATGAGTCAGATGGGTTTCAGAATTAATTCAAGAAAGATTAATATGAGAAAGCCAATGACTCATAGCACTGTAACATTCGAGACAAATGCTTTTCCCCAATACGTGTCCCCTAACAAATGTGCTTTTTTATGTTCATTCATTTTGTTATATATGAGCTGCTCCTTATGGCTCCCCAACCAGCTGGCATTTATAACCCATCCATGGCAAAGTCAGAATTTGCTGTAATATATATTATTCCATGGCATAAGTAATGTCCATAGACTGCTATTGCAGAACTGTAACTTTCTCCCACCAGGTAGGCTTCGCCAACAAACACCAAAATGGTCTATACTGTTTTTCACCTTGCTATATTGTAGGGAATAATGCATTTTCGGATTCAGCTCTAGTTAAAAAAATGTTTTCTTGTAGTGATTAGCAGTTATGTTGATATGGCAAATGTAAAACTGTGCACTTCCTGGGGGTCATGCATGAGCAGATGAATGGGAATGGTAACAGATAGCTTAGATTGTGTGTACTAGTTTGCCAATATCATGCTGTGGATTTAATTTGATGACACCGCATACACAGGCTTATAATATCATGCAAAACGTGTTGCTAAGAGAGTCTTGTTTCCTACGGGACAGCGTGTGTTTTGTTTTGTGCAGAATTCAGCTTTGTGCTACTGGGTTTACAACTCAGCAAGACAGCTCAGGGTACAAAGATGCATGTTCCCCAGGTTTGCCAGCGTGATCTTCAAACAATATCAGCAGTCTTACCATTTCAATTCAATCCAGTCATTGTGAAGAACTGGCATGCTGGGGAGGGATAGTGCTCGAGAGCCTGGAACTCAAATTCGACAAGGGATAATGGGCACAGGTGCCACCCGTTAGCTTGCCCCTTTCTGTTGTCGAATCCATTTGCATATTTTCATTTGCCTCGTCAAAGAAGGATTTTGACCCCCTTAGCAGGGTGTTTTGCAGCAATGACTGATTGGTATTCAGGGATTCTGCAAGGTTGGAGAGGAATTAAATGAAGACAGAACCAGTTAGTCTCTGAATAATGTTTGTTGAGTCAACAGATGGCAGACGCAAGCACTCAAGATTTCAGGTTTGTGCCTAAAATGCATTTTAAAATGCGCAAACTGCCTCTTATTTTAATATTTTTTTCCAGTCCGGGTTGTCCTGTGATGGCATTCCTGAAGTGTCTAATGTGACAGACACAAACAGACTTTGACAAGGGGACCATCTGTGTTCGTCGCATTTGTTTGTTCGCTTATGCATTGTGAACACTTTTAAGTTCACATTCTGGAATTTGGCCTTCGGTGCTGCTGGCACAACGTGACTGTTGGAAAACGTCCATGTGGGCACAGCACGTTTACATCAAAATGTGATCAAACCCAAACGGAAATGTTCTGGCTTGCTTAATTGTACACCAATGGCATGTGGATTTCAACATTAAAATGATAGAAAGGACAACAGGATGTACATTGACCCCTACATTTGGTGTACGGGATTCTCGTGAAACATATAAGAGAAAAGTACTCAGTAAACCTGAAGCTTGTTGATATTAAAAGCTGGGAAGACAAAAAAAGTGCAATCATGTTCAAGTCAACCTGAATCAAATGGGCTATAAATCACTCTTTGACATCAGTTATTGTAAGATGAGTGCATGGATGCAGATGATGTCAAGTCACTGCCATGGTGACGGATGGGGACAATACATTTTTCAGAAGGAGAGGTATGTGTTTGTAGATTGAACTAAACATTTAAAGACATAAGATGAGAAAATAATAGAGGTGGTGTTGAGCACCATGAGACTTTTTAATGACAGGTTTTGAAATCGGGTCAATGACATGATGCTCTTTTTGTTTGTTTTTTACAATACAATCCCATAGTTTGCATAATCAATGTGATTACAGAACTAAATGGCACAGTACACGGCTTTGAAGGACAGAAGGTTAGATAAAATGAGGCTGTGCCCATGGGCTTAAATATTTCATTCATTTAAGTTAAACCTATATTTGAAGACCTGCACTCGAACATCTCCTTTCCCACAGCATCCTGAAACGATGAGCTTTTCTTTCTCACTTATGCGAGACAAACCTCTCTGGAGTTGCGTTCTTTCAGAATTCTGACAGAGCCTTGTTTAAACAGCATCTTCCATTTCATGTCTTGGGTATTTAACTATGCAAGGCAGACTTGAGATTCAATAGGTACAAGAGAGGTTTTGGGAGTCTTTCAACACGGTTCCTTCACCGGAGTTGTTCCGACAGAAACCGAACCCTTAAGTGGATTATCCGGCACACATGAAAGCACGTAAAAATGTCTTCATAGCGACAAAACTTCAAAGAAGAGGAAGAAAAAAATCTTTAAATATACGTTATAAGGACACAAATTAAATAAATAATGTGAAAGGAGAATCAAACAACATTGACAATGGGAACTTTCTGGCGGATTTGAATGTGATTGTTCTGGCAGCGGCTTCTTTCGAGACGAGCTGTCAATTTGCATATGTGGACGAACACGGAGGCATTTAGCATTTGAATGACATTTGTGTGCCAGGTGAGAGAGAGTGAGCATTAACAGAGATGAGCGGAGACAGAAGGACATCTGAGGGAAGGACGCAAAGAAATCAAAGTCAAACCCAGTTCCCATTACGACTGACCAGAGGACACCTCGGTCGGATGGTCGACGGAATTTCAAATTGCTTTCATGAACGGGACGGACCTCAGAATGACTAGACTATAAGCTTGAAGTGACATCTTTAGGATTTAGGATGACAATGAATTTTGTAGAGCTCAGGGATGTTATGAACTGAGCCGTCTTTGATTCATGCAAGCTTTGGGAATCAAACAAATATCATCAAACCCTATCTGCAAAAGGGAAACAAGTGTGTGCACTGAATATTAACTGTCATCAGGGAGTCACCGGTGTGTTATGAACCACAGATCTTCAAATCCCGGTTGGCGCGGCAGAATTAGAATAACATTGTTCTGTGTGCACCTGTGATGCTTTAAAAACCTGAGGAAGACTAACACGTCCAAGGTCACCAGATTGATCACTGCTCATACAAGACCTTTTTTTACCAGTGCGGTGACCCAGATTAACATCTGCTGATGCCAGTCAGCTTCCAGGCCCTATTCAGCTGCTGAAGGACACAAAGTGAGCCTTGGCTCCTTTTCGACAACATCATATTGCTTCCGGGCACATGGTTGGTCATTTATTGATAAACTCATTAATTCTCCTCAATGTAAAAGGACTCAGAATAGTAATGTTGTGTTTTGCATCTCTGCTAACCGTTAACTTAAAAAAAAAAAAGGGTTCCAAAAGGGTTTTTATAGCGATGCCATAGAAGAACCATTTCTTATGGTGAAGACCCTAATTCCACTATAAAGCACCTTTTGTGAAATGGAAAGGTTGTAGATATTAAAGGTTCTTCATGGATCAATAGATGCCAATGAAGAACCCTTTATTTTTAAGAGTGTATAGCTGGCATGAACCAGATCAGCTTGGAGATTTGTGAAGCTGTTCTTTTCTTTTTTTTGTGAAGTTATGTTCTTATATTTACTATAAAAGACTTCTATTTTCTTTAACGTTTAATTTGCTAATTTGCTTTAATTTGAGTTTGTTAATTGTTAATTTCTTAATTCTCACTCTAAAAAATGCTGGGTTGTTTTAACCCAATTTTGGGTCAAATATGGACAAACCCAGCCATTGGGTTACATTTTTAAATTGCATTTTTGATCCAACGTTTGGGTTTGTCCATATTTGACCCAAAATTGGGTTAAAACAACCCAGCATTTTTTAGAGTGAGAATTTTTTTATTGTTTTGTGAAATCTTTTCTTGTTTATGATTGAACTTATTGAAATGGAGCATCTCATTCTTTAATCAAGATCTTTTTTCCGGCTGAACAAAAATGGCCATTTGTTCAGTTTGGCATGTGAGTCAGTCTTGTACACAACAGCAAGACAAAATGGAGCAAAAAATTAAGAATGCATGTAAAAATGAAATAAGGACATAAGTCATAATTTATTTAGGCTATTGTTTTTCTTTAGCTTGATAAAAGTCATGCTTAGCAGTTTGCAAATTTAACCAATAGTATTTTGACACCCTGGGTTGCCAGTTGGTGGAAAACACAGCCTATTGAAGCCATGGAAGCCAGCAAATGAACTGGGTCAAAGATCGCTTCTACCCGACCTAAAAAGCCTCGACATCCATGTAAAACTCTCTATGAGTGGGAGCATATTAACATTCAAATAAAGCAACTCATCAACCTACAGTGACTTGTCGACTTTCATTGTCAATTGCGATAGTTCCTGTTGCGTTTCCTAAATCTGGCAACCTGCGTGAGCTTCGAGTCTGAGGAGGAGAGGGCGGGAAAAACTGATCAGTAAACCTTTATTACTTGAGCTATAGTTCAAAAATGATGCATTTACATTTTTCTAGAGTCTTTCATGATTAAGGTCAGGTGCTGCCATTGCATATTCCTCAACATCTGTACCACTGCCTTCAGTTTGGAGAACCAGCTGGCTGCCTCTGCTGGGTTTTCACTGTGTCATACTGTGTACTCTTGCTCTGCTAGTGAGTGCAGCTAAGCAGAAATGATGTTCACTGCACCATCTCTGTTCTTGAATTCTCAATTTAAAGAGGCTAATTACAAACACTATTCACACAGTGGCAAACACTTTGATGTGTTTTCAGTATGCATGCTTCACAACCCACACCAGGAACACACCAGTCCTCAATATTGGGAGAAAATGAATTAATGGATGATAAACCCTGACTGGTGTTGAATTAAGGGAAAAAGTGTGTGCTATAACAGTGGAATATGCTTCCGATTAAATTCACCCATCTGCTTTTAGGAGAACTACAAAGGCTAAAGATGAGTGACAGAGGAAACCAATTTCCTCAGGGGAGAATTTTCCTGCGTTCTTACTTCAGTGAGATCATGATGCTCTCTGGGTAAGTACAAAATTTCACATTTAATGTTACAAATAAAAGTGAGAGAGGTGTGTGTAGCATATGTCTAACGCCAAAATATGGCAATGAAAGTTGACTTTTTCTGAACTTTTTATTGCTATTCCCACGCGCTATTCCCCCATTAAAGAACTGATTTAAAATAAATAAATAACATAATAAATACAGTATACACATCAACATTGACACCTAATTTATGTCTTGGCTCTGAAATGTAAACAATCTGGCACAAATATAAGACAACAACCCAGTGTTGGCTGACAATCTTATTGGAATATTGATACATATTCTGTTGACAGGTGGACATTTTGGCCACCTTTCTTTTTCAAGTTTCTTTGAAGAAGGTTAAAACATTGATTACACAGCTTTCTGGAAATTGTATTAATAAACATACAAATTAAATATCACTTCATGTCTATTTCAGAGTTTCATGTCTTTCATATCACTCACTCTTTTTTCTAACATGATCAAATCATTTTAAGACTAATCAACATTTAATCTCCGTTTGTTTTACTTATTTATTT